>NC_068328.1:22814020-23437235 GCF_000147395.1 Oryza glaberrima | reverse complement strand
AGCAATGGTAGAGAATTGTTGGTTTGGCGACGATCGACATGGGTGCGTGCATGGCGGAGCTATAAATAAAGTGGGCGTAGCTGAGACGATGGGGTTTGCACGTGTCAAGAGACGCCTACGTGGCACCGGTGACGGGGGCACGCGTGGCGGGTGCGACTACATGGCTAGCTCGGTGCATATGCATTTGGATGAGAGCGCGCACGCGTGGCCTTCGTCGGAGCCCCTGCCGGTGGTGGGCGGCGAACTGGAGCGCGACACGTAGACATGACTTGGGAACCACAGTATTCTAGACGAGACGGGTAGCTAATGGATGAGCTCCGATCCATAGGGCGGCGGCCGTTGTCCGACTCTTCAACGGAGGATTCAGGCTCGTGTTAATTTACATGAAACTAATGTAAAAGAATGACGTAAAACGTCTATAGTTCTCGAGTCGCGGCTCATATTAACTCAGCTTCGGTCCATCACGTCTGAAAAAAATGCGAGAAAAGAGAAATCAGGGATATGCATGCATGGTCTAAAGATCACATGAAGAAAATCCACAACATGTAAATACTCCTGTAGAAAATATCTTTGCATATGTGCAGTCAAGTCAACCGCCTCTCATAAGTTATACGTGGAGATCCTGATTTTCACGTACGACCGTCCCAACCACACGTAAATTGGTTTTACAATTGGACCGTTCCTCCTAAGAAGACCACATACGGAAACACGATTTTTGCAAGCAGTCAAGTTACAATAGCCGTTTGCGATATGACTTTCAAAAAATGAAATAAAAAACAACTGCAGAAACCCTAGCTCAATCCCCGCCGCAGAATCCGTGCTCAACGAGCTCCCCACTACCGGATCCCCCACCGCCTGAAGCCCGACGCTGCCGCTCCCGGCACAATCATCAGACACCATCGCCGCCACCGCATCTGCACCTGCCGAGGCCCATTGTCGTTGTCACCGTAAGGGAGGCTTCGGGTCCACCCCTCCAATCGCCGGTGGCAGTGGATCCACGCATGCGGGGGAGGAGAGGCACGCATCCATCCCTCTCATCGCCGCTGTCGGCGAATCCGCATGCATGGGGTGCGGAGAGGCAATTGGATCCACGCGGAAGGGGAGAGGCCGCCAGATTTGCCCCTCCGTCGCTGTCGCCAATAGATCAACACGTGTGGAGATCCACATGGTCGGAGGCCACTGCCGCCGCTCCCACCTTGTCCCGAGCTCACTGCCACATGTCGTTGTCGCTAGCTGCCAGCCCGAGCTGGAGGAGGCTGGATGGTAGTGGGAGGGAGAGAGAGGAGGGAAGAAGTGGAAAAGAGAGTATAGGAAGAGAGCAATGGGAGAGAGCGCAAAAAATGAGTGGGGGGAGAGATAAGGTGAAGGGAAAATGAGCGCAAAAAATGTTGTTCGTTTGAAATGAGTTTCCATGTATGGGTGAATAAATTGTCATATACGTGTCTAGTGATCAGAATGAAAACATTAATGTATGTCCGGGTATTTAGTAACAATGGCACTATTGGGTATATGGGAATATACATTGAACTTTATGGAAACTAATTCAGCATTTAGAATGTGGAACGAATTACTAACATGGTATACAATCGAGAAGCATGTAGATTTAATATGAGAGATATTTGCTAGGTATGTATGTGTTTTCATGAAATATTTTTTTTATATACATAGAGAACGTGCAATACTAGAGTATATGTTGAGTATGTGCGTGCGACGCCGACGCGTGCAACATAATTCTAGTTGGGTATATACATTTGTGTTGAGTATATGCACATTTAAACACGCGTGTTGAGTATATGCACATCTAAACACGCGTGTTGAGTATATGCACATTTAAACATGCGTACTGAGTATATACATATTTAAACGCGGTTGAGTACATACACATTTAAACACGATATTGACTATATAAAACGCATATTAAGTACACACGTATGTTGAGTATATACCTATGTAAGCATGCATATTAGGTATACAGCATAAAAACGCGTATTTGCACACGCGTGTTGAGTATATGCACATTTAAATACGCGTGTTGAGTATATACACATTTAAACACGATATTGAGTATATAAAACGCATATTAAGTACACACACGTATGTTGGGTATATACCTATGTAAACATGCATATTAGGTATACACCATGAAAACGCATATTTTGGGTAAATATCCCATTTATAATTGGATATATACCTATTTAAATGTGGCTGAAAAAAATATTTTTTTATGAATTTTACCTTTTGTTTTGCTTGAACTGAATTTCCCTCCTTTATTGTCCTGTATAACGAGCTGGTTACATGCATTCTAAAACCAGATTAATACATTGTAAAGAATATTCAGTTTAAAAAACTAATCATATCTCGAACACAGCAGTTTGAACAGCTTGCTAGCTCCTAGCACATGCATCCAGCACGTGCTTCTTCTGGGCACGACCATCTTCTTCGCATGATCCTGTGGTGACAGATGTTCGGTTGGATGGCAGTGTCAGTGGAAGCAGACGACCGGCGTTGGCGACGAAGCTCACATATGACTCGCAGACGATTGGCGGTGTAACGGCGTGGCGACGAAGCTTGCGGACGATCGGCAGCGCAACAGATAGCCAGCGGCAGTGACGAATCTCGCGGACAACCGTAGCATCATAAAGCTCGAGTACATACCCCGCCCTCGACCCCCATAGTGCTTATGGGAATGCGAGCTGATGGACAATATGCTGCAATGTTAGCTGCCTATATATAACTATCGAAATTAACGGGTTTGATGTCAACTGATTTTTCTCATACCTTAATTGGTTCCGATTTATGGACGGCCGGCGTAACAATGTGGCCAGGAAGCTTGCGGACAATGTCCACAAAACCACGAGGAAATGACTGCGGATATATGTATGGTTGATTTGGGAGGAGGCATAGGCAGATAGAATCATTTAAAAAAATGTAAAACCGTGAGCTTGTCCTTATATATATACTCACTAACAAGGAAACTAAGGCCATATAAATGGAATCAAATTAAATAAAAAAAATGAATGTCCTACACACGTTCAAATATTCATGCATGTTATGGAAATACTTGCATGCAGCGTGATTCATGGAAATTGAAATATATGCATGCAGGTTACAAAATGGAAAGGTGGAAAACTTTCCTACGTTCATCTCTCTTAGCGGATTGAACCCGTTAATTTCTTGCTAACCCAATTTTGCTTAGCACGGATGCAAAGCAACCAAACGGTGGATACTGTTGGAGCCTGGGCTTAGACACACACACTACATTACCATTATGGTGTCCACCTAAAATATATTAACATGTTCACAATGTACTCCCTCCTTTCCAAATTGATCATCATATATGTTTATACATCAAGACCAAGGATAATTTAAATCACATCAATTAAGACGCCATGCACACATTCTCCCTTAATGCATACATTGATTAAAACAACATGCCACTTACACTTTAGTATACACACATTCTTTCATATTGCATTAATTATATTCTGATAAAATCCGTGTCTATGCGGTTATATGATGATGAATTTAAGAAATTTTGAGTTCTATTATACGATGATCAATTTGGAAAGAAGGGGTATATGATAAGAAAGGGTATTAAGGTGGATCCTACAAATCCAAGATTAGCCATTGAGAGAAGGAGAGAGAGTAGCACTACCATGAGAGAGGGAAGAGTGATAGATTTTTTTTTAATTCCTTGTGAGTGATCTTTATACATATTGCTAGCTGAACCAAATGCCTTTGAGAAAATTGCTTATGCACCCTCTTAAAATATACCTAAACCTTTCTATGCCCCGAGTTTTTGCTCATTCCCTTATATACATAATACCATAGTTATTGAGACCGGACCGGCCATCGAACGGTCAGGTCCTCGGTTCGATGGTTCACTGGTTTGATCGGGTGGACCAGTTCAAAGCGGTTCAATAAGGTTAAATATATAACTGATTCACTCAAACACAAGTAACAGCCTAGCTTGGTGGTTGGTGCCCCATGGCTCTATTCAACCCATCTTCCAAAAAAGCCGGCCGGCCCAACAGGTTTATACAGGGTCATTTGTACATACGGTCTTGGACCGAACCGACGGAGGCCCTGGTACTGGTTTTCCATATCGTTGCTGCTGCTAGTTGACCGCTAGTTAACCATTAAATTCGTATGAAACATATAAATTTATTGTTAGAGTGTAGAAATTTATTATGTTAACCGGTACTGTTTATGATAAATTTTATTTTCAGATATGATATAAAATAATGTTTATTTTTTATTTTGTTAAATTTTATTTATGTAGAATATTCTTATTAAAACATGAGATATATTATATAATTTTAAAAATAAATAAAATTAATATTTATTTTTGTCATATCTAAAAATAATTTGTGCCGTAATAATATCTTGCGCGCATTGCAAACTCATAGATATAATATTCTCTTTCAACAAATTTCTACACTCCAACAATACACTCTATAAGAAAAAGGCAAGATGAACATTTTATATGAATTTAATGGTTAACTAACTGAAAGAGCATGAAAGGATCAAAACTAAAATTTGGGGTTACATCAATTCATCAGTTTTTTAGAATTAGGCCAACCCGAATCTTAGAGGAATATTCCCTGTCAGGGACCATCCCATTCCACATGTCTTCATACCAAACATCTTGAAAAAATGGGTTCAATCCAATCCGATCCATCTTAACGCTTGAACCAAACATATGCTAAGAGAATGAGCAAAACTCAAGGATATAAGAGGAATTTACCCAATGCATTTTATAAGGACTATTCTCATAATTTACATGTTCCACTTTAGAGGATTAAGATCCTTTTATGTTTACATTGTGCACAAACTTTATTCTCATTCTTAGTTGCATTTGCTCTAACATGGCATTCCACGGTCAGAAGTCAGAAGAACACAAAAGGTAATTAATATTGTTCAGGCCGGCCAGCCACATGGCATTTTCATCATGCATGCATGCGCTGAGCCGCTCGATCCACAGTCATACGACCGGTGTGACAGCCTCGAGCCCCAATCGACTTCGGATTACCGTTAATTACCAAATCCGAATCCGGATGCATTAGTATTAGAGCGCGCTAATCACACCCCTAATCTCACCTAATCACCTTCGGATTTTCGAAACTGCCAGCACGTACCGTCTACTCTGCTTCTTCGCGCCCACGCTAATTAACTAGAAATTCGGAGTCCGACGCGCGCGCCACGGGTTGGCCTATAAACCCTAGGTCCGGCCGTGCCGCTCGCTTGTCAGCCGATCCCACATCATGGCGCAGCAGCGGCGCTCGTTGTCGTCCTTCTCCTCCACTGCCGCCATGCGCAACATCCAGCGCGACCTCCATGGCACCAGGATGAAGCTCGCCGTCACGCCGATCAACACGTCGTCCGCGCAGCTGCAGCTGCAGCAGGTGCCTCCCCTCTCGCGCTCTGCCTCCTTCGACCACCCGATCGCCGCGCCGTGAGCACGCCGCCAAGGCCGCCGCTGACCCAGCTGCTGGCCCGGAGGCCTCGTCGGAGCAGATCATGGAGGCCGGGACGACCGTGAGCGTCCGCACACGGGTGGGGAAGCTTCCCGGCGGGAGGCAGCTGGTGCTGTGGCTCTCCGCGGTGGTGGTCTCCGCCGCCGAGGAAGGCTACCTCACCGTCGTCTACAAGGGCGACTTCCCGCCCGGGGACCGCTTCCAGACCGTGCGCGTCGCGAGGAAGGACACCAAGAAGATCACTGCCGGCGCCGCAGCCGCCGCCGCCGCAACCATCACCGATCCAGCCGCGGCGGCGGCGCGCCCCTCCAGCAACAATGTGGCGGCCCCGGCCCCTCGTCCCAGCACGGGCGGCAAGAAGGTGCGGGTGCTCAAGAGAATTTACCCGGAGGCGTTCTAGATCGAGCAGTGCAGTAGCCTGTAGGAATCCATCAGGATTCAGGGCATGTCTCTCTCTCGTCTTCCTCCTCTGCTTATTTTTGGTGTCGGAAAGCCACTTGTGATCGATTGTACTCCCTCCGTTTCAAAATATTTGACACCGTTGACTTTTTAGCATATGTTTGACCGTTCGTCTTATTAAAATTTTTTGTAAAATATGTAAAACTATATGTGTACATGAAAGTATATTTAACAATGAATCAAGTGATATGAAAAGAATAAATAATTACTTAAATTTTTTGAATAAGACGAATGATCAAACACGTACTATAAAGTCAACGGTGTCAAATATTTTGAAACGGAGGGAGCAGTAGATAGGATGATTCTTTTCGCGTTCGTTGCATTAGAGCAAGCATCCAAGAACGCCTAATGTATTTATATGATGTCATTATTTTCACTGAATATATATTTGTGAATGATAAGATCTTATTCATGACCCCAGCAATATCTTCTGATTAACTCCATCTTTGTTTACCCATGCATGAGGATGCACAATGTTGTTCTTGATTTTCGTTGCACCCTAAGAATTGTCATGTATATATATACTCCAAGAGTTCATTGTGTACTGTGACAGTCTTGTCAAAAACAATCCCCCTTGGGCGCCCCATGCACAACAGAAAGATCAAGCAGCTTCATATGTCCATCCTCCTATTGACCGGAGGAGACTTTTCGAACCCACTGTCTTATTTTCGTTCTTATCCACACATTCCACTCTTTCTCCCCAAATCCCACCAAGCCACCAAGGCAACCGTGCGAGGTGCATGCTTGTGTGCGCTTCCTGCTTTCCCGTTTCTTTTCTCCCTCCCCATCTCATAGCCATGGAAACCTCCTTGCTCACTGCTTCCGAATCATGCTACGGCTTCTCCCGCTTCACTGGAGCATCCATGCCAACTAAGTGAATTGTACAAGGCAATGGCGCAAGTTCTAGACGTACGGCGGCACCGCTTGCTAGAGCTCCTGTGTTGGTATTTATACCGTTCTGCACCGGCAAGGGAGGGAGGAGGCCAACTCGTTCTCACTATATATCCGGTCTTCGGTTGGACAGAAGAGGGTGGAGATCTGGCCTAGGAGAGGAGGAAGAAGCCATATCGATCTAGGCCGGTACATTTTTGCGATTTTTTTTTACTGTCTCAATCAATGCATTTCGATGTTTTTCTTATGTTGCATCAGAATGTGGCACTGGGTATGTTGATGGTGTTTCACATTTTTTTCTTCAATTTCTTGTGGATCTATTGATGTTTCAACCGATAAAATCTCGATGTTCCCTGTGTGAGAGTGAAATGTTCAACTATGATTTAACAATGTTCCACTGATTTAATATTATGAGACTTTTTAAGTTTATTGGTGAAACAATTATCTATATCCGATGAAATCTCGATGGTCTCTGTGTGAAACAATGCCCGATTTTTCAAGAAAAATAAGATACCCGATTTATAATGGTTCGCAGTCTTGTTGCAAATTCCCTCCAAAAAAGTTGAAAAATCAAGAAGATGGTGAAGGCCCAGCCCGTGTGCCTCTGTCCTTTGAGTAGGAACCGAGCCAATGGACCGAGACCAAGTACGGAGACATACAGAGAAAATCGCACCAAAATCTTTCAGATGTATAACTACTACTCCTATATCGGCCATTCCAGCTCCTCCACCGGCTAGCTTGCCGGCGCGCACTGCTAACATAGTATCCGGCCGAGGCACCGGCGGGGCCTTTACACCAAGGCTCGTGAGACGAGATCGATCGATCTGGACGAGGCGTGGCGCGGCGCCAACAGGAGGCGTCATACACGGACGCTGCAGGCGAGCGTCATGCGCCGTGGCGTGGCGTAGCGATCTGATCAATCAGATCGGATGTATTTCATACGTGACATATATAATTAAATTAAGAGGTGATATGTATAATACTCCCTCCGTTTTAAAATATTTGACACCGTTGACTTTTTAACAAATGTTTGACCATTCGTTTTATTAAAAAAAATTTAAGTAATTATTTATTCTTTTCATATCATTTGATTCATTGTTAAATATACTTTCATCTACACATATAGTTTTACATATTTCACAATATTTTTTGAATAAGACGAATGGTCAAACATGAGCTAAAAAGTCAACGGTGACAAACATTTTGAAACGGAGTGAGTAGGTTACATCTACCACACAATCTCCAATATCTTTAACACTCTCACATATTTATTGAAGTTTGTGTAGGGGCTGCCCCTTGCATGAGAGGTGACTATTTCTCTCTCATCCTTCTTCTCTCCTCCACCTCACTATTTAGTCCTATGTGGCATCTTGGGGCTGGTGCTTGGATGCCCATAGTACTTGCCCTTAGAGCGTCTCACCTCCTTAATCAGCATCAAAACCATTCATGCATCATCTCCCAAATCTTGGAAAAGCCAGCAGCACCACCGCCTACTCTGCTTCAACCCAACGCCTATCCACTCCGACTTCCAGTGATCAACGCTATAAAGCTATAAAGCTTAGCCTAGCCTACCCTCCATGCCAGATTCGCCCATCCTTCTCTTCGTCTCCTTCTACTTCCAGCCCACCACCACCAAACCCTAGCTATACGATCGATCGTCTTCTTCTCTTCCACCCCCACTGCACCACCATGCCCGCGTACATGCCTAGGCACCGGCGCTCGTCGTCCTACTCCTTTGTTTCCGTTCGTAAGATCCAGCGCGAGCGCCGTGACCTCGACGGCAGCAAGAAGCTCGCCGTCATTGCCAAGAAGTGCTCCCTGCCGCCGATCCAGCCAGAGCCAGCCCCGACCAAGAAGTCGTCCGAGCCGGCGCCTCCGCTCTCCCGCCGCTCTGCCTCCTCGAGCACCTGATCGCCTCGCCGCGAGCGCGCCACGATCGCCTCGTCTGCCGCGTCGGAGAAGATCACGGTGGGGATGGCCGTGAGCGTCCGCACCTGGGTGGGGAAGCTTCGCGGCGGGAGGCAGCTGGTGCTCTGGTTCTCCGCGCGTGGTGGTCTTCTCCGCCGCCGAGGAAGGCTACCTCATGCACTGTCCTCTACAAGGGCAACTTCCCGCCGGAGGATCCCTTCAAGACCGTCCGTGTCGCCGCAAGGGAAGAAGCCAAGAAGATGGCTGCCCCGGCCGCCGCCATCGCCACTTCCACAACAGCTCTCCCCTCCGGCAACAATGCGGCGGCTCCTCGTCCAACCACGGCCGGCAAGTCGGTGCCGGTGCACAAGAGAGTTTTCTCGGAGGCGTTCTAACTAGAGAGTTTGTCGACTGCACTAGTTTGTAGGATTCAATCAGCACATATGTCTTTTTGTCTTCCTCCTCTGTTTTTTTGGTATCAGAAGGCACATGTGCTTTGCTTGATAGGATGATTCTTTTCGCGTTCTTTGCATTGTAGCAAGAACGCCGATTTAGGGACCACCTATGCATCTCGTATGATTTATCATTGATTATTTCATAATAATAATAATAAGATATCTGTCTCAATTTTCCCTCGAAAATGCACACTGCTGTACTTGATTTTGGTGGAATCCTATAATTTAGCCAAGATCAAAGTCCTCCTTGATGGAGTTTTTGCAAGTAGTAACAATCTTGTTGCAATTTCGCTCCAAGAAAATTTCAAGATCAAGAATTATCGTACTATAAGGCTACCCCAGTTTGTGCGTCTTTCTCCCTTGGGTGAAAAGAGCCCATGGGCTGCAACTGCAATGGTGTGGATTTGTAGCCCATTAAGGCCTTGTTCGGTTGCTTGGGAATTAATCCCCAAGGGATCCTATCCAGGGAGGGATTGAGTGAATCCCTCCCATCTCACTCAAACCATGTGGGGTTCGAATCCCTGCCCGTTTCTAATCCCTGTCATAGAAACCCTGCCTTCGTTTAGCACAGGGAAAAATAAAGCAGCTGTTGTACGTTCCCAAGCAAGCAATGAAACAATATGCATTCTCTCAGATCAAATCCATAGGACGCGGTAAAAAAAAAACATTGTTTAAGTACACGGAAAACACACATGCATGCTGTACGTTCACAAATGCATACATGAAAGTGTCACAAAGTAATCAAAATGGTTACAGTTCAGTTGTTTTTTTTAGAATAAATAGAAGTAGCCAGCTAGGAGCTAAACTACAAATTGAATGCAAGTGTTTAAGCTTAGCGCTAATGCCACCATGAGCTTCAGTCACCAGCTGCAGTGTTTCCATCTCTGAAAAAAAAATAGAGCAACATTGGATCAATTCCAAAAAGAAATACACCATATATGTTCTTTCCTGTCAACCAAATATCAAATTGAACTGATGCAGAGTACATATTACATAAGAGCAAACAAGTAAAGCAAAGAGCCACACTTATATCCAAACTAAGGCTGATGCACTACATGGAATGCTAACAGTCTGATAGAACCAAAGATGAAAAGAGACCTAAAAGTTCAGAAACTAGGAAGCTAACAAAAAAGCGGTGAATTGGCTTTTGTTTTTCTGGAACAAGCACTACTTTATAGGTGCAGCTATACAAGTGTGCTCCAGTTTCACAACAAGCAATGGAGATAAAAGAAGAGCAAGCAGTTTCAGAGTCAGAAACAACGCATCATAAGTAGATTAATCACGCAATCACTGCATTTGTAATGTGAGAAGATTCTCTAGACAAATATAAGATTGAGCTATAACATATGTGAATTTTGAGTTGCCTGAATTTTAAGAGAGGATGCAGAAATCATATATCGTGGATAGACAGATATATGGTGAATGTAGAAAAGGATGACCACCTCAACCTTCTTCTAGTTTCTCTCTCTGAAAATTAGAATGTGTGGAAGCACAATTCAGCCTTGACAACACAGTAATAATGAAGCACATAGCTAGAGCCACACGGTACCTCAAAAAACATTCTTTCATCAGGTTCATCACCTACCGAAACATCCATAAAAACTTGTAGTCAATTTTACAAGACACGCTCAGGCAAGCATCACATCATCAGCCACACTAAGCAAAACTAATCAAGGCAAGCATGTTTCCATAGTCACCGTACAACTCTCACTCTCGCCATCTGCTGCCTCAAAGCCACCGTGAATCAAGAACTCAAATCAAGAACAAGAGTTGGGCGGTGCGGCGGCGGCGGCAAATCAAGAACTCATCCCCACCCAACCAAGAAAAAAAGCTCCACGCCCAAATCAAGAACTCACCAGATCGAGCAGGATATGAGGAGGAGGACGACGAATCACTGAGTGCTCACTCACCAGAAAGCCGCACGGCGAGAAGAGAGATGGCGGCGACGACGGGAAAGAGAGAAGAGAAAAAAACCCTAACCCTAGCTTTGCAAGAGGAGGGGAGAAGGGGAAAGGCAGCGTGCTCACCGGAGAGAAGGTGGCGGCCGGAGGAGAGAGCCTTCCCGTCGCTGTCGCCATCGCCTCCGGGTCGCGCCGCCCCCTCCGTCGCGTCTTCGTTGCGCCGCCGCCTCCTCTCGAGGAAATTTTCCACGCCCCAGGAGTAGATGATTTTTTCCCGGGCATAGAGAAGAGGGAAACCCTGTGGTGGGCCGGGCTAAAATCCACGGCAGGGTTTAACCGAATACACAATTTCACAAGGGCTGGGATTTTTTCCTCGCCGAGGTGATCCACGGGGATTGGGCCCCGATCCCGGCCGGGAACGGCCCAACCGAACAAGGCCTAAACCTGTGCGATGCCAGCATCCTGAAACCCTAGAACCCCCCCCCCCCCCCCCCCCCCCTGGCGCCTTTCGCCGCCGTTCCCCCACCACCACCGCAACCCCTCGCCGCCGACGAATCCCCCCTAGCCATGGCGTCGCGCGGTGCCGCTTCCCGCTCCTTCCTCGCCGCCGTCCGTGGCCGCGCCGCCTCGTCGGCGCCGCGCATCCGCGCGGCTCCGCTCCCCTCCGCCCCACGCCGCCGCGTCCCCTCCTCCGCCTTCTCGCCATTTGCCGCCGCGAGGTAACCGCTCGCGCCCTCCTGATGACGTAGGTGCTGCATGGTGTGTGATGTTGACCGGTGGTTTTGGTCCGTGCAGGCCGATGTCGGCGATGATGGGGTCGCCGGCGGCGATGGCGGCGAGGCTGACCGGGCACCCGTCGGCGAGCGTGCGGGCGTGCTGTGAGCTCTCCCAGGGTACCCACTTCTGCCGCGCTTGCCAGGATCGCTAGCGAGTTAGTCATCGTGAATCGTGATTCATTCAACCATCTTATGGCATAATTTTGTTAGAATCAAAATATTGCTTATTCCATTCTAGATGCGTAGTTTATGTGTTTGCGCAATTGATAGCACACGTGATGATTTGGTATGTGTGCAATGGTTGAATAGCTAGCTTTGATAAATCTTGGGTTGTTAGGCTGTGGGGGATGTTACTGCAATTTTGATGCACTTCTGCTTCTCTGAATTCAAAGTTGCTTGAAATCTTGATTTGGATGTATGCTTATGCATGTTGTGCTTCACGTTTGATATCTTTATGGCTATGAGTGAAAATTGTTTGCTAAACACAGTAGACCGTCATGTTAGTTCTTTGCTAAAATTACTGAGAGTGGATAAAATTTTTGCTGGTGGATTCATTGGATGACAATGATGGTGTATTTGTGCCAATGTGTAAGGATATCTATGAAGCCTCAGTTAGCATGCCCATGTTCATTGTTTCCTGTTAGTAGCCATTTGACCAGAATTAAAATTTTTGCTGGTGGATTCATTGGATGACCATAACTAGCTGAGGATTGAAGTTGTGTGTTTCCAAATCTAAGGTTGTGTTTTGTTTTTTGTCCAGGGCTAAAATAACTATATGGTACTCTTATCTTTACCAAATTGTTTTGTTTGGTAATACAATCGTAGGTAGTCCAATATTCATATTGTATGGTTTAGCTAGATTAGCACTTTAGCGGTATATAACTTTTTTTTTGTGGGGATTAGCAATAAATAACTTGATCTAGAACCAGATCAAGGTTCTAAATAACAGCATTTAGTTTCATGTGGTCATGCTCATGCCACCACCGTGCTTAAGCATTACAAGGTTGTCACCATTCCTTGTATGCAGCCTTGTAGACCTTATTTTAGAACTGTGCCTAGAGTGAGTTCATTGTGGTGCTAACTCCATGCCGGTGCTTGAGACTTGAGAGGCTTTTGCCAGGTGAATATAACTATTCTTTCTGGATTAACTTAACTCCACTGATGCTTAGGAAGTTAGGATTAAAAAAAAAATTCTACTGGTGCTATTTCTCAACCTTTGTGTGTGATTTTGACTATATAATCTGATCATGCAAGAAATCCGATTTCTCTTATAGTTTCTGTTGTTTAATGACCAAAGTGAGACATACACTAGAGTGAGGGGTTTATCCTATATTGTGTCTTTTAATTGCTCTTTTTATGAAGTTGCATTGCAACTAATATAAGGACATCAAAATTGGGATTTTATAGGGGAAAATGGGAAAGATGGTTGATGCTGAGGACATAAAGAATGAGTTGGGATACCCTATTCCCTAATATGCTGTATGTCCCCCCTTTCCCTAACTGTTATTATTTTTTATCAACAAACTATAGAAGTTGTGTAATATAAGGATGGCAATTACTCTCAAGAAACAATTGTATGAGTATGACAAGCGTACCATTCTGGGCCTTACTGGTATGTTGGGTTTACTGCTTGAAGTAGGACTAGGCAGTTAAAAGGATTTCCTGGAGATAAATTTGATTGTGTATTCGCTTAAAAATTTGGAATATGATATATTTTTTTAGCATACTTATGTGCTACGTGAGCTATTCAATTCATGGAAATATGCCAAGAAAATTTTGGGTTAACTGTACTTACATGCTATGTGACCTATAATTTTAACGCCTGATACATGTGGGCTAGATGTATCATTGGTACTTCTGCCCCCATGCTCAAAGATCATTACCGCAGACTGTAGTAATGCACATCCAATGTCTTTATTGGAATCATGGGAATAATTTTGTTTCCTTTAACACAATAATGTTGTATATTTCGTGGCTTCTGTATTGGTTGCTTTTACTATCATTAAACATTCCGTTGTTACCACCAATACATTGTGTAGCCATGCTTTGCACTGTGATTCCTTCTTTGATTTTATAGTCTGAGCTATTTATTCATGTACAGTATGAGAGTACACCTGTTTGCAATGGGTCTCGCTTCTTGTTGCTGCATTTCTTATATTATTTCGTCTGCCCAAACCACTCCTTTGCTAACAAATTCTCTCCTCATACACTAGCTTCAAATAATTTTTTTTCAGCAATACTGAATGTTTTGTTGACTTGAGGATTTCTGTGGTTGGGATCTGTTAGGAAATGGAGATGATGTATGACACGTGGGAGGCCACTTTAAAGAATAGCAAAGGTGCTAATGTTGAAGCACTGCACTTCTGTTATTTTGTTAACCTAAACTTGTTAAGAAATCGCTAATTTAATCCATATAGCTGAAACGGAATAGGATATTCGTTGCGTTGGGGGGGGGGGAGAGAAAATAGTGAAAATTATAAGTTATATTTCTAAGTTTCTATTTATAATGTCAGAAATCAGGGCCATTCAACACCTCCCTCCTCCTCTCTCTCTCTCTCTCTCTCTCTCTCTCTCTCTCTCTCTCTCTCTGAGACTGACATTTTTCTGTTCTTTTGAACAGTAATATATTTTTAATGATCACCAGGCATATCTTCATTACAGATACATGTAGAATCACAAAGCCTAGAGAACTTGCATGTATGTACCCACTAATTTTCATGATTGGGGCTTGTATGTTCAAATTTGCAACAACATTTCTGTATTCAACAATTGATATTGATCGTACAATGTCCATGCCAAGGTTTTCCCGTTCATTTTTTGACAATGATGTTATTATCATAAAGTCCTCCGAACATGCATTAACAATTTTAGAACTCTGATTCTCTCCATTTTCTTAGATTATTGACTTTATCATGTTAATTTGGTGTATCAAAGAACTAATTTCTTGTAGCCATCTTATTCTGTACTATTTTCTTTTTATGTCCAGCCTACATGATATGTGACCTTATTTTGCAGGTAATTAGGCTTGAACAGTGCTGTCCCGACTCTGTTAGGATGCAATTCTTTTTAGGGTTACAGAAGCTCTCTGGCTCGTTTTTTATCCCTGCCTAATGGGAAGTTGTAAGGAACTCCCTATTATTACTTCACCTGTCACCTAGTGAAAACAACAGTCAACATGATTTCTACATCAATAATCCCCTGTTAACCAGTTACCTGTTATATTCATTTTATAGTGAAATATTTTGGATGAAGCATCATTCCTTTCATGGGAATGAATGTTCTTATTTTGCAAAGTTTAATATGTTCAGATTTCTGTAGAAGTTGTTTCCATGCTTTTATGCACTTTTTTCTGCGTAACACGATCTGTTTTCTATCGTGAAAAGTGAATGTAAGTTTACTAGTTGACTCTGGTACAGATTGTGTTGGGTGGCCCCTGGCTAATCGTTAATCTTGTGTTTTGCATTGTAAACTTAGCTTGTTCTACTGCTGTTCTTGTTTGACTCCGTGTGGATAATCCCATTTTTCTGTTGTGTTTGCCATGGGACCTAAAACAGTTATGACTTATGACGCCTGCTGTAAGCGCTAGCGTTTTGTGTAATAGATTAGCTTACGTAGATAAGCACTGAAGCATAGTTAGCTCTACTACTAAACTTGCAGATATCACTGTAAGTTCACAATAGACTGAGCTGCATTTAGGGTGTGTTTAGTTCACGCCAAAATTGAAAGTTTGATTGAAATTTGGAACGATGTGATGGAAAAGTTGGAAGTTTGTGTGTGTGTAAGAAAGTTTTGATGTGATGGAAAAGTTGAAGAAAAAGTTAGAAACTAAACCAGGCCTTTGGTGATTCATATGCCTCTTTGAACTGCTGAGTAGCGAGAACCCTGTATATGATGAACGTCCAAATCATCCGAAAATAGTCTCTGCTTCTGTAGTTATATTGGTGTGTTAGTGTCCTTTTCTGTTGAATTGTTTGTAGTATGACAGGTTGAATCGATGAAATGTATGTATAATCCATCTGTTCATGGTTTAGTTCACGAAAAGAAAACTTTTAGGTGTCACATTGGACGTTTGACCGGATGTTGGAAGGGGTTTTCGGACACGAATGAAAAAACTAATTTTATAACTCGTCTGGAAACCGTGATTTCCATGCACTCTTTTTTATTTATATTTAGTGCTTCATGCATAGGGATGGCAATGGGTCAGGTTGGGCACGGGTAGAGCAAAACCATGCCCGACATTGCCCGCCCAAACCCTACCCACTAGAGTTAGCGGGCAAAACTCCATGCCCGTACCCATGCCCGGCGGGCACGGGTATGTCCGACGGGTACCCAATGGATCTCACATAGATAATAACTTGAAAGATATGTAATTTAACAAAGAAAAATAAAATCAATAATTTACCAAATTATCGGTTATCAACGATAATTTGAATTACATCACAACTTTGTATTAGTTAGCATCACAAATGAACCGAGAGAAATGGTATAAGAATTAATAAATGAGTCAAAATTAGCTAATACATATGTATCGGGTTGGACATGGGTTACCCACGGGTAAAAAAATGAAACCCGCCTATTGCCTATAATGTTTCGGGTCTCGGGCGGGTGTGCCCATGGGTAAAAAGTCACATCCACGCCCGTGCCCACCGGATCGGGTATCCACGGGTACCTGGACCCATGGGTAAAATTGCCATCCCTATTCATACATGTGTCCAAATATTCGAAGTGACATTTTTGGAAAAAAAATTAGGAACCAAAAAGGGCCTTAGTAGCCTGATGGTTAACACCGTGCTTTGCTTGCAGCGTGGTGAGTTCTGTTAACATGCCTTTTGTGCGCTAGCAGTACTATGGGGGTGTTTAGATTCAGGGTCTAAAGTTTTGGTGTGTCATATTGAGTATTATATAGGGAATCGCATAGGGTGTTCGGACACTAATAATAAAACTATTTACAGAATCCGTCAGCAAACAACGAGATGAATTTATTAAGCATAATTAATCCGTCATTAGCAAATGTTATTGTAGCACCACATTGTTAAATCATGGAGCAATTAAGCTTAAAAGATTTGTCTCGCAAATTAGTCGCAATCTATGTAATTAGTTGTTTTTTAGCCTATATTTAATACTTCATGCATGTATTCAAACATTCGATGTGACATGATGTAATTTTTTTTTGTGTGGAAACTAAACATGGCATATGTTGACAGAATATTTCATGATTCTGTTGACCGACCGTAAAGTTTGTTATGAAATATGTTTTAATGTGGACAAGATAAGACACGATTGAAAACCTACCACAGAACAAAGCGCGGAAAGAAAGGTTATCAAAGCGCGGAAAGAAAGGTTATCGTGGATGGAACCTTGCAGCGTAAGCAAGCTTGGTGCCAAAATGCTTAGAGCGGAAGCCACTCACCTTCTCCGCCTAAATAGGACAATGAAGGTCCAAGGCGAGGTGGAACCCTCTCGGACACCTATCTTCAATTCAAAAGAAATAAGGCTGTGTTTAGTTCCACACCAAAATTGGAAGTTTGAAGAAATTAGAACGATGTGATGGAAAAGTTGGAAGTTTATGTGTAGGAAAATTCAATGTGATGGAAAAGTTGGAAGTTCGAAGAAAAAAGTTGTCACCCGTCCCTACTTGTTGTGTTCTAAAGTTTTGTGTTTGTCTATTTAGGCCCTGTTTAGTTCACACCAAACTTCCCCCAAACTCCTAACTTTCTATCACATCACATCACATCCAAAACTTTCCTACTCATATAAACTCCTAACTTTTTTTTCCAAACTACCAACTTTCCCCAAATATCTTCCCAATTTCAGAAACTAAACACAAACACAGCCTTACATACTGATTGGTAGAATAGATTAACTTATTGACAAAATTAATGGTTGCTCCTTGTTCGTCTTAAAATGTTTTAGGGACTTTTAAAATGAATGAAATTCACATAAAAATCTGGCAAAAAAATATCTCCCGTTCTGTTGGAGCCTCGATGCTATGAATATACAAGTGATTTAGTAACATTTTGGCAGTTGTGTCGTCCGTCCTAAAATAATTTCATTTTCACTCATTTCACGCATATTAATAGACAATAAAAGACGATAATGTCCCTACTTCATCAACAACTATTTATTATTTTATCTACTCCAAATCATAAACTCACATGCAATAATTACTCTAAAAATTAATTTATTTTAAGATAGATATGAGCTATAAAAATGAGAGATAAAAATGAGGAAGTATTGCTTTGTGCCTGGGACTCAGACCACACACACCCGTCTGGCTTTTCCACGCGCACATTCTTCAAACTGCTGAACGGTGTATTTTTTTAAAAAGTTTCTATACGAAAGTTGCTTAAAAAAATCAAATTAATTTATTTATAAAAAAATTAGCAAATATTTAATTAATCATCCGCTAATCACTGATCCGTTTTCCGTGCGGACACTACTTAAGTGTTAGGAAACCAGGGTTCCGAACACACCGACACCCGTCTCGCTGGCGCCAGGGCTCCACACGCTCTTTGCTTAAACCGACATCCAAAGCAAACGCGATTCGGCGCGCCGTGTGTTCGTCCCGTGTCCGGTATAAGGAAGCCGAAGTCGAAGCCGACTTGGCGACCAGCACCGCCTCTCCGTCTCGTCCCTCCCGCCTATTTATTTAATTTCAGGCGACGCCTTCTCCCCCACCTCGCGCCACCCCCGGTCTGCTTCTTCCCTTCTTCATCTTCTCTCGCCGGCGTGGTCGCGTTTTGCTTCTTCCCGTTTCCGATCTCCTCCTCTCTCTCGATTCGACTCGAGTTGTGTTTTTTTGTTTTTCCTTTTCTTTTTATGATGAATCGGCGGGTTGATTTGGATCGTCCTCGTCCTTGTTTCCGCCTTCTGTGCCCGCAGATCTCCGGTGAGATGAGATGAGCCCATCTCCGCTCCGCGCGACACCCTATCTGAATTGGATCGACTTGATTGTTCGGTTTGCTTGCAACGTGTTTGAGTATTTTTTCCCCTCTCCGGTGACTCGATCGATCCGACCCGATCCGATTGGATCCTTCTCTGGTTTCGAATTCTGTGTTCTACCTTTTCTCGTGTTCCTCCTATAGGGCTTGTTTGGTTGCAGGAGCGGATTTGATCCGGGATTGGAAGAGGGTTCCTGTGGCGTCGTGTGATTGGTTGGTGGAAAGGAGAGAGTGGGTGAAGACGTGAACGTTTCTTGTCTACGATCCGTTTGATTTGGTCACTTGGTTTCGGTGATTTCAGATATGGCAATTTGAGTGGATATGCTAACCTTCAATCTATGGATGGATGATCATCGGTTCTTATCGTTCCTCACGCGAGGTGATTCGGAGAGATTTGATAATTTAACACTCTTTTCATTGGGTTTCGATTATTTGACATCCTGGCACTCAGATGGTTCCGTATGTCATCCTCACAAATGTCAATTAAAGTAATTGGACAACGAAAAAAGTGTCAAATTATCAAATTTTTCGGTGATTCGAGACCCTGGGTCGATTGTTGTTACTTGTGACCGCTGATCTGGCTTGTTGTTGGCATGTGTTTGTGCTCCTCTAGATGATGCAGGAGGGAGGATGACTGTTGAGATGAACCGGATCGGTGGAGGTTGATTATTATATTGTCCAGGTTCATGGTTGTTTTGGATTCATGATGAATCGGGGTGCTGGAGGTTTGCTTATTATGGTTCTTGGTTTATTTTGATTTGCTTATTATGGTTCTTGGTTGTTTTGATTAGTGCACGGTTGTTCTGAAATTATCCTGACATTTCAAGTTTGTGGTGCCGTGGCAACCCTGACTGGATTTCCTTTGGTCAGATCCGCAAGATGGGCAGATTTCTAAGTGGTTTGGAGATAGATTATACGGGAGATTGTCAGATGGGGATTTCAATGTTCTGTTTGGGTTCTGAAGCCCCCCTCGATTTTATTTAGTTGTCAGCATAATTTGATTTATGTCTGGAAAGTCTAATTTGGGAAGTTGGTTCTTCAGGAATTGTAATTCACAGCGAGTCCTATTTGCCGCATCAGTTGGAATTATACAGGCCGCCTAACAGTCCTTCTTTTGTGATCGACAACCTTTCACTGCTTAATCTTTGATAACTAAGTTCTTAGATTTACCCGTTCTTTTACATGTCAGTAATTTGTAGTTCTTGCAGATACTCCTATTGCAAAGATGGAATTTGCAATATCTGCCTCGGTCTATACTAATATCTGCAAACTCCAGACAACTTCACCCCTATGCCACTCAGTCTTTAAGTGATTTTGTTTATGCTTAGACTACTTTCCTCCAAAATAAAGTCTCCTGGTCATTGCAAGGCTCCACATAATTTTTATGGCCAATCTGAGTGAAGCCTTAAATCACCACCCTTTTCCCTTCTTAATCATTAGTAGATGTTCAATGCTTACAAAGTTGAATTTCTTCCCAAATAAATGGTCTCTTTGCTTACTGCAGGTCTAGTTCATAATTTTACAAGGCCAATCTGATACTGAGTGAAATCTTCAAAATCACCTCTCTTCAATTCATCACTTAGAAGTTAAATATTTACAGAGTTGAATTTCTTCCCGAATAAATGGTCTCTTTCTCACTGCAGGTCTAGTTCATAAATTTACAAGGCCAACCTGATTCTGAGTAGGATTTAAATCACTACCCTTAAATTCTCACAAAGGTAGAATTTAAATACTCGGATTTACCTGCAGAGATGGAATTGTGTAGGAGTTATGGAGCTTCAAGATAGATGGGACTACAGGAGAATCCTACGACCAGAACATACTTTTGCTAGTCTGCCTAAAACTTTTCCCTTCTCGTTCAATTTCTGTTTCGGTCATCAGAATTGCTCTCTACGACATATAGCTATAATTTTGGTGTGCCTTTGCTTTTCCTTGTTTGTCACAGATTCTTTAATTTTCTCCCAAGGTTATTGATTGGAGGCTGTTGACTTGTTCGGTTTGTGTTCTATCACTGTACCTCAATCATTAAGTATAGTTCAATGCCTATGTTGTTTGTTCGCATGATATAGTCATAGGGTCGGTCTGGGAATTGGAGCTCTGTATGTCAACGAAGGGGCATACAAGGTTTTGGTTGATATTTTGAGATTATGTTATCTGGATTAAGCGATTTCAGAATACAGATCGTTTGTCTTGGCATTCTTATGTGGTCTTCCCTGATGGACGGTTGTTGGATTATCCCCTAGTTTGAGTGGATTCAAGACAACCTGAGTTGGTTCTTTTTGTGGTATGAGTTCTGTTCTTGTTTAGATGATGCAGAAGGGTTTGCTTTTTGTTGATGGTTATTTTGATATAACGAAGTTTGTGCTGCAATAGCTATGACAACCCTGATTGGATTTGTTGCTGCTCAGATATGTGCAAGTTAAAAAGGTTGAAGCTTGACTGGAGCAACGATCACATAACTGGAAAAAAGACCATGAAGCCACAATATACTCACCAACTCATTTACTTTCAGTACTTGCAGTCCAGTTTTTTTGTCCAGCAATTGGGAGTACTGGCTTGTTGGAGTTGCAGATACGACATTCAGAACTGCAGTGCAAAATCAATACAGATTTGGATGTTCTTTGACCTCTCTAAAGCCAGGCTTATCCCTCTTACCCACCATGACATAATTTGTCTGATGTTTAAGCAGCTTCCACCTAAATAAAGATTCATAGAAGATAGTATTTTGCTTGTTTCAGGCCTATTTTCGGTCATTTTGGAAGGGCAATCCAACTCCAATTGAAATTTTCTGAACCACTAGCATTTTCCCTTCAACCCCTTATTGAAAATTCAATGCCCACAAAGACGGGAGGGTTCGAGGGTGTGTTTTGGAGCTTCAAGCCAAGACAACTATATACTATTTAGTGCTCTCTTGCCTTGCATCTCTTGTTCTTGTGTCTATATTTCATTTGGTGCTGCTTATGCTCTGCTTGCAGATTCTATTTTTTGTCCATGGTGACGTGGATATTTTCTTAAGAAGTTGACTTGTCTGGTTTGTGATATACCACTTTCTGGGTTTGGTCGATTATCTCTAGATTCAGTGTCTTGTGGTGTTCTTGTTCGCATGTGATTGCAGGGCGGATCTAGAAAAATGAGCATGCGACAAAGCTAGTATCTGGAAATTGAGGAAGGGCATGCAGTAGGGTCATCATACAAGGTCTGGTCGTTTCATAGATTATCTTGATTTGGATTATCTCTATGTTATCTTAGGTTTTGGCATTTTGAGGAATCTCACCTAATTGGCCAGCTATCAGACCCATTAGTCTTTACATAAGGTGGGAGTTCCGTACCTTTGGTTTATATTTTTTTGAAAAACTTATCTTGTTTGGTATATGTGTTTCTATGCTCCTTTAGATGATGCCAAAGGGTGGACGTGGAGTTGAATTGAAGGGTAGATGTTTGTTTGTGGTTCATGGCCCCATGATGTTACAACGGTATTATGAAGTCTGTATTATTATCAATAGTGGTGGATTTGTTGTTCAATATCTACAAGTTAAGGTTTGGAGTTGCATTGAAGCTCGGTTTGACCAAAGATCATGCATTGGGAAAAAAACTTTTTGTTTGGATTTCTTCATGTGAACACTTAAATTTAATTTTTCCAACAATACTTATCCGCTTGTTCTCCTGCAATTAGAAGTATATGGCTTGTTAGTTATTTTGGAACCACGCTGGATGTTCCCTTGTGATTTAACCAACTTCCCTGATTTCTCTTGATAATCTATGTTAGTCAAAACTGTTCAGACTAAACATATGTCCCTTGTTGATCCAATGCAGACATGGCATTTGAAGATACAAAGTGTAAAACAATATTTGTTTGGATGTGTGCTCAGTTGCTGATTCTTCAATCCAGTCTTATTCCTATCTCATAAGCCAGACTTATTCCTCTCTCATTGTGACATATTTTCATGCATGTTGTGATATTTAAGTATTTTTTTGCCAAAATAAACATATAGTGGTCTCTTCCTCTTGTAGTTTCTTTGATAACCTTGCAAGACATTCTGCGGAGTAAAACCTGTTTACAGATTTATTAATTCTATTATCTCAAATCATTTTTCAGAAAGACCAACAAAATCTTTTATGCTGTTGAATATTTGAACTTGGATTTGATTTGCAGAGGTCCAACATTCTAAGGCCTTTCAGGACTTGAAGTAGATAAAAGTCCACAGCTGGAAGACCTAAGTGCTGTCTTCCTAAACTTCAGACAAATCTGTTCTGAGATAACTTAAATCGATACACTATTTTTTACCTGTTATATGACTACCCAATTTTAACCAATGGCTGTTTGGTTGGTTTTCACTTTCCAGCAGTTCAACATTGAATATGCACACAAAAGGATTTACAGTTCCTTCTGACCATCTAATAGTTTAAACAATTTCCTGAAAAGGTTCTTTATAGTTTCAGTATCCAATAATGATCACCATAAGATTCAAAACCAGTGTCGATAGCTTCTGAATCACAGGCTTAGTTATGTCACAGTTGGTGCAAATTTTATTATATGAGGTGTTATACAGAAAAAGAATGCATAACAATCTGTTGCTAACTGGACAACACTTGGTTCTTGCAAGAGGCAAAACATCTGATCTTACACACTTTGTTTTCTACTTCCATCAATTTATTCACTTTCTTTTGGTGGAAAATAAATTCTGAATGTTTCTTGTAGGATTATTCAATATATAATTATTTTTGTTACATATTCTTTTATTACCTAAACTTATTTGGCCTTTCGGAATGGCCTCTTTTGGTTGCAACGGCTATTTTAACTATGAACAGTCATTTGATTATCATCCTAGCAGAATTAAATAGTAGATTCTTTTATTACCTAAACTTATTTGGCCTTTCAGAATGGCCTCTTTTGGTTGCAACGGCTATTTTAACTATGAACAATCATTTGATTATCATCCTAGCAGAATTAAATAGTAGTTCAGAATGGCCTCATCATACTTGAAGACGTCAATATGATACTCCCGTACTATAAGGTCAGTCTTGTAGTGATGGTCTTTGGCAATTCTTCTTTAGTTTCAGCAATCAAGAACAAGAAGCCAGTATACTGTTAGGCCACAAGATTGTATTTGCAGATAGCCATGGAATTTCTGGAATTCAAATACATGTTGACAGCACATGACACAGGCTCCTCAAAAACTTCCGCTTGCAGTTAATTCACCCAAAGATAAGGAATTGACTGAAATAATGATGGCATCAAAGACACAATTAACATGGTACATATTGGTTTGTAGAGTTTGATGAAGGTCTTGTGTACCTGCTAGGGTTCAAGCTAACGATGTCGTGTGGGATATGGATATCAGTGATTGCTCGTCTTCCTGCTTTAAATTTTGGGAACTTGGTATATCACTGGTATCTGCTTTAACACGCATGCAATTTTCACCGATTGATTCTACTAGGAAGTATCTGACACTTGAAAGAAATCATTGGTTTGATCTCTTTGGTGCATCTTAGATCATTAACTGTGTTTGACCACTGGTTCTACAAAGACTCGGCCAATTTGTCTCTTCTTATCAGTAGCGTTGAACCCCTTGTGCTTGAAGCATAAACTTGGTGCGCAAGCTGATCTATGGACTATGTCTGCTTTAACTTACCTGCTCAAGTTCTTGTTAATGCAAGTAACAATTTTAGCAAATGCTAGAACCACTGCAATACTGAAAGTAATTTGGGTTGATCTATCCATACAATGCGGTTGTGAAAAGAAGGGCTGGAATATCTATACTTACTCAGTTAGTGGATGGTCAACAATTTTTTGATATGCATCATTAATTACCAAAAATTGGTCACCAAGAAGTTTGATAAGATTTGTGGATTTTGTGTAGTTCAGACTTCAGCCATCTTCAATTGTATGTTCATTATCTCAGTTGCCTAACAGTATCTTGTTGCACATTATGTCTAGTGTTCAACTTTGTATGAACCGGTGTTTGCTTAGTTTTACCCTCCTCTGCTCAAGTTGATACTTATACAACCGAACTGCAACCTGACATGGATATGTTTTATTGCATTTGTGCTCCTGCAGTAGGAGTCTAGGAGACCCCAATAATCTATGATGTACTAAAACTGAATGTGCCCCATTGTGGCCTTCCTTTCCCAAGTTGACATATGTAAGATCAGTTGAAAGTCAATTGCGTTCTGACATGGAGACATTTTACTGCATTGAACATTTTTCATAGGAGGCCTCGACGATGTCGACCACAACAAAATTTGGATTTGGATTGGTCACTTTCTACCGACGATTCAATAACCTTGATGATTGTTTTTCTCGAATACCAATCACCCGGATGATTAAAAGGATTCTTGGTTCAGATGACTAATTTCATGACCAATTCTTCCTACTAATTCCAGTCAGTTGGTGTTTATATTGCTTACAATAGCTCATGCAATATTATTTTCCAGACTAGATTGTAGAAGCTATAACCTGCTTGAATTTTTGTTCATAAATTCAATTTGATCTCACTCTTGTGTTTCTATCTGTTGTTCGTGCTGCCTTATGTTCAGATCTGTGTGCAAGCGGGTTTTTTTGCCTTATGTGACTACTGTGTGCTTTGCTGATTGTTTGTTGTGCTATTTGTTTTTGTTTTTGTTTTTGTTTTTTTTTGCGGTTTAACACTGCCTTTGCCGGTCCCAAGCCCGGATGAAAAAATGTGGAGGGAACTGCAAGTAAGCTTCTTAATATGATTTGTGTTGAAAAATGAGAATGAATTTCTGCAGAATCTAACTAGAAATCTGGAATCAATATATTTGGTACAAAACTGAAAACTGGCACTGCCATCTAATTAGAAGTGGTTGGCCCTTGTAACCGCACTAACAGCATGCTTGGTTTTTAATCTTGCACACCATCTAATTGTGCTGCATTTTCAAGTTCCTTTTTGCAGGTAGTGTGTACTGTTATTCCCTGACTACCCATATCGGTTTCCATCTGTTGGTTTGGTTTATCAAGTCTAGTTGTTAAATTGCTCTCATCAAAGGCATAAAATGCTACAGGGTTTCATGTTAGGCAGATCCAGAGATTTCAGTTGAAGTGGCCTCCATTGTTATTGCAGTTTCTGAACTTCTTCTATAGTAAATTCGCATCTCTGTTAGCTTTTGCGTCGGCTGTCAAACCTGAAAGACACTGGCAATGGGGAGAGCTCGTTGCCTGTTGAGCAGCATCCCTGGCCTCATGGGAATGCTGCACTGCAACTGCAAGCCTGCAATTCTGCTCTCAAACGTTCCTACTACTGCTGCTAGTCCAGATCGATTAAAAAAACCACTCTGGACAATTTACCATCTTTGGTGTTCCTAACCCTTTGATTCTTTGGTATCAAATTCTTTCAGCCAGACAGACTTTTCCTTTCTTTCTCCCTTGTAACATCATCCAAAAATCCAAAATTGCAACACAGCTCAAGAAACAAGTTTGGTAGACATGTATTTTTTAAATAGATAAACAACTTAACAGCAGATTAGTTACACAATCTACTGTTAACAGCTTCTCTGGGTTGACGGTCACAAACAAGGAAAAAAACGCAGTAGATTAGTTAACACTCCATGGTACTACTAGTGTTTATCCGCCACAATGCACACATATGTGTCATGATCAACTAGGCAACAGTATTGGAAGGGGCAAAAAGGTCCAAGTGGCAGTTTAGACAAACAATAGGGCATTACTTAATGGAGTTGCTAAAAAAATGTCGATAGTTTTTCTCTAAGAAAACTGTCGATTTGTGGACCTTAATATCTGCATCAAGATGCATGCGAGCAAGGTTGGAAAATTTTCAAAAACGAGCCAAGGGCAAGGATCGATGTACAATGTGAGTTTCATGATGAAATACATTTAAAAGTTACTTAAAAAAAAACTGTTGAAAGGTATATAGCTAGTCTCTTACTAAAACAAGTACTAGAAAATAGTTCCAAAAGAAACCACGGTGCGCAAACAAAATAAAGCCCTCTCCCTCCCACCCACATCGCGCGATAACTAGAATGCTTCCCAACTTTGATCTCTTCCCCTGCTCTGATCCATGCAACCAACATCACCCTCTATTACGTTTTCTTTCCCCACCCCATTCGCATCATCAACAGGAAAAGATTGTTGGCGAAAGGAGGCCGAGAAGGAAAGGGAAGGAAAGCGAAGGATTATTCTCTTCATATAGTGTCATCTATGTCAGCTCCAAGGACTCTAACCATTGACGATCATTGTTGCCCTAATTACCAACTCTTCGCCTCCTCCCTCATGGGTGCATTGGGAGAGTGGTTGGAGTCTATTTGAAGGGTATAATTAAGAGATGGATTTTTGTCCAATTTCTTGAGGGGACCATGTTGGTTGTTTTTTAATTAGGAGAAACATGTGTTACGTTTAAACGTCAATGACATTATCTATTAACCAGTTTACTACTAGTTACTATATAAAGTCAATCTAAGAATTAACTTGTATAATATATTAGCTACAAGATTGCCTCTAATTTTGTTTTCTTCTCTCTATGTAATTAATGCATTTGCTTAGGGGAATGTATATAGCTAACTCTGTATGAGAGCTAACACTCACCATTTCTCTTGTTCTCTCTCCTCTACGTAAGTATATAGTTGACTTATAGCCTACCATTCAACTTGCTCATACATGTCTGCTTCAATGGTTTATTAATCTATAGAGTTATATGAATTAGCATATACTAATTATTTACTATTAATCTTACCCGGGCTTAAGAAAATTTCTGGATCCGCTCTTGCTCTGCAGTCGGCAGCCACATACATGGACTACAATGCTGCATCACTGTGAACGCCGATAATAATGCGATCGATTTCAGCTTTGTCCCCAAGGTGTTCGACCACTGGCAAACAGGCGGCAGGCGACGCATGGTGTGCTCCAGAGCACGTGGCGCGTCGTGGCATGGCGTGAGCGCGAGCGCGACGCTACCTCAAAGTCTTGAGCAATATGAAATCCGAATCGTATTGTATGTTTTAGAGCGCATTAATGGCAACACTCGTCTCAGTAATCAACTTTGTACTATCTCAGAACCGCCTACTCTGCTTCGAGCACACGCTAGCCACTCCGATTTCCAATCGGCGTGCTGCTACTTGATTGGGCTATAAACCCTAGGCCCACGCCGCCAGATTCCCCATCCTTCTCTTCGCCTACGCCTCAATTGTCTCCTCCTTCCACTTCCAGCCCGCCACCACCATGCCGGTGTACATGGCTACGCAGCTAGCGGCGCTCGTCGTCGTCGTACTCCTATGTTTCCATGCGCAACATCCACCGCGAGCGCGACCTCGATCTCGACGGCAGCAGCAAGAAGCTCGCCGTCACAACCAAGAGAAAAGTCGTCGCCAAGAAGCGCTCCTCGCAGCGGAGGTCCTCGCCGATCCCGGCAACATTGGAGAAGATCATGACGGGGACGACCGTGAGTGTCCGCACCAGGGTGGGGAAGCTTCGTGGCGGGAGGCAGTTGGTGCTGTGGCTCTCTGCGGTGGTCGTCTCCGCTGCCGAGGAAGGCTACCTCACCATCCTCTACACGGGCAACTTCCAGCCGCCGGAGGCCACCATGCGCGTCGCGAGGAAAGAAACCAAGAAGATGCCGCCCGCTGCGGCCTCCCCTGCCCTGGCCGACATCGCCTCCTCTGCACCGACAGTCTGCAGCAAGAATGCAGCAGCTCCTTGTCCGACCACGGCCGGCAAGTCGGTAGTGGTGCTCAAGAGAGTTTACCCGGAGGCGTTCTAGTATAGTGGAGTTCTAGTTGCCGTAGATTCTACTACTAGGATTTAGGAATCAGGGCATGTATTCTCGTCTTTCTCCTCTGTTGTTTTTTTGGTTCCGGAATTCGGAAGGCACAGGAGGTGATGGGTGTTGTAGACCTGTAATATGACGATTCTTTTCGGGTTCTTTCAGTTGTAACAAGAACACATTCATCAATGAAAAGTAAGATTTTTCTCTCAGTTTTCCCTTGAGAAAGCACACTAAATGTTCTTCATTTTCGTTGAACCTTATAATTTACTACGTGAGAATTCAGCTCACCCCCAAGTCCTTTTTTTTGTAGGGTCTTGGACTCTTCGCAAGTAGTCGTAGTAACAATCTTGTTGCAAGCAATTTCCCTCCGATAAAAAAAACTTCGAGATGAAGAAGAGCACCCAAACGGCTATTGTACAGGGGATGGTCCAAATTTCCTCCCTTGTGAAGAAGGAGCCCATGGGCTGTGATGGTGGTGGATCTGGCTAGCCCATCACTGTGCTAGCAACCAACCTAGTAAAACCCTGCGCCGCGCCGCCACATCCGCCGTTCCCCACGACCACGACCACCGCCGCCGACGAATTCCAGGGCCATGGCGTTGCGCGGTGCCGCCTCCCGCTGCTTCCTCGCCGCCGTCCGCGGCCGCGCCGCCTCCGCGTCGCGCGTCCGCGCGGCTCCAGCTCCACTCCCCTCCGCTCCACCACGCCGCGTCCCCCCCGCTGCCTTCACGCCGTTTGCCGCTGCCGCTGCGAGGTAACCGGGCGAACCGCACTCCCCCTCCTGAATCCGCTACCCTAGATGTTGGATGGTGTGATGTTGACCTCGGTGATTTTGGCCTTCGCAACAGGCCGATGGCGGCGGCGGCGATGATGGGGTCGCCGGCGGCGGTGGCGGCGAGGCTGACCGGGCACCCGTCGGCGAGCGTGCGGGCGTGCTGTGAGCTCTCCCAGGGTACCCACTTCTGCCGCGCTTGCCAGGATCGGTAGCGAGTTAGTCATCATGAATCGTGATATATTTATTCATCCATCTTATGGCATCTTATTTGTCAAAAAAAAAAAAATGCTGCTTCCATTCCAGATGCGATGCTTAGTTTATGTGTTTTGTGCAATTGATAACTACCGTTATGATTTGGTTTGTTTGCATTGGTAAAATGGCCACCTTTGATGAATCCCGGGTTGTGGGCTGTGGGTGTCTGTTAGAGCAATTTTGGTGAACTTCTGCATCTCTTATTGCAAAGTCACTTTTGATGTCTTGATTTGGATGTATGCCTATGCTTGTGTGCTTCATGTTTGTATATCTTTATTTCTACGAGTGAAAATTGTTTGCTGGAATGTGCACCGTGACATAAATAATAAATCATCAATGGGGCTACTAATGGTGTGTAATGTTTTTCTTAATGTATTCGTGACACAAATGATGCTGCCTTTGTGCCAAAGTGTATCTATGATGTTTAAGTTGGCATGTCCATGTTCATTGCTTCCTGTTAGTAACCATCTGACCAGAATCAAATCTTATGAACATAACATTGATAACATGCTAAGGATTGTGATCATGTGTTTCCATATCTAAGATTGTGTAATATTTTTGTCCAGGGTTGAAATAACTTGTTGATCAGACTGTTAGCTACTTAATTAGTATTTCTCTTAACCCAATTTTTGCATTTGGCAACAGTGCGGTCAGTATGATATAATAGATTGTATGGTTTAGCTAGATTAGCATATACAACTTGACCTAGAACTCAAAGCAAGGTTCTAGTAAGGAACAAGTGGTTTTGTGTGGCCACGTCACCACAACGCTTATATGGCATAATTAATCGGCCACTTCTGCAGATTAATTATTGTATGTGCTTAAGCATTACAAGGATGGGGGTACCCATTCCTTGTATTTGGCCTTGTAAACCTTACTTTACAGCACTGCTCTAGCATGACTTCATTGTATTGGGTAGGCTTAATTCTCCATGTGTGTGATTAAGAGGATTTTGCTAGGTGAACATAACTATTCTGCAGGTTAACTTAACTCTACAGTGTTTACACTTTGAAAGAGAACTCCACTGGTGCTACTTTTTAACTTTGGCAATTTTTGACCATATAACAATTAATAATCTAATGATGATATGTTATGGAATCTGATTTCGCTGTCTATAGTTCTGTTGTTGAATGACCAAAGTTAGCAATACACTGAGAGTGCGGGGTTTATCTCATGTTGTTTTTTACTTGCTTTTTTGGTGAAGTTGCATAACAACTAATATAAGGACATCAAAATTGGATAGGGGAAAAGGGGAAAGATGGTTGATGCAGAGGGCATAAAGAATGATTTGGGACCACTTTCCCTAAAATGCTGTATGTCGCCCCTTTCCCTAAGCATTACTTTTTACACCAACAAACTAAAGAAATTGTATAACAATGATGGCAATGACTCTTAAGAGCCACCTGTACGATAGGTATACCATCCTGGACCCTGCTGGTATGTTGGGTTTAGTGCTTGATGTCAGTCTAAAAATTTGGGATAAATTTTCCTTTCGTGCCCTTATTTGCTATTTAGGCTGTTTCAATTTTTGGATTCTCTTAAAAGGCTAATTTTGGCGTGCAAAGTAATGTGCTAATTATTTCTCGTAAGTTTGACTCATGAAACATGTGAGCAAGATGTATCATTTGGTACTTCTGCCCTGAGCCCAAAGATTATTCTTGCAAACAGTACAAATGCACATCCAATGTCTGTTTTGTAACCATGGGAATAAGTCTGTGTGCTGTGATACAATAATAATATTGGGTGTTTTGGCGCTTCTGTATCGGTTGCTATTACCATCATCCGCAATGGTTCTTTACCCATGCTTTGCACTATGTTCTCTTCTTTCATTGTGTTGGTACTATGAACTATTTATTCATGTACAGTATGATATAATACACCTATTTCATTTCAGTTAGACTGCCTATTTTTGTGCAAACAACTGCACTTTGCTAGCATGTCCTCTCCACATACACTAGCTTCTAAAAGTTCTTTTGGCAATACTATGTTTTGTTGATTTGAGGATTTCTGTGTTTGAAATCTGTTAGGAAATGGAGATGATGCATGACGCCTGGGAGGCCAGTTTAAAGAATAGTGAAGGTGCTGATGTTGAAGCAGCTTGGTTTTTCTGTTTTAATAATCTTGAACTTGTTGATAAATCGACTAATCCAATCTATATAACTGAAATGGAATAGAATATTGGTTTGGGTGGGGGTAGGGATGCAAGTGGGTAGTCCTACTACCCGCATAAAAACCCGCTTGCTAGTTCATTTCTTACGTGATATTACAAAATTTAAAAGAAAAAATGAACTAGAAGTGAGATAAGCGGGCTAAAAAAAACCCGCTTGCATCCCTAGGTGGTGTGTGTGTGTGTGTGTTGGGGGGGGGGGGGGGGGGAGCAATGGTGAAAATGAGAGGTTTCAACCCTAAGTTCCTATGTCTTGTCTTTAATGCCAGAAGTTTGGGCCGAGTGGCTGACCATTATTTTTTTACTATTGTCTGAGACTGAAATTGTTCTATTTCTTTAAATGTTAAAAATCTTAATGATCAGCAACATGTATGTACCCAATACCCACTATTTTCGTGATTAGGGGCTTATGTGCTGAAAGATCTGAGAACCCTTATATATTCAACAACTGACATTGACTATATAATGTCCATGCCAAGGATTTCCCATTCTATTCATTTTCAAGTAAGAATAAACATTTTTCTAAGTTATTATAGTTCTCCAAACATGCATCAGTAATTTGAGAACTAACATGTTAATTGGGTGTGCCAAAAAACTAATTTATTGTACACATCTTAGTCGCTACTATTTTTTTTTTGGGTCTATCCTCATGAAATGCCACCTTATTTTGCAGGTAATTGAGGCTTGAAAACATTACTGTTCCTTTTGCTGCTAGGATGCGAGGTTTACAGAAGCTTTGTGGCTCCTCTGTTTTTTCCTGCCTAATGGGAAGTTAAAAGAAACTCCCTATTTTTAGTTTCCTAGTCCCGTAGTGAAAACAACAGTCAACATGATTACTACATTAATAATCCTCTGTTAACCGGCTACTCGTTATGTTCTGTAAAAGTTGCCGCCATGCTTTCATGTTCTTTTTACTGCATAACGATGCAACCTGTTTCCTAATGCGGATCATTTGAAAATCGTGAGAAGTGAACTTAAGTTTACTAGCTGGCTCTGGTACAGAAACTAGAGATTTACCTTGGGTGTCGCCTGGCTAATCACGAAATATTGTGTTTTTTGCACTTTAAACTGGCCTGTTCAACGGCTTTTCTTGTTTTGACACCGTTTGTTGCCATATGGGGCCTAAAAACAATTGTGAGGCTCTACTGTAAGCGCTGTACTTTTTGTATGAAGTGAAGCAAGATACGGAGAACAACTTTCATACTGATGATGATGTTCATCGAGACCACTTGCCACACACAGTACATCACGAGAGCTGCTGCAGATTCATCCATCAGAACATCCATCACCATCAGTACAGAGGTGCAAGCTTGACCATCACCAGGTACATACATATACTACATACTAGTATAGATACAACCAGGTACATACGTACATACATAATTACATACCAGTATAGATACACTGGTTGCCACCAGGTCCAGCAAGAGCAAAAGCAGAGGCCACCAGGTTATAGCTGGTTCAGTTCATCAGTTCAGTTGTGCTGCTCCCGAGTCCAAAGTCCAAACACATACGGCAGGTAGCCCGAGGAGGTCAGCGCAGAAGCACGAAGCGACCACGCACCCGACGGAGGACATGCACGGTCATCGTCGGCCGCCGGCTCCAGCGTCGCCGGCGGTTTCCGCCGCCGCCGGCCGCGGCGTCCACCATCGTGAGCTCGAAGAGGCAGACGTCGTGGGCGACGAGACGATTGTCGCCGGCGAACTGACGCCAGCCGGCGCCGTAGAAGCCGCGGGTGTTCTGCCGGTGCACGAACAGGACGTGCCATTCCCCTCCCCTGCTGGCCCTCTTCAGCACCACCTCCCTCTCCACCGCCCCCAGATACTTACCCGCGAACTCCGGCGACACCCCCTGACATCAAAACAAAAGCAGCACCAATTTAAATTTTCCCTATTTCAGCCAAGAAATGAAACTGCAATGTTGCAATGCAATGCCATTTGGTATGTGCAGTGTGTGCAGGAGGAGGAGACATGAGCGGCAGCTATAGCCGGAGATTTAACCTTGATGAAGGTGAGTCACTTACTACAATGCAGTACTTGCTGCTGCGGACGTGACTGCTGTGGATGACCTGCACGAACACCGCGTTCCCGGGCTGAACCGGCACGGGGACGCGCGAGATCTCCTCCCTGTCTTCCTCCCTCAGGTTGTACTCGGCCACCCGTCCGTGCCTGCTGAAGTAGTACTCCCCGTAGCGCCCGCCCTCCGCGGCCGCGACAACATCTTCATCTTCATCCTCGCCATCGTTTTCTTTCGCTTCTGCAGGTGGCAGACACGCATATAAGTTACAATGCCGATTTGGGAGCTTTTACCTGCTGCATATTCTCTAAGAATCTCCAGCTCCTCAAACAGTCCACATTGTCACCCGATTCTCCTAATATGTAGTTGTAGAATCCAGAAAATAAACTAGGACCAGAAGCTAGAAAACCCAGCTTCTCTAAATTCTTAGAAGCTAACTTCCAAACAGCGGATTCTCATATTAAGCTCACCAAACAGGGCCTTATACATCTCGATGCAGAGGCTGGATTGAGTTATCATTACAGGAAGAAAAAAAAAACAAGAACTATAGTTTATTATAGTGTTGATGTTGTGTTGTCATACCTGTTTCATCACTGAATAAGCTGCGTTTGCATGCTCTGGGGATGCTCCTGCAGCTGTTCCTGTGGAGCGTCATCTCCAGGTGGTGGCGATGGCCATTATCGCCGTCGACGATCGGCGGCGTGGGGCGGCCGCTTCTGCCTCCTTGTTCAGCTCCGGCGGAGTTCTCCGCTCTCCCGAATCCATGGCTCCCGACGAAATGCGGCGACGCCTTCTCGCAGCCGGACGGATCAAAGATGAGCACATCGAAGGAGGAGGAGACGCCGCTGTACCTGAAGAGCAGGCAGTCTCCTTCCTCGATGCCGTTGCCATCCACGAACTCTTTCCAGCCAGGCTGAAGAACTAGTTCACCGGCGTCGCTGTTGGCTACTCCAATGCTCCAGGTTTCGCCGCTAGGAGATCTCAGATTCACTTCCTCTGAGATGTGCCCGTTGAAATTGTTTGCAAATCTAGCAGGCACGGTCTGCGGCAATAGCAGGTTGACTGATTCAGGTTTTTTTTTTTTCATACTTCAGTTCTTTCTGAGGTACACAGTGATATGAATAGAGAGATTCGTGCTTGAATTTACTTTACTTCAAAAACAAAAAGCGCTTGAGTTTACCATGGAAAGACATGCAAAATATAATCTTAGAGAGAGAGAGAGAGAGAGAGAGAGAGAGAGAGAGAGAGAGTAAGATTTTGCATTTAGCCTTATATGGTCTCATGGCCTGATGGCCCCTCAAAAAGGCTGGAAAAGGCTTGAGTACCTGTACACCATAGAAGGCTAAATGCAAAATCTTACTCTCGCATGGAGCTTGCAAATTTTTTTCAGGGGAATGAATATTCAGTTGATGGTTCATCCCTTTTAGTTATTCAAACTGACTCATGTGCCCCCAGCTTCAGATACTTTCAGAAAAGAGGAGAAAAATCATATATCTAAAATGTAAGTGAGAAGATTTCTCACCATGCTCTCGGTGAAATCCCCAACCATATGCTTCAAGAAGTGCTTACTGTGGTCGGCCATATGGCTCCAGTAGCAGTGTTCTTGCCACTCCTTGCAAACGCTGCAGTTCTTGCCTATTTTCAGCATGCCCATTTGGATATCAGGACGGATACGAAGAAATCTAGAAACTAGGCAGAGGTCTCATAGGAGAAAGGGAAAAATGTTACGGGAAGAGGTACTCCGGGGACTTCAGGAGGTTCTGCAGCGATAGTTCCGATGAGAACGTGTCGGTAACTTAGCTGCTGTGTATTTCAGCCGTGACACATATGACAGCAATAGGAAAGTAGGATATAAATATGTCCGGCGAAAAGTAGGATATACATATCAGCGGCTCAACTGTATATGTATGTAGTTACGTCAGATCTATTTTTATAAATCTTGAGATTATTAGATTATAGACGGCCTCATACTGAAAAACCAAACTTTATATAATATATAGTTGACGCGATGATAATGTGATAAATCTGTAAAGTCAGATAAGCTTCATTCCTACTCGCTAGACTAGATTAACAATTCACTCTTTCTCTAACTACATTATTGATTATTTTATATCCTAAAATAATTTAACTCTTCTCTTTTCTAGAAACACAATACAAACGCGGACACCCACGATGCGCATGCACTCACCCCTTTGAAATTATCTCTTCTCTTCTCTTGTAAATTCGTATTTCCTCTATTTTAAAATACAGCTATATTTGTAACTAGAAGTAGTTATATTTTGATTGAGGGAGTATTATCTTTATTACTTTGACTAGCGCCATACTCCTACGTATTCTACCATTCACAACCAACACAAATCTAATCCACAAACAACTGGACTAGGTATTACCTCGCATTGAGGGTCTGAACCAGTATAAACGATTGTGTCACCATCCCTCCTTGATGTTGTGCACCCTAGAAATTATATTGCCGATCCTAAAAATCGACAGCCATCACACCCAGTGACCGCCTTCATCATTCCTTCCAACCTCGCAACCGTCATTAGGCTCCACCTCTTGTCATGGTAGCAAAGTATGAGGGAAGAGGATGAGCTGCCCCTGGGGTGCTTACTCCCATCCCCTCAGTAGCCTCCGGCACCACTATCCTCAGCCTCGTCAATCGTAGCATCTTCTGCCGATCTAGCCTGCCGGCCACACCAACGTGTCCATCACCAGCCGCACCCCAATTTTATCGAGGTTAGCCACCCTACGTAGCATGACCTCGCCTCCTCGAAGGTTGCCCTGCTGTTCTGCTTCTCCATCCTCCTCCACTTTAGCCAGTGGCCTCTAGATCCGGCCAAGGGAGCACTGGATCACTATCCTTCTCTCCGTTCGGTGTTCAGGAAGGCGAACGAAACAGTTGCCCCACCACGGGCATCCTGGCTTGTTGCCATGATTCCTGGGCAACTCGCACCGGCAACAGTAAGGCGGGGAAGGAGGTAGGGGAGAGGCGGTGGTGGATAGAGCTGGGTCGCCTCCTGTGTAGGGCTCCCAAAAAAAACTTGAGGCTCGTGAGCTACTTGAGCTCGGCTCGTTGACAACCCTACTCCGTAATAGTGTACTAGTCTAGTTGGCTTTGGTATAGACCTACAAATTAATTAACTTGTAAACAAGGGCCTCATCTTTTCGCTTATGCTTATGCTTATTAGCCAAAATTTAAATTTTCAATCTTAAATTTGGAGCTGATTTTGAGGGTTTTTTTTATCGAAGTTTATTTTTCAGCATTTGCTTTTAGATCGCTCAGAACATGTATATAAAAGTTTTATTCACAAATTAATATTTATTTGCAAATATACCGTTTGACTTATTCCGCGAATAAGAAAAACGATGGGTCCGTACTAGGCTAACCATGAATCTTGTGTTTTGCACCTTAAACTGGTTTGGTATGAAGAAAGATACGGAGAACAACTTCCATACTAATGTTCCCCGAGACCACTGACCACATAATCAGACCAGAGGTCCACATTAATCAGACCAGAAAGCCTGATCATCACCAGGTACGTACGTGCATACTTCCTTCATCCTAAAATTATTGTAACGTAGCACCGAATTTAACACAACTTGGTACTACGAATTAGACACAGCCTGACCAGATATTACAGATGCACTAGTTGTCACCAGGACCAGCAGCAAGCAAGAGCTAGCGAGCAGAGAGGCGACCAGGTTGGGCTCAGATCAGTTCACCAGTTTGAGCTGCACATGGATGGTTGGTCAGCGAATCAGCACGAAGCGGCCGCGCACCCGCCGGAGGACGTGCACGGCCATCGTCGGCCTCGGCCGGCGGCGCAGGCGGTCGCCGGCGCCGGCGCCGTCCACCAACCTGAGCTCGAAAAGGCAGACGTCGTGGGCGAGGAGGCCATTGTCACGGGCGAACCGACGCCACCCGGTGCCGTGGAAGCCGCGGCTGCTCTCCCGGCGCACGAACCGGACGTGCCACTGATCCCCTCTTCCTCCTCCTCCTCCCCTCTCCATCACCACCTCCCTCGCCATGGCCGGCCCCAGGTACCTGCCGGCGAACTCCGGCGACACGCCCTGACCAAAAGAAATGCACCATTATATTTCAGCCATGAAATTAATCTCACTGAAAAATGTGACGAGAAATGCCTCACACTTACTACTGTGCTGTAGCGGCTGGAGAGGAGGTGGCTGGCGTGGATGACCTTCACCAACACCGGGTTGCCAGGCTCCACCGGCACGGGGACGCGCGAGATCTCCTCCTTGTCTCCCTTGCTCAGGTTGTACTCGGTCACTCGCCCGCCGTGCCTGCAGAAGTAGTACCTGTCCTCTCCATCTTTGTCTTCGTCTTCGTCTTCATCGTCCCCTTCCTTCTTCTCTTCGCGATGATCTTGCTCTGCAAGCACGTTTATGCATGTATGTACCAATATTAGTTGTTACAACAATAATGCCCATGGCCGCATACATGTCAATGATGCAGAGTCTGGATTGATTTCTACCCTATCCGTTCATATTATAAGACGCTTTGATCATATCAAGTTTTTAGAAAAAATATATTTAATAAAACTAATTTGGTGATGAAGATGTTGCTAAACTTTCTAATAAATTTAGCTGAACTTCAACAAGTAAGTTTGATCTGGAAAAAAAAAATCAAAGCGTCGTACAATATAAAACAGACAGAGCATTATCCAAGAAAATAAATTTATTAGAGTGCTGTGCGACATACCCATTTCATTTCGATGATGCAGGGGCTGTATATATTGATTTCAATTATCAAAGAAAAAAATAAATTACAGTGTTGTGTTGTGTGACATACATACCTATCTCATCACTGAATAATCCGCGCTTACATGCACTGGGGATGCTCCTGCACCTGCTGCTGTTCTTGTGGGGTGTCATCTCCAGCTGGTGTTGGTGATGGCCATTCTTGTCACCATCTCTGCCTCCTCCTTCAGCTCCTGCAGACTTCTCTTCTCTCCCAAATCCACGGTTCTCGACGAAATGCGGCGACGCCTTCTCGCAGCCGGACGGATCAAAGATGAGCACATCGAAGGAGGAGACGCCACTGTACCTGAAGAGCAGGCAGTCATTTTCCTGGACGCCATTAGCATCCACGAACTCTTTCCAGCCTGACCGAAGAACTAGTTCACCGGTGTCACTGTTGGCTACTCCAATGCTCCATGTTTTGCCGCTAGGTGACTTCAGATTCACGACCTCTGAAATGTGCCCGTTGAAATTGTTGGCAAATCTACTAGGCACGATCTGCAGAAATGACAGGTCAGTCAATCTATTCAGTGATATCAATATATAGACCAGGGGAATACATGAAAAAGAAATCTTATGGAGTGAGATTTATTTGCACTTAGGCGCCTTTTATTGTGTACAGAAAAAAAATGAGAAAGAACATGAGAAAAGAACATATAAATGGAAGCCTGAGATGATTGATTTTCTCACCATGCTCTCGGTGAAGTCCCCAACCATATACGTCAAGAAGTGCTTACAGTCATCGGCCATATGGCTCCAGTAGCAGTGTTCTTGCCACTCCTTGCAAACACTGCAGTTCTTGCCTATTTTCAGCATGCCCATTTGGATATCAGGAATCAGGATGGGTAGGAAGGAATCAGGAGGAGAAAAGTGGAAAGGTGATGGGCAGAGGTACTCCGGGGACTTCAGATTCTATAGCGGTAGTTCCAATGTGAACATGTGAATCATTGGACACAAGACAAGAGTATGCCAAAATGCCAAATCCAATTGCTACTGACCAATAGTTGCACGCTAAGTTTAATATCTCCAATTTTATCCATATTAACTAATCATATTCATCAAAAGTTAACATGCCTACTATCTCCATCCTAAAAATAAAATATAAGATATTTTGTTTATGTATCCTTGCATTTCTCTTATATTTTAGTACGAAAATAGTAACCGTAACACATTAGCTCTACAGCACTAATCCTGATACCGTTCAAAACATTTTATCGGCATTGCTAATGGTTGTTGACAGAAAATTAGAGTCAAAATCTTACAAATTTGTAACCTTAGGATTCGCATCGTGTTTCATGCTCCGGCCACCCAGCTCTTTCTCATCCAGCTCTGATGATTGGCGGCGGCCCAATGAGTTAGGGTTTAGGTTCTTGGATTCGGGGGAGAGGAAAGAGAGCGGAAATCGTTGGGCTTAAAGGGATGGCCGTGGGGAGGAGGCGACCCGATGGTAAGTGGACAACGAGGCATCACCGTTGGGATGGAGGAGGGCGGTGGGTTGGCGTTGACGGTAGGGGCAAATTGGAGCTTCCGCTGACTTGGGGAAGAGAAGAGGGAGGGGGGAGGGTGCTATATATTGACCCCTTCCAGCCAGCCGACGATGCCAGGTGATGGTGCATGGGGCAGCTACAGAGGCATTGGCGGTGACGCTAGGGATGATGAGAGGAGAGAGAAATGGTTAGGGTTAGAGGTACAGTGTATGAATCTTAAAGCAATCCAACGGTCTAAAATTTGTTAGTTTTTGTGAGATGTTTTTAAGTCAAATGCCATATTGACATTCTCTTATTTATTTATTTATACTCTATTGCTACTATTGTTTTTCCCCTCTCTTGGCACTCACGTGCATGTACAGGCGCATCAGGGCACCTCATATCTCTCTCTACTCATCGGCTAGCATTTTTAGAGTTACTCCAGCACTTGGCACTTGAGGCCTTATTGCATTTGATCTAGTACTCGCTTTGATAAATGATTTGTTTTACTATCCGTGTAGTTAATCTTAACTATGATTTTTTATTAGGAATATATGACATGAAAAATTAAATCACCAAATTACAAAAATTATATAAAATAACGAGTGAATTGCACTTTATGCCACATTTTATTTCCTAAGTTGCATACTGGATCAGATATTAGAAGAACTTTTCACTTTGGGCCAGGCTTATTAACCAAGGTTTGCACTTTGTACTAGTTGTCCCACATGCCAGCAGAGGAGTAGCACTATAGCTCCACCAGTCCACCTCCGTGGTTGTGATTACTCCTTACACTTGCGTCGTGAAGTCGAAGCGAGGGTGTTTTGTGGAGGTGGCCACGAGCTATATGTGCTCACCGGAATAGGAAGAAGCTCGAGCTGTGCCTTCTGCTCATATTGCTGTGGACAAGAGCTAGGCTCAAGGACCCTATTCTCATGGACTAGCGTCTCACCATCTCCTACCAATTCTCAAATTCAAAGCGTGAAAGAGGCAGATCCTTTATTGATTGATGATTGAATTTGACTATTGCATCTTGCTGGCTCAAGTAATCACATGTTGTTGCATGTCATTGCTAATGAGCTCGCGAGGTTTTTCCTAGAGGCCAGAGAAGATAAAAAGGGGAGAGGAAGATTAGCCCAAATTGAAACCATATGCAAACTTAGCTAGTTCAAAGTGAAAATGTCACCTTACCCCTAGCCCAAGGTGCAACACAGGTAAAAAAATAAGTGGTTTAGTGTGCAATTAAGTGGTAAAAGTTATGCTTTTATCAATCTTGAAAAGTCTAAAATGGAAACTATATATGACCAAAAAGAGTGATAATTCATTCTTCTCTAGCCACGTCATCAATTATTTTAAATCTTAAAAAATATCTCTTCTCTTGTAAAGTTGTAATATCTTTATTATTTATAGCCTTTGATGATTGATCTCAAGTGTAAATTTTTCTTTTCAATCATAAAGCCCTCACTTTGAAATCATGAAGCCAAATCATCTCAACTAATAATACCATATAGATATTGATCTAAGTTAGAATAACAAAAAGCACATAGAGTTAAAGCATCAAGCTGCAAGGTTTCTATCTTGTTACTAACAGGTGTAAGACAATATATCCAATGGATTCTCGTTTAAGGCCTTCTAGATTATGGGAATATGCATTATCTTTATAGAAATCAAACCAAAATGCCTTTAAACTTTGTAGGCTTGCAAGGATGCCTAAAGTGAATAATTAATCTCGCTTATGACCTTATACGTACTATGCATATTGAAACAATTAATCATTTTGTTTCTTATAACTATCTATGTACGCTTTGTGAGATGCTAAATAAGAAAAAATAATTTTAGATACATGAAAACCAATAAGCAAAAATAATTATTCACAAGAATAAAAGTTATTTACGATATCAATTAATCGCTATATATGATTGTCTAAAAAAGTTATACTATCTCCGATTTTTAAATAGATGGCATTATTAACTTTTTGCATACTTTTAACTCTTATTAATAAATTTTATGATAATTATTTATTTTTTTACTTGATTTATGACTTTAAAAAGTACTATTTTTAAGCCTAACTTATTTTTTATATTTATAAAAAATTAAATAAGATAAACATTCAAACATATATAAAAATGAACGGTGTTATATGTTAAAGGAGATAGTACTATTTAAATAAACAAGTTGTGTTAACATGCCGTAGTCAGGGAATAATCGTGACTATGTTCCAGCTAAACGCGCGGTTTCGTCCACGATCAATTGTAAAAGAGGGAGACAAAGCTATCATTGACGCATGAAAAATATACTCACTCCGTTTCAAAATGTTTGACACCGTTAACTTTTTAATACGTGTTTGTCCATTCATCTTATTTAAAAAATTTAAGTAATTATTTATTCTTTTCATATCATTTGATTTATTGTTAAATATACTTTCATGTACCCATATAGTTTTACATATTTCACAAATTATTTTAAATAAAATAAATGGTCAAACATATGCTAAAAAGTTAACGGTGTCAAATATTTTAAAACGGAGGGAGTACATATTTTGCATACTATTTTTTGCCTGTGTATAACACTTAGCAGAAGCAATATTGACATTGTGGACATCCTACTCTGTTTTTCATGCCCCAAAACCTCGCATTGGAACTGCCAAAAGCAGATGTGACATGGTATCCAAGGAATACAGGGAATACTATATCCAAGATTACATGTCTCTAATTTTGGTCCGTGCTAGCGTGCTGCCGGCTTAAATTTCAATTGCACATTATTACTTTTAACATGATAAGCAATTGTGTTGGCTACAGGGATGAAAACGAAGCGGATTCAGATAGATAGTAGTCATATAATATTTTTAAGCGGATTCGGAGCGGTTGCGGATAGTGTGCGGATGCGGATGCGGAGCGGATTGTTTCGGACGTCGGGAATGGTGCGGAGTCGGTGCGGAATCGGTTTGGAAACAGATTAAATTTATCGGATGTTACGTGTATATGTAATCAATACAACATCGAGTTAGCAATGCAATGAACAATAATACAATAATCAATAAATGACCCATCGTAATAATAATATGCTTGAGTACTAAACAACATGAATACATGATGTCCATAATATAAAAATACAACTAAGCAAGCATAGTGTAACATGAGATAGCGAAAGTCTCGGACTAAGAAATCTAGGTTAATTGATGAATTAGATCATTAAATGGACCAACTTATGTTATATGCAATAGATAGAGTGGTTATATGTGTACTTCGGATTATCCGGTAAACAGTTTATCGGATAATCCGATAGAAAAGTCAGATAAACCGCATCCGCCGGATTTTAGAAATACCATATCTGCATCCGCATCCATATCATACCATCCGTATCCGTATCCATATCCGTCGGATTTCTAAAAGATCATACCATATCCTCGTTTCGGACAGACTCGGAGCGGATCGGATCGGATCGGATATTATCCGATCCGTTTTCACTCCTAGTTGGCTAGAAAGAAATAGTAGGAGGGTTTCTAAACAATTGGAGCAATCTAATATTTGTACGGCGATGCAGGTGTTGCAAGGCATATATTTCACAGCGTGAGTTTGTGCTGCTAGAATAGTACCGAAACACCCTTCATACATGTTAGTCGACTATCTCCAAAGTGCAGGGGCGGATTCACAATGGGGGCGGAGGGGTTTTGAGACCCCACTATCGTCCTCGGGACGGTGGAGACCCTCCTAAGCTCCCACTAAAATTTTTTCTATAGATTCATAGGATATGGAGACTGTAGGTTCGGTTTATATTGATGTAGTTTATTCAGCCTTCACTACTATTTTTTCTAGATCCGCCCCTGCCAAAGTGTAAGATATTATAAGTTTATTTTAAACCCACCATTCATACATGTTAGTCGCGAGCAAGCATGATTTGTCTCGGTTTTGGCTTGGTGTGGGCTCACCTCTGACGCATTCTTCATGCATCTTGCTTTGGACTCGAGAAACCAAACTGGGGCACGCTCTTAGCTGAGTTGTCACACTGGTAGAGAGGTAGTTTTTACTCCCAGTTCGTAAGCCCGCTTTAGTCCCGGTTTTCCAACCGGGACTACGAATCCGGGACTAAAGATCGCTATCTTTAGTCCCGAGTGAAATAACCGGGAGTAAAAATCTATCTTTAGTTCCGGTTAATGTTACAAGCAAACACCAACCGGGACTAAAGATAGAGCCAGGCTGATCCCCGGATGCTCCTTTGTTATATTCTTTTCTTCATTGTTTTTAATATATTGATTTCACTCCATCCCCATCCCCAAAATCCCAAATCAATTATCACCTCCAAATCCTTAGATCGATCATCTCCAAATACATCACAAAATCTTAAAAAAAAATTACATCACAACTTCTACAAAATTCATCACAAATACATCACATATTCATATCACACACAAATCAAATACATCTCAGATCCGGATCACAAATTCTAAAAAAAAAAAACAAGCCGCCATCTTCTGCCTGCCGCCCAGCCGCCGCCTTCCGCCAGCCAGCGCCGCGTGCCGGCCGCCACGCAAGGCCGGTGCCGCGCCTGCAGATCGGGGATGAGTGGGGGAGGGGGAGGAGGAGCCTCGCGCGGCACCGCCGCCTGCAGATCGGGGAGGAGGAGGGAGGGGGAGGAGAAGGAGAGGAGGGGGAGGAGGAGAGGATCATCCGCGTGTAAGATAGCGAGGAGAAGAGGATATCGGAGGAGAGGAGAAGGGGAGGAGAAGAAGAGATAGAACCGGGAGGGAGGAGGGGAGGAAGAGATATGTATCTCGATCCCGCACGCCTCGATCTCTCCGCGCATGCCGATCTTTTTTCCCGGTTGGTAACTCGGGACTAAAGATCAAAAAGTAGCTCTAACCTTTTCAACCGGGATTAAAGATAATCTTTAGTCTTCATTTTTATTGCAACCGGGACTATTGTGTAATTTGGTCGACCGACCAAAGATGGTTTCTCCACCAGTGTCACTACCACACCAACCTGGTGAGATGAGGAAATGTGCCACATCAGTACACTGTGAAGGCCCTAATGAAGCTTAAACTGTAACTTTCTAGCTCGTTTCTGTTCCCCTTGCTTAATATATCCGACAGAGCTCCTCCCATCTTTTCTAAAAAAACATGGTAAGCAATGCCACTGGAATGAAAAGTCTTCAGAAAATGACACTCTACCATGATGAGCTTCGTAACTCGCTCACTTAAAGTTTCTCTTACGGGTTAGTTCAATCCCTGACATTATAATTTATCCAAACAAATTCTTAAAATCTATCATTTATCTTAACATAGTTTTTTCACCCACTAAAAACGCCAAGTGGGTGCGTCATGTCATCCTCGTATACAAGGAAAACATTCAAATGATCATTCTACCCTTGTGTATGTCATATAATAGAAAAAGAAAGAAAAACAAATACTAACAACCTAGAACTCATGATAGAAACCATGTTTTTTAAGGGAAAGATAGAAACAATGTTGGCTGGCCTGTCATCTTTTTTTTCTTTTTATTTATTATGGGGTATATGTAAAAGAGTAGAATGATCATTTAATCTATCTATCTATATTTTAAAAGCTGGCTGGAGACCCAGTATAAGAGAGAAGAAAAACAAAAAGGGATAATTGCATCCATGCCCCCACTTTCGAAGCCAATTGCTCTTTTACCCCCACTTTTTAGGGTTTGCAGTTTTACCCTCACCTTTTGAATATGAACCAGCCGTGTGCCCTCACCTCTAACCGCGGGTTTTAACGGTGTTAGTTGTAGAGAAAATGACAATTATACCCTTGGTGGTTATTGCATTCCCCCCCCCCCCCCACATTTTTTTTAGCTTTGTTTGATTTTGCCCCTATTTGTGATTTCAGGTTGTGTGATGGTTATAAATAATTCAAGGGATCCCATAATTCAAATATGAGCATCTCTTGTGATGTTTTTTACTTTAACAAAACAAAATCACAAATACTAGGCAGTTACAAAATTTGACCAAAATTTAAATAAAATTTGGACAGCATTTGGACATAATTTTGGCACAACTAGCACAAGCCACATACTCCCTCCATTTCAAAATATTTGACACCGTTGACTTTTTAGCACATGTTTAACCGTTCGTCTTATTCAAAAATATTTGTGAAATATGTAAAACTATATGTACATGAAAGTATATTTAACAATGAATCAAATGATATGAAAAGAATAAATAATTACTTAAATTTTTTTAATAAGACGAATGGTCAAACATATACTTAAAAAGTCAACAGTGTCAAACATTTTGAAACGGAGGCAGTATATAGCAAGCATTACGAAGTGTCTCATACAGATAAGCCACGGTACATATAAGTCATCGACGATAAACATTACTTAGTGTCCACAGACATAATTACACACATCACATGTCGGCGTGGAACAGCCGTTGCCGCCGGCTGGCTGCCTCCTGGATAGGCCTGACAGATATTCGGCGGAAGAAAAATATACTTGTGATTAATAGAGGTGTTAATGAAGCACTAGGAATGATGTTAATGTGCAGCGCAGCGGCAGAGGGGATGGCAAATTTGTTGAGGCTGACCTACAGTCTCCCTGCTGCAGCGGTGTTGGCGAAGATGAGGCGCTGGACCTCCCTGCTTCCGCTGGAGTAGATGTAGGCCTTGGCACGCCACCGCCGCAGCGCCTTGAGGTACTAATACGCGGCCGCCCGCCTGCCCTCGACGCGGCCGACGCGTGCCGCCCCCACGCCCTTGGCCGCCGCCGCCGCCTAGCGCCCGCACGCCCGCGGCCGCTGCCTCCACGCTGCGCGCGCGCCCTCGCCGCCGCTGCCCCGCACGCACCGTTTCGCCCACACCTGACCAAACCGACGCACGGGAGTGGCCGGGTGGGAGGCATATCTATCCATTCCCTCAGGGGTACAAAGGTAATTTCATAATTCGTAAACTTTTTTTTAATTTTCTTTTCTATTTCTTTACCACAAAACGTGGGACCCACCAAATGGCTGTCACAAGTGAGGGTAGACGGTTCGTTTAGATTAAAAAGTGGGGGTAAAACTGAAAACCCTAAAAACAGAGGTAAAAGAGTAATTGGCTTCAAAAGTGAGGGGCATGGATGCAATTTTCCCAAACAAAAAAAACATAAGCTAGCGCGCGAGCAGATGGGCCAAGTATCCAGCTGGGTCCCGCACAAATAGGCATAGGCCTTTCGTCGTGGTACGTGCACACGTCTTCCCGTTGCCTACTTGTGTCTATTGACCTGATATGCACCGATGGCAAGCAAACCAGGTTGGGTTGGGTCAGCTTGGCTGAGCCCAACGACAAACCATCTCTCTCTCTTTAGATAAAAAATAATCCAATTTTGAAAGTTAAAATTGTTCATATCTAATTATTTATACAAGTTCATTTCAAAATAAAATATCACATATTAAAAGATAATTTTCTTAATAAAATACTGTCATTTAATTTGAAGGTTTTCAGAATAATATGATTTGCTACACACTAAGCCAGAGTTTAATACTCATTACAAAGTTTTTATCATAGTCTATACTCTAGATAACACCTGAACAATATGCATGGGCTATAAACTAAGCGTGATAACACCTGAACAATAGTACTCCATCCTTCCAAAAATCTAAGACATATTTTATCCTTTAGTTTTTCCAAAAATCTAAGTCCTATTTGTAGTCACTATGTGCTAAATTAAATTGTTAATCAAAAACCAAGAAGTTATTCTAATACTTATTCGTTGCATGTTCATTGGTTTTGCCACATGGTGAGTAAGTTAATTGCTTCTTGGTATTAATATAAAAAGAAATATGTGTCAGATTTTTGAAAGGAGGGAGTAAATTTTAAGTACTTATTTGAACAAGTTAGAATAAATTGAAATGTCGATGATTGAAATGATCCTGAGCGAAAGTTCAAGTACCATGTTATTCACAAAGTACTCTGGACAACGTTCTCCATTTGAAGTTAATTGTGTGTTTTTTTCCCAAAGAAATTGATAGAATGCCATTGATTTTCAACACAGTCTATGGCTTTGTCAGAGTATATATTAAATGACAGACCAAAACAAAACTAATACTCCATCTATAAATATAAACATATGTAATTTTTTTAAAAAATATTAAGAATCAAAGAAAAGGACATTAATGCCCCTTAATAAAGGATGATTAGGGTAAGATAGGAAGAAAATTAAAAAAAAAGAGTGGTTGTATGTGATAAATATAGTACTCTACAAATTCCTGGACAAATGGTTATATCATGTAAAGTGGCGGATCCACTGTTGGGGCTTGTTGGTGCGCAAGCCCAGCTTCACCCCTTTTCCTCTAATTAGTGACAAATGACTCTAACTAATCAACAATTAGTGTAAGTATAGCAGTACGGCAAAGAAAGCTAGCTGAAGTGCTTATTGTTACGTTGCAAGTGTGAAATATGCATGCTCCGAGTGACCATACCAATTAGTTCATAGGTATATGTGGATATATTAGTATAGCTGCAAATTAAAATGAAGAATTTAAGCAATGGGTTGTCTTTTGATCTAATGTGTTTTTGGTTTCATCTAAAAATACTGAGTTTATATGTTACTCCCTCCATCCCAAATTAATCATCATGTAATAGAATCCAAAATTTCTCAAATTGTGATCAGCATATAACTGTATGGACATGAATTTTATCATAATACAATGCAGTATGGAAGAATGTACGCATGCTAGGGTGTAATTGGCATGGGGTTTTAGTCGATGCATGCATTGTTGGAGATTGTGTGCATGGAGTCTTGGTTGATGTGATTAAAATTGCCCTTGGTCTTGGTGCATAAACTTATATGATGATCAATTTGGAAAGGAGGGAGTAATTTATACTCCCTCTATTCCAAAATATGAGGCAAAACCACCCTTAACCTAAAGACAAAGAAACAATTATTATCATCTCCTAGTTTGGATCACCCTAATAAATATAATGCATGCATCCAATAGAATTAGAGATTTTGAGAGTGAAGGATTTAAAAAAGTACTCCCTCCATCTACTTTTGATACTCATATTTTAATCTAACAATCTATCATCTTAATGACTTTCTCGGATTTAATGCGTGACTCTCTATTCTTCCACATATGATTGGCTACATGGGCATTGAGAAATATAAATATTAATGAATCGCTTGTTTACGAGGAATGACTAGTAACATGTTTAAATGGATATTTAAATGTTTCAAGATGAAATATGGCTATTAAAAATAGATGGAGGGAGTAATAATTTAATGAAGAAGATGTCCTAATTTATTGTATGCATGCATACATTATATTATGGAACATTAAAAAAAAGTAGTTGTACCTTTACCGGTGATATGGGCCCAGGGGTATGCAAGATGGAGGCCGGGAAGAAGTCCTTCCCTCTAGACACGTGGCCGTGCGGTCTTATTCCCCCTCCCCCCCCCTCGGGGGGAAAGCAAGCGGTCGTGAAGCGGCCAAAGGGCCTTAGGGTATCCCGCCGCACCCCTCGGGCCCTCGGGGCAAGCTGCCCCGAGGCCCTCGCTCAGCTGCCACGTGGTGGCCGAGTGGGCGGAGAGAGAGGTGCTCAGGCGCCTTAAATAAGCGGCGCCCCAACCGTCCCCCGCCGCATTTAAAGCGGCGTGGGCAGACGTGAGGCGCCACCCGATTGACGTGCGTCAATCAGGCTTGACCGATCTGAGACCGGCCAACAGGCGGATGGGACGGGTAGCAGCGCACCCACGCCCCACCCACTGTTAGGCGGAGTGGGGGCAGGTATGCCCCGTCCCATCGGCACGCTGCCAGGTGCGCCCCCTGCGTGTGGTGAGTCCGCCAAAGTCTCCATACATTTATGAGGGAATGACAGGGATGTCCCCCGTGTCAGGCGGAGGACGGCGCAGGGCCCCACCTAGGGGCAGGCAACCGCTTTGCTTCCAGTTGAAACAAAGGATAGTGATCTGACCAGGGCCATGTGGGCCCCCCTCCCGTGAAGGGGTAGGTATGAACGGTGCATGTGGTATCCCCTTGAACTATAAAAAGAGGACTGTCACCACTGGAAAAAGGGGACGACTCTTAATAGCTCGAGCTCTAGAGGAAAAACAGTGAAGGGTTTCCAAGGAGCTCAAGATCTCTTGTAAGAACTCCACCATAATCCCACGGACAGGAGTAGGGTGTTACGCCTCCAGGCGGCCTGAACCTGTATAATCCCCCATCTCACACACAGATCCAAGAGCGATTTGGTAGTTAGACCATAGGCGGAGGTATGCTCTTGATCATCGCGCCTTATCCCCCTGCCGAACTCACGACGTCCCACTAGAGAGGATCACTCCTCGACAGCCTTATATTATGAAACGGAGGGAGTATCTATCACACAACTATTTCTATACACAAGCCCCTCCTCAATTTACTTCCTAGATTCGCCACTGATCAAGTACTACATTTTCATTCACATGATGCACCATTGCACCTCCACCATCGCAATTACTCCTAGCAAAAACAAAAGTCATGGCTGAACTTTTGGAACTACAAGCAAACCGGTCAGTCTAATAACTGTTCACTGATAATGTATCAGCAGCACAACAAACTTCGCTGTAGATCAAACGTAGTAAAAAGCAAACCCGTACTTGCAAAAATCGGCAGAAATGGCTGAGAGAACCATATTGATTTCATTTTCTGCGAATGATATGGACATCCATCACATATTTCTTCTTGTCTTTCAGTAGGTCGAAGAGGCAGATATCTCCCAGGTGCAGCTTGTTGTCACCTGCAAACTGTCTCCACCCTTTCAAAAACCTTTTCGAGTTTTGCTTAGTAAGACAACACCGCACATTCCAACTCTTGCCATGATGTTGAAGCACGACTGTTCCATCCTCAAATGGGAGATATACATCGGCATATTTCTTAGAAATTTCCTAATTGAAAGGGAAAAAGATCGAATTTAGCTAGGAAGATTGAAATAGAATGAAATAAAATACTACTACTAGTAAATATAACATGTCTCCTCCATACGATTTGCAGTCATAGAGTTTCAGACAAAGTAAAACATTTCCAGTCCAGTTACAACATTTAGTTTACTATCGCGTCGTATAACCTTTTAATTTGCTAGTGCATCGTATAACCTTCAATAGGCAAAGGGTGATATTGACTCAAATAGAACTTTGGTTGAGACTTGAGAACACAAAATATGATTTTTCTTTTTTTTTTTGGAGCGAACAGAGGGCAAGAATATTCAATATTCAAGAACAGAAACTTTAACTCACCACGGTACAAGGAATCCCATGAATACTGCTATTGTTCATGACATACCCATAGATTGGGGTTTCAGAATTAATAGCTTTCACCTTCTCTGTCAGTATATTCTTCTGCAAACGAGTAAGATCGGTCCGGGATGGGAGGATGCAACCCGGTACAAGTTCCGCTTTCAGACCTTCTTCTGAAGATGAAGCACAACATAATATCAAAAATAAAATATGATGTAAAGGGACTCTAAATGTACTCTCGATGCTTTTTTAAGTTTAACATCACTATACTTATATAACCTGATGGCTTCACTGTCCCCTGCCTTGAGATATCCCTTTGCTTCCGTTTCTTCTTTTCATCTTGTGAGTTTCTCATGGCAATATCGTAAGATCTGCCTGACATGTCAACAGGTTTTTCACATACTTTCTCGCAACCACTCGAATCAAAGATTAGAGTCTTCAGTTGAGAGTCACCACTGTACTTGAATACCAAGAAGTCCCCAATTTTCAGATCATGGGCACTGACATATGATGCCCAACCTGATTGAAGGACTACTCTGCCAGAATTCTTGGTAACCTGAACATCAAAAGTGAGGCCGCTGCGTGTTTCCAGCTTAATAGATTTTGGTATTTTGCCCCCGAAATTATGTAGAAATTCATTCGGTATTGTCTGCAACAACATAGTAAACAGAGCTCTTAGGGGAACGGAAGCAGACGAGACAAGCAGTAGAGTAACTTTGCCAAAATCAAGAGTTTGTTTAATTTGATACTACCTCCACTTTTTAATATATGATGCCGTTAATTTTTTACACCATATTTTTAAGATTTGCACAAAACTTTTTGAATAAAACAAATGTTAATGTTTATAATAAAAGTCAACGATGTCATATATTAAAAAAGAGGGAGTACAATTAAACATCCTATGTGAAAATTAAGCATGCTTAGTTGTCATGGAGCTAAATTCATTCAGATGCAAAATAGAAAGGAATTGCGTATTTGCGTACATGGTTACTAAATTAATTATGTTTCGGTCCTGAAAGTTCTGTATTAGAGTACGGTTGTCGAATATGGTGACGAACCAATAAATAATTAGGTATCCACAATGTGTCATAAAATTGAGTCATAAGACCTTATGACTAGCCATATACATTATGAGCATTAGCTATAAGACACTAAATATTAAAAATAGGCTCAACCTTAAGAAATAAAATAATGAGATAAAGCACACATGCACACTGAAAAGGATGAGAATATATTATGGTATGGTGGGACCTACCTTAAAATAGAATTTGTTTACATAGATGTGGGACCCATCTTAACATATATTATTGTCTTAAACATTGTAGCCATGGATATAGGGTATGGTGGGACCTACCTTATTTTCACCAAGACCTTAAGCATTGTTGTTGCCCTTAATGTTGTTTTTAAGATTTTCACCATTGGATATACTATTATTATAATATGCTAAATAAATAGAAAAATTGACTGCATGAAATCCTAGAAAAGTGATTTAATATAGTTTCATGGTCACCTGAAAGAAATAGTTTTCATGGGGCGAATTAGATAATTTCTACATACATACATACTTCGGACCTGGGAAATATAAACGGTTGACTGCATGGATTCTAAACGCCATTAATTCGTTTTGTTGTAAATCAAATTAGTAATTTCGTTTTATAAAAATATACTTCCACCTCTGCTCTAAAATGTAGCAACCTAATATTCTATACTAGTACTACTAATCCTATTGTTATATTTTGAGTCAGAGGGAATAGTAACTACTAGTTAAGCTTTGGGATCAGATAGATAATACATACTCCTAAGTTAGAGCAAAATGTAATTAAATCGCTAATTTGCTACCACACATGTTAACCTACTGAGTAACTCATACTTCCTCCGTTTCATATTATAAGACTTTCTAGCATTGCCCACATTCATATATACTAGAAAATCAGTACGTCTGTTGACGTACACACTAATGAGCCTGTACATGCGTACAAACCATAAATTCAATAACGACTTTTATTAAATTTTATAAATTTATTTTGATATGAAATTTATCATCACAACTTTCAAATTTTGATTGAACCATTTCTTAAATGTGCAAGAGGGAGTAGGAAATGTTTGGCTAGAAAAGTACGATATACATATTATAATATAAATGTGTTTTTATCACCAGGGAATATGTTTTGTCCCTACTATCTCTTGTTTATACTCCATCCGTCTCTTATATAATTTTAACATTTTGCTTGTACTATTTGACCACTTGTCTTATTCAAAAGATTTGTGTAAATATAAAAAACGAAAAGTTATGCTTAAAATACTTTGGGTAATAAAGTAAGTCACAAATAAAATAAATAATAATTTCAAAATTTTTTGAATAAGACGAATGATCAAACAGTGTAAACAGAATATCAAAATCCCTTATATTAAGGGATGAAGGGAGTATCTTATATTCCCTCCGTTCGAAATTGCAAAGTATTTTGGGTCTATGCTAGGTTAAATACCTTTTAAGTTCATAGAAAAATCTGGTGGAATTTTCAACACAAAATAAATGTATTATAAAAGCGTATTTGCTGGTGGTATTTAATGAAATTAATTTGATATTATAGATGTTACTACGTTTAATAAACTTAGTTATTTTTTTAAAAAAATGACTTGAGACAAACCCATGACGTCATTTACCGAGCATAGGACATTAATTAAGATGCTTCGCACTTACCTTAAATTTAAGGTGTATTATGCCCCATTATTTTCTCCATACGAAATCAACCACCACAAAATTTGAATTTTGAAACTTAATTTTTAAATTATGTTGATTTTAATTTTTTATTGAAGTTTATTTTTTAGCATAGGACTTAAATCACTAAGGCTACGTTGGGTTCCAACTCCCCCTCTCGTTTTTCGCGCGCACGCTTTTCAAATTGAAACAATGTGTTTTTTTAAAAAAAAAGTTTTTTATAGTTGCTTAAATAATTATATTGATCCATTTTTTTTAAAAAAAAGCTAATACTTTATATTTAATTAATCACATGCTAAGGGACCGCTTCATTTACCGTGCGGGAGGGAGTAGTTCTCATCCTCCTTAAACGAACCCAGCCTAAGAACATAAACATAAAAATTATACTTATTATTTTTTTTACTAATATATTGTACGGCGTATATAAATAATGTGAAAAAGAAGGGATCCTTAGATCGTACTTATATGTATTTACATGAAAATCCGAATATTTTCACCCTTTTTATTTTCTTTTTATTCTTTTGATTTCTTTCCCAATTGCCCAAGCTAAATCATTTTTCCCAGACTTCCGGCCCATTTATATTTATATATTTTTTATGTCTTACTTCGTACTATTTCGGTAGACAGCTAGACTCAGCCAGGCAGACGACATATCTATAGAATTATGTGTGTAGAAAAGTTTTGATATGTTTAGTTTACATTAAAATTGAAAGTTTGGTTGAAATTAGAATGATGTGATGGAAAAGTTAAAAGTTTATGTGTGTAGAAAGGTTTTGATGTGATGAAAAAGTTAAAAGTTTGAAGAACTAAACACGGCGAGAGTCACAACTCACGACTCACGAGCCCTTATGACGACACGTATGCTTTCCTTTGGGCTTATCCATTTTAAAATCCACAGAGGACAAGGGAAAAAAAATGAAGAGCCATCTCGGTCCCCTGAATTTCCCTCTTGTTTCTCTCCTTTCCTTCCTCTTCGCCAAATCTAAAATAGTTGGTAGTACAGATTGTCCGTTCCTTCCCATCCCCTTCATATCTTGATTAATCTCTGTAGCAGTGAGAAGTTTAGGACGTAACCATGGGGTGCTTAGGTCCGACACCATTGACTATTCTTTCGCAGGAGAGATCTGTGTTGGCCACCTTCCCTTGTCATGGAGTTCAAGCTGCCCGAGGACGCTGATGAACCAGCCCAGCTCACTTCTGTTGTGTGTTCTTTTTTTAATCTTTCTTTGTTTCCTCTTCTCGATTTTCCTGTAATTTTTCCTTACCCTGGATGAATCTAGGGTTCGGTGTTCTCTATTTTCATTGTAATTTTCTTCTAGATGAATCCATGATTTATTTGGTCTTTTTTTTATTGAATTTCGAATTTGTTTGTGAGATTGTTTGTCGCAATGCACCTGTAGATAAATCAATGATTTATTCGGTCTGTTCTTTTTCACTAATTTTCGGCTTTATATATGAGGTTGGTTTGTCACAAGGCATCTGTATATGAATCTATGCTCCGGAGAGTTCTCTCTTCGGGAAGGTCCTCTATTTCCTATTGCAATTTTTTTACCATAAGTAATTTCTCTATCTATCTTAAAGTTTCTTTCACCGTTGATATGCCATCTAACGGCTGTGAGATGGTGCGAATACGTGGCATATTTTTCAGCTGAGAATTGAAACAGAGCGCAATGCATGAGGCCACGTGGCCCAATGAGAGACCAGGGATTGGACCCTGAAATCGTATAGAGATATGTTAATAAATCTAGTCACATATATAATATCTAGATTCATTAACATATATATAGGGGGCAATGCTAGAAAGTCTTATAACCTGAACGGAGGTAGTAACATATAAGACCCCAAAAGGCCGGCGCAGAACAAAGAGCTTACCACTCTTTCATGGAAATCACCAAGCATGACCTTGAAGAAATGTTTGTCTTCCCCATTGGTACGGTTCCAGTCGAAATATGCATCGTCTCCCTCCTTGCTGCATCTCCCACCGCTCTTACTCATCTTGCAACCACACTACAATACTACATACGCACATAGATCAGATAAAAGGAAAAAAAAAAAAAAACCTAACCTGCTAGAAACTGGAGTTTTAGCTAATGATAACAATGAAGGGGTAAAAAATAGAAGGTCACACTTTCTGCCAAGACTAAGGGTACATTTTGTGGCAAATCCTTTCTGAAAGCTTAAGCTAGTTTCACCAGTAAATGAATCATTCAACAAGAGGGGGAAAAAATGCATCAGTTGCCAAGAAGAGAGGTTGAAGAAGGTAAGGAAGAAATGGAAAGCACGATAATGCATGTAAACAAAGGATTTCAGATAAAGTGGCCTTCACAAGAACGTACCAGGTAGGAATATATGCAGACAGAGCTGCAAATTGGTTTCTGCGACCTACCTGAGCTCAACTGGAGAACGATCGGCGATTCGGTGCTTCTCCGTCTTCTCTCGATGCTGCAGGTAAAGGTGATTGAATGCTTGTGAGAGAGCAGCAGATGCCAATCTGCATTGAATGCTTCCAACAATCTACCCGGGAAAAGAAAAAGGGTAATTTGCAACCATGCCATTAAAATTTTACAAAGTTTGAGATATGCCATCGGTATCTCAATGATATGTAGGGCCCATATGAGTCAATGACATGTGGGTCAGGATAACATATCTCAAATTATGCAAAATTATAATGGCATGGTTCCAATTTTCCGAAAGAAAAAAGGTTGCCCCGGCCCTTTGGAAAGGGGATCGTATCCTCTGCCATTCCAACTGAAATACTAGCAGAGGTGAACAGTGATCTGTGCCATTGGCTATTTACATTCGTTGGATCAAGTTTGGATGCACGAGATCATCTGCTAATTCCGATAAAATAAATAAACGGTATTTTCAATATAGCAATGGTACAGCACTGTAGCAGCTCTCACGTTTCACTGTTCTCTGCCATTCTCCCCTGATGGCAGAGGATGCGAACCCTTGGAAAGGATATAATACAAATGGAGGATATTTCGGATTTGAATCCCACATAATTTCTTTTTGGAACAAATGATTTGGCACCATTAGACACAAAATTTCTTTGGAATGTAGATGAAAAGTTAGCATAAGATTTAGTCTTTTGAAATTTCTATGTAAGTCTATCCTTTTCACGCACAATAATTTGTTCTAGTTTAGAGACAGGAATGAACTCTATTTATTTTTTTCTAAAAAAAATCTGGTTTCATCTATTTTCTTTGTTTTTTTATGTCTATTGAAATGGTCATTCATATATTTTTCTATTGTTTTACAATACACATGTTTAACGCTTACATGAAGGGGTGAAAACGTCGGAATCGGTAGTATATCTTCGAAAATAATGCTCGATCGGTCGATAATTAACCATATTTTTATTTAAATTACTTAGTTTTGACATTATTACGATGCATAAAGTAATTAGAAAAAACAAAATTTATATATAGCCAAAAAAGATAATGGTAAAAAACGGTGGCCCTTATATGGAAACGACGCTCAATGGATCGTGACCATTTGTTACATCTATCTATTATATACTAAAAGTCCATTAAACTTCATACAAACACTCTTAAGCCGCCACGTGGGATTTCTAAAAACGCTCCTAGATCGCCACGTGGCGTTTTAATATATGAGAAATATTGATTTTCACTTAAAAAGGTGGGTCCATTATTTCAGACCATTAGATTTGATTAGATTAAAAAACAAGTTTTTATCTAGATAAACGTACGCCTCCCTCATCCTGACCGATTGCACGCAGGTAATATATGTGCCCCACCTTTTTTTACTCCCCCACCCTTCAGACTTTTTTATTTAATTTTATCTAGAATACCCTACAATATATTTATATCACCTCATTCTTAATTATGCCATTGACATTTGAGCGTATATTTGATCATTTATTTTAGTATAAAAATTGTATAGTTATAATAGGAAATTCTGAGAATAAAATAAAACATTTGATCCTCGATTTTCACTTAAATCAGATGGACAAGTTATTTTATACGTTACATTAGATCTATAAAAAAATATCTTCCAAACCAAAAAGAATATCCTATGTACGTATAAATATATAGTACTATTCACCTGAAGAAAGCCAAAAAGTACTCATTATTCACCGAATAATTTTTTTACTACGTGAGATGTAAATTGGCGGGTCCATATTTTAGAACATTAGATTAGATTAGGTTAAAACAAGAGTTAGTCCCTCCCTCTCATCTCACCTGCGTGCATGTATGTACACCTGCTTCATCCCGTTTGTACACAGGAAAGGTACGTGCCCATCTTTCTTTTACTCCCCCATTTAACCCTTTTTTACCCAACAACCTCTACTTTTTGATGCTATTGACACTATTTGGGTGTATATTAGATCATTGGTCTTCGTATAAAAATTATGTAATTATAATAGGAAATTCTATAAATTCCAATCTTCGATTTTCAGTTATTTTATAGCATTAGATCACATCTATTATAAAATAATTCCTCCCAAAAAAAATATCCCACGTACATATAAATACATAAGTACTAAAAAAAAGCCAAAAAGAATATCCGGTGTACATACATTACCCTCCTTTAAAAAACTGCATGGATTTTAAAGAAAATGAATGGCCTAGATTAGAAGGCCACTAACATCTAAGCTTCCTATAGATACTCTCAAATCGTCATGTGAGACTCCTAACGGCATGTATAATGTAAATGCTCTAAAAACGCTCCAAATTAAGTTGTCACATGGCTTTATAATAAATTAGAAAAAATCTATTAGTTTTCTATTAAATTGGTTAATCCATTAATTTTAACCATTAGATTTTTTTTTGTGGGGATAACCATTAGATCTCTCTGAGACTCAAAAATCCGGTAGCCTCACCCTCCACTATACATCCGCAAGTACGTACTCTCTTCCTTTGGCCACCCTCCAACTCTTCCCTTTTCTCTTATTTTAAGCTAACTTCTTCTATTATTTAGCTAACACAGATCTATATTAAGATTTTGAAATTACGTTCATCTGGTAAAAGAATCTATCTCTTCATGGACGTGCACGTACATATGTACGTACCCCCTTTGTTATTTCCTCTTTTTTTTTCCCTTTTTGGCTAGATGAAATAGAAAATCAATATTCATATTAACTATATTTTAAGTTGTAAAAATACACTCTAATAAATTAGAAAACAAATTCTAGAAAATGTGAGAAAAAACTAAAATATCTAGCCATCAATTTTTATTTAAATTGATGGATCCGTTATCTCGGACCATTAGATTAAATCCTATTAATAATCTATCTCAGAATCTCCCTTAGCGCACCGACGAGAGAAAGGTATGTATGTACGACTTGTAAAAAAACCGAAAATACATATACAACTGTAACATACATTTAAAAAGATAAAGTGGCAAAAGACATAAAAATATAAATTACTTATATCATTAAAAACGTACATTTGTTTCCTTCTTCTTCCTTCTCTTCTCCATGTATAGACAAAATTGCAATTATTATTAGTGAAAATAAATTTTAAGAAATTATAACTTTATAAACATAGATTATATATATCATCATATATATTTCTAAATTAGCTCCACAATGTTTGAAAATAAATTTTATATAACTATATAATTTTACCCTTTATATTAACAATATAATATTCTTTACTTAAACCGATGTACTCCCTTCGTCCCAAAATATAACAACTTTTAGCCCTCAAGATTTGTCCCAAAATATAACAACTTCTCCACCAACATTCTTTTCCTAACCAATCACAACCTTTCACTGATAACCGTGTCCAACTCTAAAAATGCTTATATTCTGGGATGGAGGTAGTACCTATTATATCAAACAATTATTTTATATCAAATTTTTAAAAACACATTGTTTAATATAAATGTTACGTAATTATATTCTGTACCAGTAAATTACCAATTTACGGTCTATATTAACTATTTATTTACATTAATTAATGAACCTAATATTTTATACTATTTTTAATAAAAATATTTTGATGTCGGTTTTCACTTAAACTGATGGACCTATTAACTATACCTATTAAGGACCTATTAACAAGACTGTCATATCTATCTTTTGTAAAAATAAAAAAAAAACTTCTAAAGACCTCGCACGTATGCACATTTACCTTCTGCATGTATGATGAAGCATCGTACCTGAGGTAGCTAAGGTGTTTTGAAGAAAACAATCAAACATGCGAAAAAGAAAGAACAATAGCTTCAAACAATTGCTGATATTTTGCACTACCCAACCAAGCAATTTTGCAATTTGTGTCCTAACAAAAATTCTTTAAAACTTTGGAAAAGAATATGAAAAATTTCAACTTCTACGAAGAGAAAAACAATCCAACCGTTAATCTATCTTAATTTGGTTGTCACTAAATCATGCATCTTCATGAGACGATTCGATCACAATAACTTTGAGTTCCTTGCTATCGCATTTTTTACTTGTAGCAATATTGTACGGTATGTGTTCAAATGGTATACATGATATTTACTCACTCGGTCCAAAAGTCAATTCAAAAGTCACATAACCTTAATCTATCTTCTAAGTCAATCAATGGTTTTCAGATATGCCCGATATAGTTTGTCCTTATAAGATATAATTTCTAAAGAAACTATAATATTACGTTACAATAGTACGGATGCCCGCGCCACCTTTCTAGTTCATATAAAAGTAGTGCGTCTTTCCCCGTTTTTTTAAATCAATATTATAACCCAAAGGGGGCCGAAATCTATTTGGAGGCCCAAGCAACCATAGTTTCCCGGACTCGTTTTGGATGGTCTGGAATCTAACACTACCAAGAGATGCCTTTTGGAGATGGGTTTGGGTTTGGCCCATTCCAAGCTGGGCCTACGCCGGCGAGGTCGGTCGGGAAATGGAGAGCTCCATCGGTTAGTCTAATAAGCTAAAGCAAAAGTCAAAATTTAAATTTTCAAACTTTATTTTGAAGCGCTATAAACAAATATATAAAAGTTTTACCAATAAATTAATTTTTATTATCTAATAAACCGTTTTGGTTTATTAGGGAATATGGGTAACTGATGAGGCTCCCGCCATGCATCTCCCTCGATGAAGCTCTCCGGCTTCGCACTCCTCCCGCTCGCCGCACCCAGATGACGGCTGCCGGAGAAGATCGGAGGAAGAAGAAACTTTGGCGGCGGCGGCGCAAGGTCGCCTCCTTCCTCGATTTCAGCCCGCTCCGGTGACGCCGGTGAGCAACCTCGCCGCAATGGCAGCCACTCATTCGCTTCGTCGCTTTTGGATGACAACCTCTGTTTTTTTATTTTATTTTATTACCTTCTCATCCCCCATGTCTCTCCCAAACATAGACATACACTAGTGTTTTGAGGTGGTCTCTCTCTTATTTTTGTTGCACTTCACATGGTACAAACAATACTAGAGAGAGGTATACATTCATCAATTTTGTAAAATTAAATCCAAAAGTGACAACAACTTGTGCTCGTTCAAATGAGCTCGATTGAGCTTCGCACGAACTTGCTATCAAATCCAGAATGTACCACAATACTGTAGAAAACAAACCAATCAGGTGATGGATATAGGGCTATTTTGGATTGATGCCAAAATGTGCCCTACCAATTTGTTTAGTAGTTTGAATAGTGAATGTAATGGTTTGGTTTGAAGCCAAGTGAATGGTAATGCCCATAATTAATTTGGCATAATTCTAGAACTTTCTTGACTATAATATAAAATTTGGCTTCCAATTGGTATCAATCCAAATCCATTCACCTAAGATACTACCATACCAAAATATTGGTAGTGCCAAAACTTGCCTTAAGTTTTGGCACTACCAATACTTTGGTAGGGCACTACACCAAACAAGCCCATAGACTCATTATGAATTATAACTGACAGGTAGTCATCACTTATATATATAAGTGTATCAATAGAGAAATCTAGAAGCTTATCAACCGCAAAAGGCACAATTAGACCATTCCAAAACCCAGCACCATTATTACTCCATCCATTCGCACAAGAACTTCTCTTGTTCATTTTTTGGGAATGATATGAACATTCATCGAGTATTCCTTCTTCTTCAGTAGCTCAAAGAGGCAGATATCTCCCACCTGCAAATTGTTTTCCTGTGCAAACCGACTCCACCCTGTCGAGAGCCTTTTGGTTCTTGTATCCTTAGTGCGACATAGCACCTCCCAATTTTTGCCATGACGTTGAAGCGTCATGTTTAACTCCTTGAATGGAAGATATACATCTGCATATTCTCGACATATGTCCTGATTACAGAGAGAAAAGGGTTCTTATAATAACATTACCAATTGTATGTATAATCCAGTATTTTCATTGCGAATGTAAAACATCAGCAATAAGAACAAAGATAAAGAACAATACTAGGATATATATATATATATATATATATATATCGCAATGAAAAACAACCAACTTCTCAATAGACCCGCAGTTATGTGAAAACGGAATACTCATTCAAGAAGAAAAGAAATTTTAACTCACTACGGTTTGAGATTTTCCGTGGACGCGACTCTTCCTAAGGATGCACCCATAGATGGGGATTTCAGAATGAATAGCTCCAACTTTGCTTTCCAGCTGCTGCTTCTGCATATCTGTAAGGCGGGTGTGCTTTGGGAGGATGCAATTCAGAACCGGATGCCCTTGGAGATCATCTCCTTGCAATGCAACTTCTTCTAAAGAAATTAAAAAGGAGAAAAAAAATCATAAAACCTTCCAGTGAAGTCCAAATGCACAATCACTACTAGTGTAGGTTTTTGGCATTGTGAAACTATCAGATATATAGCCTGATGACTTGGTAGAGAAATTGACAAACCGATATTCGCAGTGTCGTTTTCTTGTTCTGAGCTATCCCATTGTTTCTCAGATTTGCTTACATTTTGTGGTGATTTCACAGGAAGATCATGCGAATTGCTTGAAATGTGCAAGGGTTCTTCCCACTTCTCACCACAATGTGTAGCATTTTTTAATGTAGGGCGTGAATGCACTTTCTCACAGCCACTTGGACCAAAGATCAGAACCTTCAATTTGGAGATCCCATCATAACTGAATACTAGAAAATCTCCCATTTGCAAGTCATGAGCAGTCACAAATGCCTTCCATCCTGATTGAAGGGATATTTTGCCCAAATTCTTAGTGACTTGAACATCATAAGTGCAACCATCGCGTAATTGCAGCTTTATAGTTCTTGGTATTTTACCCCTGAAATATTGCAGAAATTCGTTTGGTATGATCTGAAAAAAAAACAGAGTAAACACAAAGAACAACTCTTATGCATGAGAAGTATGGAAGCTTTTGCTACTTCAGGAGTGTAGTTTTTTTTTTTATTAACAAAACTCACTTAAAAAAAACAGGATTAACACATTGTAGTGAAAACTAGTTTCATTCAAACACTAAACGGAAAGTGTTTCTACCTAGAGTTTCTCAACAGACAAAATTAACTATGTTTAATTCATAGAAGTAATAGACTAGACCGTTGCTATCAATTACTACTATTTTGAAACCAATAAATGTTTTATTACCTGTTTGTGCACAAGCAAACGTGTGAAACGAAACTAAATACTTCGATCCTTTGTAAATCTTTTTTTTTTACTTTCACCACTCACCAGACCAGAACTTTTTCCCTATGTTTAGAGTTTTATTAACAAGATGATAATTATTATATTTAAAGCAGCACTAATCACAAAAGTATTTAGCTAATTTTCTGCTTGCGCACACTGAGATATTGAATTTAGAAATATTTAACTACACTAGCTCCATCTTTTTCCTATATGTTTGCTTTAGATTAAACTAAGCCTTGGAGTTGAATAGATACAAATTACCCAAGAACATATCGGAATTGAAAATAACTTACCATTCTCTCACGAAAGCGACCAATCATAACCTTGAAGAAATTCTTATATTGCCCATCTATGTGGTTCCCGTTGAAATGTGCATGTCCTTCCCTGCATCTCGCACCAGGCCTTCTCATCTTATAACTACACATACATAAAGAAAAATGACGTTATCCAAGTAAAATTTGGGGGAAGTTTTGGCAAACAGGAAAAGGGCTAAAAAAACAATCAGATTTTGTCAGATATCAGGGGGTATGCGCCAAATCCTTTTCTGTAAAATCACACAAGAATAAAAAAAGATGAAGCAACTAAGCAAAAGGAAAGCACGGAAGGTCGGAAGGATGTAAGAGTGATCAAGGATTACCTTTCTTAGTTCTTCTTACAACCAGCTAGACGCAAGCATTCTGTATCAAGCTTACAGTGAACTTGCTGCATATGAAAAGCAGAAATTGTTTCAGCAGGAGAACCCAGTGCTCCTACAGCTTCTTAATGCCTATTAATAAAATATTAGGCTTCCATTCACTCACTAGCTGCATTAAATACGCACTTGCATCTCTGCACTTCTGCATTAATCCATTTTCAGTGGAGGGAGCAGAGTTGGGTGGTGTCTGACTCAGGGATTAAATTTTAGTCTCTATCATATCGGATGTTTGACACTAATTAGAAATATTAAACGTAGACTAATGATAAAACCCATTCCATAGCTCTGGACTAATTCGCGAGACGAATTTATTGAGCCTAATTAATCTATGATTAGCCTATGTGATACTACGGTAAAAAATGTGCTAATTATGGATTAATTAGGCTTTAAAAAAATTGTCTCGCGAATTAGTCTCATTTATGCAATTAGTTTTATTATTAGTCTACGTTTAATACTTCTAACTAGTGTCCAATCATCCGATGTGACAGGGACTAAAATTTATTCCCTGGATCCAAATGTCTATATATATATATATATATATATATATATATATATATATATATATATATATATATATATATATATATATATATATATATACTCTTTTAAAAGAGGGTAGTGGTGATGACAACGATTCTAATGATCACTCCGCCTACTTTTATTGTCAAATGTTGTAAATTAGCTCTTCAAATTCTTAGTATTAAAAAAATCAAATCTAATGGAAAGACATGTATAAAATCAAATTACTTTAGGTAACACATTTCACGGAAAATATACTTTTTATTTACTTTAGGAAATTTTATACCATATTTTCTTTTATCTGTAACATAGCATGAGCATTCAACTATTGAATACAAATGCAAGCATGTTTTTCTGCATGCCATCAGCTCATCAGGAATTTTGTCCATTATATTCATTTTGTTTGCATGAGATGAAGTCCCATTCTTTCGCAAAATATAACTACTCTATAGAAACAATGATCTGTTGTCCCTGTGGAGAAGAGATAAGAACTGGAAATGAACGAGCTGAAATGGACAATAATAGTGAGTAGGTTCGATGACACCTCATTAAGCTTTTGGAAGCCAATTCATGGTTTCACCAAACGTCCAATCAAATCAATAGCCAATTTCATCACAACTTAAAAAAAATTTGTGCATCATATTCAGAAGCTTACAAAATATTCAGAAGCGCCACCAACAGCATAAAAGGCACATCCGATTGTTGTATTGGAACCCTTTCTATCTTAGTACAAAGGTGCGCAAGCTTTTTGTGTACTCCAGGAAAAAACAAGGCAGATCGGATTTTAGCATTTGCGAATTATATGGACATTCATTGTGTATTTATTCTTTAATATCTCAAAGAGACATAGATCTCCCATCCGCAGGTAGTTGTCGTGCACAAATCTTTTCCAACCTTGAGTGAGCTTTCTAGATTTGTTCTTGAATCTGTAAAACCGCACTTTCCAACTCTTGTCTCTGTGTCGAAGCATCAGCTCTTGGCCATTATTGAATGGAAGATACGCATCGTCATATAGTTGAGTTATTTCCTAGTTATAGAAGAGAAAAACTGTTAGTATTAATGGTTAAAAAAATAAATATATGTTCTACTATTTTTGCAACTTATACGGGGGAATATTGTGTTTGATCTCATGCCGAGGTTCTGCAATGTAATCACATTAATTAATTAAATATTAGGTGGAGAATGAATAAATCAGATTTATGGGGGCTTAACAATGTACGATGGATAAATTTGACTAGCTTAATACCTTCAAAATCTAACCCACTAAACATCTCAATATAAATCTAAAACAGTGCCCATGTAGGATTCATACAACTTCTTTTTTAGAAACAGAATTTCCATCAAGGGCCAAAAAGAATTAGTTCAGGAATTGGAACAAACAAAGGACTGTGAAGCAGTGTCTCACAATGTACTTGCAATGCTAAACAACTCGACTGCATGATTGTCTATTTTTAAAAATAGTATGCACAGTGAATATAAATTAAATATCCATTCAAGAGATACTGTTACTCACAAGAACACAAGGGCTTCCAGAAACATTGCATTTTGTCATGACATTCCCATACATTGGGGTTTTGGAATGTATAGCTTGGATCTTTTCTTTCATCTTCTTCTCCTGAACCACAGGAAGACAGGTTCCACGAGGGAGAATGCAACCTGGCACAAAATGAATTTCCGCAACTTCTGAAGATAACATTTCTCCTTTCCCCCAAAAGTATGACTTATGTGCAATCATTGTACATTTGTGCTAATATAAAGTTTTGATAATCTGAGTTATTACCTGAAAACTTAGATGGGGTGTTTGATGACCTGGTATTGCCAATCTTATTCCCTTTAGATGAGCTATCCTTTTGCATCCAATGTTTATTTCCTTTTGGTTGATCATGATAACTTGTTGAGATATCATTGTGTTCTTTCCACCCTTGTCCAACATGATCAATAGCATTTTCCATAGAACATGAAGTCGATTTCTCGCAACCGCTAGGATCAAAGATTAACACTTGCAACAGAAAGTCCCCATTGTATTTGAACACCAGGAAGTCACCCATGTTTAAGTCATGAGCATTAACAAATGACTCCCATCCAGATCCCAAAACTAATATATTCAACTTCTTTGTAACTTGAACATCGAAAGTGTAACCGCTGCGAGGCTCTAGCTTAATAGTTTTTGATATCACCCCTTTGAAGTGGCGTGCAAATTTATCAGGTATGGTCTGCAGCAACAAGGTAGATACGATATTAATTTTTTTTTTAAAAAAAAAGCACTTTAGAGGTGAGAAAGTAGTATGAAAGCTTTTGCTACAAAGAGTCATATGGCCGACTAAAGAGTAACTGAAAGACCCAATTTTCTCAAAAAAATAAAAACTTTATTCTATTCAGTTGTACCCCTGCAACACTTTTGGTGAAGCACCAAAATGTGCTGTTTCCCTGATCTCATGATGCACTAGCACAAGTATATCTAGTTCATGCTTTGGCCTTTTTGAGTCACTGAGTAGAAAACAAAACTGACAGAATTCAGCCTAAGCATGTTTTGCCTACTTCAGTAGAGATAACTTACCAAAGTATTCATGCTTGTGCATTAGTCGAGATAGCTTACCATTCTCTTATGGAAGTCACCAATCATGACCTTGAAGAAATACTTTTCTTGATCATCCCTAGCCGTGGATCTTGTGTTCAGCTTCCTCATCTTCTGACCACACCTACACATCACAAAACAAGTTTAGCCCCTACTTAGGTATTGGCTACTACATTTGGCTTGCTATAAGATCGTATTTGATTAGCCTGCCTTTCTTTCCATGAGAGAATTATTTAACGACAAGAGAACAACCACACTTTTTCATCTTTCGAAAATGAGGGGAAAAAAACAGAGTGATGAACAGAGCCAGAGGAGCCCCTGCAGGAAGAAATGAAGAATGCAGAGAGAAAATAAAGTTGCAGGAACAATGGATATCCTGTATGCAAATGCAGGTACCAAGATTCACCAACCGGAAACAAGAGCATAACCTGAGATTGATTATGGATGCTGAGAAAGGGAGAGATGAGTTGTGCAGGAGTAGTAGGAGGTGAAAATTTATGGGGGAAATGGAAGAAGGCCAACAGGGTTCTAGACTGTCCAAATTCCAAACTTCAAATGGCTTAGCAGCCTTAAAGTATGAGCGTTAAATATTCTCTGGTGTAATTCCAATGGGGAGCCATAAATACCAACAGTGTAACTCCAGCTACTTCTTCAGATAAGCCATGGAGATAATTTTCAACTGAGCCCCTGTGATGTAATCCTGTAGGAGTAAAATTCTTGGAAGTCTGCACATTTACATTTCAATGTCTTTTCTTGGATTTGTACGAAATATTGGGGAAAAAAACAATCAATGGGAACAAGGAACTCAAGTTTTATGATCACAGGATAAACAATTCAGCTCAGTATTGTACATTTCCATGGGTGGGCAGTAAGGTTAAGACGGGAGTTCTTTTTCCCTTCTTTTTATATCAGTATATAAAATGTTACTAAATCACTTTAATATTCATAACATCAAGGCCCCAACAGAACGGGGGAATTATATCTTTGCCAGATTACCGTGTGAGTTTCATGCAATCAACAATTCCCTAAAGCATTTTAAGCTGAACAAATTTATAAGGAAAAATAATGCATGAAGAACAAGCTAGGAACAGGCGACTTGATACGATCATGTACGAATTAGCATGAACTTTACAGTGGATCAACTAACAAAATCATGAAATTTTCTGGCAAACTAGCAAAACATAGCACTAAAGCCCAAGAGGCATGTTGTACATTTGCACCAACACAACTCACAGTGTTGCAAGCAAGGCATGGTGTTAACCGTCAGACTACTAGCAAATTAGAATAGATTTTAGACAGATGGAATGTTACATATGTTTCACACCAACATAAAGAGATTATACAGGCAGTGATCACTATTTTCTGATGATATGGACGTTCATTGCGAACGGGTTCTCGTTCTTTAGCAGTTCAAACAGGCATGTATCACCGACCTGCAGCTCGTTGTCTCTTGTGAATTTTCTCCACCCCTTTGAAAGCATTCTCAATTTGCGTTTGCTGATACAAAACTTCACTTGCCACCTCTTGCCATGTCGTTGAAGCGTTAGCATTTGGTCCCCTCCTGGAAAATATTCATTGGCATATTTCCTGGAGATTGCCTAATTCACAGTGTATTTGAAATATTTTAGATTGAAAATTCAAAAGGCAAATTGTGACAACTAAACCAAATGGCATGTGGTTCATCTCATAATAACAAATTACTCATACAGCAGATAGTATGTATAGTTGTGAGTTCACAGAAAATTTGCATTCGTTAAGCATGCAAAATCTTACCACATAGCAAGGTTGTCGAGTGACGTTGCTTTTTTTCATGACAGCCACAAAAACTGGGTGGTTGGAATGAATAGCTCGGACCATCTCTTCTACTTTCATCCTGTGCACCTCAGCAGTAGGTGTTTCCTGATCATCTTCTGAAGAAGAAGCATGCTCTGTACTGAAAAAAAAAGATTATGCATGATGTTTAAAAATGTAATCAATAAAGGGGAATAGTTGATGGACCTGTCTTCATCTTCTTGTTACAATTGTCAATGACATCCTTTTCAGGTTGATTTTGCCTTTCGGTTGTTAGCGATTGCGCTCGCAGATGTTCATCAGAGCAGCTTAAAATTTCAATAGGGTCTCCTTGCATGTTTTGGGCATGCTGGCCAATGTTCACAGCATTGTGTGATGCTGCTTTCACACAACCACTTGGATCAAAGATTTTAACTTCAAACTGAGAATTGCCAGTGTATCTGAATACCAGGAAGTCACCCATCTTAATGTCATGAGAGTTGGCAAATTCAGCCCACCCTTTTGTAAGGACTAACTTATTTGAACATTTTTCAACAAGGACACTGCAAGTGTTACCATTACGTGCCTTCAGTTTGATTGTTCCTTGGATCTGATCTCTGAAATTTTCTGCAAACTTGTATGGTATGGTCTGCAACAAGAAGAATAAAAATAAACCATTTACAGTTCTTTTGTAATAAGGAGAAAAAAAAAACACAAAGATAATGTTTGATTGAGCAGGAGCTTCTGCCTCATTCTAAACATCACCAAAAAAAAAAATCAATGTTTTATGTAGTCCTGTAGTTTATGATAAGTAAGCAGAGGGGAAAAAAATAACAAGAACAATGTGAATGTCTCTAGCATGTGTTTTCATCTCGGTGTCTTTTGGACAAATGCAAAATATGCAACTGTTGTGGAAGACTAAAATGTTTACTTTTATCAAGTGGTGGCTACTCAATTCTCAAGAGGTTCGGTTAATTCAGTCAGAGTCATGTATGTTTTGACAAGAATCAGGATGAACCATATTTCAGTGAAAAATTACAATCTTCAAATGCTAATCTCTCATGTGCCAAACTGGGAAACATCACAAGGTTTTTTGTTTTGTTTTGTTTTCTGAGATGGGTAGTTTACAAGTTTCTACTAACATATTTGCCAAGAAACCAACAGGTAGTAGAAATAAACGAGAGTTGCTTACCATTTGACGTCGGAAACCACCAATCATAACCTTGAAGAAATACGTGTCCTGATCATCCGTATCCCAAAAACCCCGTCCTCTGCATCTCTCACAACCAGACTTGCTCATCCTGTGGTTACTCTGTCCAAAACAGAAGTACCAAAATGGTGACAAAAAAAAATAAAACTACAGTTTCGCATACAAACTGTGACACGAATTGAATTTTTTTTCCAAAAGATGTCTGCAGCAATCGGCTTGAAATGCAAAGAAAGAAATTACCTGAATGCACAAGAAGAAGAGAGCAAGTAAGAGCAGTAGATGAGCAGAGGGAAAGAAGGAAGGAAGAGACTGCAGCGAGGAGAAGAGGATGAATATAAAGAGGAGTGGCGTGGAGTGGAGTGTGGGCGACGCAAGCAAGAGTGCAGTGTCGTCAGTTTTTGAGCAATGTTGCACTCACCAGTGTTGACTAAACAAGACAAGAGACGTTTCAGCTTCAGCACAGTGAAAAGAAAGGATGTAACGGGATTGGGATCCCTCTAACGTGGAGTCACGGGGACGTGGTGAGTGACACGTGGGCCCTACTGCTCACGGGCCCACCTGTCAATGACCACGTCAAGGAGCAGTTCATGTCAGGGAATCCGGTTCCGATGTAACCATATCGCACTAACTGGTTAAATATTGAGTTAGGGTGTGTTCTTTTAGCATCTGTTCCCCAACTTCTATTCCCTCTCTTATTTTCCACACGCATACTTTCTAAACTGTTAAATGATATATTTTTTTAAAAAAAAATACAGAAAAGATTAGTTAATCATATATTAATTGATCACTCCGTTTTGCATTGGAGAAGGTAAAGTTCTCACAATTCACCTCCAAACGCAAGCAAATTTTACTGTGCACCTCTGCCTTTTACGCTAAAGGCAAAGTAGTCGGATCCGAGGAGGTGAGGGTGGGAGAAGAGGAGAGGACAGGGGTGGAGGCGTACGGGGGAAGCCGGGAATGGGGCCGTGGACAAGGGGGGAGAAGTAAAATCCCCTCTTACTATAAAATTATAACCCACTAAATCCTAAAGCTTAACATGTAAAGATATCACATCATCATTCACTAACAATTATCACATTTAAGCATCATGCAAACATGCTATATTATCTATAATTTATAATTTATTAATAATTTTAGAGATTTCAAATGCAAGCATGTTAAATCATTCCACATAATTCTCATAATATTTCAATATATCTTTCCATCATTTTTTTAATAATATCATATATACCTATATAGTTCATTTTCACTTAATTAATGTTATTTCTTTTTTCTGTCATTAAGTCATATCACATCAATTGTTTTTAGTCCTTAGATGATTAATATATGGCTCAAATTATCTCTCCTTTTCTTCTTTCATTAAGCCATATCATCTCAAATCTTTTTTAGCCCTTAAATGTATGGTCTAAATTATTTTCCTTCTCTTGTTCTCTCATCAAGCCACATCATCTTACTTTTACATTTGAATAATCATTCTATATACTATTAAATTTAAATCACATCAACTTATGTAAGTTTATGTTTATATAAGCTTATGTTGTGTAAGCTATCTTACACATTATTTTTACTTATTGTTATCATAGTAAACTCCTGCAGCAACGCGCAAGGTTTCACCTAGCTAGCAAGACTAAGGGTGAACAGGAAGCTCGTGGCTCATTAGCTCGCTCGGCTCGTGACGAGCTCGGCTCGGCTCATTTAAATTTCGTAACAAGCTAGCTCGCGAGCCTTAAAGAGATAACGAGCTAGCTCGCGAGCCTTAAAGAGCCAGCACTCTAAGGCCCAAGCCCAACAAACAATGAGACAACACAAGTTAGACAACGTCCTAAGCCCAACTGAGAGGAAAACCCTAGACTACTCCAGGTCTCCTACTCTCCCCGTCTCCTGCATCCTGCGCCGCATGCCCACATCTCTATTCTCTCATTCTCTCCCACTCAATTCGCCGATCCCCTTTCACACCGCCGTGCGCCACCGCCGCGCTGTAGCCGCCAGCCCGCCACTGTCGCTCGCTCTCCTCTCCTAGCGGCTGCCTACATGCGGGCATTACCCGACCACCCCGTCAACAACCACACACCAAGCTCGTCAGCGCCGACGCCGGCTCCGTCGACGAGCTCCTCCTCCTCCGCCGCCACTGCCGCCTCACGCTATTGGGAGGAGGAGAAGCTTGAAGCGGAGCTTGCCAAGGTGCATGGCCTCATCGCCGCCGAGATGGCGGCCAGGTGAAGCGTGTGCCACGTCGGCAATGCACGGCGACACGTCGGCGGCGAGCTTGCCGCCGCCTTGCTAGAGTCCCTGACAGAGGAGGTCACGGCGGCGCTGATGATGACGTGGAGCAACAAACTATTACTCGCTCGCCGCCCGCATCCACCCCTAGTTGCGCCGCACCCCGCTGAGAAGAGGAGAGGCCTAGCCACCTGGATGGTTTGGCTCGCGACTCGCGAGCCTAACGAGCTAACTCAAGCATTCAAACGAGCCGAGTCGAGCTGGATTTCTAGCTCGTTATGATAACGAGCCGAGCCGAGCCAGCTCGTTATCCTAACGAGCTTGACCGAGCCGAGCTGGCTTGCTATCCACCCCTAAGAAAGACAATGAGAACTAGTTTGGCACAACTTTAGCTCCAGCTTCACCTTTCATTAAGCTGGAGCTCAACCAAACGGTTTCAGCTCCATCCAAAAAAGAAGTAGAGCTGGTTAAAGTGCTCTCATAAAATGAACTGAAAAGTGGAGCTGGGTTTAGACAACTCCACAACTTCACTCTAGACCCAACTTCTAAAGTTAAATTTAGGAGTTGGAGCCTTACCAAATAGGCCTTGAGTAAAATTGTTATGAATATGCATTAGTCACTCTCATTGGTTAGCCTAATGCTTATTATAAGTCATACAGGTTGTTAATAAAATTTTTATATATGTGTTTTTAGCGATTTAAAGGTCAATGCTGAAAAATAAGCTTCAATGAAAAACATTAAAATCAACATCTTAAAATTTAAATTTTCACAATAGCTTATACTTGTAGGGGAAATGATGAAAACATCTAATTAGTTGAGGTACAGTTCAATAAAACTTAAAAAATTAACGAACTAACTTAAATTATTAATTAGTAAAACTTTTGAATTGTATTATTCGTGCTTTAAGCCAATACTGAAAAATAGACTACGATGACCCTAAAATCAACTCTTTAATTGAAAATTTAAATTTTGGCTATGAATGGCAAGCTAACAAATAGAGAATAGAGGACAGAAAGATCCACTAATTCATTATGCCCTCTCGGCGAATGGCTCAAGTCCCAAGACATAATGATTTTGGAGAATTTTCTACAGTTACATGGAAGACGTATGATATAAACACACCACTAATGCACATAAGATGTGTGTGATATTTATGGGCACCAAAAAATTTAACCCTAGTAGATAGATACGCACAACTCCACTAATAGGGATAATACCTAGTGCATATGCTCGACGAACGCAACTCGCACACACGGTGCGCCTATCACTTCCTGCTGCACTTGCGCTGAGAGAGTTGGACCCCGTTTTTTTTTTTCAAACTTTCATCTCAAAAATCATAATCTTTAATTAAAATATAAAACTTTCATCTCAAACCACAAAACTTTCAATTCAATTCTAAAACTTACATCTCAAAATATCAAAGCTTCCATTTAAAGCTTTTATCTTAAAATAAAAAAAGTCAATTGAACCATCTAAACTACTCAAAGCCCTTTTCCCCTTCGGTCTCAACCTTTGCCACCGACACCTTCCAAACCATCCCTACAGCCTAGGGCTAGGGTTGAAAAACTAAGGCACCACAGTGTCGCATAGCCAGAGGAGCTAAGGACAGCCGGGATAAAAATAAAAAGCTAAGGTTGCGCTTGAACATCCCATTCCTAACTTCTACTCTCTTATCTTACAGGGGCACCTTTCCAAACGGCTAAAGAAGATATTTCTTTTAGAGTAAATTGCACAAACGGTACAACAACTTGGCAGGTGGGTGTGATATAGTGCAAGAATTTGAGAATTGAACGTCCAAGTGTAACAACTTGACTAGTGGGTGCGTTCTAGTACAAGAACTTGGTAATTTAGTATTTTGGTGCATCAACTTGGCTAAATATATACTAGGTGAGTCTTTTTCACGATGTCAATATGTCATTACATAGTAATCCTACGGATATTACCTTAAATATTGAATTTAATCTTTAATATTTATACTGCACATACAGTTTACATCCCTTTCAGATTTTTTTTATTTTCTTCACCTTCTCAAATATCAACCGAAATATAATAATTTATACATCCAGTTTAATTGACTTTCAGTTATTAGTTATTAGGATAAAAATATAAATATGCTTATACAAATCCACGCAAGTATATTGTCCAAATAATTGCTTCAAAATTGAATCTATATAAAAATGCTCCAAATAATTAAGTTGTCGCATAACTTCTTAGTTTATTGTATCAAAATAGTACATACCTCACAAGTTGTTGCATTTATACGATCACTTATAAAGTTCTTATACTAAATTGCACATAGCTACCAAGTTGTTGCACTAGAGCACTCATTTCTCAAGTTCTTACACCAAATTGCACCCACATGCCAAGTTGATGCACCGTGGGTGTAATTTACTCTTTCTTTTACCAAAATGTTTTATAGGAAAATTGCTTTAAAAAAGTCACACTCCATCCGTTTCAGGTTATAAAACGTTTTGACTTTAGTCAAAGTCAAACTGCTTTAAATTTGAGTAAGTTTGAAGAAAAAAATAATAATATTTTCAACCCAAGACAAATTTAATATGAAAATATATTCAATTATTGATTTGATGAAACTAATCTGGTATTATAAATAATACTATATTTATCTATAAACTTAGTCAAATTTGAAGTAAAGTCAAAACGTCATATAACCTGAAACGGAGGAAGTATTAATCAATTTTTAAGTTTTTCCACTAATACATAGTTAATCATACACTAATGAGCCTTAGGCTGTGTTCGTTACTTGGGGTTGGGAACCCATCCCCTCCGCACGGAAAACGGAGTGGTCCATTAGCGCATGATTAATTAAGTATTAGCTAATTTTTTTTCCAAAATAGATTAATTTGATTTTTGTAAGCAACTTCCGTACATAAATTTTTTCAAAAAACGCACCGTTTAGCAGTTTGAAAAGCGTGCACGTGGAAAACGAGAGAAGGGGTTGGGAACCAGCGGTAAAGAACCCTAAGTGATATTTGCCACTACTTGAATCTTCCTTTAACCCGTTTTTAAAATGTTTTTCAGTTTCATTCAAATTGAGGTTTCCCGTTGTATACGTTGAGGAGGCTAGGAACCCTTCCTCTCCAGCATATAAAACAAAGCGATTAATTAACATATGATTAATTAACATATGATTATAATTAAGTAATAGTAATGAGTAAATTACACTCACGGTACAACAACTTGGTAGATGAGTGCGATATAGTGTAAGAACTTGAGAATTGAACATTTGAGTGTAACAACTTGACAAGTGGGTGTGTTCTAGTATAAGAACTTGACAATTTAGTATTTTGATGCATCAACTTATGCTAGGTGAGTTTTTTTCACAATGTCAATATGCCAATACATAGCAATCCTACAGATATTACAGATATTACCTTATAATATTGAATTTAATCTTTAAGAATTATACTGTACATCCAATTACCTTAAAGAATTTTTGTTTTCTTCATCTTCCCAAATCTCAACCAAAATATAATAAATTGACTTTCAGTTATTAGTTATTAGGATAAAAATATAAATATGCTTATATACACATCCACGCCTGTATATTGTCAAAATAATTACTTAAAAATTGAATATGTATAAATAGTGCTCCAAATAATTAAGTTGTCACATAACTTCTTAACTTATTGTATCAAAATCATACATATCTTGCAAGTTGTTGCATTTATGCGATCACTTATGAAGTTCTTGTACTAAATTGCACTTAGCTGCCAAGTTATTACACTAGAACGCTCATTTCTCAAGTTCTTGTACCAAATTGCACTCACCTGCTAAGTTAATGCACCGTGTGCGCAATTTACTCAATAGTAAAAAACATATACTGCAAGCACAGTTAGGAGAGTATAGAACCTATCCCATCTAGGAATTTATCGCGCAGGCACAGCCATCTTGATAGTACAGTTCCAAAAGGTGGCTCATACACTGCAACAAATGAAAATCCATTACCATCTCGCAGTCATATTGTGCTTGTCTAGTACTCCCTCCGTCCAAAAAGACCCCACCTAAGAGCGGTGTGATCCTCTTAGTACAATGAATTCGTTACACTAGGAAGGGTCACATTCCATCTTTAATTATTATTTTTTTTGATCGGAGGGGATATACTCTGCAAAACAGCAGTTGCTATCTAGGAAGCACCGATGCACATAATCAGTGATCAATAAAATGACGTAACAGTAGTTCGGTATGTTCACATAGACATTATAATGGGCATCACACAGATGCAGCAAAAAGTACTCTCAGATATCTCACCGTCAGTTCGAGTTAGCACAATGAAACTTCTGCGATAGTCACCGACTCGCCATTCAACTTACGAAAGGGAACCAGTTCAGGGATTCAATGCCAAAAGAGCCTTGTGGAAAGGTAAAACATGAACCAGAACATCCGCAGCAAAACCCATACAGTTCAGTTAGCCGAAGTGCTTTGGGACACCTTCAAGAACTCTAGAGCTTCCCTGCATATATCAAGAACTACTATCATCAGAACAAAATAATGAAGCAGCGACATGTTTGGAGAACCATCAAGATTACATGGTGTTGTAATTAGCAAGTGTTTAGATGCCAACGTGCAGAAACACGTCACCACAGAATGCCACATATATCCTTTGTTAATAAACCTCTCATTGATATTATGCGCTGATCATTGTCGAATTCTTCTGTTTTTATTATTCTCCTAGTAATAATATTAACACGGAGCATGCAAATTAACACGGTTATGTGCTGATCATTGTTGAATTCTTCTGTTTTTCTTGTGTTGATCAAAAGCGAATGGAGGGAGTATTTCACAAGTTTTTAAGGATAGGGTGTGAGTAAATCTTGAATCTAGCTACAGCATATGAAACCATTCAATTTATCATCATAAGATCTAGCATGACCAAAGGGACATAGGATTACCGTAATGCATTTTCAATCTCAACGTCCTCAGGATCCAACTTGAATCCATCAAAAAGTGCTTCACACGCGCTCACATAGTCCTGCCAAAAAAAAAAATCAAGCTAACATTGAAAACCATCTGCAGCACAAACACAAAAAGGGTAATAATCTTCTATCTAACCTTCAGTAACATTAAAGCTGCACCCTGACGGTAGCAGGCCTTCGGCCAGTCAGGCCGCATTTTTCTGCATTCATGAGCATCCACCAAAGCCTTGCCTCCTTCACCCAGATAAAGCCAGCAAAGGCTCCTATTGGACAGCAGGGTTGCATCATCAGGGTCAAGGTCCATGGCCTACATCCAACCAGAAAGGGCATTGGTGCGAAAAAAAAAAGTTGCCTGTCTGTAAAAAAACAAAATTAAGGAAGAAAAAAGGAAAGCAACCGATCAAAAGTTTGGATCTTGTCAGAAGTTGATTTAACGTGTTTAAATCTTAGATACAACTAAAAGCCATCTCAGAGAATACTTCAGATTATGGTGTTTGCATTCATGAAAATGTACTCGTTATGAAATCATTGAGAAGCTTCCCTGCCTCATGTAGAAAGCTTACACAAACCACTACAGCATATATTTTGGAAAAGAGAAACACAGGAAATAATTGTGCTCTATTATACCTCACTGTAGAATCCTGCTGCAGAAAGATAATCCTTCTTCTCAACTGCCTCAAGCCCTAACGACTTAAACTCTGCAATTTTCCTTCGATTCACAGGTTTGTCCTGATAAAGTGAATCATAAAAAATATCAAATAAACGAAAACCTTGCAGAACACATGGGAAAGATATACTAACTGTAAAACAACTATTGTGAATATTCCAGGAAAGATACATTTGATTGCTCAAACGTGATGTTTCAAGCACTCATGATATTCTACAAGTATCCATCTGCATTATCAATAAATTCTAGCTACTAAACTATCAAAACCTGTTAATATCACCTTTAGGGTAGCTATCCTTATCGCCATAGCACATTCTACATTAAAATAATCTTACCAGTCAAGAGCCCAAGAGACATACACCCCACTCCGTCTCCTACTTTCTATATAATCATAGGATAATTTCCCCATGATCACAATAGCACTGCTAAAGTTTTGTTAATACCAATATGGACAAATTGATGTGTTATTCCCTAGGAAATATGGGAATATATGCTATGCAATAATACTTGGGCATAGCTCCAACTAAAAATTATGAGAAATAATAAGCCAGAAAAGGTTTGTAGGTTTACTTCATGCTTTATTACCATGTATAAATATAGATTCCAAATTTGAATAATGTTAAAGAGTAACAACAAAGGGCAATGATGAAACATTTAACTCTAAACACTTTTCATAATTTTACTTTTTTGTTGCTATGACTACAATCAATTTGAGCCCAAAAAATTATACCATAAACATGTCTAGAAAGTTTGGATTTTTTTTCCCTGAAAATTTTTAGATAGGTTGCACCATGATTGCATCCAAGCAGTTTTATTGGTGGTCTAAGGTGGCATATCCCTGTCTCAGCGCCATAGTGTGCGAGGCGTAAGGCAAGGCAATGCAACATGAGGTGCCATTGCTCAAAGGTTGTTCTGGATTATATAGAGAAGCACTGAGTTCATGCGTACACACAATAATTAGATGCTAACAGAACTACGATGGAGGAAATATGAATAGGAAACAAGGTAAATAAATCAACTAACCAGATACCTGCCTCAAAAGTTTTAGAGCTACATTGTTTACTAGGATTCTACTATGTACAAATTTCGAACTTCTAAATGCATGCCCTTTGTAGCAAAGAGGTCTTACATTGACGGGAATATGGTGATTGGCATCAATCTCTTCTGGTTCAGAATCCGAGAACACAGATGAACCACTATCTTCATCATCCATAAAAGTAGTTGACATATAATTCCAGATGACATCAGAGTAAGTAGCATCAGCTCCAGCCTATGATGCAAAAAGTTGTTACATATCTGGCTGCAAGATTGTCTTGGGTAATATGTAGCAATTTGCTTCAGATATGAAACGAACGACTTAATGTCACTACCTCTGTCATCATACATATGGCAGAAAAATCAATGGTGGTAGGTTTCAAAAAAACATGGTTAAGAAAGTTTCCACACTGAGTGTTTTATGTGGCTAAGAATGTGTATTGGGACACAAATGTAGTTCATGTTCGCAACCAAAATGCCAACAAAAGAAAGTCAAATTGTCCTCACTTGAGTGTGGAAAATGTCAAAACAAAGCAGGCAGTCCAAAGATAATCTTAGAATTTGATGTGGCTAATATTAAGCATCAATACCTCAACCAGCAGCTCCATACATTTTGCTGATGCAGCTTTCATAGCAAGGAGGAGAGGTGTTATACCGTTTACCATCTTGTTGCACTGATTAGAAACATTAAGCATATTAGGCCCTTAAAATGATGTTTCCATTCAAACAATTGAACATTTATCTTGTGCAAAGAGGGCCTGTTCAAATTTTTCAAGTAGCTTTGTATGTATCCTCGGTAACAAGGGGTTGTATATGAAGGGCCTAAAGGGCAGGCTTAAGACCCCAAAACAAAAATATGACCATAATACAGATATCTACTTAAAAATGCAATATTAGGAGTTTGAACATGAGTTGATGAAATACTTTCGAAGTTTCAATACTTGTTACCGAGTCATTTTATCAAACAACGGCAACATGGTATTGAAGAGTTCTAGGTTACCTGTGTGACAAAAGATTAGCTAGCAAAGCTCACACTCAATTTATTTTTCCATAACAGCACCAAACGATCAGACAATATTACAACAATAAATAAGATGGAAGATGACAACAGGGCAGTTAGGACTATAATGATCCTTAATAAGCAAACAAATGAAACCAGGGCAATTTAAGGGCTATGGTAGAAATTTCATGTAGCTGAACTTACATCTGCATTGTTGTCCAACAATATCTTCATGGTGCCATCCTGCCCTTCTTTAGCAGCAAGATGAAGTGGTGTCCCAAAAGTAGACATTGGGTCAACATAAGCTCCTTTTGCAAGCAATAGTTTTACGGACTCACAATCACCTGAATAAAACAAATCAAGTACTTATTAGTCCAGATCAGGTACAAAACAAATCAGGTAGTACAAAGGAGGATACTGGTTAGTTCTGACAACATCTTTCTTTCCAAAAAATGTTGGAACTTGATTTGTCCTGAACATCTGCTTTAAAATTTAAAGTAAAAAAGGATGGTAGTCCATAAAACTAAGATCATTAAGTTAACAACATGGCAGGATCACAACTCTAAAAGCAGCTTCCCACCAAGCTCCTAGTCCACAACTAGGCACTAGACACCAGGGCACTGGCCTGCTGCCCATCTCTTATACAATATCTGTAATTCTGCATAGGACCAATAGCTGCTGAAAATTAAAAAAACGCAAGGTGGAATATTTTGTACTACCTCTGTCCCATATTAGCTGTCATTCTAGGTTGTTTAGCATGGATTAAGGTTTGACAAAAAAGACTTTAGTGCCCTTTATTAAATGATGTATGGTTGGATGTGGGAGGATAGTTGAGGGTAGAAAAGAAAAAAATTTGAATTAGAAGTGATTGATGGGACAAGTATTACTCCATTGTGACAACTATTTTGGGACAATATTTGAATCCTAAAGAGACAACTAATTTGGGACGGAGGGAGTAAGTTGGCAAAAGCCTGTGGTTATAATAAGATTACTCCTATACATAGTGGAGCCATAAACATTAGGAAGGCCAAAGGGGGAATTAAAATTATATGTGAATATGCACCCTGCACCCATTTCTGTGTTTTGTACACCTATGAATATTCACACCCATATAAGCGCATATGCACATAAATCCAGTACCAGAAAAACAAAGCCTTAAAAGACTAAAAGGTGTATGAACATAGCCATCCAAAATACACAACTTAATAAAAACAGCAATGCGTTGATTGAAAACAGAGATACATGTTTATAGTAGGAGACCTAATCCAGCGGCAGAATGTAGAGGGGTAAGCCCACAGCACATGGCTAGGTCTGGATTGGCGTCATGATTAAGAAGATACTTGGCAATTCCCCGATGCCCAGAATGTACCGCCTTAAGTAGAGATGTTCTACCTGTCAAGAAAATAGATAATGAAGCTTATTGATGCAAAGAACTATCAGGGTTCAGTATAGAAAGTTAGAAACATTCTCTTTATTTTTTAGCCTTTTCTAATAAAGTTTTAAAAATAAATCTACAGTAAATTACTTTAAACAAACTGTTGGCCACGCTGCTATGAGGCACGGCAGCATTTTTTTCCATGCAACAGTATTTACCTGGTGTGGATTGCCTTGCCAAACCACCCTTATGGGTTTGGGCATTTGGCCAAAACCTTTTGTTAAAAAAACAGCTGACAAGAGAGTCTATTTTAAAATTTTCTGAAAAATAAAAACCAGAAAATGATGTTTTTCTAACAAAATATTTATCTATGTCAAAACATACAGCCAAATGCAATTGCTCCTCAAGGGAATAAAATATAGACAGGATTTTAGGTTTTGTATGAAGTAGAATTACAGAGTGCATGACCATAGATGAGGAGCATATTTTATTAAGTGCAAACATCAAATATCATGTTACCTAAAGTAACCAATAATTTACTGATGCCGAGATACATTTGTATGAACCACCCACTTCCGTAGGCTATAACAAGAGAGAACGGTTAATAGAAGTGCGCATGGCCTAATTTTGCATGAAACATTACATAACTACGCACAACAGAATATGACAAATGGGGGCAATCAGGCAAATCTAGTGCAATGTTCTATTGCTTTCTTATTCAACTTTGTGGAATAAATATTAATTCCTTCAAAGTGTTGTTCCAAAATGCCATGCACAACCCTAGGGAGCACAATCAATTAAGCAGCACTAAGTCATATTTCAAATCTATATACCAAGCAACTTGGCTAAACATAAACAGTGTCCTAACCTATGCATGAAAACCAAGATAATAGCTTCATTATGACTTTATTACAAAGTTAGAAATAGCATTTTACGAAGTTTCAAAAACTAGCATGTCCCTACTGCGGTAGTATGAGCAAATACCGGACTCCAAAGTCCTAGCTCTACAAACTCGGGCTCGGTTTTGTGAAAAAAGTATGGACCTTTGTCATCCGCATCATCCACATCCACCTGAAGCGTTTCGACCAGGTACTTGCACATCTCCATGTGGCCATGGGAGGCAGCCATATGCAGCACCCCTGTACCTTCCTCGCCCGGCACGCCTTCCACCCTCACATCCTCTACGGCCTTCCTCAGGCGGCCCCTCCCCATATCCAGAATCTTCGCCTGCCCTGCAAACGAATCACATACCACCACCAAACCAGAAAAAAAAAAAGAAAAACAGAGAGGAAAAAAAATTCAGCAAGTGTTGCGGCAAAACAGCAGGTCGCCGCAGTCCAGCAGAATCCATCCGATCCGAGCCCGGAACCGGAGGAGAGGGAGAGCGCGAGCGCGAGAGGGCGTACGCTTCAAACCGCGGAGGTCGCCGTGGAACGCCGCCTGCATGAGCTTGAACCGCGGCGTGTGGCGCATCACTGCGGAAAAGGGAAGGGAGAGAGAGTGGTCAGTCAGCTCTCTTGGTGGGGCTAGGGTTAGTGGAAGGGGGGGGGGCGGGGGGCGCTTACCTTCGATGTTAGCGGGGAAGGGGAGCTCCTCCGCCATGGCGATGGGCGAGCGAGCGAGCGATCGATCGATCGATGGAGGAGAGGAAAATTGGGTAGGGTTTAGGAGGGCAGGGAGAGGGGGGAGAGGAGGAGGAGCTTGGGGGGTTTGGGGTTTTGAAATGGGGGAGAAGCCGAGAAGAGAAGCGAAGGGAGAAGGAAACGAGTGGAGGCGTACGTGAGAAGGAAGGGACGTCGCTGGTGGAAATCGATGAAATTGTTACGGGTACCAATATTTTTACGGACTTCTTACCCACAGCACAAAAATGAACGAGAACCCAAAAAAAAAAGCACTTTAGTGTGTGCTTTTTTTATTTATTTTTTCCACACAGAACTGCTAGGTCCTGGCTGGGGACTTTTAAGTTTGGCAAATTTTGCTACGGGACATCGCAATTGTGTGGTTTTAGCTCAGGGACACCGTGAAAGTGAAGTTTTGGGGGAAAACATCCCATAATCGTGGATATTTGCCGATAGACACCGCGTCGTCTAAAGGATACTTGCGGTGCTGACGTGGCGGACGGAAGTCCATTTTTTGACACGGTCGGACGTAAATACCCCTATGCCACGTCAAAAAAAAAAAGGGCCTCCCATCCGGCCACTCCCCACCGCCACAGCAGCAGGCGGCCGTCGAGGCCCTCGTCGTGGACATCGCCGCCCGGGTTGGCGGAGGCAGCGGCAGCGACGGCGAGGTGCTCGTCCGTGACGTCGTGCACGACGCCCTGTTCCCGGTGGCCGCGTGGTTCTGCTTCGGCGACGGCATCGGTGAGTGCGATGTGCGCGACCTGCAACGCGTGTTGCGGGAGTTCGAGCTCGATGTCGTGGTCGAGGGGTTCGGTGGCTCGATGCTGGCGAACCTCGTGCATTGGTGGCGGCTGCGCCGCTTCGTCGCATCCGGCCGCCGGCAGGCCGAGGTTTTCCTCCCTCTCATCTCCCAACGGCGGCGAACACAGCATCGCGGTGAACACAAGTTCCGTCCTTACGTCGACTCGCTCCTCGACCTACGCGTCCCTGTGGGAGACAACGCCGCCGCCGGCGAGGGCAAGGAAGAGCACCGCCTCTCCCATCGCGCGCTCACCGACGACGAGATGGTGGGCCTCGTGTCGGAGTTCCTCGGCAGCGGCACGGAGTCCGCCGTGTCGAACACCTTTCCCTGCCGAGCGGCGGCGTGCGGGTGCACTTCATCCTCGGGGACATCGGGCGGGACGGCAAGGCGTGGACAGATCCGGACGAGTTCCGGGCGGACAGGTTCATGGCCGGTGGCGAGGCGGAGGGGGTGAGCCCGCTGCCGAGGCCGAAGGAGGTGAGGATGATGCCGTTCGGCGCAGGGCGGAGGTATTGCCCAGCATGGGGCTCGGGGTGGCGCACGCCTGCCTCTTGGTGGCGGCGCTCGTGCGCGAGTTCGAGTGGGCGGCGGCGGCGACCGGCGGCGTGGAGCTGATGGAGGGAGAGAGATGAGGAGAGATCGAGAGGAGAAGAAATCGGAGAGAGAAGAAAAAGAAGAGAGGGACACTGTCAAGTGGGCCCCACATAACCTTATTATCTCTTGTGCAGAGGTATTTACGTCCGACCACGTCAAAAAAGGCCTCCCGTCCGCCACGTCAGCACGGTAGACGGCGCGGTGTTCATCGGTAAATATCCACGATTATGGGATGTCTTCTCCCAAAAATTCACTTTCGTGGTGTCCCTAAGCTAAAACCACACAATTGCGATGTCCTGTAGCAAAATTTGCCTTTTAAGTTTCGAGAAGTAGCTACTTGGTAGTAGTTAGTTTCTGTTTTTTTATTTACTTTTTGGATTCTATAATTACATATTGTATGAATCTGCCATTTTTTTAAACTTCAGAGGACCTATAGATTTTTGAGAGAAGTTATAGGGCAAATATTATTTTCTTTTAAGCGGGCACTAAAAATTGCCACGTCAAATATGACTAGGTGTATGAGAAAATAGAGAAGAGACAAGAAAAACAGACTATAGATTTAGAACTAGCTACAAGATTAGAACGGACTCCAAAACGTTACGTGTGTATGAGAGGTGAACCGAGAATTAACGGTGTAAAATATATTTATATGTATACAATATGTATATGTATAGGGAGATTGTTGAATTAACTTAAGATGACATGTTAATTTTTAAAGCTATTAATTGTACTATTAAACTTTCTAATCCTACGAAAGTTGAATGAAACAACCAAAACAATTTTATAAATAAATTTTCTATATATGTTTTCATGAATTAAAAGCTAATGCATAGAAATTTTAAGAAAATTCAAAATCAACTACTTTCCAAATTTTAAATGTCGGCAATAGTCAAACAATAGGAACGTACATGGCTACATGCTCAGTAAGTGAATCATATTTTAAGAAGGGAGGAACAAAAGTACACTCAGTATCGCTTTCCAAACTTGCTAGTAATATCTATGCATCGAAAATTTGTATGATATGGTAAATATCTATGTAATGAAAAATTTTATTGTATTTCCAAACTTAATGTTTCACATGGTATATTTCTAAACTTAATATTTCATTAGAAAAAAATTAATGCACGTGCGTTGCAACGGGTAAATGCTATTTTAATTTTATTATTGTTATATGATTTAGCTTAATTTTATTATCTTAATGTTTCACATTGGTAAATGCTATTTTTATTATTGCAATGGATAAAATTCACTGTGGAAATTCGTTTGGATATATTTTTTAGAAAATCATGAGCTGCAATTAGTAGTCTATTTTTCATCTCAAGTTACCATGAGAGTTTTTTTCAAAAGATTTCTAATACAATTTCTTATACGACTGCTTGTATACTTCCAAAAGGAAACAAACTTAAAATCCAACTCAAACATGGACCTATATTTCCAAAAACGACTCAAATACGGATGGCGTACCAAAATATCGGCAAAAACATCTTCAATTTTTATAATAGTAGAGAATAGCATGGTACCAATATTCCCATAAAACATGCTACGCAGCTCTGAGTGTGAACTTATTTTTCTGTTTGCAAATTGCAACATAGTTCATAGCCGCTGATGAGGAGAAAACATATCAAATCATGTCCAGTTCTTGGTCGATATTCTTCATAAGATGAGATCTCTATGAGAATATTTTGTTTGAAAAACACTGCATAAAAGATATCTTGAAGGTTAGACAACAAAAAATTCACATGTCAAATCCAGTCCAGTTCTTGGTCGAACTTATGAATGTCTATGAGAATATTTTGTTTGAAAAACAACTATATAAAAGTTATCTTGAAGGTTAGACAGCACAAAATTCGAAAAAAAATCACATGTCAAATCCAGTCCATTTCTTGGTCGTTCTTCTTAATAGGATGAGATGTCTATGAGAATAAACACTGCATAAAAGTTCTCTCGAAGGTTAGACAACACAAAATTCGAAAGAAACAAAAAGCAAAGAGAAAAAAAATATCTTATATCTTTAAGGGATGAGATGTCTATGAGAATAAACACTCATAAAAGTTCTCGAGAACGTTAGACAACACAAATTCGAAAGAAAGAAAAAAGCAAAGAGAGAAAAAAAGGATCTTATATCTTGATAGACAGCACAAAATTCCAAAAAGATAAGCAAAGAGGAAAAAAATTAATCCGACCTGCCGGATTCGAACCAGCGACCTAAGGATTCATCTGCAACTACTACAGTCCTCCGCTCTACCAACTGAGCTAAGGTCGGATAATGATTAAGCATGCATGTTAAATATGCTGTGTTTTTGTTTGCTTTCGTTATCGTAAAGGAAAAGAAGTCTAAATAACCCCCAGTTACAGTACCGTATATATAACCCCTAAAATGGTTTTACATAATAGTTTTTTTCTAATTTATATATAGGTTGAATGAGTTTGATCATATGTCATACACTTTGGACATATATATTTTATATATATAGTGAAAGTAACAAGCTTTCTTACACGAGAATTCACCACATCATCACAAATATATTAGCCGTTGAATAAAGATTTTAGATAAACAATGGCCATTGGATTAAAAGGGTTCATGTATTAAAAAAACCCACAAATGGACTAGACATATGGAAATTTCCGGAGGCTTCTAGTACCTCCTCCTAAACACATGATAAAAAAGAGAGAGGATAAAGAGAGAGCGCCACATCATCATCAATATATTAGCCATTGAATAAAGGGTTTGGATAAACAATAGCCATTGGATCAAAAGAATACATGTATTAAAAACACAAATGGGCTAAACATATGGAAATTTCCGAAGGCTTCTGATACCTCCTCCTAAACACATGATAAAAAAGAGGGGATAAAGAGGGAAGAAATATGATGCTTCCAGTGATTGCTCTTATAAACATATAATACAACTTATTTAAATTTACAGTTGGCTAGAGAAATCAGTACTTTGTAAAAAACAACTTATTATATCAAACTTTTTAAAAGCTTATCTAAACTAATAGGCCATATATGAAAGTTCTTAAACATAATCAAAAGTAGTTAAATGTATAGTTGACTAGGGAAATCAATACTTTGTAAAAAAAATAACTTATTATATGAAAACATTTTTAAAAGCTTACCTAAAACTAATAGACCATATAGAAAAGGTTCTTAAATAGGATTAAAAGTCGTGCATAGTGCGACTACGTGTCTAGTATATACTAAAATTTTGACTTCAATATTACTTTTTGCTCCCTATTAGCTCTCACTTACGAACAAGTACCAATAAAATAATAGCATAAGCACAGTAGGAGTCTCTACTGTTGTTTCACGTCAAAAAAATTAATAGCATGATATCACTGTATAAGAATAAATTAATGATTTATAACTGATCATATGCAAATATGTCATATTAGTTATTCAAAATTGTTCGTTTAAGCTTCTAAAATATGCAAAACCATCATCTAAAACCACCTTAGTAGGTAATATGGATGGTATGGCAAAGTTCAAGGGGCTAGATGTCCGGTTTTAAAGTTTAGGGTACTAGACGGACTTCCATGTAAAGTTTAGAGGGTAATTTGAAATTTTTTCCTATTGTCAATAGCATCTTCCTTTATATTCCAAAGAAAAAAGCTCATTTCTGATTGCTGCATGTTTATCCTATGGCAATTCTTTATTTGGCTCGATCCAATTACGATTTTTTTTTCGAATTGACCACAACCAAAACTAAACCACCATCTACGTGTGTGTTTATAATAATAACTAATTGATACTCCGTGCTTTACCGCGGGATATGTGGATGAATACATGTTATACAATACATTATAAAAATGATAGACATATATGCTTAAATAATGTGAAAATGATGTGAACATGATGATTTGACATTGCTTGCACGCTGAGTTCTAAAAATACAGCAAAATTACAAATGATATGCTATGTTTTCATGCTTCATTTGCGAAACAATTTTGAGAATGAAAAATTAGATATTACTTAAGAGCAGGCAATACATTCCTCCGTGATACCTCGACAAACCCGGACAGTAAAACCACTGTAGCAGTGATACAAAGGAATTCCCTCCTAACACGACAATGAATATATCCCAAATAGTGCTAATATTAAAGGGGCTATCTATACATCTTGTGACAGAAAATCCCACCTCCTATCATTTAAATTTTGGACCATTGGATATGCTTCAAGATTCATGCATACCCTTTTAACCCTAACTCCTCTCTTAGTCCCCCGATTCAGATCGCACGCCGCCACCACTCGCGCGATCCCCCGCCACCATCGCCGCCACCGCCCCACCGCGCCGCCGCCCGCCTCGCAGGCTGGCCAGAAGGGGTCAACGGCGCCGGCGAGGCCCCCCCCCCCCGGCGAGCCCCCTCCCCCTCGCCCCCTCTCCCCCTTCCCTCCTCTCCTTGAGGTGGCGACGGCGAGGTGCCCCCGCCCCGCCGTCTTCCCCGTCTCCGGCGGCTCCCCGCCACCGGATCCGCCACCACCGACTGCCGCCTCCTAATCTCACGCTTGCTTTTCCCCCGCCGCCGACGCCGGCCCACCGCCCTCCTCCATCCCCGCGGCAGCGGCGGCGCCGCCGCCTCGCCGCCCGCCGGAGTCCACCGCCCACCGCCGGTCCTCCGCCGCCCATGGCCATCCCTCTAAGCCCCGAGGAAACCCCCCTCTTCCCCCTCCCCCAACCCCCCTCCTATCCTCACCCCAACCCCAAAGCCTAACCCGCTGGAGTTGGGGTGTCACCGGCGCCGGAGAAGAAGGGGAGCCCGCCGGAGTTGGAGGAGAGAAGCCGATGCACGAATCTTGGCATGGATCCAATGTTCCAAAATATGTAAGATTTCTTCCCCAAATTTCATTCGAATGACATATAGCAATCCCGAATATTAAATTCCCTATACAGTTCAACTTTGAGAAGGTCATTTTATTACGGAGAAAACAAGGTTGATGGTAACAAGCACACCCATACAATATCATAACTCATCTTCGCCAGAAATAACGAAGGAAGTGCTGACTGGTTGGTTTAGGGATGATATTGTGGCTGATTTTTCTGTTCCCCGAGAGGTATTCCCTTGTTACTTTGTTAGGGAACGAGTGATCCAGCAGCGTGCGGTGGTGGTGGCGGCGTGGAGCTAAGAAAATAGCGAGGAGCATTGAACTGTTCTCATGTTCATGACAGATATAAATCCATTCAAACTTAACCTATATTCTTTTGCGCATTGTTTTGATTTGATTCGTTTGATGATGGCATGTGCAACAATGGAGCTGGGATGGTTAGGGTGTGTTTGGATGATGGGTTAGGAGAGGTGGGATTAGGAAATGAAAATGAATGGATGGATAGGATGAAATGGAGTGAGAAGAATGGATGGCTAGGATTGAAGCTTCAAAGGTGGAAAATCATATCCCAAACCCATTATCCAAACATGGCATTAATGGATTTGGTGGCATCGCTGCGGCCGCGGCTTACTTGTTCCGTTGCTGTGTTCCTATCCGTGTTCCGTACCACGTGGAGGCTATCGGTTTGTTGATTGTTTCTATGTAGCCCCACCATAAACGGAGATTATTCTCTCCATCCGTCACCTGATAACGCAGTTAGCGATTACTCCTAATTAGCGTGGCCCTCCAAGAAAACAAAGGCGTCAAATAAAAATTAAGTCGGCAAACATCAGTCAGTTTTTCAGAAATAGATTAAGGTTTACATATGGCACAGTATTATCGAATCACAATCATTTTCTTCGTAACAGCAATGGCTTCTCCATCTAATCTTTCAGGGTCAGCCAAGGTCACAGATTCACCGCATGAGCAAGTGACAACCATGTTGACGGAACCAGCTGCCTCTGCTGCAACGTCTATACTGCATCACTCAGGGGCAAGCTTCGATCTTCACTTCTTTACCATAGCAAACAATAGTTGCCAGCAGCTATGGAGTTCCACATTTGGTACTGGCCATTGAATTACACTAATGGGTTGTTTGGTTGCCTGATCCAAATCCCCTGCTCGTTCGGAACAGCACAAGTTCACAGGAGCCAGTGCCGCGTCCCTTCTTTGTGAGCGACTAGGAGCAGCGGTCGCCGGCGAAGCACAGCAGACGACGAGCAGCAAGCGCCGGCGAAGCGACGGCCAGATCCGACTCGTGCAGAGTGAAAAGTACTACTAGTAGTACTCGTTTTTTTTAAGTCAGTAGTGACGGCGTCATATTCTACAGTGGGCGAACCGAGCCCACCACCAAAACCCAAACAAACCGATGGCCTCCACATGGTACGGAACACGGATGGGGACACAACAACGGAACAGTGAAGCCGCGGCCCATGGCTGCCGCTGCCGGTTGGACGATGTTGCCGTCTAGGGCTTATAGCGAGCCGTTCACAATCTAGTTACATGGAACAGAAGACAACACAGACCAAAACCAATGCGGAAGCAGTTACGGACGACAGAAACAATATATATTTTTTATAATATATGTATGTCAAGGAGTGATCCTCTTTAGCGGGAGATCGTGAGACCCCTCTTTTGTGAGTTCGGCCGGGGGAAAAAGCTCGCCTCTGGAAATCGCGTATCCGTCTCCAAGGCTCCTAGCTAGCTCGCACACAGCAAAATTATACAGGTTCGGGCCGCTATGAAGCGTAATACTCTACTCCTGTGTATGGGATTTAGACTGAGAGTTACAAGGGTTCCTAAACTCGGGATAACATTCTTACTTCCCTCCTCCTCGAGCTCAGGTTTTCTGAGAGTCGTCCCCTTTCTCAGTGGGCAAGGTCCTCCTTTTATACCTCAAGGAGATACCACATACACCGCCTCTACCTACTCTTCTCTTGGGTGGGGACCCACCCTACCTTGACCGGAACTCGACCCGTGCTTTCGCCTGGAAGCTAAACCACAGCTTTTCCTTGAGCGGGGCCCAGCGCCGTCCCTCGCCTGACACGGGGGACAGCCCTGTCATTCCCTCATTAATGGGTGAAGACTTGTGGTGGCGGCCCTTCGAATGACCCTCCGATGGGACGGGTCATACCTACCTCCACTCCGCCGGAGGCAGATGCAACATGGGAGCATGGTTGTCTGTTCAGTCAGACGTGATCGGCGTCAAGCCGGTCACAGACCGGTCATTCTTGACCATCGCGCGCCAGTCGGGCACGCCGCCCGTCTGCCCCACTGCGACAGGGGGCAGTTGGGGCGCTACGCGCATTAAAGTAGGTTCAACCTGGGCCCCCTCCTCGCTTGCTCCCCCGCCAAAAGGCGGCTGGGCGAGGGCCTCGGGGCAAAGCGATGCAAGGGCCCGAGGGGCATGACGTGGCACCCTGAGGCCCCCCGCGCCAGCCGCTCCTGTGACTCGCAGAATGCGGGGGTAGGACCAGGCTCTAAGGACACGTGGCAGGATGGGAAGGTAGATTCCCCTCACTTCGCATACCCCCGGCCCCATATCTCCGACAATGTAAATATAAAGAGAAGATAAAAGGTAAAGATATGAATACACCTTTTTTTTAAGAATTACACAGTGTAACGCAGACACTCACAACGCACACACACTCACCCCTATGAATGCACGTACGCAAACTCTACCCCTATGAGCATTTTTGAAGGCTGAGCACCCTTTTTAATAATAGGTATACGGTATTTCTGGTAATTATAAGTCCAAGTATAGTAGGTATTTTGAATCCGTAAAACCGATAAATTGACCATTCATCTTATTATTTGAAAAAAACATAAATATTTCGTGCAATTGGCTTTAAATATGAGCTTTGATCATTCTTATTATTAATTTTTTTAATTATTATTTATTTTATCGTGACTTTTTTTAATTAAATGTATCTTAAGCATGACATATATTTTTACACGTTTAACTAAAATTCTAAATAAGACGAATGATCTGTGTTAAATATTTACATTATCCCAAAATGATTCATTTTCTAAACGAAGTCATGAGATGGGGGCAATGGTGTAATTGGGTTTCCGCGTCATCAAGTCCCCATCTGACTGACAGAACAAATCAACGGCCACGATCTGATCGCGTTTCCAACTGCAGCCATCTCAACTTCTCAACTCCCTCTCCTGTGCTTCTCTCCCCCTTTCTCTCACCGACCTCCCCTCCCCTTGCAGATCTGATCGACGACGGCGATCGCCGGACCACCACCGCCCGCCGCCATGGCGCTCACCCTCCGCAAGAAGCAGCTCGGTAAGCTCCAACTCACCCCCACCCCCCCGTCCTCTCTTCCCCCCTTCCTCTCCGATCTGACCGAGCGCTCGCTTGCTCTCTCTCTGCGTGATCCAGATTCGATCGTGAGGATGCTGCACCTGAACCAGCAGCTGCAGGGCTCGCCGGACGGGGTCGGCGGAGGGGTGGGGTCGGCGGAGGAGGAGGAGGCGTACAAGATCCTGGTGATGGACTCCCCCTGCGTCGCGCTCCTCGCGCCGGTGCTCCGCGTCGGGGAGCTCCGGAGGCACGGCGTCACGCTCCACCTCAACATCGACAAGGCGAGGCAGCAGGTCCCCGACGCCCCCGCCGTCTACCTGCTCCGCCCCACCGCCGCCAACGTCGACCGCGTCGCCGCCGACGCCGCCGCGGGCCTCTACGCCTCCTTCCACCTCAACTTCTCCACCTGCGTCCCGCGGGCCCTCCTCGAGCGCCTCGCCTCCGCCACCGCCGCCTCCCGCTCCGCGCACCGCGTCGCCCGCGTCGCCGACCAGTACCTCGACTTCGTCTGCCTCGAGGAGGGGCTCTTCTCCCTCGCCCAGCCCAGGGCGTACGTCGCGCTCAACGACCCCGCCGCCGCCGAGGCCGACATCACCGCGCTCGTCGACGCCATCGCGCTCGGCCTCTTCTGCGTCGTCGCCACGCTCGGCGCCGTGCCCGTCATCAGGTGCGCTCGCGGCGGGCCGGCAGAGATGGTCGCCGCCGCGCTTGACGCCCGCCTCCGCGATCACCTCATCGCCAAGCCCAATCTCTTCACTGAGGCCGCGTCCACAGCAGTTGCATCCTTCCAGCGGCCACTCCTGTGCCTGTTTGATAGGAATTTCGAGCTTTCGGTGGGGATCCAGCATGATTGGAGCTACCGCCCGTTGGTCCACGACGTGCTCGGCCTGAAGTCGAACAAATTGAAGTTGCCAGAGAAGTATGATTTGGATGACACTGATCCGTTCTGGGTGGCAAACAGCTGGTTGCAATTCCCCAAAGTGGCAGAGGAAATTGAGGCCCAGCTTGCCAAGTACAAGCAGGATGTGGATGAGGTGAACCAGCGCACAGGTGGTGGCAGGGATGGTGTTGAGTTTGATGGCACCGATCTCATTGGCAACACCAGGCATCTCATGAATGCTGTGAACTCGCTCCCAGAATTGACGGAACGGAAGAAGATGATTGACAAGCACACGAATATTGCAACGGCGCTGCTTGGCCATATCAAGGGGAGGTCTCTGGATGGATATTTCGAGTGTGAGAATAGTATGCTCGTGGATGGCACCTTGGACCGGACCAAGTTGATGAACCTGCTGAGAGGGAACGGCACCAAGGAGGATAAGCTCCGACTGGCTGTGACCTACCTGCTTTCCTTCGAGACACCAGTGCCATCTGACTTAGAGCAGGTTGAGGCCGCTCTGCGTGAGTCAGAAGTGGACATGTCCGCGTTTCAGTATGTAAAGAGAATAAAGTCACTGAATTCCCAGTTCGCTGGTGCATCAAACACCGCAAGCAAGGTTAACATAGTTGATTGGGCAGAAAAGCTTTATGGGCACTCCATTAGTGCCATGACAGGTGTGAGGAATTTGTTATCAGATGGAAAGCAGCTGGCCGTTACAAGGGCTGTAGAAGCTTTGATGGAGGGGAAACCAAATCCTGAAGTTGACAACTACCTACTATTTGATCCACGGGCCCCTAAATCAGGAACTGCTGGACAGTTCAGAGGACCCTTTAGAGAGGCCATTGTTTTCATGATTGGTGGTGGAAATTACATTGAATACAGGAGCTTGACAGAGCTAACACAACGTTCACAGACTACCAAGCAAGTCATATATGGAGCAACTGAAATTCTTAATGGGGTGGAGTTTATTCAGCAACTCTCAGAACTGGGGCAGAAAGCAGGGTTGGGTGGTGTCAGCAGCAGCCTGCCACCCCAGTAAACAGGCTCCTTCAAGATATTTTGATGTTAATGGGTGTTTAAAGCTTCCTAGATCAGTGGTATCTTACCAGACTTTTGATGTTAAAGAGTGGTCCAGACTGCATAGATCAATGGTATCCAATTTCCAAAAAGCTCAGGTTTATGGCCTTGCTTTGAATGTCATCTATACAAAGTTTTCTTATGATTTTATCTTTCCCAAGTCTGATATGAAGTGTCCATGTATGCTCATTTTCTTTTATCATCATTGATTTCTTTTGTCTCCTTTTGGTTCTCTGAGATTACCGAAATTATTCAGTGAAGTATTTTTTGCACACTCCAATCAGTTCATATCAACACAACCATACACTAGAAATAATCCATTAAAAATTTGATGTAGATGATATCATGGAAAAACTGCACAGAAATAGGTACTGCTGCATGATCCTACAGATTAGGTGAAACTGTCAGCTTTTGAATAGACCTCAAAACCTAGGGTAAATCATAGAACCAATGCTGTGGGTATGGTAAATCATAGAATTTTTCTATAATATGAATAATACTAGCTTATATGCATATGTGCATGTTTCTTCAAGAGTGTAGCTATGCGTTACAGTTGCAGGTAACATTGGTTGGTTGAGTTGTGCTATTTGTAGTGTTACGTTTGTTTTGCAGACATAGGGAGTTATGATTTAAAAATACACATACTTTTTTATGAGGATGTGATGATACTCAGAATATAATTTTTAGCTTCTTCCGGATCAGAATGTGCATGATGTTAATGGTTCTATGACCTCGTCATACCAATATTGGAAGTCTTTAAGTAGAAAACATAGGATGGAAATTAGTTTCTATACAACCTCTCGAATTCAGTTTGTGATATGATGTGCAACAAAAAGAAACCCTAACTGCTCGCTGACTCCCCATTAGAAAAATACTTGTCAGTTTGAAGATATGTCCTGCATGTTGACATAACTGAATTTAACATTAGCTTGATTTGGATAGTCAACAAACAACGATAGCATGCAAGCAGAGAGCTGGTGAGACAGTAGCATAAACTTGAAATACATTTACGGAAGATGAGATTGGTTGGCTCCAAATCCATCAGTTAATTTAGCATATCAAATAGAAATTCCTCGGGCTTTACACAGTGCCACATAACATCACAATTTGCACCCATATGTGCATACACAAAAACATACTTTCCCAAACACACCACATCATAGAAAATAGAGTAAATTTCATAAAACCCCCCTATTATAGTCCAGGTTTGATAAAACCACAGGAATTTTGACGCGTTGCACATAACCCCATATATTATGTTTCGCAAAACCACATTACCAACCATTTTGACTTTCCCATCTCTATTTTATGAGCATTTTATCCATCATATAAATGTTACATCCGCTTTTTCTATTTTGATATAGGAGTATATTAAAATGGTTAACAGTGTGGTTTTGTGAAATTTTAGAATCATAATACATGGGGTTATGCGCCATGTTTTAAAGTACCTATGGTTTTGTGCAATTTGAACCATAATAAGTGGGGTTTAATGAAATTTACTCTAGAAAATATACACAAGCCAGCCCATTAAAAGAAGGAATTGTTCAGTCAAGCAGCAAATTTTACATGATCCAAGATGGTTAAAGTTAATAAAAGTTGGATCTATAAGTATCCTTGAACGCACACAGTTGTGTTAATCTATTCTGTTACATCAATCTGCGGTTCTAGATTTCATTCTTCACAGCCATCTTACAGCAGTATTATCAAGACTAACTTGTATATGCTTCCGTCCCTAACAGTTTACAGTTGTATTCTTCACTGTCTCATTTTCGCTATGATTTTCATCTGTCTTCTATATACTTCAGCAATGTCATTATGCCACTAATTGTGTATCTTTCACCAAATGATTGCTCAAACCAAGTGATCTGGATATATATTTAATTATGTCATCCATGAACAACAGAACAAGATATTATTGACTTACCTTACATGATTGAAGTACATAATATGACTTATTTGCTCGCGTGCCTCACAAAATAAGTGATGCAAGTTGTAGTTCATACAGAACCATCTGTTCATTTTAGCTATCTCCATGGTGCAACTGGATGGTTCTGCAGAAACTGTATAACCTTTGTCTTCATAGGTTGATTTTGTCAAGTTGCCTTTTGTCAGGTTGTTAAGTATTGGAGTGTGGCTTTGTTTATTTTTCTGCAGAAGCATCTTGGTCAATCTTAGTTATGTTGATTTTGCATTGTCCGTCCAAGTTTATCCTGATATTCATTTCAGAAAGAAATGCAATTGTTGTATGGTAGAGCGGCAGCTGGTTAGTGGTAACTAGTAGCCGAGCCAGCAATTTCTCTCAAATCCTTCAGTTGATATAGCCTCTGCAGATGCTGAGCGAGGCGACACATATCGTCGATGATCTCTCATTCTAAATCCTCCTTGTCAGCCTCCAACTCATCACAAATCTGTAGCTCTTCAACAGACACTACGTTGTTCTTTGACGCGTCATCCTGTTTGCAATAGCAATTCCTGAGAAAGTTCATGCTATGTCTGATCTTAATTTTGTCCTTCCAACCTTGATTTTGGGTAAATAAACAAATTAATGCTGCGTGGTTGGAATTATACCAGGAAAATGAATTGTGTATGATATGTTAAGCTGCCTACCCTACACCCAAGCAGTACAAATCAGCAAGTAGGGAGGAAAGGAAAACACTAAAAGCACTGAGTAAGCAGTAGAAGAAATTAGATGGTAACCTGACTGTGGCTGCCCACGAGAAAATACTGAAGGTTCTTCAGTTTCCTATGCATTGCCTGACGTTCTTATTGTGAGAAAAGGTTTCCTTTTAGTTTGTATATGAATTTTTCTATGGGTCTTAAGGACATTTATTAATTATATCTTTATTATACCCCACACATTGTGCCAGACCTGTCGTTGTTACACTTGAAGTCCTGAACTGAACATTAGTAAGTCAAAAGATTCAGACAAAATTCCATGCTCTGGTACTCTGATACATGTTCTTGTTTGATCATGCAAGATTTCATCACTGCTTTTTGCCTGGTAATTACAGCATCAATCAGCAAGCTTGGGTGAGTTGGGTCTGCGTCTGAGTTGGCTGTGAGTTCGTTTATACTGGAAGGTGCAACAACAAGGTGTCACTCTGGTTGCATTTGGAAGCTAAGATTTGCAAGCAAATTTCTACAACTGGCATCGGATTGAAGGAACAACTCTACACTGGATCTCAGCAATTTCAAAGCTAGAATGTCCAGCGGTGGGCACAATTTTTTGCGTGTGAGTTGGTGAAACAAGGTTTATTGGGTATCAAACAGATTTGCTTCCATCATTTTTACATAATGAAACAGATTGATTCCATAGATCGCTTGTTTTCTTTTATGTCCTCAGGCTTATGTGGTAGTGTGATTCCTGCTATTGTTCTTGTTTTAGGACTGGGGAAAACACTGTCAGTTCAGGTTAGGACCTCGGAATGCATTATGCTGTTCTGTACTTAATGTAGTTTCTGTGAAATTCGAATTTTGTTTCATTTGTACGATCTATTGTACTCTGGTAGGTATGATGATCCAAGCTATGTGTTGCTACGTTTGTGGATAAATTGGACTAGTATTTTCTTTTCCAGACCATATTGGAATAAAATATCATCAAGTTCATAAAGAACTGGGGTATATACATCCCTACATGCTAAAAAATCTGTCCAATCTCCATTGGTTTCTGTCATATGTTGCTCCGTAATTGATTGGCTGAAGAAAACTCAGAGTGAAGGAGTAATTAATTATTACTTCCTATTTAAATTGAACTAACCGTCGTTAAATAAATGAGATGGCGGGAGTACTAGCTAAGTGAGGCTTGAGAGCCAAGAGTTGACACTTGACAGTGGCTTAGGAAAAAGTACATCCAAGTCCCTTAACTTATCATCAGGATAAAAAACGTCCTTAAACTGTTAAACCAGATATTTAAGATCCTTTAACTGTACAAAACCGGTCACTCGAGATCCTTCGGTGGTTTTTATCCCGGTTTTAGTCTACGTGGCGGCTGAGTCAGCGTGGATCTCACATGTCAGCATGCCACGTCATCTATCTTTTACCTTTTCTCTCCCTTCCTCAGATGGGGCCCACTTGTTAGGGGTATCTTCTACCTCCTTGGCTCCTTCCCTGCACCAACACAGAGAGGAGAGGAAGTGGTAGCTGCGGAGGAGGCCGCCGGGGTGAGGCGGGAGAGGAGGGCGGCGCCGCGACGGCGGCCGTACTGGAGGGCTGGTCGATGCCGAGGACGGCGTACCAGTTGGGGCAGCCGGGGTTGGCGGTGGCGATGTTGCCGGTCCTCGGCGGCATGGCCTCTTGGTTGGCTACCGCCATGGCGAGTAGCTAGCTAGCTCCTCATGCGCGCTCAAGCTGTTGGCTGCCGCCACGTGCACTGCTGCTCCGCCGCCAGGAGAGAGGGAGGATGAGCTTGAAACAGCGACGACCTCCACCAACCTCCGCCGCGGGAAACAGCGACGAACGGCAGCAGCCTTAGCGCGAGCCGGCGCGTGAAGAGGAAGGTGGTGCGGTGAGAGGGGTAGGCGGCGGCATCGGCCTCGGGGGCACCGCCAGCTGAGACCCCGCCTCGTCAACGCGTCGGCGGCGGCGGCGGCGCGAGGATCGTTTGACGGCTGCTGCATGGAACAGAAGAAGCATCGGTCCATATTCCAAAATCCCTCTTGTGAGCATCTCTAGCTAAACGAATTCACGAACTAAAGAAAAAGAATTATTTTTTTCTCTTAATTCGCACTTACCAAGAAAGCAAGAACGCTAATTCACGCATTTCTCAATTCTCATGGAGAATTACAAGGTGAGATCCAAGCTCACATTTTCCCGGTTAATCTCTGCCAGGTCTCCCAGGCGGCGCTCGTGGTTGCCGCCGCCGTCCTAGCCCGAGCGCTGCCCCAAGCTGCTGCCGCCGTCGCCGTCCTAGCCCGAGCGCTGTCTCCAGCCGCGGTCGCCGCCGCCGCCGCCGGCCACCGTCGCGGCGCCGCCCTTCTCTCCCGCCTCGCCCCGGCGGCCTCCTCCCCAGCTACCTCTCCCTCTCTTCTCTGTGTTGGCGCAGGGAAGGAGGAGCCAAGGAGGTAGAAGATACCCCTGACAAGTGGGCCCCATCTGAGGAAGAGAGAGAAAAGGGAAAAGGTAGATTATGTGGCAGGCTTACATGTGGGGTCCACGTGGGTCCCACGCTGACTCAGCTGCCACTTAGACCAAAACCGGTATCAAAATCACCTAATAACCTCGGGAGACCGGTTTTATACAGTTGAGGGACCCCGCATATCTGGTTTTACGGTTCGAGGGCGATTTTGTATCCCGATGACAAGTTGAGGGACCTTTGGTGTACTTTTTCCCAGTGGCTTAGCATGAGCTTAAATTAGGCCTGGTGTGAGTATGAGATGGTGTTGGATTTGGCCCATGGGCTTTTACCGTCTCTCTCTTCAATCTACCACAGACTAGCTAGCTGCTCTTTTATTTTATTTTTTTTTAAAAAAGTTGTTTCTATTAGAGGCGAACATCCTACTTTAATTCTGTACGAGCATCCATTAGAGACACATTCGCATTGGAACGAAGAAATCCTTTAGGAGTGTCCATACGTGTATTTGTTGTTATTTTTATATCTCATAGACAAAGTGAGTTTGGACAAGACTTTCTATGTGGTTATGTAACATCATCTCATCTATATATGGGATTTTTTTTTCTGAATTTAGACGATTTTTTTGTTAGGGTTTACATAAGTATTAGGTTTTCCATAATACATGTACCCTTTGAGTGATCACTAGAATTCTAATATAAGTGCACTCGCGTGTGAGAAATTGTGGGTGAACGCAAGAGCTCATAACGGGTAATGAACATACACAGGCACACCCAAGTCAACGCCCTCTCTTTCGATTGGTACGTCACCCATCACTAAAAAAATAATTGACCGTAAAATGCGAACATCATTGTCAAACCTAACTTAAATCCTGATGGGTTGGTTCCATCATAAGGAATCTAATCGGTTGAGCTACTTAATTTATTTAATTTATTGTAGTGCAACGAAGGATGATGAAATGGTAAATATCCATCATTGCAATTTTTTGTGGTATTATTGTAGTGTATTATATTTACGTGGTATATTTCTAAAGTCAATATTTTGATAGTTTCGAACCGATATCCCCATAAAAATATTCACAACCTATCTTTCCACGGTTCTTGATTCCCCACCTCACTACCTCTTAGTGCTATACCCTACATATTTCATATACTTCTGCTATAAAACATTCCCACATGATGCTTTACAAGAACACAACACCCTCATAATATTGTATCTCCTCCGTGCCATGATATTCTAGAATGGATAAATATTCATATATACATACATGTTTCATGTTTTTCATCATTTAGTGTTGTACTCATAGGGAAAAGATAAATGCTGAAATTGAGAAGCTTATGGACGTAACATAAGTTTAAAAATATATATATCAAAATTGCTCTAAACTCAAAGTGTTTGTGCGTGTGCGCGTGCACCTTTTCTTTTTCTTGAACAAAAGGACAGGTGTTTAGCTTCGATGTAAACATAGAACTGACAAACAAGGCTCAAATTTTTGTACTTAGTGTAGAAATTCGCAAGTAGGACAACTACCATCAGCGAGGTTGTTTAAAAGCTGCCAACTCTGGATAAATATTGCAGTAGAGAGCTCCTTTAACCATTATTTAGACAGGCCCATAATTTTCAGGTTTCAACTCCAGCAGAAAGCTACACAAAGAAAGTGCTAAATAGAAGCTAATAACTATTCTCATTGCCAGTCTACCACTAATGAAAAAGTGCTTCTAGAGGTCCATATCTCTGATCTTCTACTACTAGAAGCTGTGGAAACTAGCTCCTCTCGCTGTGACGAATGATGTGGACTGTCATGGCAAGCCCCCTCTCACTGTTCTTCATCAGCTGGAAGAGGCAGATGTCCTCCGTTTGCAGACGGTTGTCGCGGACGAAATCGCGCCAGCCGAGGGTGAACATCCGTGCGTCGCCGCTCCGAGGGCGCATCTTGACCTGCCATGCCTTGCCCGTCCCCGTCGTCAGGAGCGTCAAGGTTTGCTCCCCTTCCGGGAGGTATCTTGTAGCAAACTGCCTGCCAAGGGTCTGTTTTCGGATACGGTACAGTGTTCATTACGGCAACAGGTTAGTACTAAGCTAATACAGCCACAAATATGAACAACTCTAGTTAACTACCAGACTTTGTTTGGATGGTGAATGGTGAATGTTCAAGATACGAAAACTTGAAATAGTAGATGCAGACATCTTGCCTAATTCAATAAAAACAATACAACCTATTGATAAGTAGCAGTAATAAATAAGTACTCTCTCGGTTCCAAAATATAAGGATTTCTAGGATTCAAATTTTGTACCATAATATAAGGATTTCTACACTGATTCCCATGGTTCATATCACTTCAATTAATCCAAAGCCAATCAGATGTTTCAAAAGGGAATATAATACATTCAAAATTAAAAAAATGACAACTGAAATGACTAAAGAGGAATCTTTTAACATAACCTTAGTACATTTCCTCTGCCCCCATCATATAGCAAATAGTACCGGATGAGATATATCATAATACTACGAATATTGACAGAAGTCTTGTCCAAATGTCCAAATTCATAGTACTAGCCTACGAGGATGTGTTCCATCCGGTACTATATAGGAGGGGGGGGGGGGGTTCTTGCTCAATGACCTAAAAATCCTTATATTTTGGAACGAAGGGAGTACTAAATAGTACTGGAAGTGTGTCCAGAAAAAAGCAAGACTTACAATGATGTAGAGCCCGTCGGTACCAACATTGCTCTTGTTCATTATCGACACATAAATGGGACCTTCAGATTGAATGGAGTGAACATTCTCTTCCACTTTCCTGAACTGTTCTTCAGTCAGAGAAACTCTGTCTGCTGTCAAGTAAGGCTTAGAACTCCCCACAGAAACATCAAAATTGAGAGGTTCCTGACGCTTTCCTTGACCATTGTTGCATTGTTCTGAAAAAGTAACATTTTCTCGTCAACAAAAAATTTCACATGTAACACAAAAGAGCAAATAACAATGTATCACAACATTACCATTGTCCGCTTCCTTCTTGACATTGGTTGTAGAAGGTTCCATTGTCCCTCTCCTACATTCAGTTGAGCTTACTCTTCTATCATCAGTCATTTTCAGCCTCATTCTGCCATTCCTAGATTCAAACCTTTTAGGAATATGGAGTGCACCAAAGGAGTGAGGAATTGTTTCACGGAGTAGATGCACTGTTGCCCTGAATTTTCTCCCATTAAAATTTTTTAGGTGAAAGATGCAGATATCTCCCTCTTTCACATGGTTGTGACGAACAAAGTCTATCCAACGCCCATGAAGGATGTACCCAACTTGATCTTTCCTAATGTAAAATTTGGGATGCCACTTCCTGTTCTTGCCATGCCACTTAAGTGTGATGGTTTGACTCGTACGCGGAAAGTACGCACATGCATAATGCTTAGCAATTACCTGATCCAGAGAGAGATTTGATGCTGTAAATGATTCTGAACCTACATAATTTGTGGCTTATGATGTAACGGAAGACGAAATAAAGATAAATTTAGCTCATTGTGCAAATTAAGGTGCACAGACCACAGCAACTTTAATGGCATTCTCTACTAAAATTAATCCAAAAAGCTACATTTCTGATTCAATTACCCATACAACATACACACAATTCATGCTCTTCTCCTTTTTTTTTTCCTACCAATTACAGAACTATACCTCTGATGGAGCTATCTCCATTAAAGGACTTGAATAACTATACCTGATGCATCTTCCTCACTTTCTACCGATCATGGGCATTTCTAATCTAGCTTCTCAAATGATTGTGGGATGCCTGCATCTAATTCACTGCATTTTGTTTCTTTTATAAATAGGTAAAACAATTATATTGTGTAAAATGCATGGATTATGGCCTATGTACTTGATTAAAAAAAAAGGCAGAACTTACAAGGGAAGCATGGTGTGAGTTAACATTGCTATGCTTCATGGTAGTCACATATAGAGGAATTTCAGGTCGAATTTCCTGGACAAGCATATCTAGTTTCTCCTCATGTGCTTCAGATAGATTAGTCCCGCGCGACAAGACATAACCAGGCATTGGAGCTATCTGAGGATCAACTAGATCATAGGATGACTCATGTTCAGAACTGCTGCTCTCCTTGGCCTCCTCTCCTGTGGATTCTCAACAAGGCAAATATAGAAAAAAAACTCCACTTTTCAGTTAACTATAAAATCTAATATAAAAATGTGTAGCTGAAGCATAGTACAAAAAAGGTTCACAGAGAAGAGAATCAGCAATTTAGACCTGATCCCCCAGATGAACATGTCGCTGCCAATTTCGCGGTTTTACTATGCTGACTGTCACTACCACTTTCACTTCTAGCAAATCTTTCACCCCCGGATGATTGCGCGGTATCATCATGGGTGCTGCTTGAAACATCGATAGGATCTGCATTTCTTTCTTGAACACCAGAGGCCCTTCTTTTGCCAGAACAGGAGAAGACTTTCTCACAACCATTAGAATCAAGGATCAGAACCGTGAAGCGGGAATTCTCGATGTGACGGAACAATAAGGAGTCATTCTCTTCTATCTGATGGGCATCTACAAATGCCTCCCATCCACACTGGAGGACTGTCTTATTCATGTGCTTGCTAACTTTGACGACATACACGTTGCCCTTGGGGGATTCTAGTTCAACTGTTCTTGATATTTTCCCTCCGAATTGGTCCAAGAACTTGTTTGGTATGATCTGTAGAGAAAAAGAATAACAGTGTAACATAATGGTATTGGTGTGAATAGAGCAATTCCTAGTTTCATACAACACTTGATATATTGTTAATGAGAAGTCCACAATGGCATAACAAAACATTGTTATTTCAAACACATGATATAGTGATTAACTTCAGCTTAGAATTTAGGACTTTGGAGTACTTGGTACAATGAGTCATCCTTGCATGTAAACTGTTATCAAGAAACCCAAGGTTTTTAACTAGTGAATTTTGCTCCCATGCTAGCTTGCATTTCAGCATGTTTGATTAGCATACCACTTGAAACTTAATCAAGTTCATCAGATAAGCGATAAACTAATCACATGCAAAATCCAATCAATCCACCATGAAGAATATGAGACTAAAAGTGAGTGGTCTTAGCTGCAGGCTTACCATGCTATGCTCAAAATTAGCACTCATTTGCCTGTGGAAGCATTTCATCTTTCCATTGGAATGGTCCACATATCTTTTGCAGCAATCACAGTATTTCTTCATCTGGGAACCTTGTCCAGCCATATGAACTGAAAATTGTAGCTTATGTCAGCTGAAGATGCAACTAATCAGCAAGTGCTGATTAAAGGTACAGATGCAACTAATCAACAAAGAGAGTACTGTTTTATCACCAGAATTATACTGTGGAGCAGTAGATAGAGATAAAAAAGTTATGAAGAGGGTTTTTTTTTTTGGGGAAGTTATGAAGAGGTTAATACTCCCTCCGTCCCTAAATATAAGAAATTTTGGTTAGATATGACGTATCCTAGTACAATAAATCTAGACATGTTTCATGTCCAAATTCATTATACTATGATGTGTCACATTTAACCAAAATCTCTTATATTTAGGGGTGGAGGGAGTAGTATTTTAAATCAAAATGGACACCTAAGCAAGGATAGGTGCTTCTCAAAGTTATGTGGAGCTTATATTATACTCTCTCGATCTCTCCAGGTTGATAATACTTATCGTTTTGAACAAAACTGATATGAAACTTTAAAATCTTTGACTATGAATAATTTCTAAAGTATTTGTCAAAGAAATATGGAGACCATATGTATAGATTAGTATTAAAATAAAACCATATATTTGTTGATATTTCTATGTATATTATAATAAAAAAATAGTGGTGAAATTTATTTTCTGAAGACCTTGTACTTGTTCAAAACTAAACCTACAGGGAGTACCAAGCAACTGTATGCAGAGAACAAAAGGGGGTCCAAGACCAAAAGTCAGAATCACTTGAACTTCCAATGAGCGTGCTGTCAATAAGGTAACTAATGAAAACCCCCACTAACCAAAGAAATTAGTAAGATGATTTATTAGGGAGTTATCTGCACACTAATAACCATGATTACTCGATCTTGCGCTGGAATACAGACAGTCAAAATTAGTAAAACTTTGGCAATCAACATCTTAATGAATATTTATGTTAGAGATACGAAAACGATATGGGAATATATCTGTCGGAAAGACTATGTCAAAACTCCAAATATTTTTACAGTGTTAATGTATTACAGTGTTAATGTATTACAACAGAATCTGAGGCATAACAACAGCAATCTTCTTCCTTACGTGACAAATTGATCCAACAGCCAGATTAAATCACCGGTTTCTTTTGTCCAATCTCTAGTCAGCTATACAACCAGTGCAGATAATCAATCTACTGAACAAATCTAGAACCTTGGACGTTCCATTCTCCATTTTGTCATGACTTTGAAATTGCTCCTTACTCTATCACAATCCAAACCTAGGGAAGTAATCTTGTTCACATCAAGAAATAGAAAATGATTCTCCTCGTTTGTTCATTTTCCTTTTTTTTAAAGAAAAAACGAAGGTAGAAACCCTGTCTTATTTCATTGATAGAGACGAGATACACATCGACCTAAGAAAGGGTTCACACCGAAAACACCATCATACAAGCACCTCAAGATCACTCCCGACGCTAAAACACCTATAACACCCAACGCCTTAAAAAAATTATGGATCATAATATACAAAAACAAAAAAAAAAAGAAAAAGACATAGACCTTCAAATTTAAAAGAAGAAAAAGACAGAAACCTTCAAATTTTGACTAATTTGTTAGTACTTAGTTGTTTAACAACAAAGAGTTACTACCTCTGGGTTTGGAATAGTCGTCTTGAAGGGAGATTTGCCGCTGCAGCAGTTGCGCTTTTCCGGCCCGCTGGTGGACGAACTCGCCTGATGAGTTCCCAACTTCCCAAGGCCAAGTGAGGCTCCTGGGCTGGCCAAGTCGCTGATTTGATTTGCTTAATAAGGGTAGTTTAGGGGTGGAAAAGGTCATAACTACCTGTAACTTCCTCCTCGTTTGCCGCGCTATTTTAAGGAGTGCTGGTGTATTTCTCATCGGATTCCTGCGGCCTTCTCTCATCACACCCACACTAAGCAGCTGATGATGATGTTGGGAACTTGTTGAGTATTAAGAAGCAGTAAAAATAGGGATAATAAGTCCTAAGGATCAAAGATGAATGCTGAGGGGATAAGAGCCTTAATTACGGCTCAAACACGTGGATTGAGACGTACTCAGTACATTCTTGAGGCATTATATTTTATTATACAATACAAATGTTGATGCGCTATACGCCTATACCCGATAATGGCATTTTAAGTATAGGGTATATTGAATCAGCGTATACGTGAGATTGCGATAAAGAGACGGAAGATATAAATTTTTATACAGGTTTGGACTCATTTTGATGGGTAATAACCCTACCCCTATCGACCGAAGACGGTGGTGCCATTATACAACTATCTCTCAGAAGTACAATGGGGAGGAAAACCTAATCTAGCCTATCAGAATAGCGGCATAAAACTTGAGCATGTAGTCGACGACTAGGTGTTGTCGGCTTTCTTGAGAAGGAACTCGGTGAGATTGGGAACTTATATAATATTTTAAATACCCTAAATATAACAAAGTTAAAACTATAAATGGATCAAATGTGCATCATAACATATTAAAAACAAGTTTTATTATTATTATTTCAAAAGTTTTTTTTTCACATATGTATATACTCCCTCCGTCCTATAATATAAGGGATTTTAAGTTTTTGCTTACAACGTTTGACCACTCGTCTTATTCAAAAAAATTTGAAATTATTATTTATTTTATTTGTGACTTACTTTATTATCTACAGTACTTTAAGCACAACTTTTCGTTTTTTATATTTGCAAAAAAATTGAATAAGACGAATGGTCAAACGTTGCAAGCAAAAACTCAAAATCCCTTATATTGTAGGACGGAGGGAGTATGTATTGGGCTAGGATTTTTTGGGTGGTCCTGGGACCACCCCTAGATCCGCCTGTGCCTCTTGGCTCTTAGGGCACCCGCAATGGTTATCTATAGGCTCTCTATAAGAGATCCATGTCAGCATATTTTCTTACTTGGAAGGGATTAAATGAAAAGAGAGAGCAAAGCTATCTACTAACCTGGAGATAGTCTATAGAGAAAAACGAGGCAATGTATTAGAGAACTATAGATACCCATATAGACATACTATTGAGGTGGTTTACTATTAATCTAGTCTATTGCTGAGATGCACGTGTTTTATAGAGAGCACCTTACTTTACCATTGTGGGTGCTCTTATTAGGCTTGTTGGATTCTATGTTCCCTCTTTTCTAGGGGGTCTTGTATTTATACTCTGAGTGCTCCCTTGTACAAGTAAAATTAGTTTGGGCCTAAACAGGACTATGTTATTTTCTTATCCGAAACTTTTCTTTTTATCTACTCAGGACTTTTCCCATACGTATGAGGCTTGATTCCATATAGGACTTGATGTATGGTGGGCCCCACCAAACTTACTTAGCCCTCGAACTCTATTCAAATGTATAAACCAAATCAGAGAAGGAGTCGAGTTGTTGATATAGAAAATTTTATCAGTATGGTAGCCGATAAAGTTTGACCCGAGAACTAACACCTTTTTGGAAGGTGAAACGATCACGTGGTTGGATCCGACAATTTGATAGAGTTTAGAACTTTTGTGTAAATAAAATCTCGACGGAGAAACCATCGTTTTATTTATTTTCTCCTAAAATACTCGAATAAACTGATTAGAAACCATAAAGTCCCCAAGCATGTCAGGTAGCTCAATATATAGGTATTTAAATATAAGTACATGCATATAAAAAACTTTTGCACCTTGTGCGTATATGTCCAAGATTGCAGATATATATACTTTCTCTTGTCTGATCAGATCCATGACTACTCGGATCGTATCCATACTTGGTTAGTTCTACTTAGATAAGGTAGTACTCGAGGGTATAAATGCAAGAACCCCAACCCCTAGGAGAAGAGGGGACAAGCGAGTATAGACAAAGACAAGTCAACATAGGCGAAGGCAAGCCTCGAAAGACCCGATACGGAGCTAAAAAAAAAAAGCTGACTAGAGCTACCTTCAATATAGGTGAGTTCTTATTCGAGGAAATGGACTATCTCAAGTCGTCGACCACATGTCAAAGCTTTATGCCGTCAGGCTGACAGAGATTAGATTAGGTCATCCTCAATATTGTACTCGTGGGATATTGATATATAATGACAACACCAGCTTTAGTCGACAGGAGTAGAGCTATTACCTATAAGCTGGGGACCTGAACCTGTATAAATTTCCCTAACTCTCATCTCTTTACATAATCTCGTGTATACTTTAGCCAACGATCCTCATATTCTACAACTACCTTTATCAGGTACAACTACAAAATCAATATCATATAAAACTACTTTTAAATGCAAATATAATGATATATAAACTATTCATGCTAAAAACCTTTGAGGAAATGCAATATTCGCCACAAATTTCATTAACAGAATACTAACTGTTCTTTTCAATGTGCGCTACTTACTCCCTCACCTCCCACTTGGTTCACATGTTTGTGCCAATTGTTCGCTTTTCTTGCATATGAAAATAATTAAGGTAAAAGAGCATTTGTGACCCTAGTGGGTTTTGGTTAATTGATGACAAACGATTAAAGGACTAATACACTTATTGAGTGTATAAGCAATGGATTAGTCCAATGAAGAGCCGATGAAGATGAGAAGAAGAAGAAGAAGCAACACAATGAGGTTTCATTGTGATCCAAGGCTACAAGTGACGGGAGATGGCAAGATGCGGTGAAGGGTTGGCAAGACTTGGCTATGCGATAGACCGTGCATGGGAGAAGGGCAAGCGGGGGCTTGGCACCGAAGGACCAGGCACAGTGGTAAATGAGCAAGTGCTTGGCCGAATGCTAACGAACTGATCAAGGCCATAGGATGCCACAAGTTGCTGAGGATCAACCCTTGGTGAAGAAGAAAGGCAAAATGAAATGTCGAAAGATCAAGAGGATGTGATTCATTGATCAAGGCAAAGAAAAAAAAATATGGCGTAAATGTATTAGTATTGGTATAGCTTTTCTATTTGTTCTTTAGTTGGTACAAAAAATGTACTATTAAGGGGGATGCTATCTTGATGTCTAGGGATGAGTTTGGTGCTCAAAATTTTTGTTGAAGTGTTTTTCATTCTTGGATTTTTAAGTACTGGTGATTTTTGGATTTATTCTAAAAATGATTTTTGGAAATTTCTAGAAAGCTATGCCATGGAAAAAGCTCTCTGGTGATTTTTGGAAACTTCGGAAAGTACTTTTTGGAAATTTCCGAAAATGATATGGCCAGCAAATTGCTCTCTGGTATTTTTTGGATATTTCTGAAATGCATTTCGGAAATTCCAAAATTTGATTTTTCTCTATAGTAATTTTCAGGTTTTTCCAAAATATTTTCAGAATTCCCCGAAATGCTATTTTGCCTAGTTTCTTGTTGTGCTCATGCTGAAATTTTACACTTTTCGGGAACTTCCGACAATCATTGTAGAAAGTTCCGAAAGTTGATTTTGCTCTATGGTAATTTTCGGATATTTCTGAAAATGCACTTCGGAAATTCCCCAAAAATGAAATCTTCGCCCTAACAGGCAGATCTGAGGCTATGGCTATAACCCCTTCAAGTCAAGGAGGCTGCTCACATTGAACACATCGTGCCCTTGGCTTGATTTTCTTGAGATTTACTTTGAGCCTTGCTTTCTCACTTCTTCCTCTCCACCGATCTACAAGTTTGGATTTCATGTGTGTCTGAGAGTAGTGGATTTGAGTTTGTGTGAGTGCTTGCTATTGACTTCATAAAGATTTTGTGAACACTAGTTCCAACCTAAGAAATCTTTGTTGCATTTGTTACTCTTGGTGATTGAGGACACACAGACGGCTAGGCTTCGATCTCAAGCGACCGATTCAATTGTGGTATATTGAGGAAAGTTTGTGAAGGTCGGATCTCACCTCGGAAATGAAAGAAATACCACTAGTGGAAGATGAGTGCATTTGTGCAACCTCAAGGATAAGGTTGGAAGAGACGCGGCTTATTGTGAGCTCCTCAATAGAGAGTAGAATCTCCTCAAGGATTTGAACTTTGGTAACATATTGACTTGCAAGAATCATAGTGATCACTCTCTCTCTCTCTCTCTCTCTCTCTCACTCTTCTAGCTTTGCTATTTGGTGCTGCTAGTAGTTTAGTTGCTATTTCTGTAATCCAGTTTAGTTGCTATTTGTGTAATCCACCTACTACTTGTGCCACTATTCCATTTTGCTTGCCTTGCTAGCTTGTTTCTAAGTTGCCTTGCTAGATTGTTTGTAAATATGATATTTTCGGAATATCCAAAAATATTTTGAAATATCTGAAAAAGTTTAGTTTCCTCATTTACTTAAAAGTTTTAAACGCCTATTCACCCCTCCTCTTGGTATCATCAGGATCCTTTCAATTGGTATCAGAGACAAGTCTTTCTTTTAAAGGACCTTCTTTAGGCTTCCCGAAAAACATTACTACCGCACATATGGTGCTTCCCGGAAAAGGAATAATTTTAAAAATGCAGTACAAATCACTGCAACAGGTTTTCTTTCAGTCTTGGAGGACGTCGATACTTAATTCAAAGAACAACGCAACGAGAATAGATGAAAGTAGCTTTGTATTTTCTCGTGTGGTGCTTTGCGTGAAAAGAAAAAAAAATAAAAATCACAAAAAATGCAATAGATGATGGTGAAATGGTAAATATTTAAGTATTACAATTTTTTATAGTATTATAGTGTATTATAACTTTTACATGAAATATTTCTAAACTCAATATTGCGATAATGAGAAACCAATATTCCCATAAAAGTATTTGCAACCTCTCTTTGCATGGCCATTGACTCCCCCACTCATTATCTCTTTTTTGCCATACTGCTATTCCCTACATATTTCAAATACTTTTGCAGTAATCCTTTAGACCTTAATACATGATTTTTTACAAGAACACAACCCTCTCGCAATATACATAGGAAAGGATAAGGGATCATCTTTGATGTGAACACAGAAAATGATGAGCAAGGCGCAAATTAATTTTATATACTAAATTTAGAAATTTGCAATGCTACCTTCTAGCGGTCGCAAGTAGGACAAGTACCATCAGCGAGGTTGTTTAAAAGTAGCTAACTCTTAATAATTAGTATTGCATAACCACAATTTTCAGAATTCAAATCCACTACTTCAGCAAAAGCTTACATAAATAAAGTACTAGAATAAAAGCCAACGCTTCTCATGGAAGTGCCACCAGAGGGAAACTAGCTCTTCTCGTTGCGACGAATGATATGGACTGTCATGGTAAGCTTACTCTCATCATTCATCAGCTGGAAGAGGCAGATGTCTTCAATTTGCAGATGGTTGTCATGGACAAAATGGCGCCAGCCTGTGGTGATCATCTGCGCATCGCCGCTCCGAGGGCGCATCTTGACCTGCCATGCATTGCTCTTCCCCGTCATCAGAAGCGTCAAAGTTTGCTCCCCTTCCGGGAGGTACCTTGTCGCGAATTGCCTGCCAAAGATCTGTTTTCGGATACAGTACAGTGTTCAGTACAGCAATAGGTTAACCAGTATATCCGCAAACATGAACAACTTAAATTACACCAAGGGTTATGAAAAATTGCAGTTCCAATTGCCAAGGCTTGTTTGGATGTGAATGTTCAAGATACAGTGCGATTAAGTGCTGTGGTGATACTGATTACTTACTAGATCCAGACATATTGTCTAATTCAAGAAAACAAACTATACCAACTACAGCCTATTGACAAGTAGTAGTAGTAGTAATAAATGCTAAATAGTAATGGAAGTGTGTCCAGGAAATGGCAAGACTTACAATGATGTAGAGCCCATCGGTACCAACATTGCTCTTGTTCATTATTGACACATACATGGGACCTTCAGATTGAATGGAGTGAACAACTTCTTCCACTTTCCTGACCTGTTCTTCAGTCAGAGAAACTCTGTCTGCTGTCAGGTAAGGCCTAGAACTTACTCTTCTAGCACCAGTCACTTTCGGCCACGTTCTGCCATCCCTTAAGTCAAACCTTTTATGACTAGTATGGAATGAACCTAAGGAACCAGATTTTGTTTCACGGAGTAGATGGACTGTTGCTCCGAATTCCCCCCCAGTAAACTTTGTTAGGTGAAAGATGCACATGTCTCCCTCCTTCACATGGTTGTCACGAACAAAGTTTTTCCAACACCCATAAAGCATGTATCCAGATCCATCTTTCCTAATGTAAAACATGGGATACCACTTCTTGTTCTTGCCTTGCCGCTGAAGTGTGATGGTTTGACTTTCAAGTGGGAAGTGTGCAGATGCATAGCGCTTAGGAATTACCTGATCCAGACAGAATATGATGCTGTAAATGTATTTTTGTGATGTAAAATAGAGAAAAGAGAAAATAAATTTTGCATTGTGCAAAGGTCTATAGACCACATCAAATTTAACAGCCTTCTCTACTGAAAGAAAAAGGCTGCATATTGTACAACTAACCATATACCATGCACAATTCATGCTGTTTATTGAAAAATGGAGTTATCTCGAAATGGAACTTGAATAACCTTATCTGATGCATCCTCATCGTTTTCTATTGATTACAAGCATTTCTAATCTAGGCTCTCAAATGATAGCAAGGTAACCTTACCATTTCTATTAATTTCAAAGTAACTCACTCTGTCGTATTACTATCATTATATCTAGAAAAGAACAATTATACTGTGTAAGTTGCATGGAATAAAGGGTGCATTCATAAACCCCAAAAGTTAGCACATGCAGGATTTGAACTATCTACTTGACTAAAAGGAAGTACTTACAAGACAAGCACGACGTGAGTTAACATTGCTATGCTTCATGATAGCCACAAATACAGGAATTTCAGGTTGAATGTCCTGGACAAGCATATCTACTTTTTCTTCCTGTGCTTCAGATAGACTAGTCCAACGCGATAAGACATAATTACGTCCTGGAGGCATCTGAGGATCATCTAGCTCATAGGATGACTCATCTTCAGAAGTACTGCTGTCAGTGCCCTCCTCTCCTGTGCATTTCACAATATTCAATAAGGCAAATATAGAGAAATCTATTTTTCAGAGTACTGCAAATCTAAAATGAAAATGTTTAGCTGATGCATGGTTCAAAAAGGTTCATGAAGAAGAGAATCGTCAATTTTAAACCTGATTCCCCAGACGAAGATGTTTCTGCCAATTTTGCAGTTTTTCCACGCTGACTGTCACTAGCCCTTTGGCATCTAACAAATTTTTTACTCCCTGATGATTGTGTGGTTTCATCATGAGTGCTCCTTGAAATATCAACTGGAGCTACATTTCTTTCTTGAACACTAGAAGTCTTTTTTATGCCAGCCCAGGTAAAGACTTTCTCACAACCATCAGAATCAAGGATCAGAACCTCAAAGCGGGAATTCTCAATGTGACGGAACAATAAGGAGTCATTCTCTTCTATGTGATGGGCATCTACAAATGCCTCCCATCCGCACTGTAGGATTGTCTTATTCATGTGCTCGGTGACTTTGACAATATACACAATACCCTTGGGGGATACTAGTTCAATGGTTCTTGACAACGTCCCACCAAAATGGTCCAAGAACTTGTTTGGTATGGTCTGTAGAAAAAAAAAAAAGGAACATAATGGTGTGAATAGCAAATGCTAGTTTCCTACAATAGTGGAGGAAAGGAAATATGATGAAAAAGATCGCATTTAATATTAATGAAAAGTCCATAATGACAAAACAGGACATTGTTATTTAGAGAACATGATATATTGATCAACTTCAGCTTAGGACTTACGAGTACTTTGATACTTCATCTTTACATGATAAACAGCTATGATGAAACTCAAGGTTTTTAGCTACTGAAATTTTGCTCCTGTGATAGCTCTCATTTCACTATGTTTAGTTAAAATGATACCAATTGAACATAATCGATTTCGCCAAAGCAGCTTTGAACTAACAACTTGCAAAATCCAACCAATCCACCATGAAGAACATGCGAATAAATGAGAGTGATCTTAGTTGCAGGCTTACCATGCTATGCCCAAAATTAGCACTCATTTGCAGGTGGAAGCACTTCATCTTTCCATTCAAATGGTCCACATATCTTTTGGACCAATCACAAGATTTCTTCTTTTGGGAACCTTGTCCAGCCATACATGTGAACTGAAATTTGTAGCATATGTTGCGTCAGCTGAAGATGCAAGTAATCAACAAGTACTCTCATGTGCACCAAGCTGAACAAACCAGATCCTAAACACGCTAGCAAAAGGTAGTTTTTTTCTTCCTAAAGAACACTTATGCCAGTTCTAGTAATAGTACATGTCACTCCTCATCCATATTTCTCAGAGGTGGCATTCTTCCTGGTCTACCTCCAACAGAAAATGATAAAAAGAAGAACATAGATTTTCTTAACTAAAAAAATGCAAATTGCATACCATTATATATTTCTGCAGCAAGTCAGAAAAGGAGCAAAGCCATCAAAATCAACCAATAAATGGTACTACTAAACAAATCAAAGCCAGGGATTATATATGTCGTTGTTCATGTACTGATATCCAACAAAAACAATGTTTGCAAGCATGTAAATGAAATTGATATAAAGAAACAGTAATTGTAGCCCTTTCCCCTCAGGTAGGACGCAAGATATAGAAGAAGGCAGTCTTACCTTTGCACACAGAACAGAAGTTCTACGAGCTGATGGTGATGCAGATCAGAGAAAAGCCCTGAAACTACTGGTAGATGTATATATACACAGAAACCAGCACAAGTGACAGATGCAGTCAACGTGAACAATCATGAAGAATCTTTCAAAGAGATAGTGAAGGATGAACCAATTGAAGGTGTATAGTCAATAGCCATATATGTGTAGTAAAAGAGAATCCCATGGAAAGACAGTTCATATATAGGCACTGGCACTATACTATATGAGATCAGCATAGCCTTTTCACTCAAAGTTGGCAGGGAATCTCATGATTTCCCCTCGTTCGTAGTAACAAGCAAGACAAAGATAGAACATGTATAATGTAGCAATGAAAAAATATTCTCCAGTACTACTGCTTTATAAAGATTACTATATGAGATGAAGTGCTGCACCTTGTAATTAACCCAGGTTAATTAGCAGAGTTTTATATACCTGCATCAGGAATTCAGGAATCCGGATATATCGCTGCTTCAGACTTGTAGTGCGTAGTGCTATAAGCATCTGTGTCCACTATATATGCAGAGACCCAAAAGGAGGCCGGTGAGCCGGTCTAAAAGTCATCAGGGATTTCCATAGCCATGGATGAATGGATTAAAAATCCAAGATGAATAGATGATTAATGATGAGAGTTGTGCCCAGCATTTGCCAGATTTGAGCAAGTTTTACTACTAGTAAAGACCACCGTAAGCTACAAAAATCCAAGACGATCAATGCATTAATACAGGACTAACAGCAAAGTAATACTGCCCTCAAAACAAGAACAGCAAAGCAATTCAAGATGATTAATGATGAGATATTCAGAATCATGCCGATTCCGGATCACATGCACATTAGAGCAATATATTTAATAGTAAAGATCACCGTTAGCTGCAAGAATACAGCGAATCAATAAGAAAAGCTTGCTGCTCTGCTACTACAATATATAAAAGCTTAGAAGAATATAGCGAATCCCAAGGTCTCCGTAACCGCGGGCTGGCGCGAGAGGCTGCTCCGTTCGTTGCTGAGGATCTGTGCTGCGAACCCGGCCGCGCGGGCGAGCGAGCTCGTTCAGACCGGTCTCAGCTCCCTTCTGCGCCGCCAAGCAGCTCCGGCCGCCGCCGACGGCCTCCCCCGCTCGTTGCCTTCCGCGGCGGCGCCATCGCCGGCCTGGAGAGTGACAATAGGAAGGGAAAAAAAAAGAGGTTAGGAGAAATGGGAAGACGGGGGAGTAAGTTGGGCCTTGGGCCATAGGTGCGGGTGAACTAATTCTAATGGGCTAGGTGACTAACTTAAGCCCATAGTGGTGGCAGCGGCGGCTCAGGGCCCATGCCCAATGTGAGCACACTTTGCACAAAAGAAAAAGGAAAGACTTAAATAAGTCGAATCTTCTCCCTCATTTCATGTTTGAAGACGTTTTACCTTTGGTCAAAATCAAACTGTTTTAAGTTTGACTAAGTTTATCGATAAATATTGTAATATTTATAATACTAAATTAGTTTAATCAAATCAATAATTGAATATATTTTCATAATAAATTTGTCTTGGATTAAAAATGTTACTACTTTTTTTCTACAAACTTAGTCAAACTTAAAGTAGTTTGACTTTGACTAAAGTCAAAACGTCTTATAACCTAAAATAGAGGGAGTAATTTGTATCCTTCAACCATAAAACCAGGTCCATTGACCCCTCCAGCTATTAAAATAGTGTAAAACTACTACCTCTGTTGATTTGAGAGTGGTTTTCACTGACGTGGCATCCACGTGGCCGACCAGTCATCAAAGGAATTAAAATATAAATGTGGGGCCCACATGTCATCATGCAATATCTCTCTCCTTCTTAGCGGCAGCAGAGGGCGTTGGTGGGTGGAGAAGCCCAAGGAAGCTAGGCGGTAGCGGCTTATCCCTGGCAGCGCGTCGCTCCGACTCCAACAACATGCTGCAACTCCACCCGACCACCTGCTTCAGCCACCACGCCGTCTGCTTCCGGTGCGTGCCTAGGCTTTGTGCCCCTCCGGGATCCGGCATCCCCTCCGTCACCCGTGTGAATCTGGCCCCCTCTCCCTCCTCCACATGCGCGGATCTGCCGATGGCGGTAATGGGAGAGGCAGATTCGACGCCTTCCCCCCCTCCCGCGCGGAACCAGCCGTCGCTCCGGCCCCCACGCGAGTGGATCCACCAACGACGGTGATAGGAGGGGTGGATCTCATGCCGCCTCTCCGTCCTCCACACGCGCGGATCTGCCAATGGCGGTAACGGGAGGGGCAGATCCGACGCCCTCCCCCCGTCCCAGGCGGATACCACCGCCTCTCCGTCCCCTTCGCGTGATGATCAGCTAGCGGCTTCGAGCAACGACGATGGCAACTTTTGGATCTAGGGTTAGGGTTTTTATTTTTCGGAATTTATTTTATTATTGTCAATTTCGTAGCCTGATGGCTTAAGCGCTCGCATGCGGTTGCTCTACCCACATATAAAAATACAATTTTTGTAGACACCTGGGTACAGGCGGGCCACCCACCTACCTGCAAAAATCGTTTTTGACTTTGAAAAATCTTTTCTGTGGTAGTGCGTGTGACATCCCGGTCCAGGGCTTAATAGGATTAATAGGATACTCATATCAACAAGTTGCAACTTCTTTTCTGGAAGCCGATCTCGAAAGAACTTTGAGTTGCAACTTATTTTCCGGAAGCCGATCTCGAAAGAACTCTGAGGTTAAGCATGCTTGGCCTAGAGCAATTTAGGAATGGGTGATCGATCGGGAAATTCTTCCCGAGTGCGCACGAGTGAGGACAAAGTGTGCAAAAAAGACTTGTGTTGGCCTGTGAGGGCAGTCTATAACCTATAAAAGCTGCCAGATGTAAGTGGCCCGGCCTGGGAGAGGCGGGTCGTTACAAATTGGTATCAGAGCCGACTCTCGCGGTTTCACGGGCGCGTCTGTCGCAGTTGTGTAGGCATGGTGCGCAAGCTGCCAGATGTAAGTGGGTCCGGCCTGGGAGAGGCGGGTCGTTACAAATTGACAGAGCCGACTCTCGCGGTTTCACGGGCGCGCGTGTCGCAGTTGTGCAGGCATGGTGCGCATGGCTGGTGTGGACCCGGAGTGGTCACACAACATGGCACATGCGCTGGCACTGGACACACGGACATGGTCAAGAGGGGACGTTCCTGGCCTAGGATCAGCATGGCACATGCGCTGGTACTGGACACACAGACATGGCCAAGAGGGGACGTTCCTGGCCTAGGGTTGACCGATGAGGACATCGGTGTCTTAAGGGGGTGAGTATATGACATCTCAATACAGGGCTCAATAAGATTAATGGAATACTCATATCAACAAGTTGTAACTTCTTTTCCGAACGAAAGAACTCTGAGGTTAAGCGTGCTTGGCCTGGTGCAATTTAGGGATGGGTGACCGACCGGAAAATTCTTCCCGAGTGTACACGAGTGAGGACAAAGTGTGTAGAAAATACTTGTGTTGGCCTGTGAAGGCAGTCTTGTGTTGGCCAGATGTAAGTGGACCCGGCCTAGGAGGGTCCACCTGGGAGAGGCGAGTCGTTACAGTGCGGCCACGGGAGCACCGGATCTAGCCGCAACTCTTCTGGATCCCCTAGCCTAGCCACTCCACTAGGCGTGCACCATCACGACCATCAACTCGATGTCGTCTTTCACTGCACACGGCCCCGTCTCTCTCGCGTCGTAGATGGCTAGCTCGTCGCCACGATTTGGCCTCGCTGCCATCGTCCTGGCTCATCGCACGGTTCTCTGGCGCGCGGTGAGGCAAAAAATACAAAGGAAGAAAGGGTAGCGGTGGCTAGGGTTCGCCCGCTAGCCGCCCACGCGAGGATGACATGGTGATGTTTACTTTTTATGACATTGTAGGGTTATAGAAATCGAATTTACCATATTAGATTGACAACACGCAACAGTCTATCAAAACTTTGCTGAAAGTTAAACAGACAGTGTTTGAAGAGAAGTATCTGGGCCTCCCAACACCTCCGGGCAGAATAAATTCTGGGAAGTTTCAGTCGTTAAAAGAAAAGTTTGAGAAAAGACTATCCGACTGGTGTGAGAAAAATCTTTCAATGGGAAGGAAGGAAGTCCTTATCAAATCAGTCCTGCAGGCTCTGCCGACGTACATGATGAGCGTTTCCAAAATTCCTGTTAGCCTTTGTGAGGAATATATGCAGCTGATTAGAAAATTTTGGTGGGGGGAAGATCGTCATAAGCGGAAGGTCCATTGGATCTCGTGGCATCAGCTTGTTAAGCCAAAGAGTCAGGGAGGAATTGGTTTCAGAGATCTGAAGCTCTTTAATCAAGCTCTCCTAGCCCGGCAGGCCTGGCGCCTCATTCAATACCCGGATAGTCTATGTGCTAAGGTTCTTAAAGCAAAGTATTATCCAAATGGTGAGTTATCTGATACATCATTCCCCAGTGAGTCTTCAGAGACTTGGAAAGGAATCAAGTACGACCTGGAATTACTGTAAAAAGGAATTATCTGGCGTATTGGTTCGGAGTCAAAAATCATAATTTGGAGAGACAATTGGATTCCAAGAGAACATAACTTGAAAGTTCTGGGCAAAAGAAGTAGAGCAAGACTTAAATGGGTTGCTGACCTAATGCTTCCAAATAAACAAGAGTGGGATGAAAGATTAATTCGGCAACTCTTCTATCCGGCTGATGCTGATATTATCCTGAACATTCAGCTTTCTCACAGAATGACTGAGGACTTCATCGCCTGGCACTACGACCGTGTGGGTATGTTTACTGTCCGGAGTGCATATAAGCTGGCCCTGGATATTCAGACTCGGTCCCAGGGAAATGTTGTCGGCTGCTCTTCTGCTGCTGATGGCAGGAAAGTGTGGTCTGACTTGTGGTCTACTCAGGTACCACAGAAAGTGAGAATATTTGCCTGGCGACTTGCTCAAGATTGCCTGGCAACACAATGTTGCAAGTACAAATGAGGTATTGTTACCAAACCAAACTGTGATATCTGTGGGGCCTATTCGGAAGATGCACATCATGCAACGGTGGACTGCACAAAGGCTAAAGCGTTGCGGTCTGAAATGCGGAAGATTTGGCAATTGCCACCAGAACAAGCCTTCAAGAAAATAGGTCCAGATTGGCTGCTAATGCTGCTGCAACAGGCGGACCCATCAATTCGTGTTGCCGCTCTCTTGCTGCTATGGCGCGCCTGGTTCTTGAGAAATGATATCATTCACGGCAACGGAAAGGGACAGACCTCTGCTTCTGTGATGTTCTTGCAACATTATGCAGAAACACTGTTCATGGTCCGACAAAAAGAAGTGGATTTGAAAGGAAAGGGTATATGTCAACCTAACATGCATGTCCACCCGTCTGTTCCTGACTCGAGGACTGTTTGGAAGCCACCTCCTCCTGGTTGGGTTAAGCTTAATGTGGATGGAGCCTTTTCGGCAGAACAGGGCATAGGCGCCATTGGCATCATCATCAGGAACTCAGAAGGGAAGGCAATTCTCTCTTCCTGGAGGTTTGTCAGACGCTGTGCTGAGGCTGAGGAAGTCGAACTGTTGGCCTGCTGTGAAGGACTAAAACTTGCAGCGGAATGGGTACCTTTGCCAGTTGAGCTAGAATCAGATTGCACTACGGTGATCACAAGACTCAAATCCAAAGGGGAAGACAGATCAAGATGGGCCTTCTTGTGGCGTGAGACGAAGGACGTTATGTCTTTAGTTAAGGAAGTGCGATTGTCGCATTGTAAACGAGAGTGTAATAGGGTAGCTCATGAACTTGCCCAGCTTGCAAAGCGGTCAGGGTAGAGCGCGGTTTGGCGTGAGACTGCTCCGGCTTGTATTTTGCAATATCAGAGGCATGATTGTAACCCTGTTCCCTAATCAATAAAGCTCTCGTTTCCCGCAAAAAATAATAATTTTTATTTTGGGTTTTATCGCTGTGCCACCAAGAATCCATGATACTTCATTCCTTCCTTTCCGTGTTCCCTCATCTACCGTTGTAAGTTGTAACTACGGAAAAACTTATCAGTTTCGAACTAGTAAAAATCAAAAGCGTCTTTCTTGCCGCCGCAAGGGGAAAAAAAGAAAACAGTTTTTACTTCTTGTGTCTGCTAGTCTGTACAGTGTGTGGGCTTAATCAACCGGTCCGTCATCCTATCTTGAGCACTCACTACTAAAGAAGGCAAACAGGTGTCACCATTATAGGTGCCGGTGACACCTATTATAGGTGCCGGCACACCAAAAACCGGCACCTATAATGCCTTCCCCGCCCATGCACCCACCTCCACACGTCACATATTCAAAAATCAGCACCTTTATGTCTAAATAGGTGCTGGTTTTTAAATAAAACCGGTACCTAAAACCTGTGTCAGAGAAAGGTGCCAGTTCTAGACCCAAAACCGGCACCTTTAATCTTCTCCCTACCACACTAGCCATTGGTGGGCCCTGCACATAGGTGCCAGTTTTTTAAAAACCGACACCTATAATAAATTGAAGGTGCCGGTTTTTTAAAAAAACCGACACCTTTACAGATCAAGTCGAGCTGGCTGAGCCGACCAGCGGGCCCCACAACCATCAAATAAGGTCATCTCGCTCAGGCTCTCCTCTCTCGTATCTTCTCTCTCGCCTCGCTCTCTTCTCTCTCTCCCTCCCTTCTCTCTCGCCTCGCTCTCCCGCGCGCTGCCGCGGAGGCGGAGGCGGTGACTCGGCAGCTGGAGGGGAGCCCTCCCCTCCGCCAGATCTGGCGGGAGGGGAGGCGGCGGCGGCAGGAGGGGGAGGCGGCGGCAGGAGGTAGCGGCAGCAGCGGGCGGTGGCGGCAGGAGAGGCGGCAGCGGCGGGTGGCGCCCTCCCCTCCGCCAGGTCTGGCGGGAGGGGAGGTGGCGTCACCGCATCGGCGGCCCCACGGAGGAAGGGTCGGCGGCGGCGGTCCGATGGCCCGGTGGCGGCGCCCTCCGCTCTGCCAAATCTGGCGGGAGGGGAGGTGACGGCAGCGGCTCGGTGGCGGGAGGTGGCGACAACGGCTTCATCAGCAGCGGTGGTGGCGGCGCCCTTGTCCTCTCCATCCGGATCCTCCTCCTCCTCCTTCTCCTTCTTCTCCTCTCCAATTTATTCGTGACGAATGTGTTTGATTCTTGATGAATGTGATGTTGATGTGTTTGATTTATGAATTTAAAGAAATTTTGGGATTTGGGTGTAGATGGGATCGGCTTGTGCATTGAGCCGATTTTTTTTTGGCTCATGAGCACCTCAAAGGTGCCGGTTCCAAAACCGGCAAATAGTGCCGGTTGGGTTAACAGTACCGCCTCCTACGTGCCGGTTGAGAAAACCGGTACCGAAGGAGTTCTCAACCAGCACTGTTTAGAGATTCTGTAGTAGTGACTCCATATACATACGTTGGCGGGGGCAGTGGACACCGATGGTAATTAATATACTACTGATAGTAACTTAATTTATCTGTATGCATGCATCCATCGATCTTAACCCCCACTTAGTCACGATATGCTTCCCACCACGATCGAATTAACCTTTAAATGAGGAATCAATTAACTAATGGCGCCCAAGTTAATTAATTAACAGATCGAAACCTGAAACTGCACGTATTCCATCGGCTAGATCCGCAGCACACTATTAAATTAACCCATGTAGCTAGAATTGTAAAATCTAAACATATAGCCACCGCGGTTTTAGTATCGAAAAGCAAAAGATAATTAGTTAACCACTATCTATCGCATGGACGCATGGTCAGTGCTAGCCAGGCAGCAGATCAGTACGCACGCACACTGCAGTTAGTGCAGTCGGAGCTAGCAGCGACCGAGATCGGTCAATCGATTTGCTGGTGCGTTTGCACTTAAGGCCCTGTTTAGTTCCCGAGACGAAAAATTTTGGTGTGGCACATCAAATATATAAAGATAGATTTAAATTATTAAACGTAGACTAATAACAAAATAAATTACAGATACCGTCAGTAAACTGCGAGATAAATTTATTAAGCCTAATTAATCTGTCATTAGTAAATATTCACTGTAGCACCACATTATCAAATTATGAAGCAATTAGGCTTCATCTCGCAATTTACACGTAATCTACATAATTAGTTTTTTTTTATATTTAATACTCCGTACATGTATCTAAATATTTAATGTGACAGGATGAAAAGTTTTGTTTGGAAACTAAACATAGCATAAGCTATATATAAAAGGGAGCTCACTTGTGCGTGCCGTGAAGGTGACACCACAAGCCGGAAAAACCAAACTTCCTCCTCCAGCTACGTACTTAGTATACTACACCACAGGTGAAATGGCTGCATCAGTGATGATCACCAGGTGGCACCCGGTGCTCGCGCTGGCCGTCCTCCTCGCCGCCGCCGCCGCCTCGCCACCCAAGACGACGGTCTCCGGCTACCGTCCCGATCACCATGACGACGACCACCACCACCACCACGGCGGCCACGACGCCGCCTTGTCGGTCACCACCGATCACCGCCACCACCATCATGGCGGTGAAGCCGCCTCGTCGGTGATCACCGATCACGACCACGGCCATCACCACGGCCACGGTCACCATGGCGGTGGCGGCCACGGCGGTGACGGCGCCGCTGCCTCGTCGGTAACCGATCACCACGACCACGGCCACGGTCACCATGGCGGTGGCGGCCACGGCGGTGACGGCGCCGCCGCCTCGTCGGTAACCGATCACCACGACCACGGCCACGGTCACCATGGCGGTGGCGGCCACGGCGGTGACGGCGCCGCCGCCTCGTCGGTAACCGATCACCACGACCACGGCCACGGTCACCATGGCGGCGGCCACGGCGGGCGCCGCGCGTTGTTGGCATCCACCAACGACGACACGTCGTCCGGCTGTTGCCCCGGCGGCGGCCACCACCACGGCCACGGTGGCGGCGGCGGCCATATGGGCCCGCGTGGAGACTCACATATGCCTCCCTATAAGATCGTAACGTAATTACACAATATACTACTGATCCGTACATATATGCCTGCAGGTATCTGTGAACGCTTCCAGCGCTGTACGTATAGTATGAATTATGTTTATTATACGTGCATACGTCGCCATGTGATGTGATCGCAGCTTAATTTGTGTACGTGTGTTGTGAGAAGTAGGTAATTAAGTGTGTTTTCTAAGTGTGTGCCCGAGAGTGTATCGATCAGTGGTGCTTCATATACTCATTTCGTCCTACTTCTACAAATCTGAAATGGGTCAGTATGACCGGCCTACTAGCCTGTATTGATTTTTCTTTGTGCTCTATGTGTGTATATATGTATAGTACTGCAGGCATATGTGGCTTGTTTGTTTTTTTTTATGAATTAATAAAGCATAGTGTTGACATTTATGAGTATATGTACTTTTAACATTTACTCCCTCTTTAAGCACTTCTAAAATTTGGCCAAGAATATAAGCATTTTACCATTATTATAATGAGAGAATCCATTGTGTGTTACTGAGTTTGTCCATGTTCTACAATATGTTACTGTATTTGCTTAACTTCTATAATATACTATCGCCGTCTAGTTAGCCTCCGTTAATACTATACAATTTTGTCCTAATGGCCAAAATACTCCTTGGACGAAAACTTCAAATTTTGGTCAAAAATTCTAAAATATCATATTGTAAAACTTCCAAAGTTCGAGATGGGTAACTTCTATGCTAGTTTACAACATGATATTTCGGAATTTTCAGCCAAATTTTGAAAATTTTTGTCCCAGGGGTATTTTGGTCATTAGAATTGAATTGCACAGTACTAACGGAGGCTAACTAGAAGGCGATGGTATATTATAAAAGTTAAGCAAAATGTGATGACATATTGTAGAACTTGAGAAACTCAGTGGCATATTTTAGAACGAGGATAAAGTAAGTGGCACATAATATATTCTCTCTATTATCATCCCTCGTTTATTTTATACACATGCTTTACCAGTAACATATCCTAAGTACACAAGCTTCCCGTGCACACCAACTAGCAAATGACAAAAAAAAAAATTGTACAAAACTGAGAGCACGAGAGAAGGCATTCGCCAGTCGGCATAATGCACAGCGACAGGACGTGGCCGCGATGCCAATTGCGCAAACCATGCTTTGATGTTTCTAAGGTCACACTGTACAGGCGCCAAACCTGTCCAAACCCTGCATTCGAGGATTTGCAGTAGCACCGCCAGAAAAAGCTCTTCGTCCATAGGTGTTGAGCATGACAAACTAAAGCCATCCGTCATGCCATAATTAGCATAAGAGCTCAAATTCGTAATTGACGACGGCGATGATGCAGAGGGGGGCATTTTGTGGGAGACATCGATGGATCTGTGAAATGGGATGGGTGGATTTGGGGTTATGTGGGTGAAAGGGTATACGTCTGCACACTGATTTGGAAAACGAACGCCGGACAAATACACATGTTTTTCTCATACTTACATGTGGGACTTTCTTACAACTATAAAAAGTGTCGGTCAGTCTGACCGTTTTCACCCCTACTTACATCCCTAGCTAAACAGTTACAAAATCGACCTAGACAGACCCAGAAAGGAGAACTTTTACGGTACATTCTACTGCTAGTACATACTAGCAGTATATTTGATCCAACGGTGTAAATTCATCTATTTTTCCTCCTAACTATCCTGCAGTATAAATTGAATTGGGTAAATTTGTCTTTTTATCTTTTTGCGTGGGGGGTATTTTTGTAAATTCATGCTATCTCACTTAGTCAGATCCGTTTGCCCGGCACCAGTCGAAACCGAAGCCGCTCGGCTTGCAATTGCCGCCGCTGGTTTCTTTTGACGCCGCCCCCGCCGCCGTCAGCCACAATCGGCGCCCCCGCCATCGGAAATCGATTCGATTTCCCTCCTTTCCTCTCGTGTCTTTCCGTCCACCCAAAACCCCTTTTTTTTTTCCCAAAAATTCCCCAAATCGGCGCCGGATGCTGGTTCTACGGGAGGGCGCCGGCCGGCGGACCAGGCAAAGGTGCAGAAGGGCGCCGGGGCGGGAGCGAGATGGGCCCAGCCTCCGTCACCGGTGTCGCCAGATGTAACGAGAGGAAACGGATGACGAATTGACGATATCCAGGGAAAAAATCCACGGGAAAGTTAATCCCTATTTGTGATAAAAAAAACAAAAACAATCTCTATTTTAAATGACTAAACAACCCTTTTCAGAATTTTAACAAATACCAAATCTACCCTATTATATACTGCTAGTATATACTAGCAGTAGAATGTGCCGTAAAAGTTCTAATAATATAAGGGCTTTTGATGAGATGTGACAAATCTGGAGATGTGTCCCATCCCACCAAAATCCCTTATATTATGGGACGGAGGGAATATAGCAGAAGGAGAAGGAGCTTTTGCCAATCTCTCTGATCTGCACCACGTACCACCAGGCTGGCTAACTAACTCTGCTGACTGAAGATGGTATGAACAGTCATGGTGAGTTTGCTCTCGTGTTTCTTGAGCTCCAACAGGCAGATATCCCCGACGCAGAGGCGGTTGTCACGCACGAACCTGCGCCAGCCATTGATCAGGAACCGCCTGGTGGTGCATCTGCCGCTCTTGGTCTGCATCACGGTGTCCCATCGCTGCCCCATCCGCTGGAGCACCACGGCTTGCCTCCTGTCTGGAAGATGCACAGCAGCTGCATATCTTGCACCTAATTCCTGTTTTTCACATGGAAAAACCATGGGTGTTACAAGCTTAGTTACAATGATAAGTGTGCCAATTATCCGATGTACTATGTAACTACTAGAAACTAAATTTCAAGCCAAATAGTTGAAAAATTCAGAGAGGGAAAGAGCTTACTAGCTGGCAAGGGGAACTAGTTAACCCAATATTGCTCTTGTTCATGATTGCTGCATAAATGGGAACTTCGGATTGGATGGATCGTACTTTCTCTTTGATTATCTTCTTTTGCAATGAAGATAGACGACTCTTGCTCTTCCATGATAGAATGTAGGGAGGGCCAGCAGGGCCTTCAGAATCCTCACTCTCCTGAGATTCATCAGAAACTCCATTCCTGTTGCTTTTCAGGGAAACATATTCTGCTACAACAAATTTACATGATTACATAACTGTACAATAAAAATTGAGGTTCGATTTCTTTTGTAAACAGTTTCACAAGAAACTAAAGGTATACCAGTCTAAAATTTGAGGCATATCTGCAAATTATTTACCTGATTCCTCAGATGATGAGGACACTGCTGTCAAGCTTGCAGTGTTTCTACGATCATTGGACGTATCCCTTTGACATCTAGCAAATCTTTCACTCCGTGATGGTTGCGCGGTATCATCACTAGATCTGCCTGAAGTATCAACAGGATCTACAGTTTTGTCATGAACACAAGAAGAACTGGTTTTTATGCCAGCACAGGAGAATACTCTCTCACAGCCATCAGAATCTAGGATCATAACCTCAAAACAGGAATTCTCGATGTGTCGGAACAACAAAGAGTCACCCACTTTTATGTGATGGGCATCAACAAATGCCTCCCAACCACATTGTATGACCGTCTTATTCATGCACTCAGTGACTTCAACAACATACAGAATACCATTGGGAGATTCCAATTTTATGGTTCCTGGGATCTTTCCTCCAAAATGGTTCACAAACCTATCTGGAATTATCTGTAGCAATAATATTGAAAAGCATTGATATAGACTTCTCCAAACAACAAGGGCAACATTAAACACGATATAGTGTAAAAGGTATGAATTTCAGGAAGGAAACGCTTACACAACCAGTACATCTTTTAATTAAGAGGGGTATAAATTATATTTTAAAGAATCACCCTTGCCATCTAGGATATTTATTTTAACCATCAATACTAGTCTAATTTGTTAGATAAAGATAGGTACAATTATGTTATCAAAATGCTTGTGCAAAAATCTATCCGTGCCTTCTGTCCTGTTCTATTCACATACTTCCCCTTATTGGTAAGAAAAGGGTTAGCATTTTATTACTTGAGGTTTGCAATAACTTTAACAGCTCAAATCAAGTATACCAAACATTAATATATTAGTATTGAGTTCAAACCATCCTATGTGAACAACCATGATATATTTAGGATCAGATGAAAACTTCTCAATAGGAGCTCAATCCAACCAATCGTTCTTTATGGATATCTCAGTAATATTCATGGACGTATTACCAGATGAGATATACATCTAGGAGAAAAAGACACTGAATCTGTGAGGATCTTACCATGCTATGCATAGAATCAGTAGTCATTCTAATGAGGAAGCAACTCATTTTTCCACCCAAATGTTCCAGGTATCTCTTGCAACAAGCACAAGACTTCTTCATACGAGAACCACCTCCAGCCATGTGAACTATAAAATTGCAGCTTCAAGTCAGATTCGTATTCAGTAGAAACACAAGACTCCCCATGAAACACAATATTAAAACAGCAGGAAATAGGTAGTTTCCTCCTTAAAACATGTACTACTTGAATGATCTTTTTTTCGCAATCTTCAGATTACTGCATGGAGCAATATGGAAACTAAACAATCAATGCATGCTACATCCTGCACTGATTTTCTTTTAAACAAGATGTACTTATAAATTTCCAGAGACAGCATGATGTCATGATTTTCCAGTTACTAGCAGGCAGGATGATCATCTTAGCAAGTCCAAGCACAGGACAAGCAGGAACACCCTAATCAGGAATATAAGTTCCCCATTACAGTACCAGAGCATAATTTTTGGGTGAGAAAATGAAAGAGAGAGAGAGAGAGAGAGAGAGAGCGAGAGCGAGAAGATAAGAAAACTCTCGCACGAAGGATGGGAAGGGAAACAAGAACTTTTTTGACATAAAGGGAAACAAGAACTCGATGAAGGAAACTTACCGCGATGTCGAGATGGGCGATGAGTTCTTGGATGAAGCTTGCAAGCATCTCACGATGTACTACTCGATCGGCCTACTCCGTATTTATGGAAGAAGAGTGAGAGAGTAAAGAGAAAGGGCAGGAGGCAAGCAGTCAGAAACGTTTCAACTTTAACTTCTAGTCCATAAATGGAGGAAGACTTTCTTCTTTTCCGCACCTACGTTTCTGAACCGCTAAAGTTGATCTACTGGTGGATAAAATTTTGGATTAAAGTGGCACGCTTTTCAAACTGTTAAACGATGCGTTTCGTGCGAAAACTTTCTATATGAAAGTTGTTCTAAAATATCATATTAATCCATTTTTCAAGTTTGTAATAATTAAAACTTAATTAATCACACGTTATTACCATCTCATTTTGCGTGAAACATTTAATTTTCATTTTCATCTTGATTTTCATCTTCAAGAGATTCAAACACCACCTAAGAGCAAGTTTAATAGCATAGCCAACTAATAGCTCCAATTCATCTATAGCCAATCTAATAGCTTATTCATACAATAGTTGCATACTACACTATTAATACATGGTCCCACCTGTCATACATACACTGCGTTTGGAGTCCATGCTATAGCTAGCTACAAATCTGTAGCTCGTTGCTCTTCTCTCTCCTCATTTATCTTCTTAAAATATGTTTGTAGCTGGCTTATAGCATAATATTGTACCTGCACTAAATAGGTACTCCCACCTTCTCAAGATATAAGCATTTTTAGAATAGTGCAAGTCAAATATTTTTAACTTTAACTATTAATAGCACAAAAATAAAAAAAGATCAATCATTTAAAATTAATATTACTAGATTTATCATTAAACAAACTATCATAATATACAACTCTTTTTATTTAAAACATCTTATTTTGATATATATTCTTAGTTAAAGTAGTATCTCAAAAGACTGTGTCGAAATCTAAAAATACTTATAATTTGGGACGGCGGGAGTAGTTTATTAAAAAAATTGTAGAAAAACTTTTTTTTAGAAACATAGTTCAATCATAGGTGCTCACAACGCACGCTTACCACTGAAGGTATATCTTAAAATTGATGAAATCATCATGGGTGTCAAGTCCAGAACTTGAACCCGGGTGGGTTGGTTCCACACAAGAACCTACCAATTAAGCTACGCTAACTTCGCTGTAGAAAAAAACTATTTAAAACATCATATTAATTGAAGTTTTAAATTTGAAATAATTAATACTCAATTAATTATACACTAATAACTCATCTTGTTTTACGTATCTTAATCTTTTTATTTCTTCTTAGCATTGTGAAAGTAAAAAAAAAAGAGTAATTAATTATTTTTTGTTTTTGAGAAGATTTTTACTTACTCCTAGGATCCCATCCTAGAGTAATTAATCTCTAGAGATTAGTGCTATCCCTTTTGTTTAGCACTAACTAGATTGTTTTAGATAGAATGATAAATAAATAGTTGAGTTGAAAATTTTAAATATGAATTGGAAGGCTTGAAAATTAAGTTGAATATATGAGAAAATTTTAGATTAGATTTGAAAGTTTCATAATTGAGTTAAAAATATTTTCAAATCTAGAGTTAGAAAGTTTTTAAATTTAAGTTGAAAGTTTTCAAATCTTGGCTTGAAAGTTTTCAAATATAAGTTGAAAATTTTCAAATCTTGCATTGAAAGTTTTTGAATTGAGTCGAAAGTTTTCTAATCTTGCATTGAAAGTTTTCGAAACTTGAGTTGAAAGATTTCAAATCTGAGTTGAATGTTTTGAAACCACTTTTCACCTATTCTTTCAGTGTCCTTTTAGTGCTGATTGCTGGGCTCAAATTGGAATTGTGTGGGATATTTCTCTTGCCTTCGAAGATATGCTGCATTAGGCAGTGAATTCTTATAGGTCTACACACTTTGTCGAGAAAATCATTTATACAGCCTGGAACATTTGCAAACAGAGGAACTCCCTAATTTTTGAGAATTTACCACCCTCAATTTCTTCATGGAAAGCCCTCTTTAAGAGTGATCTTTCCCTTTTAGTTTTTAGATTAAATGTTTCTGAGAGACAGTCCCTTTTGAATTGGTTAAATCTCTTGTAATTTCTGTTCATTAATAAAGTTTTTTACTGTGGGGGCTTCCCCTACAGTGCTTTCCCTCAAAAAAATGTTTTGAAATCTCGAGTTGAAAATTTTCAAATCCGAGTTGAAAGTTTTTAAATTTTGTCTTACGGATTTAAATTTTGAGATGAAAATTTTTGAAGTTTGAGTTAAAAGTTTTCAAATTTTGACCTCAAAGTATAAATATTAAGTCGAAAGTTTCCAAATCTAACTTAAAAGTTTTCAATCTGTTTTAAATCTTAATTCTGTCATTATCCTTAACTAACCGAATTAGTTACCTTAACTTACTGGAAAAAAGTTGGGGAAAAAAAGAATCCCACGAAAAAAGTCACGGAAAAACAAGGAATCCCACGAAAAAGTTACGGAAAAAAAAAGAATACACGTCGCGTGCGTGTTGCCGATGCGTACGCTAGATAGCTTTTCCGGAGAAAGGAAACGGTAACGTGCACACGTAAACACGCGTATACGATATTGGGAAGCGGATCATCTAATGCGAACTCCCCCTGACGTGGTCACTGATAGGTGGGCCCCGCGAGCGGTGGGACCCACATGTCAGTCACCATGTTCCTCTGACTTCACGTCAGAGGATCCCAATCCACGATATTGGTATGATGTAGGTGTTGAAATCATGAAAACGGTCCGATAATAGCCTCAATTATTTTAGTAACCATTTTTTCCTGGAATCTAAAAGGTAAAGCGGGAAATAAAAATGGTATCAGAAATATAGAAAAATAGAAAATACTACTAGAACTATATGGATAGGAATATGTCGGTATCAATCTATAAATATTGAAAACATTGAACTGTTTATATCACATATTTTAAATGTCCAGATTCATAGTAAAAAATAACAATGTCTTGGGACGTATGGAGTATCACCCCGTTGGGGTCAAACAGGGCCTCTAGACGAGAGCACGCTAGGGCACTCAGGCACACATGGTGAATCGAGTATATTTCTGCAAATGTTTTTGAAAACGGTACGTTCACGCAAAATGTGGCAAGAAACAGTGTATTTTCATTTCTTTTTCCATTTAACTCCATATAATTCCTTAATCACAGTGAGAATTTTCAAATGTAGTTATATTTTAGGATAGATGGAATACTTGCGTACAATTCCAGGTGTAGTACATAAATTCTTTTCCAATATATAAAAATGTAACATGACAAAAAAACTAGGGTTATTGATGTCATCAAGCAGAACTGAATTATGGGGCATGTTTGATTTACTACCAAATTTGGTAGAAACAAAAATTCCGGCTTTTTTACTTGACAAACAAATTCCCCGGTAGAACTAAATTTTATAGTTTGTTGGGTCAACTATGTGATAGGGTCTATTGCCTTTCCAACTTTTATTTGGTAAAGTTTATTTTTTTCAATAACCCCCAAAAAAAATGCCCATAGACATTTAGCTGATAAAAAGATTTTACATTCATAGCTAAAAAGAATTGGCCTACTGTGATCAAGTCAGAAGAGATTTTGTATGTGATGATATTATAGTATGACATAATTGAGCGTCATGGATGCCACTAAACGTTTGTGGTGATATTTTTTTTTCCCAGAAACATCGTATATGTTTGTGACGAATTTGTTGGTTTAACATTATATAAATATTTTTATATTTGCACAAATTTTTTAAATAAGACAAATAGTCAAACGTTGGTCCAAAAGTTAATGGTGTCATACATTAAAATACGGATGGAGTAGTTTTGTGGTAAGCTGCCATATTAAGATGATGGATATCCATTTTCATCGTAATTAAGATTAACTAAAACATCTATTGTAGTTGTTTTTTAACTGTTTACGTCACTACTACACATACGTACTATAAAAGTTCAGTAATGCTAGTTTTGACAAAAAGGAAATGATCATCACAAAATAATTTAAACAAGTACCATGAACATAAATTTGATTTAGTTTACACATCCTCCAAAACAATATTTGCACATTATCAAATATAACCACATTTTGAACGATCCGTAGCCCGAGGAGAGGCAGATCAAAACATGGTCCGAAGTAGAAAAACTGAAGACCACAAATTCTCAGGGTCTCACAAGGTGGATATAGTGCATCGGAAAGTTAACATCATTCACAAATACAAATAGGTTTCATCCTCCTACCCTTTCGGACTTCAGGTTGCAAAACAAGCAAATTGAAGAACAAATACAAACAGGTTTCATCCTCCTTTCGGAATTCTGATTACAAAACAAGAAAAAATAAGCTTCCAAAGTATCATCGATCAGACATTATGCATCATTCTACTCTACTTCAGGGTAACGCTGCAGATTGGAAATGATATGGACCTCCATGGTGAGCTTCTTCTTCTTCAGTTCGAACAGACAGAAGTCCCCGACACGAAGGCGGTTGTCGTGAGCAAATTTGCGCCAACCTGCAGTAAGGAACCACCTCTTTCCCTTTGTATATCTACGACGCACCACCAAATTGATTTGCCAGATCATCCCCTTGCATTGGAGCACCAAAGTTTGATGATTTTTATCCGGAAGATATGAGGCAGCATATCGCGAACTTAGCTCCTGATATTACACAGATAGAATTGTAACAAGTTACAGTGACAGGTTTTACAATTTTCCTGTGTGGCATTTGCTCTTACCACTAGCTAGTGGATTCATGAGTTGCCAAAAGAACAGTGTATAAAATGAAATATTTTAAGTACTCCGTCCATTCCAAAATATAAGGCACAACCACCCTTAACCCAAAGACTAAGAAATAATTATTATGACTTCTTAGTTTGGATCACCCTAATAAATATAATGCATGTACCCAATAGAATTAGAAATCTTTAAGAGTGAAGAATTTTTTAAAAAATAATAATTTAGTGGAGAAGATGTACTACTCCCTTCGTCCCAATGTGTAGCAACCTAGGATGGAATTAGACCCATCATAGGATTACGAATTTGGACATATGACCTAGGTTGCTACATATTGGGATGGAGGGAGTAATTAATTGCATGTATACATGCACGCCTTATATTATGAAACATCTGAAAAAGTAGTTATGTCTTATATTATGGAATTGAGAGGGTATTTAAAAACAAGATATTCGAAGATAACTACCCTTTTTAGTGGAAATGTTTAAAAATGCATTTCTAGAAAAAGTATGTTACGGCATTTTGGAGAAGTTTGATATATCATTCTATCTAATGGAATCACATGGATGCACACAACTATGATCACTTACTACAAGCTCTCCACACATGCTGCGGCAGTTGATAAAAAGCAAAATTTCAGTTCACACAATACCTAGTGCTTACAAAACCTGGCCTAAATACTGTTCTTTTTTTTTACTTAAATGGCAACCCAATATTAGGGGGTATGCAAAAGGTTTGCATATAATTGCATTAAGACGAAGGAAAGGTTTACAAAAGCAACAAACCCGACCTATAGGCTTACCAACCGGATAAAATAGAGTGATTTTATGGTCCTTGAGGCGGTACCATATTTTTTAGTGTAAAATTTGGTACCTCCGGTACTACTAGAAGGTACGAAAATTTGCTATTTTGGTACCTCTCAAGAACTAAAATTTCTCGATAAAAAAGTTTGCAGATTGATTGTCGCAGCAGATTTCATGACCTCTCAAGATTTCATGACCCTAAACCCTATTGAAACTAAGGATTCAGACCGCTCAAGATTTAAAAAGAAAAAGAAGGAATTGATCTTACTAGTCCGCGGAATTTCCCCTTGCCACCACTGCCAGCAAGTTTGCTTATGGTTGCTACACAAATGGGAATTTCAGATTGGATGGCTCGCACTTTCTCCTCAACTGTCTTCTTCTGCAATTGAGATAACCGGCGTCTCATTGATGAGATGTAGGGAGGTTCAGAAGGACCGTCAGAGTCTTCACTCTCCAGTGATTCGTGTGAAACTCCATGCTTGTTGCTCTCAGAGGAAACGTCCCCCCCTGCAAATTATTTTAGATCATAAGAAAAAAATAACCAAAATGCCTAAAATGTGTCAAATTAATGACAAATACATTTATATGATGCCATCACCTGGTGCCTCCTTAATATGGACTTGTGAAGCCATCTTTGAATTTCTTTTGTTTTGACTTGAGCCAATCTTGTGAACATCAGTCCCATCCCTGGAATGAGTCGCTTCTGCTTGGAGCAAATGGACAGTAAACACGAAGTTTCTTCCTCCTTTTGTTGGTACGAAGAGGCAGATGTCTTCTTCCTGCAGACAATTGTCATGGACAAAGTTTTGCCACTGTCCCCTAAGCATGTGATCACTCTTGTCTATTCTCTTGTAGAACCTGGGATACCACTTCTTTCTCTTGCTTGGCCTCTGAAGCGTGATAGTTGCGGTTTCACGTGGAAAGTGTACAGAAGCATAGCGGCTAGAAATAACCTGATTACAACAATATGGAAGGATGTGATGCTTTGAACAGGTTACAAAGAATACGAAAACTCAGGATGAACTATAAAAAAGCAAAAAAAAAATGTTTTTATGTAATTTTTCACATAGTTTAAAAAATTCCTATATAATATTTATTATTGAAACCACAACAATGAAAAGACATATTCTGATATTAACAACATACACATACAGATTCATCAAGCAAATATCAGATCATTTTGAAAGCAGTGAGTTACCCATTCGACGTAAAATAATAAAGTTACCAGATAAGGAGCTGGAGACTGAAGATTGCACTTCTTCATAACAGCCACAAACACAGTAATTTCAGGTTGAATATCCTGGATATGCGCGACCACTCTCTCCTTTTGTGCTTCAGATAAATAAGTCCTGCGTGATAGCACGTAATCAGACCCTGAAGGTGTCTGAGGTTCAACTGACTCATGAAATTCATATCCAGAAGGACTGTCTTCTCCTGTACAAAATTTCCCAAGAGGTTCAATCTCTTGTGTAAACTGCATGTACAGTAGTCCAAAATTTGAAGCACATTTCCAAATAATGTAAAAAATATTACCTGATTTCTCAGATGAAGAGCACATTGCTGTCAAATTTTCAGTGTTTCTACTCCGTGATGATTGCGTGGTATCATTACTAGAGCTACCTGAACTATCAACAGGATCTACAGTTTTGTCTTGAACACAAGAACCGTTTCTTGTGCCAGCACAGGAGAATACTTTCTCACAGTCATCAGAATCTAGAATCAGAACCTCATAACGGGAATTCTCGATGTGTCGGAATAACAAAGATTCACCCTCTTTTATGTTATGAGCATCAACAAATGCCTCCCAACCGCATTGTAGGAGTGTCTTATTCATGCACTCAGTGACTTCAACAACATACAAAATACCATTAGGAGATTCCAATTTTATGGTTCCTGGGATCTTTCCTCCAAAATGGCTGACAAATCTATCTGGCATGATCTGTAGCAACAATGTTTGAAACAGTATTGATATGGACTTCTCTAAACAACAATAAGTGGCAACATAAAACTTGATATCATGTAAAAGGTATAAATTGCAGTGAGGAAATGCATTCCAAACAACTATGTGTAGTACAGCCAATGAAATATTCAGGAAGAGATGAAAACTTTGAAAGGGGAATTTCAATATATCATGACTAGATGAGACACTTTGGAGTAAAAAAAACACCAACTTGTGAGGAGCTTACCATGCTGTGCATAGAATCAGCAGCCATTCGCCTGAGGAAACATCTCATTTTTCCACCCAGATGCTCCAGGTATTCTTTGCAACAAGCACAAGACTTCTTCCTATGGGTATTACCTCCAGCCATGACAACTCAAATTTGCAGCTTAAATCAGATTCCTATTCAATAGAAAACCACAATCTTGAAACCACAGAATGTAGGTAAAGACGAAGCCTCTTGTTACTTGAGTAGTAACTTTTTCCCCCTCTTCAGATGCATGCTACTTCACTGATTTTCCTTTAAACAAGATGTACTAAATTTCCGGAGACAGCAATGCAATCTAAAGAACGTTAGTTCAAGAAATATTAGCAAGTCCAAGTCCAAGACAAGCTAGAACCTAAGAACATTTTATTTCAGGAATAGGTTCCGCATTACAATTTTTTTTTAAAAAAAAAGGAAATCCCCATTACAGTACCAGAGTACTAATAGTATTATTGTGGAGTGAGAAATGAGAGATACTCTCACGCAAAGGATGGGAGGAAAAGAAACTTGAAGAAGAGAGTCACAGGTAGAAACTTACTGGGTGGTCTGAAGTCCAGATGAGATGAAGCTCCCAAGCATATCGTAGTGTTTGTGTGAGAGAGAGAGACAGAGATAGACAGATAGTAGGAGTATGCTCATGGAGTCATCCAAGTATCCAACTGAGGAGAATACAGACGCTGAGAGCGCAGCAGGAGTCAGAACTCAGAAGCATTACGGCTCTTCAACTTCCTTAAAAAAAAGCGTGTACTGTACATTCCAGATTCCTAAACAGGACCGGACAAGTTAGTCTATCAGTTGCCATATTTCTTATTAATAAGTAAAGCGGATTATTAGGAAATAAAAATTAATTTATAGGTAAAATTTTTATATATTTGTTCGTACCGACTTAAAAGTTAATGCTAAAAAATTATATTAGAAGTATCTTAAAATTAACATTCGAAAATTTAAATTTTAACTTTTATTTTAGTTTATTAGACCAACCAATGGTACTCACCGGGTGATTAATTACTCCCTCTTTTATGAGCTCAGCTTCAGCCTTTGTCTCTTCGATTATTATAGTTGTTGCCATAATTTAAACTATAAAACTTGATTTTTAACCTTTTTTATGAAATTATGAAACAATATCTAAATCAACTACAACATTTCATCTATTCATAGTGAAACATCATGACTACACCAGCTGAAATATTGTTGGTAGAATAAAAAATGAAACAGATTTTCTTAATAGGGCGTTTCCGTACTATGTGGGGGATTTGTTACAACGGGACGCGTGTGGGGGGGGGGGGGGCGCCTGATTTTTTTCCGCAACATCCGGCACCCGATCCCGAGCATTTTTTGGGTTTTTATGGGTGGATATCCATCGCGAAAACAGTTGACAAATGTTGTGTTTTCTTTTTCGATAATGCATCCGACAAAATTGTTAGCCATACAAAATAGAAACTACTACTAGCATCCACTGTTCCACTGCAACACGGTAGGATTGCTGGGTAGGGTGGTAACGGGGCCAGCTCGTTGGCTTACAAAATATAAGAGCTGAGTCTAAAAAGAGTTGAGCTAAAATTTAATATATTTTTAAGCTAAAAATATTTGAAGGTTGAGATGGGTTGTGAAAGGGGCCCTGACCTATTACCACCCCTATTGGCTATTGCTGGGTGCATCTACACACAGTGCCTTAGGGCAGTCCCAAACCCTCCACCTAGAATAGTGTCTATGGCATTAACTACATTGTCATATAGGACTTTTAGCTTATGTGGCACTATATTAATTAAGAGAGAGTGAAGAGAGGAAGAAACTGGGTCTCATGCAAGACACAGCTTCAACACGAGAACCTATGCACTAGACACTATCAAGTTTTGCATTGGGAGAGAATAGTGTCTTCATAATAGATGAAGAATAAATATGATTGGTAGAGAAGAGAAGTGATGTATTTATTCATGGCCCACTTTAAGAAACCATGGGGTGTAGAGTGTAGTTTCTATTGTGATGTCTTATGGACATGGCACCATAGACACTGCTTATAGACACTATGGGTTGGGACTACCCTTAGAGCAGGTTTAATAGAAGCGCTAGCTGTCGACTATAGTGCATACATGTCATCTCCAGGTCATTTACAACCCGCTATACCGCCAACTTACACAATAGTGATCTACAGTATACTTTTAGCCAAAGTATTATTTTATATGTTAATGGGACCCACATCTTTTCCTCTTTCTTCCTTGCCCGTTCTCTTCTCTATCCAGTAGCTACTGTAGTACTAATCTACTATCATCTATGCGAGCATCTCCACCATAGGACCTCCTGCTTCACACCGACACCGAGTCACTGGAATGTGCCGGCGACTGCGCTCTCCATGCCCAAGCCACGCCGGTGACAGCCTTCACTCCTACCTCATCCTCCTCCAATCAAGCATGCCAACGCTCTCAACTTCTTCTCCTTCATGGCAGCTAGCTAGGCTTCAAGCTGGCCACTCTGGTCACTATGACGTCACTCACCGAGCTCCCCTCCTGGCCACCGTTCCTCGGCCCCGAGCTCACGGCCTCAATGGCGTCCTGCCATGTTTTGTTCCTGCACAGTTCTTGTGGGTCCAATAGCTGCTCACTAGCTTCCCATTCGCTCGGCCTTGGAGCGCGTGTGTAGTCAGCGACAAATTAGTCGCCGGCTCACACTCTCTCTCCTCTAATCTTTCTTCCAGCTCACCAAAGAAATCCACCATGGATGCATTATTTTTTCGAGGGGACAGGTAGGGAGCTCCTGCAATTCACTATAGAAGAAGAGAGTTGATCCAGTTTACAAGGGAAATCGGACCCAAAAACCTTACAACAGCACGGTTAATTAAAGGAAAACCGGTAAAAACCCCGACATTGACAAACTGAACCTAAGTACAGCCGTCCAACAAGAGATAAACTCCTAAAACGAAGCCTTCAAGAAGGTTACGCCGACAGAACGGCTACATCGTCCGATCCTAACAAATTTAGGTTTTCACCAGGAGAAAACTCTTGAAGTGGAGTTGAACGAGGGCTCCAGTAGCAACGCCTTCAAGAAGGTGAACGGCGCCCAAGGACGTCGCCGTTGCTAGCACCGAGAGCGGAGCAAGACTTTCGCCTTGGAGCACCCATCAACCATAGCATCCACGACGGGAGCCACCAAATGTCACCTACACACCGAGGATACCTGCGATATTCACACCACCTGCACGACGACCGGACTCCAACCACCCCGTTCCCACCCGAGGACGCGCCGGATCTGGGCAAGGAGCCAGATCCGGCCGTCTTCCTCTCCACCAACGCCGGCCGACGTCTAGAGGGGTGCCGGAGGACGCCAGTGGCAGCCGCGGGGTGCCTGCGTGCTCTGGCCAGCGCCGGCCGCCTCGCCGCCGCCGGATCCGGGTGCGCCGCCGCCGGATCCGCGACCTCCACCATCGCCACCCCAACGACGTCGCCATCCCCGCCGCCATCACCCACAACACCACCCGGCGCAACTCACCTCGACCGCCACCGTCGCCCGTCCCCGCCGCCAGCCCATCCTGCCAGATCCGGCCGGAACGGCGCGGATCTGGCGGACACCGCCGTCGCCACTCCGGGCGGCTCCCCAGGCCGCCCGAGCGCGAGGAGACGAGGAGCACCCCGCCGCCACCGTCCTTGTGGCCACGCGGCTTCGCCGGCGGCCGCTCGGGCGACGGCGAGGCGGATCGGAGAAGGGGGTAGGGGTGGGGGAGAGGGGCGGCCGGGTCGTCGCCTCCCGAGCCGCCCCTGGGGAGAGCGATGCGAGAGCTGTCGTGATGTTTGGTGTCTACCATGGATGCATTATCGCCGGTCAGAATAGCTTATTGTACCTGCTCTTACTACACATTATATATTATGCAGTGCAACTGCTTCAAAACGCCACCACCTGAAATCTGAAACCGCAAAGCAGCAGCAGCGGACAGCAGAGCAGAACAAAGCTAACAGCACTGCTCCCTGAAGATGGCATGGACAGCCATGGTGAGCCGCCACCTCTCGTGCGTCTTGAACTCAAACAGGCAGATGTCCCCGACGCGCAGGCGGTTGTCGCGCACGAACCTGTGCCAGCCGCTGATCAGGAGCCGCCTGGTTCCGCTCCTGATCTGCATCACGGTGGCCCATCTCTCCCCCCTCCGCTGCAGCACCACGGTCTGCCTCCTGTCTGGAAGATGAACAGCAGCGGCGAATCGCGCGCCTAGCTCCTGTATTTTTTGTCACATAGTAGTACAAAGATGATGAATGTTACAAGCTCACACTTTACAATGATAAACGTGCAATGTTAAGTAACTGCTACCTCCGTCCTAAAAAGACTAGATTTCTGGCTATGTGCCTGGACGAGTACTTGTCCAATGGCATAGCTGGAAACAAAGTATTTTTGTGACAGAGGTAGTAGAAACTGTAAGTTCAGGCCAAATAGTTTGCTGATACCAACTGTTAATAGTTGAGACGTCATGATGAAAATGTTGCCCCATTTTCAGCAAACCGGATCTTAACAATAAACACAAGAACCCCGGTGTTGTGTAATATAAATTTCAAGATCGGAAGAAGGAAAGAGCTTACTAGCTGGCAACGGGAAGCACTTCGCTCAACATTGCTCTTCTTCATGATTGCTACATAAACGGGAAATTTGGATTGGATGGATCGCACTTTCTCTTCAACTATCTTCTTTTGCAACCGAGACAGGCGGCTCTTGCATGGTACAATGTAGGGAGGATGAGCAGGGCCTTCAGAATCCTCATCCTCCTCAGATTCGTCAGAGACTCCATTCCTGTTTCTCGAGGAAACATTTTCTTCTGCAACAGTCTCACATCATATAGTCATAAGAAAGCAATATGATATATTGTTTGTTTGTTTGAAATCTAGCTATATAAGTTTTTTTTTGTATGGTAACCTTGATCAATTGGTTCCTCCTTGATACTGATCTCTGAAGCTGACTTCACATCTGTTCTTCCAAGGCTTGAGCCGGCTCTATCAACACCAGTTCCACCCCGGGAATAAGCTGCCGCTACGCGAAGCAGATGAACCGTAAACGTGAAATTTCTTCTTGCATCCTTAGTTGGTACAAAGACACAGATGTCCTGTTCCTGCACACGATTGTCTTTCACAAACTCTACCCAAGATCCCCTGAGAATGTTCATCCTCGCGTCTTTTCTCTTGTAGAATCTGGGATGCCACTTCTTGCTTTTGCATGGCCTCTGAAGTGTCACGGTTACGCTTTTATGTGGAAAGTGTACTTCAGCATAGCAAAAGGAAATGACCTAATGACAGGATAGGGCAGGGTGTGATATCATTAACAAGTACTAATCAAGAACAGAAAATCAAGGTTGAAGTAAAGAAAAATTATGCTGCCCATCATGTTTTAAAAATGCATTTAAAAGAAGGTCTGAATGCTCCTGAGAACTTGAACAAAACTGAAATTCCCATATTATTGTAAGCACAAAACTGAATTTACCATATAATATTAAAAGCATGTTCTTTGAATGAAAATTGAAATATTGACAACACAAGTACACTGGTTCAGTATTCAACAAGCAATAAACAAAGCATTGAGTTGTCAGTTGAACAGAAAGTAACAGTAGATTACCAAAAAAGGAGTTGGCAATTGAACATTGGACTTTCTCATGATAGCTACAAACGCGGTAGTTTCAGGCTGAATCTCCTGGATAAGTGCATCTACTTTATCCTTTTGGAATTCAGATAGATAACTCCTGCGAGATAATACATAAGGTTCTTGAGACGTCTCAAGATCACCTGACTCAACAGATTCATGTTCAGAGGGACTGTCCTCTCCTGTACAAAATTTGTCAAGAAACTTTAGAATAATAATCCTAATTTTGCCAAAGTTTAAGCATGTAAGCAAACAATTTAACAAAGGACTTGCCTGAATCCTCAGAAGAAGATGCCAAGTTTGCTGTTTTTCGACGATGGCTGAAGCTTCCCTTTTGATTTCTAGCAAATCCTTCACTCTCTGATGATTCTGCAGTATCATCACAAGAGCTGCTACTTTTTTCTTGAATACTTTTACAAGTGTTTCTTATGCCAGCACAGGAAAATACTTTCTCACAATCATCGGAATCAAAGATCAGAACCTCAAAACGAGAATTCTCGACGCGACGGAACAACAAGGAGTCATTCTCTTCTATGTGATGGGCATCAACAAATGCCTCCCAACCACATCTGAGGACTGTCTTATTCTTGCACTTAGTGACTTCAACAACATACAGAATACCATTAGGGGATTGCAGTTTTATGGTCCCTGAGAAATCTCCTCCAAAATGGTTCACAAATTTACATGGCATGATCTGTAGCAACAGCATTGAGAAGTATTTTTTTAGATAATGAAAAAAATATAGAGTTCTTTAACAGCAAGATTAGCAGAAAATATGATTAAAACAAAAAAGGTATTCACAATAGAACTGTAAGATATTTAAGAGCTAAATAAAACTTGTCGGAGGAACTAAACCAATTCTAAATGTATATCCAGCTGAGATATTTAGTAACAGAAAGCAATAAACTTGCCAGAGGCTTACCATGCTACGTCTAGAATCGGCCGTCATTCGCCTGACGAAACAGTTCATCTTTCCATCCAAATGCTCCAAATATTTTTGGCAACAAACGCATGATTTCTTCATACATGAACCACTTCCAGCCATGTCAACTGAGATTCACAGCCTAAATCAGATGCCCATTCAGTAGAAAACAAAACAATCTCCTGCATAAGAATTTCCACAAAGACACGATCTCAAATAACCACACTATATTGATTGTTTTTGAGATACTACGAAGCAAATAGTAGTACAGTACAATATGCCACTACCACTCTAAAAAGAGGGGATAAGATCTACTTCCTCCGTTTTTATATCTATCTAGATTCATTAACATCAATATAAATGTTAAAAATGCTTGAATGACTTACATTGTGAAACGGAGACGGAGGGAGTAGTACCAAAAACTACAAAGTGATGTGTTATAGAAAACCAAAGCAGAAACAAGGATGATATTTGGAGACACAAAAATACACAGCGGTGAAGAGCTGAGACGGCCTTACCTTCGATTCTCTCAACAAAAGAATCTTTATGGAGTTACAGGTCAGTAGATCATTGGAGTTTCATTCTAAGAAACAAGAACCAATACAAATGCTGCTACTAATCGGTGTACTAGTTTAGAGTTACTAAACATATTCAAGCGAGGTGGATAGGAGAAAGAAACTTGAAGAAGGGCTAATTGCAGATGAGAAACGATGGAACCAACGAGCACTTTACCACGAGGTTGCAAGGAGCGATGAAGACAACTCTGGAGTCTGGACTCGGAGCCAAATGTCCAGCTGAAACTTGAGCCTACAGAGTGTAGTACTAGTACTATTACTAGTACCATACACACACACCCCAAGTCAGAATCACTTCAACTTCCAAGTGTGTTTTTATATCGTAAATTTCACAAAATTATAGATAGGTTGACCAAACTATCAAAATCCTACAGATTTAATAAAGAGCATTTTTCCCATCCTTGAGAAGGTACCATGAGGTACCAATCTAATCTAACCGTTGGTTCAGAGGGATATGATCGGACTAAAAAATCTATCAAGGACACGAGGGTAATGGGGTCAGCACCACCCACAACGAGCTCGTGCCCGGGGATGCCTCCGTGCCGCCGTCGCCGTCCACGACGACAAGGAGTTCGCGGCTCGTCGTCCACAACCACAAGGAGTTCACGGCTGCACGATGCGCACGTACGCCAGCTCACCGCTGCCGGACATGCCAACTCTAGACTACTACCGGCCGCCGCCGCCGCCCGTGTACTACACTCTGCCATCCCCGCCGCACACAACTGTCTGCCGCCGCCGTACGGAGGCTACAACCCGATGCCGTCGGGGTGGTTCGCATCCAAGGCGTCGTTGTGCCATCGTTGCATCCATGATAGCGCCATCCCATCGTCGCATCGATCCCACCGCGGCTGCCGTCGCATCGATCCTACCGCGGCTATCGTCGCATCGATCCTGTCGCAGCCGTCGTCGCATCGATCCTGCCGCGGCCACCAGTCACCGTCGCATCCACCCTGCAGCAGCCACCGTCGCATCCACCCCAGCAGCGGTCGCGGCCGCCGTCGCATCCAGGACCTTCGATGCCTGCCTGCGATGCCGCGTGTGCGGAGAACAACGAAAACGATGCGTGCGGGAAGCGGAAGAGAACGCGAAATTACATAACTACCCTCCCACCATGGTACCGCATCTATTGATCCCTGCAGTACCACGCGGTACAGAAGCTGGACCAGCCGTTCGATGCGGCTAGATGGACGGCCACGATTCGGTACCGCGCTGGCTCAAGGACGGTAAAAAATCTCTTTAATAAATTATATCAAAAAATATAGATTTAGTATCAAATTTATCAGAAAACTACATATTTAAGGCCAAATATCACATAACTACATATTTAATATCGAAATAATCACAAAACTATAAAATTTAGAGGTCAAATCCTTAGCACTACCATTATTTTTTTTCTCAAAAATGAACAATAGAATTTAAATTTTTTTAAGAAATCCATGTATAAAAGTTTTTACAACTAGGAATAATTAATTGATGTTGAAGAAGTGGGAGACTAGGAAGTGATAAGACAGAACAGAAGAATAAAAAAGATCTCAATGATGATGATAAACACAAAAACGATCAAGGTAACTCCGACATATGGCCTGTTTGGGGAGTTTAAAATTCTAAAAAAAGGGCCTGTTTGAGAATCTAGAAAAGTTGATTTTTCCAACTTCTGACTTTTAGTTCATTTTCTGGATTCCACAACTACAGATTCTTATAATTCAGATCAAAAGCTGGACTATCTGGGGAGCTTCTGATGATTTTGAGAGAAGCTAGAGCAGGTAAAAACTCTCCCAGACCCATAGGCAGAATCGCAAAGACCATCATTATAGAATCTTTTGGGAGCTTTTCCACGGACACTAGCTGAAATTACAGGACAAGACCGGGTAGTACTCAAATCAGACGAAGACTAATGTTGGCCTACAACTTCTAGACCTGCGGAAGTACTCCACTCCAGTACAGAATCTTACTACTCCACTGCTCTGCAGGTGATAAACAGGTTCAGCTGCCAATTCTAATTTCTACTGTCACCCGGTTACATTTGGGTTCTCTGTTCAACGACAAGTCTTCAATCGAATTGGACTGCAAGATCACAAATGATAGTATCACAAAAACGATGTCGCAATATCCGCATTACCTCGAGATTCCATGAACTCGAGATCATACGCATCAGCACCAATGATTTTACACAGTTTCTTTATCCCATTTGATTCATTCGGTTCGGTTCAGACACCTAATCAAGTGAAATTTGAGTAGTAGACCAGATCACACATTCAAACAACATCCATTTTGAGGTGGTGAGGTGCTGCCTCTTCGATATCAAGTCATACTCTCCTCCACGCGCAACGCAACGACGCAAAGGGGCTGATTATAGAACAAATGTTAAACAGGGTGCATAGAAATGCCATGTCCCAGGTACCAGCGGAAACAGCAGCCACTACACTAAAGTGTAAAGACAAGCACTTTGCAAATTGCAAAATTGCAACCCAAAGATACACATTGCAATAGAAGCCTAGGATGGCGGTTGAAACATAAGCTGGTTCGATAAAAATGAAGCCAACTCCACCCTAGTTGTTTAGAGTACAGCACTCAAAACGGGATCACACTAACCAAGCGTGAAACCGCACAAAACTTGACAGACAAACGTGATCCTACATAAGATAAGGAAGAGTTTGTGTGATCACATCCTATCCTCTCTCCTGCGTGGGGCACAAGTTATGATCTCATCAACCCTGAGAATCATCTCAGCCGCCTCGGTGGCGGAGAGAAGGATGGCTTGCTTCACCTTGAAGGCCTCCGATATGCCTCGCTTTTGCATGTCTCCAACCTGCAGATCATAATGTTAAGTTTCAAACCCAGTCTAAGGTTCAAAAGAAACTAAGAACTTCTGATTATTCGTCAACTTACGCTGCCTGTGATGACATCGATTCCAGCAGTGCAATTCTCCTTGTGGTGCTCAGCTCGGAGCTGAGAGATCAGCTCAGCACTGTCCAGACCAGCATTATCAGCTATGATTGTTGGGATGGCTTGCAGGGCACGTGAAAAGGCATCGATAGCATGAGATTTCTTCCCAGGGGTCTTCCTTGCGAGATCATCCACAGCTTTGGCCATCACCATCTCCGGCCAACCACCCCCAAATAAGACACGGGTGTCATTTACTGTCTGGGAAAGCACACATAAGGCATCGTGCAAGGACCTCTCAGCCTCGTCAAGCACATGCTCACTGTAGAAAATAAAAACACATAAATATAGTACGTATAAAAACATATGAAAATTACAAAATTATGCTACACAAGGATGCGTGTGAACAATAAAGGCATACCTTGCTCCTCTTAAAACAATGGTGCAAGCCTGGCCCATCGCGACACCAGAGAAGTGAATAAGTTTGTCCTCCCCAATCATAATCTCTTCAATGACATTGCAATGCCCAAGCTTAACAGACTCTGGGTTGTCAAAAGTTGATGCAATGTCACCACCGGTGACAAGAGCTAGCCGTTCAATGCCCTCAAAGTCAGCATGCTCAATTGCAAGTATGCCAGCATCAGCAAAAAGTTCTTCAGGGAAGTTATAGATCAACTGCCTATTGACAAAGCAGTTAATTCCATGACCAATGATTTTCTGAACTTTCTCTCTCATTTTCTGCTTTTCGGCAGCTTCAATTTCTGCGACCTTAGCCATCGAATCCACTCGGACACGTGCCCCATATATCTTTACTTTGTCTGTGTCCATAGCTGTGTTTGCAACTAAAATTTTGGCATTCTCAATTCTCTTTGGTTGTCCAAGACCAATTTTCTTGTCAAGAATGAAACTGCAAAACAGAAACCAAAATGTTAAACGGACAGCAGAATCAGAATCATGGTTGTCAGTTGGGTATAGTGTTTCCTAGTACACTCCGTATTTGCTCAGTGTTAATTGGCAAACTACTTGGCACAAACTATCACACTAATGACTGATTAGAAACTAATCTATTGAAGGACATCAAATGTTGAAATATTTCCGATAGTACAGCTTTTGGAAGAACATACCCTTCATCCAAAAAGGAGTCCTTGAGGGATCCTCCAGGTTTCTTCAGAATTTGAATCGCTTCCAAGTTTGTGCTACCCTGCACAGTGGTGCATATCAATCATTAGAAAAGCATCATGTGACAACACAAACATCATCAGACAGCATCCCAGATATAGTAGTTGCAATAACAAGAAATTTCAACACCAACTTCCACTCAACCCTGTGAATACCTTAAGTCTTAGGACAGCATCAACAGCAAGTTCAGCAAAGTACTCCTTGTCCTGAGAGAGGATTTTTGAACTAAGTGTAGTCATGGCAATGTTCATGAGATCTGATCTAAACTTATCTGCAGATCCAAAGGAAGCTTATCCAGTCAGATCAACATGTTCAGGTGAGCATATTCTTTAGACAAGAAATAATGCATATGGAGTTCGTTGAACTTATACAGCGGATTGAAAACTATCCTCAGAGCTCAGCCAAGAAAATTAGGTTTGAATGATGCCAGACCCTGTGTGCTAGTACTCCAGGAAGGTTTGTGAAACTTGAGTGGAATGTATCTCCACATCAGAATAAGGATTAATTCAAATTGAAAGAACCAGTTCAATCTTATTTTAATTTTGAGGATTTAAGAGTATCTAGATGATGGAAAGATAGTCTTCCAACTCTTAACACATTGAAAAAGTTCAAAACAAGTTAAATAACCATATGTGAGAAACATAGTTACCTATATTTTCTTTGTTGTCCATGGTCCTCTCCAGCAAAGCGTTTCTAGCACACTCAACAGCCATTCTGTAACCTATAGTTTCACAAAGAAATGGAGCATTGGAGATGTTAGTGTACTCATGAATTCACATAATGGTTTTTCTTGTTGGTGCAGTGAAAAATCTGAATTCAGCCTATGCATATGAACAAACTGCATTCAACCAACTATTTAAGAATGCTAACTTCCAATTTTCAAACCAACCAAGCAATCTTCCATCTGTTGTATTGTCCTTGCGAAAATCTCAACGCACTTCTATTGTCAATTGTAATATAGATTTATAGTAGTACATGAACTAGTGCGTGTTGAGAATTTTACCCTCAACAAACCAATTTACACATATTGAAGAGGTGACTAATTAATTGAGTTAACCTAGTTTGATATGTTAGGAATACCATATTATACAAATCATGCAAAATATGGTGTGAGCCTGGAAAGCATATTAAACCAACGATGAGAATTACCTGCAATTATAGTCATTGGATGAATTTTCATGTTAACTAACTTTTCAGCCTCCCTCAAAAGTTCTCCAGCCAAAACAACCACAGAGGTTGTCCCGTCACCAACTTCATCATCTTGAACTTTTGAGATGTCTAACAATGCGTTAAGGACTTAACTTCCTTGATACATCATACATATCAAATACTCAAATGAGGTAGCATGAGAAACTATAAGTACGCATGTTGCTGTATAAAGGAAACTTGCCCCTTTGCCACTTCATCTATGACTTGCTATTGTGTTAGTATGAAAAATCATCAAGCAACAGATTCAAATGAAAGGATACCAACAAGGACCTTTGCAGCAGGGTTGTCTATATGAAGGGACTTCAAAATTGTAGCCCCATCATTTGTAACAGTAACACTCCTCCCTCTGCCTGTTGATTGCAAGATCTTGTCCTGAACATAAATATTGCCACATGTAAAAATTTACTACACTGGAATCATGTACTTCAAGCACTAGCAGTCTAGCACTAAGGAGCATACCATTCCTTTAGGTCCCAATGTAGTCTTGACCAAATCTGCAATAGCCATAGCACCAATGAAGGCTGCCTGCCAATTTAAAGACACCAGGTTGTTGTGTAAAATTGCAGGATCTATACAACTAACTAAGAAAAACCAATTAAAAAGGTCAAATCGATAAGAAAGGGTTTTCACACCATCCTGGCACGTTCGCCCTTCTCCTCAACAGCATCATCCTTCAGCACCCTCTCCATTTACCTAAAGACAGAAAAAACTCAAGATTGTGACACTCTGAGGTACTGAAACATACAAAGCACGCAGAAACAATAGAAGTAAATGCAGATTGGATATCACACTGATGAGGTGGTTTCCATGACAAGAGAGCAGAGGCGAAAGAGATTCAGAGTGACTTTTGCATAGCTTGATTAGGGTGTGGGCACCAGCGCCAGGCCTGGAACTAGAGAGTGGGAGTGGACAGTTGTTATGGGTAAGCCCATAACAGATATTTTCATTACATTTGCTCCTAGGGATGATATGGGAGCAGGACAGAGCATCCCATGGTCTGGCCTTTGCAATATGCCTAGGCTGATCTCAATGCTCAGCAGTCCTTACCTAGGTAGATATAAACAGGATGGATAAGAGGCCACAAGAGGGGTTTTGAAACCAGAGAACCACCACGTAGGAGTATGTACAAAGTACAGTCCTTAGCTAGATGGATATTGAAACTAGGAGAAATTAAAACTTAACATTGTACTCCAAATTTCAGCGCCAAACCTATTCTGCTCCTGGTCCTGTTGAGTGCGGTGACATAAATAACAAAATCAGAAATAACTGGTACACACATATTACTCCAATACCAAGAGTCCAAGACACTTTGCAAATATTTGAGAATAAATAATAATCAGTACTTCCCCCGTTTCACAATGTAAGTCATTCTAGCATTTCCCACGTTCATATTGATCTTAATGAATCTAGATAGATATATATGTCTAGATTCATTAACATCAATATGAATGTGGGAAATGCTAGAATGACTTACATTGTGAAACGGAGAGAGTACATAATTTGCACTACCGGAAGCAGACAATAGTGACTACACTCGCCTTTTGTCCATTACAAGTTGAATTACTGAGTTCATCTATTGTTAACAGAACAGGCAAGTTCCAATCAATCAACCGTAAACTAAATAGCGCACTTTCCCTAGGATTACGAGCTGCGTTCTTGTTCCCCGACAGGTAATGCGCTCATCAAGGAAGAGGGGGACCAAGTCCAACCCCAACCGCGGGGCAAAGGGTTTAGGCTGAACCCCAGTACTAAGATTTAGGCCAGAGAGAAAAGCTTCCAGATCTAGGAGAGAAATCAGGTTGAGGCAAAGATGAAAGCGCGAGTAGAGAGGGAATGGGAAAGAGGATGCGCGTACGGGCGATCACCGGGCGGAAGACGCCGGCGCCGCTACTCTCGCGGCGGGATGGAGATCGGCGGGCGGCGGGCGGCGGACGAACTCGAGAGGAGAGCGGGAGTCGAGGAGGGCGAGGGGACGGAGGGGGAGGTCGACTAGGGTTTAGGGAGCAAGGGAGGAGTCAAGAGGCCAATTACGCTGCACTGTTGGCCGGAGCGGAGCCCGGATCTTGCTCGCGGGGAAGTCGCCGAGTCCGGTGATGGGGAGGAAGCCCTTCCGGGCGTCGTCGTCGTCGGCGGCGGCGGCGGCGGAGCGAGGGAGGGGTTGAGGCGGCGAGGAGGGGTTTGGGGTCGCGAGGAAGAGGTAGCAGCGATGGATCTAGGGCTCGCGGGAAAGAATGAGTGGCGTTCTCTCGAAGCTCTCCTCTTGGGCCCATTTTTGCTCTTGGAAAGTGTTCTGTTGGGCCTATTTCGGCCTGTTTAAGGCCTCGCTTTGAAGCATACCAGTACAAGCAGTAAAAAGTTCACTTTAGGTCCCTCACTTGTAGTAGTTTCGTAGTAATCGTCCCTAAATCGAAATATATATGTAACACATCCCTGATATTGCAAAAATGGGTTACATTGTGTCCCAAGGAAGTTTGTTCTCGGCTTTATCTAATGTGACGGCTGAGTCAGCGTGAGACCCACGTGTTAGCAGCCCAATCTTCTTCCACCGGCGACGGGCGAGGAGAAGGGTGGCGGCTGGCAGGGAGGAGCTCGCCGACGCCGGGTGGGGAGAAGGATGGCAGCTAGCGGAAGAAGGGTGGTGGCCTCCCTATCCAGGCCTACACCTGTGGCTACGCTGTTGGCGGCGCCCTCCCCATGGCCTCACTGTCGCTGCTAGTCCGCCTCAACCGCCAACGCATCTCCGCCTAGTGCGTGTCCTCTCGGATCTCCATCGCTCTCCACCAAAGGCTCGCCACTATCCTCTCTCCTGCAATGGTCGGTTCGCCTTCTACAATGGTGAGGCTACCCAAATCGTGAATGCCCTCACCGGCGAGGAGATCCCATTCCATTCACTCCTCTAAAGGAATGTGGCGGTGTTGAAGGTCGTGTTCACTCCTAACCTGACGCTGAGCAACTTCACCACGACTGCCCTCATCAACCATGCCCGAGTCACCTATATGACTAGCAGGAACAGCGGATGGACCGACGTCAAGTGTCCGCGTCTCAGGGCTCTCAACTACGGAGATTATTGCCTCACGGGAGGCAGTGATGTGCTTGTCCTTCGCCTCACCGTCGACCGCCATTCCCAGTGAAGACTGGGATCCTTTAAACCATTGTTCGACAAGCCTAGCACGATGTTCTATCTGGCGGAAGAAGATTGGCTTGCTGACATGTTGGGGCCACGTGGGTCCCACAAATGACTCTACCACCACATCAGCTAAAACTGAGAGCAATATTACCTTGGGATCCAATGTGATCCATTTTACAAGATTAGAGATGTGTTATATATGTATTATAGTTCATGGACAATTTTGAAACTTGACTACAATGAGAGGCCTCAAGTGAACTTTTTCCATAAAGGTTGAAGAAATATGTTTACTTTATATCCTGCATGTTGATGTTGAGTTTAATCAGATCCTATAATATTAGATATAACATGTCCCTTAACTTTCAGTATCATATTACTCGAGGTACGAGGATAATACCGTGCCTAGTTTCAGATGACGTGACGAGTTGATGATTGCGATTAATCCAGCGAGTCGACATGGGACCCACCTACCAGTCTCATACTCCTCTCTTTTTCTCTTTCTCAACTTCTCTCGCTCTCCGCTTCCCGCTTCTCTGCGCCGTGACAGGAAACCGACACGACCCTGATGACCGTGACGCCGACGACCACCTAAGAGCAAGTTTAATAGTATAGCCAACTACTGGCTCCATATAATCTATAGTCAATTTAGTATCCAACTCATATAATAGATATCTATAGCATATACTACATAATTCATATTTGGTCCCACCTATCATACACACATGTATCTTCGAGTCTGTGCTGCAGCTGGCTATAAATCCGTAGCCTACTGGTCTTCTCTCTTTTTTTTATCTTTTTAAAATGTGTTTATGGTTGATTTATAGTCTGTTATTGTACATGCTATAAGAGCTCAGATGTCGGCAAAGGCGACGTGGGCATTCCCAGTGGTCCGCGTGGAGGCGAAGTACGGGTTCTCCAGGTTCATCGTGCAACATTTCTTTCATCATGTGATGTAGTTAAAGACTTCAAGTGCATCAAAGTGCGTGTGAAGTGCTCTAAAGTAACTCCTTAATTACATTTTTCGGCAAAACTAATTTCTTTCTATTTCCAAGTTAGAGCCTCCCTTATGGGCTGGTTTGGTTTGAGATCTAAATTATACTTACCAATATTTAGCTATTTCAGTAGTGTTTAGTGTCTATTTGGTTTGAAACCAAATTTTGGCATGCCTAAGAAAATAGGCCATTTCAATAGTGAACTTAGGCTATTTTGGCTTTAATCCAAACACAACTTTACCTTACCAAAATTAGTTATGCTAAAACTTGCCAAAATTTGGCACTGACAAAATTTGGTAAGGCCTATTAGGCCACAAACCAAACCAATCCTATATTTTCAGGATAAAGTGTCCTAAAAGTCAAATCATAATTGTATCTTAGTAAAAAAAATGGTAAAATCATGATCCTCCATATGGCTAGCAAGGTTAATCCACCCTTAATATATATACAGTATTTCTGTGGTTTCTTTCAGTGGTGTGTGGAGACATGAATCAAAGTACTACTATATGATTCCTGTTTTTATTGAAAGTGTACATAGTCTTTCATAGTACTCATGACAGAAGTCCGATTAGACTAGTTTTTCAATTCAAAAGGCACTCTACATGAGCTTTACATCTTACTGAATATCTTAGACACATTAATTTTGTGCTTAAATTCATGCATATGTGCACTGAAAATCTGAATTCATTGATGAAGCTTAAAACTCAAATCCTCCTAAGAATTACATAGCTATACCTAGCACATATAAATTACTCCCTCTGATCTGGAATATTTGACATGCAGGGTAAGATTCAGTCGAACGTTTGAATTTTGACTATTAATATAATATTAAAATAAATTCATAAAATCTAAAAAGTTTATCATATTATGATGCTAGTACCTTTTGAGGCAAACTTAAGCATACGATTTTTAAGCAAAGCATTGAGAAATTATTAATGTCAAAAAAATTAATATTCCGAAGGAGAGAAGCGTTCTTACGGATAAATAGGAAGTAACCATTGTGAGTAATTGTTTAGAATACAGTCAACACACCCTTCGGAACGAGGAAGGGATCTGGAATGCATGATTGTGACAATATAGGAATAGAGAAAACACATGAAATTTTTTAAAACGTGTGAATCAAAAACACATAAAATTTTTGAAACTATCGTTTGGATAACACACATGAAAAATAAAGGAATTTTGTGTCATTGGAAGAGAAAAATATGAGGCAAAATGTCGTGCTAGATTTCCTCCAAAGTTCCTATGAAATAGCCAATTCCATAGGATTTTCATAGGAATTTGATAGAGCTATTCCTTTGTCCAAAAGACCACATAAGACGTTTAGGATTCAAATCCTCCCAAATTTTTCTAGTTTTCTTTATTACAAAGAAGCATTGGTCTAGCCTTTCATATAGGTGCCTCCAAAATTTTTTAGCATGGCAGGAATTGGTCATTACAACTCCTTTTTAAGAACCGATGGGAAGTGTTTCGCTTAGTTCGCTGCCAAAGTTTTATTTTAGCATTCACTAAGGCAAATAATAGGGAGTACCTATATTTATGACGCCATATTTTTCATCAAAAAATAGTCGGCATGTATTTACATTATAAGTCTCTAAATTACATATGCAATTAGTGTATTTACAATATAAATCTCAGAATTACATATGTAAGTCCTAAAATTACATATGTAAATCCTAAAATTACATACTAATTACCTATGTAAGTGGTGTGTAAGTATGGTGTAACTAATGTGTAAATTTGTATAAGAGAAGGTAACAGTGCAATATTAAACGCTAATCAGCAAAGAAGATTGGGGCTAGCTCGCCGCAACGCGTGAAAAATATCCAACTATTGAAAGATTCACAGCCGAATACTCGCGGAGAAATCGTACGGCCAGCGACTCTGACTGAAAATCAGTCAAAAAACTGTCGATATAATTTTAGCAATTTCGAACTATTTTGTCTGTGAATTAGATTGTGAGTTTTGACTTGGGATTGTTGTAATCCCAAGTCAAAACTAACAATCCAATTCAACAACCACACGGATCCGACCAGATCAAGGACAAATCAACACTAATTCATCACATGTCAAGTTTGTCAACACGAATATGGCCGTGGTCGTCACTGTCGTGGAGTCACACTGTATAGATGTCGAGCCACACCTTATATATCCACATGGAGGGCTCCCAAGCATTACCATTGACGGATCCGGTGCCCTCCACCACCGCTGCCCCCAACCTTTAGCCGCCGCCGCTGTATGGAATGGATTGTGTTTGTGCATGGAGAGATGGAGAGTCATCCATTGTCGTGGACCATATGAATGTTATGTGTTACCTTTTTCGTAGTCGGCTATATTAAGACCGTTGCATGTAAAAATAATACATGCAACGTCCGTTTTTGAAAATCAATTTTCAGTGATTAGTCTATTAATTTGTAAAAATGGTAGGAGATTTTGATGAGAATGGTTTTCATAGTAGTTACTCACTCCAGGCTGATAATATATACTTGTCGTTTTAGATAAAGATGATGCCAAATTTTAAAATCTTTGATTATTAATCATTTTTAAAATATTTGTCTTTTAAATATGGTGACAATATGTATAGATTAGTCTTGAAAAATACTTTAATAAAATTATATATTTATTAACACTTTTATACATAATATAATAGACAATAATGGTTAAAGTTGTTTTTTTGACAATAATGGTTAAAGTTGTTTTTTTGGAGACTGTGCTCTTGTCCAAAACGATAAGTATTATAAACCGGAGAGAGTAATAGACTTCTTATGCATAGCGCAGGTGTAGGCTCAATTCATCAATTGTCACGACAACACAGTACTCCTACTCCGTAATAGTGTAGTATACGGCAGGCACGGATAGCATACGTACGGGGAGGATCGGCTCGGCCGGGCCTACGGCTACGATACGCGCGGCTAGGTAGCTCCAATCGCAAGGCGCCAATGGCCAAAATGAGCCTCGCATGCCGCGCCGCCCGACCGGTCGCGGCGGCCGGACGGACGAGCGCGATGGAGCGCGAGAGGGGAGGGCCCCTTGTGTGCGTCAGGTCAGGCAGGCCCGGATAGTAGCTCGATCAGGCGGCGGACCACTCATCTCCGCCTCCGCGGTCGCCAGAAACATCATCTGGGGCCATATTTTACAGTGGCCACCACCCACCCTGTATGCCATGGCCAATTTGCCGGCGCGTCCTCGGTGTCCGCGCCGGGCGGCCGGGCTCGATCGGTTGTCACGGCGTGGCGTGGCGTGGGGGACGGTCGCGCGCGCGATCCGTCAAAGGCTGCCGCCGCGCTGGTCCATGCCGGCCGGCCGGGCCACCCCAACTGCAGCCAAGCAAGCAATTCTAGTAGTAGTAGCTGCTGATGAGGATTGGCTAGCCGTGGCCAAGGGAGAAGAGGAGGCATGGCAGTGAGTGACAGGAACACATCGGCAGTGTGTAGGCACCTATTTGCCCCCTCCTCGGTCCGGGAACCCTTGTCCTCTCTTTTACGCCCTTGCTCGCTTCCCTAGGTTTTTGTCACATGCAACATTTTTGCGACTCCGCCTCCTCCTCGCACAACAACATGGCTAGCTTGTGGTCACATTTCATTTCAACTTGTCTTATCTACGATCAATTATACTGCTTCCTCCGTCCCATAATCTAAACACACCGTGTGTACAGATTTATTATACTAGGATATATCACATCCACTCAAAATCTCTTAGCCTATGTACAATCGTGCCCCTGGAGAGTATCCCTAGTGCACGCCATCCTACTCCGTTTGCTTTTTCGTCCACACCGTCCCCCCGCAATAGAACACGTGTCTCTGCTGGGGGATGCGGCCCTTGCTTGTTTTTGGCACGGGCACGCAGCCGAGGAAGCGTGTTGGGCGCGAGTGTGGCTTGTGGACACCGTTCCCACCGAAAAATTTCCCCTTCCACCCCTCAGCCCCTCTCACTCATCGCCCTCACAGCTGCCGGTGATGAGAGAGAGAGGCGAGCGGGCGGCGGCAGCGGCGGCAAGGGAGAGGGAGAGAGGTGAGCGTCGGCGGCGAGAGGGAGAGGGAGACGATGCCGGTGATGGCCTGGAGATGATGCCGGCGACCTCCTCCGTCGGCGCCATGGCCTCCTCCTCAATGCGGCAGGACCGGCGCCGCTCCATCCCGATTTGGCCGCAATAGCTCCAGCGCGCATGACGGTGCCGGATCTGCCGCTGCCGGCGCCGGAACGAGATCGGCGACGGTGGCGGGGCGAGGCCGACGCGAGGCGGGGAGGATGGCGATGGCCATCGCAACCCGCGCGTGGCTCTCTGTCCGCCACCTCGACCCGTGCGCCGTTCTCCGTCGGTGGCGATGGGAGAGAGAGGCAGCGACGATGGGCGGCGGCGAGAGAGAGGATGAGGGAGAGAGTGGTGATGGGTGAGAGAGGGAGAGAGAGGGGAGCGACGGCGATGGGAGAGAGCGGGAGGCGGCGGCGGTGAGCGACAGTGGTGGGAGAGAGCGGGAGGCGGCGACAAGCGGTGGCGAGAGAGAGAGAGAGAGGGAGAGAGCGTTGACGAGAGAGAGGGAAGAGTTGCTGAGGGGTAGTTGAGGAAATTTAATATCGTGACTTTTTGGTAGGGATACCTACTGTGAGCTAGAATATCTTCATGTAGTTGTTTCGGATTTTGAGGAACCCACCTAGTTATGGTCTCCATTAAGAGACAAGTGTCCCTATGAGTGTCTTTAGTTAGTGAGGATATTTTATGTATATCTTCCGTTATACATACCCTCATATTACGGGACGGAGGGAGACTAACTTCGTAGAGTACTACAGTAGTAACAAAAACAACACAAGGCACAGACTGTAGTTCAACAGTGAAAACATTACTTCTACTATGAGCACACATATATATCCATCCAAATGCCATGGTCATTGCGAAAATTGTCATCTTGCATATATGCATGCAGGGTTACGTTTACTCCCAGTACACACAAGACACTACTAGCTTAGACACATCTTCATTCAGAGAAGATAGTACAGTACAGTAGCCTAGCATATGATTCCTTGCTCTGCAAAGAAAGCTACTGCACATAGGCAGGGTGTGCAGTCAGTGCCTACACCCCCTGCACCCTGCCTACCCTTCTCGCCAGCCTTCTGTCACCCTCCGTACCATCATCTACAATCACCCCTCTTCCCTGTACCACGAAGCATCTACCATGGCCATCGCCACGCCTCGCCTCTATATATACACCGTGCTCTCATTCTCCTGCTAACCAAACACAGAATCATCATCCATCGATCCAAGTAGCTAGCAAGAGCTCTTGTAAAAATGCCAGGACAGGTGATGGAAGCTGCGCTGCAGCAGCTGCCGGCGTCCATGGCGTCGGGATCGCTCCTGCTGCCTCCCGCCTGCCTCCAGCATCCGCTTCCGGCGGCGGCGGCGGCGTCAGGCGGCGTGGGAGGGAGTAGCAGGGAGCAGTGCCCGCGGTGCGCGTCGCACGACACCAAGTTCTGCTACTACAACAACTACAACACGTCGCAGCCGCGCCACTTCTGCCGCGCCTGCCGCCGCTACTGGACGCTCGGCGGCTCCCTCCGCAACGTCCCCATCGGCGGCTCCACCCGCAAGCGCCCTCGCCCCCCCGTGCGCCGCCCGCCCGTCCACTTCGCCGCCGCCGCCGCACCGCCTCATCACTATCATCATCATCACGGCGGGCCGCTCACGCCGCCGCCGGCGACCTCTTCTTCCTCGCAGCAGGCGGGCCTGCTCGGCTCGCTGTTCGCGCTCGGCGCGGCGCCGCTGCTGGAGGGCCGCGTCGGCGTCGGCTTCGACCTCGGCCTCGGCCTGCCCGGCCCGGGCCACCACCATGCCGTCGCCGGCGGCGGCGGACCTGCTGCAGCGGTGGCGACGTCGTCGTCGTCGTCGGCGGCGGCGCCTCTGCTCTGGCCCACCGGGCTGTTGGACAGCAGCAGCAATAATGCCGAGACATGGAGGATGGCGGCCGGCGGCATGTGGCCGGAGTTCACTGCGGCGGCGGCGCAGGTGGGCGGGCTGATGCATGGAGGGGCCCAGCAGCAACCACAGCTTATGTGATAGTACTTCTACAGTGCAAAAATACTTTCCCATGCATGCATGCATGTAATGGTCGACTAGGATTAGCTTAATTGTGTTTTCAGTACTGCTGCAGGATGTTCCCGTAGTTAGTCGATATGGAGGGTGTCTAATAGCGCTGGGTGGGTTAATTACGTGTTCTTTACTGCGTGGTCGATGTTAGTACGAACGTTGTTGTTGTTGTGTTCTGTTTTAAAACAAGTGTTACTGTGTGTGTGGTATATGATCCATAGTACCGAGCTAGTACAAATTAAATTAAAGTTCCTTTTTTTTCCCATGAAAACCCCTTTGTTTGTGTCATATTTGCTATTTATATATTTACTTCTTTCTGCTATGCTCTTGTTTTCGGAACTTGTTTGGACAAGGAAAATGGGCGAAGGGTTAAAATGAAATGAGGTTACCAGAATGGATGTGCTGCCTGTAGTACCATTAATCTACTAGTTCTCGTGCTACCAAAGCTGCCAGGATAAATCTTCAACGGCGGCGGCCCGACTCGAGTATCTGGACTGGGCTTTGAGCTAGTAGTTTTTCATTCTTCAGCCGCGCGAGAGCTGCCCAGGGAAAGGACGACAGGCTAACAAGTACGGAATAAGTTTAATTTAGGTCCTCCTTTTACAATACCAGACATGACGCTCCTCTGCTATTTATGTTGATGCCCTCATTACAAGGTTGTGTCAATCCCGCTATGATGGTAAAAGTGGTGTCGCAACACACATAATATCAATCATCAACGCGGTTCAGCGACTAAGAGCTATGGACATGACTATTTCTAATGATTTTCTTGTCTATTTCATTATGAATTCGTTGCCATTAGATTTTGAATCACTAAAAGCTAAGCTATCATACTCAGAAGAATAAATAGTCAATTACAGAATTAATAAGTCATGCTGTTAATGAGGAAAAACGACTAAATGCCGAAAGGCGTAATAAGCAATCTTTCTCCACTAAAGCTCTAAAGACTAATAAGAATCTCACTAATGAGCCCAATGAGTGAAGCGCCATCATTGTCTGCAAACTTTGCCATAAGTCTGGGCATGAGTAAGAGGACTGCGAGGGCTTCAAACAACAGCTTCCTTAGAAGGGTAATCTTACTAATTGCAATATCATTGCCCATACTTATGACACATTTATATGATACCTAATGCCCTTTAATTCTTGGTGAATGACATAGGTGCATTGCACTTATTCAATACAGTAAAAGGAGAGCAAAGCCATCTTAATGGGAATAAATTTGATGAGGAGACAGTTGAAGATCTTCCTTAGTCTATAAGGACCTTGGTTGTTTCTTTTTTGCTATGTTTGTTCAGTTATGTTTTCGGACATATTTTCATTTATATGGCTACAATATTGAGTTTGATAATAAGGGTTATTTATTGAATTCAATAATAAAGTTGAGAGACTTGCCTTCGAGCGAGACAAATTATAATCGCTCCATTATGATACTGTGTTTGATGTTTGCGATGTTGTATGAGACCTCATCGAAATTATGACATTGTTGTTTAAGTCACATTTCGAAAGGGAAGATTATGTTTCACTGCATTAGAAACGCCTTTACTAACTCTGAAGTCTCTAAAGATAGTAGAGGTACATTAAAAATATAAAGTTTTCTTTCAACGGTAAAATATTATTCATAATAAATACCAGTCTTCCAAACACAGACATGGACGTGCTTCACAATATATGTATTGTTGTGTGTTCGCTGCTGGTACATATGGCAGACGTACGTAGTATCACGTTAATGCTAGCAGAGGATATAGAGACTAAACTTTAGATCATGTCACATCGGATGTTTGTATACTAATTTGGAGTATTCGGTGAGACGTGGAGATCGAATCTGTCGCCGACGACTCTGCCAATTCTGTCCAGGTTAAATCTCTCAACTCAGCTGAAGTGCATGCAATTTACTGTTGATTAGCATGTTTTTTAAGATAATGTGTCGATTAGTATGTTTAATGGTGATTAGTTCATTAATTTAGCTAATTATTATGTGTGTGTATCAATTGCGTCGTGTAGAACATCAGGCTGGTGATTGACATCGGCGACACAACGATCCAGGTCCCTCTCAATGGCCCCACCGTCGTGCAGAACATCGGCCGTCAGGCTGCCGCCGCCGCCGTCGCCGGAGATTCGTCAGCCGGTGGTGTTAGTGAGAAAACCGGTGGTGCTGGTGGCGGCGGCGGCGAGGAGTGGATGCAAGAACAGGATGGCTTGTTGTGCATGCGCGGGTGGCTGATGGCGGTGGCCACGCTGTTTGCCGCCATGGCGTTCCAGGCAGCGCTGCGGCCGCCGGGGTGGATGCCTGCCGAGGCCGCGTGACTGGTTCGCGGCGCTGCTCGCCGCCGAACCGGCGGCGGCCGCCGTCACGAGGGACCAGGCCGGAAAGGCGATGCTGTACCTGATCGTCTACACCTGCACCTTCGCCACGTCGCTCGCCGTGCTCCCTGATGCTGCTCGCTGTCGGCAGCGGCTGCGCGTCGAGGAGGGTCACCGCGAGGCTGATCACCAACATGATGACGGCCGTCGCGCTGTTCGCCGCGGCGACGTTCGCGCTCTACGCCGCCGACGACTACCGGCTCATGGACCGTTCGTCGGCACCGTCGTGGCCGCCGTCACCGTCGTGGTCGTCAGGTGCAATCTTGCTCTGCCGTTTCGGGGAGGCGACGCCGGCCATGGTTGTAGCTGGGTTTCAAGATTGTAAACGCGTCTATGCAAAATTGGGTCATTGGCTTTGCATCCAAACCACACAAGGACACATTGATTCTGGAAAGGAATAAGTTCACATTAGATCCCTTATCAACGAATCCGATTTTCGTCCTTCAACCGGAAAACCAGATACAACAGGTCCCTCAACTATCAAAACGGTGCACTTGAGGTCCCTCGGCGGTTTAGATGACGGTTTTGGCTGACGTGGCGTCTACGTGGCTAATTTGACTCCGTCTTCATCTGACGTGGCAATGACGTGGCGCTTATGTGGCAATTCAATCCAAAAAAATAATAAAACCTATGGGATCCACATGTCAGTTTCACACACACAATAATAAAAAAATAGTGGGCCCCACCTGTAATTCTCAATCCCCTCCTCTTCTTCCTCCTCTCTCCCCATCTCCCCTCTCTTCATCTCTCTCCCCTCTGCTCCCTACTCTCGCCGGCGCAGATAAGGACGACGTGGAGAGCAGGAGAGGTGCGGCCGACGAGCCGATGCTGTTCAACGGCGCCGCAGGCGGCGACCGCGTCGAGACCGAGCGCTTCCTCCGCGCCGTCGACGACCTGCGCCGCCGTCCCTGGCTCCAACTTTTCACTGTTCTTGGCAGGTTCCTCCGTTGTTTTGTGTTGTTGCTCTTGTTCTTCCATAGTGTTGTGATGTGCTGCTAGGATCGATACAATACAGTTATACGGCATTACGGCCATGCCATAAAGGTGGCAAAACCTCATCTTTCAGATTCAACTTGGTTGTTTTGCTGCGTGTGAGACTCTGAGCAAGTTCTGAGCTTTTCTTTTGTGCAAGAGAAGAATCTGGCTTGCTTGCTCTTATCGTTGAAATCTCTCAATGCTGGTGTCTGCCCTGCTGCTACTCGCGTCGGCTGTCATCCGGGTCGTCGGTCGGGCCCAGGGGTGGTGCGGCTACCGCCGTGTAGAGATGGCACGGCTTGAGGATGAGTCCAGGCATGTGCTGTCGTCCCGTGCGCTCGACCTTCAGATCGAGGCGCTCGCTTATCACGGGGGCTCGCTCTCCATCTCCAGTGACCGGTCAAACTCGGCCTCGTCTGCTGAACTCCAGGTGGTGGATGAGGACAACTCCGTGTCGTCGTCCGTTGGGCGGCGGAGCCGCGAGGTCGACCTCCTCCTCGACGACGCTGTCTCCGACCTTTGCGCCTCCGCTGCGTGCGTGGTGTGTGCGGCGGGCGACGAGGAGAGGAGCGGCGGCCCCCGGCGTTAGGCCCATAGGGGCGGGAGTGGAGGAGGCCGCACCTCTCCACGTCGTCCTTATCTGCGCCGGTGAGAGGAGGGAGCATAGGGGAGAGAGATGAGGAGGGGATTGAGAATGACAGGTGGGGCCCATGTTGGCCCCACCATTTTTTTTATTATTGTGTGTGTGAAACTGACATGTGGGTCCCATAGGGTTTATTATTTTTCGAGATCGAATTGCCACGTAAGCTCCACGTCATTGCCACATCAGATGAAGACCGAGTCAAACTAGCCACGTAGGTGCCACGCCAGCCAAAACCGCCATCTAAAACGCTGAGGGACCTCAAATGCACCGGTTTTGATAGTTGAGGGACCTGCTGTATCTGGTTTTCCGGTTGAAGGACGAAAATCGGATTCGTTGACAAGTTAAGGGACCTTAGATGAACTTATTCCTTCTGGAAAATCACGATGAGACGAAACATAATAAGACCAGATATGATAATTACTGGGACTGCGGGCCGGCCTGTGTTTAATTCAGCCACAGCCCATATTATTACACACGTAACGCATAAGAACAATGTTTTGTACCACATGAAAAATCTACATCGGTTTAGACCGGTATAAAAGAGGACACGATCGAGATGCTCCTGCCAAGCTCGGTGGTGCGAGCTTGTAATCCCAGCTGCGGGGGGCGGGAGTTGGCAGGGTTTGGCTGTTGTTGGGGGATCGAGGTATATACGAGATATTTATCCCCCGGGTCTCGTGCCGGATGCTAGCATTCAATATCCGACTTTGGCCCTATCTACTCACGAGAGAAGCCACGGCCCTTGTGCTGCCTAACGAAAACGTCTAGGTGACTCCCTATCTACTCACGAGAGAAGCCACGGCCCTATCCCGTCCAACTTCTCTTTTTTTTTTAATTCATGGTACATTCTTATTTTCACACCCTTTCCACTCACGAGATCATCCACGGATTTGATCACTTCAATCGATCATGAGAGAAGCCACGGCCCTATCCTATCCAACTCCACGGCCCTTGTGCCGTCTAACGAAAACGTCTAGGTGACTCCCTATCTACTCACGAGAGAAGCCACGGCCCTATCCTGTTCAACTCCTCTTTTTTTTTTAATTCATGGTACATTCTTATTTTCACACCCTTTCCACTCACGAGATCATCCACGGATTTGATCACTACAATTGATCATGAGAGAAACCACGGCCCTATCCTGTCCAACTCCTCTTTTCTTTTTAAATTCATTCTTATTTTCACATTCTTTCCACTCACAAAATCATCCACGGATTTAATCACTACAATCGATCCAAACTCTAAATGTGCCAAATGGGTTTAACACACTAAAACCTAGGTCTTAGGGGATCGACCTAAATAATGATTGGAAAGAAGTAGAGGAGATGTTTTAGAAAAAAAAAGCTATTATATAAAAAAAAGAAAAAAAAAGCTAAGTTGTTGGAAGAGCAAATTATTATCTGCAGGTAGTAATCCGACTCTTATTAATTCAGTGTTGAGGAGCGTACCAATATGTATGTTAACCTTTTTACGATCCTTTGGGGAATTTTTTTTTTAAAACCTGATTATAATATATCAAGAATTTATTTGTCAATGTGGATTGGGTATTCTAAACTTGAATGAGATGTTTGCTCCACAAACGGTTATTCAGGTTAATAAATGAGGAAGGGGTGTGGCAAAATATTCTTTGAAACAAATTTGATGGAAGAAAATTATTTCTTTAGTTGAAAAGAAATCAAGCGATTCTCCCTTTCTGTTAGGTTTGATGAAGGTCAAACATGAGTTTTGTGTCCAGGTTCTTTTCTGTTGAAAAATGGAACTCAAATTCGTTTACGAGAGGATGTGTGGCTTGGACGGAAAAAGCTTTAAAGATCACTATCCAATGCTATAGGAAAAAGTCTGAATTACCCCTATGTACTCTTGTGTGAGTACGAATTACTCCCATAAACCACAAAATCAAACATCCTTCACCCTCAACTTTTCATACTGAATGGATTGCCCCCTTGACTCGCTTTGGAGCGGTTTTTGTCCTACGTGACACACACATGGTAGTTATGCTTCTTCCTCTCTTGGTCTCCTCTTCCTCGACTCATCTCAATCGATATCCATCTCTACCCGCTGCTCGCCACCTCACCAGCCCTAGCCCCAAAGCCAATCCCTAGCAGCTCGTCGTCTTCATCATCGCCGCTGAGACCTGCCGCACCTGAGGCTGGCGCTTGCTGGGAGGTGCCCATGGAAGTGGGGGAGCCGATCCTCGCAGACAGACCAGAGAGCAGAGAGGGCTTGGAGAGAGGTGGAGGTGGCCGACGGGTGTGCTGAGGTCGTCATGGTAGCAAAGGGGACCGCCCGGCGGCGGCCACCCAAGGAGGCTGCCGATGAGGCCCAACACAGGTGTTGGTGGGGAAGAGGTACGGGCCTCGGCGCGAAGATGGACGGCACAACTAGTGGCAGTGCGATAAGAAGTCATCCTCGCCCCACAAAGGGGAGCAGATATGACGCAACTGTGAGCTGGTCGGCTATCTTCACCACCTTACGCTACGAGAGAAGCGTCACACTCACATCCCCCACGGCCGACGCCATGGCCTACCATTGAGGGTAGGAGGAGGACGCTGCCTGCGCCGTGTTGATGAGAGGGTGACGGGATTGGGATGGTGTTGATTTTTAAGATCGATAATATAATTTATGGGGTGCACAAGACTAAGACTAAGAAAAGATGGTGACATAGAAATTCCTAATCAAACACTTTAGGCCAAGGGAATCAGAGGAAGCAGTAATGATCATAGTGATCTCTATCTCTGCCCCTTATTTTGCGCTCAACCGAAACACCAGTGGTGCTAATTTTCAGCTACCTGAATAATATTCTGACGCAGCTGCCGATCGAGGCAGCTCCCGGGGTCTCTTGTTAATTTCACGGAAAACGCTTTATACCGCACGTCTGAAGAAACATAAATATCGGACACCTTATCTATCCTACGGACGAACCATATCACTGCATCATACATACATAACTATTTCTTTTCATTCTTTCCTCCTCTCTTTAAATATTTTTTCTTCTAAATTACTTATCCGATTTACGAACTGATCACACCGTTGTATTCGTTGCAATTAAATCTTTACAACAAGATATCATATGATTATATTATGTCAAAAGAAAAACATGTGTTTCAAACCGTTAAAATAAAATGTTTCATACGTGATAGTGATATGTTTTAATGTGCGTCTTCAGTGTGTTTCATAAAATTCCTAAAACTACCTGCTACTACTCTCTCCAACTCATCTATGCACACATGCATGTATTTTAGCAAGCTTCAAAATGATTTTTCTCTTAAATTATTTATCCAATCCATGATCCGATCACACCATTGTATTCGTTTTAATTAAATCTTTATAACAAGATATCGCATGATTATATTTTGTTAAAAGAAAAACACATGTTTCAATTTGTTAATACTTGTTGTTTCATACGTGACAACGACATGTTTCAACGTGTATCTTCACCATGTTTCATAAAATATTTAAATGTTTCAGTTGCTGATTTTTTTGTTTCACCCTATATAACTTAATGTTTCACTTGTTGGTCAACTGCAATATTTGACCATCCGATTTTTTTTGGAGCATCGGACGTCCGATGGGTAGCTTCCTCCTAATTTCACACCTTGCTAAACCTCACTAAATCTTCACTAGAGAGTCTCTTGTCTTAATTATTCTGCTGTTAGCAGTTTGGTGGCTGGGTATTAGTCGGGTACTCAGCTTCTCTAGTCTTGCCAATTCTAGTGAACAACTTACAATTGTAGAGCAGAGCAGGTGAAGGTGCATGAGCAGAGTACACCGTCGTACAGAACATCGACCGTCAGGCTGCCGCGATGACACGTCAGCTGGTGGTGCTGGTGGCTTCGGCCGCGAGTGGCTGCAAGAACAGGACGGCTTGAATATTCTGACGCAGCGGTGGATCGAGGCAGCTCCCGGGTCTCTTGTTAATTTTACCCCTCGCTGAACCTCACTAAATATTTTCTAGAGAGTCTCTTGTCTTAATTATTTTGCTGCTAGCAGTTTTGTGGCTGGGCATTGGTCAGCTACTCAGCTTCTCTAGTCTTGCCAATTCTAGCGAAACTGTGACATGAACAACTTAGAATTGTAGAGCAGGAGAAGATGCATGAGCAGAGTACATAACAATGGCGTCGTATATAAAACCGTAATCAATCATTCAAGGATTGTACATCTCGTCGATCTATGCAGACAACTCCTGCCAATTCTGTCCAGGTCGGTTAATCTCTATTCGTCGTGCCGCCGTGCCTCCTTGTTGGTCGTTGACTCCGCGGCGTGCCTCCTTGTCGGACGGAGACTCTTCGCGGTGCCACCTCGCCTCCTCCTCACTGAGTCACCTAGACACCGCGTTGCCAGCCGCCATCCAGCCCCTAGCCAACTTTGTAGCCGCTGATGTGGTGTTCTTTTTTTTATCGTGTTGAACATATTTTGGTGCTCAATTGATTTCATTGTGAGTTGGGGTTTTCTAGCTTGTATTTGTAATTTGATCTGACTCTTTCCCTAGTTTCAAAATATGTGTTGTTTACTATTACTCATTGTGCTGTGTTGATTGGAGGAAGATTTGACTTTGTGCAGGACGGTGGATGAGGATTGATTTCGCCCCGTTCATCCCTTCGGGGCTAGGGTCAGGGAAACTCGCAGAGGAGCAGGGTGGAGATGTTCTTGTCCAACCCGCCCCTAGTAAAAACCGTCGAGAGAGTTAATTTGCATTGGTTTTAATAGGTGAGGGAGTCTTGTATCCGGTTTTATGGTTGGGGATGCAAATCAAACTTAGCCTATAGTTGAGGGAGGTAAATGGAATTTTTTCTTTCTGTTACTTTGCTACATTGGACTTCGGCCTAGGAGGATTGTGGATGGCATCTAAACCCAGCCCAATTGTGGTGATAGATTGCCTCAACAGACAAGCCATGGCTCTATCCTGCCCCAACTCCTCTTTTATTCTTATGATTTTTTCTTTTAACTAGCAAGGTCTGGTAATGGTTTCTTACCACCGCAAAAAAAAAAAAAGAATTCCATGTTAGATAACCTAGCTCTGATGTTAGATGATTTGTTTGCTTACTTCCATTCTAGCAGATAGAAAGAAACTAAAAGACACAGCAGGGCAGTTGAACAGAGTTCTGTTGACACCACAATCCTATTTTTGTTGACAGTAAATATTAATTTAGGGACGGTTTGAGTGTACAAGGGTTAGGCTGAGTTCCTAATCAAATTACAAATACCTAAACAAACACTTGGGTGAAGGGAATCAGAGGAAGCAGTAATGACTAATGACCAATGTGGTCTCTAGCTCTGTGCCCCATTTTTTGTGCTCAATCAAAACACCATATTTGATCATTTTCAGGCAGCCACCGGAGTTTGTTCTCCTACTTCACCAAATGTTCACCTACGTCATAATTATTCTGCTGTTACTAGTTTGGTATCCCTTGCCAAAACTGCAATATCATATCTAGCTAAACTAGCTAGCCTATCACATGAAGTCGTGAACAAGGTACAATAGCAGAGCAGGTGAAGTACATGCTGAGCTTGAGCTTGGCAGAATGAGAATCTGTACCAAACTGTATTCAATCATCCAAGGTTTGCATATCATTGACCGGCGTGGATCCAGAAAGAAGTGGAGTCTGGAGAGCCAATCTGTAGCCAACAGCAGAGGCTCAGGGGCAAACCCTAGCCGCCGCCGCCGCCACCCACCCTCCTCTCCTCTCTCTGTCTCGCCGCCGTCGGAGTTAGTTGCTGGACAACCGTGCGGGGAGCTGGGATGGCGGCGGCGGGGCGTAACCACGGCGACGCGTCGTCTCTGGCGCGAGGGAGGCGGGGCGGAGCGTGGCGAGCCAGGCGGAGGGAGGCGCGCTCGACGGCGAGCGAGGCTGGGGATCCGGCACCGCGGTGGCTAGATCCGGTGCTCCCGCGGCCGGATCTGGCCGCGCAGTGCAGGGCGACGGCTCCGTCATGGGCGCGGAGTGCTGCGGCCGAAGGCCGTTGGCGGCGGCAGCAGCGGCGGAGCGAGGGCCGCACTGCGACGACGGCGGCAGAGGGTGGGCCGTGCTTCGACGACGACAGCGGCGCGAGGGCCGCGCTGCGGTGGCGGCGGCGCGGTTCGAGGGCCGTGTTGCGGCGGCGATGGTGGCGCGAGGGCCGCGTGCCGGCGAGGGGAGGACTGCCGCCCGTTGGCGGCGTGCTCCTGCCTCTCTCCGCCCGGCTTGGTGGTGTGCGTGGGGAGGAACTGTGGGGTGGTGGACTGGGCTAACTGGTGGCTAAGAAGATGATGTGGTGGTTCGTTGACGGTTGTTGTGTGAGGTGGTGGTGGCAATGGATGGAAATCGATGGCGAAACCCTTGCTTAGCCTTGGCTGGCATGACGACGGCGACGCCCTATGGCGCCGTTTCCCTTCTTGGAGGCGTCGTTATGGCGTTTTTCTTTATCGCTATCAATCTCCAGGTGAAAACTGTGTTCTGGTTTCCGGACGGACGGTGGCGGCATTTCACGTCGTATCCTTCATGGGGGCATCGTCTTGGAGAACCTTACCCTTGCATCGATTACTGTTGGCGGACTCCTGTGTCAGCTCGAAGCATTAGATTCCTAGGTTTTGGCGAGGCCTTTTCCTTTTTGGCTCCTTTCTTGTATTGGTGGCATCCAGCTTCTTCGTTTGTCTCTGTCAGGTGGAGTCGGAGCTGCTACGTCGTTGGGGTGCGACGTTGCTTGGCAACGATAACATTTGCAGTTTCTCTCTAGGGATGTTGGTGTTGCCAGTGTAGGTTCGGCGCCTCAGGGGCTTTGGCTGATGTCCAAAGTGTGAGCTCGATGTTGTTTTGCTCGTTTTGGCGGTGCCTTCAATGATGTTATGATCGCCGTGGAGTCGGAGCTGCTGGGTTGCTGGGCGGCATGTTTGGCAACGATAACACGTGCCTTGTGATGTCAAAGTTGTATGACGCTTTTGCAGCTTTTCGACATCGATGTTCGCCTTTGGATTCCGCTGTCGTAGTTTGGTTAGAGTTGTGTGATGCTCCGTGTGCTGTGTGGTTTGTACCGGCCGCAGTTGAGGGCTTGGCGAGTCTACTTGCTAAGAGGTTGTTTTTTCTTTTTCTGTAACCCGTCTGGGTTTTTACTCCTGCTTAATTGAAATATAATTGGCAAAACTGTGGCTGTTCTGTCCAGGTTAATCTATCTTTTCTTAGATGAAAGATGCACGTAATTTACTGTTGAGGAGTATATTCAAGGTTGATTAGTGTATTGATTAAGCCAGTTATGTCTATCAATTGCACCGTATAGAAACATCAGGCTGGCGATTGACATAATGACATCGCCCGGCCGTCAGGCTGCAGCGGCGGTGGCAGTGATGGCGCGCGATATGTCAGCCAGCGGTGTCAGCGAGATCGAAAGCCGCCGGTGGCTGATGCCTGATGGCGATGACCACTCTGTTCGCCGGCATGGTGTTCCAGGCGGCGCTGCAGCCGCCGGGGTGGTGCAGGCGGGGCCTGCGCTTAAGCCCATATAAGACGCGCAAGTCTTATGCACAGGAGAAGTTCTGTACCACATGAAAAATCTAGGTAGCCTTAGACCCGTATAAAAGAGGATGTGATCGAGATGCTCCCGCTGAGCTTGGTGGTGTGAGCTTGTCAATCCAGCTGTGGGTGGCAGGAGTTGGTAGTGTTTGGCCGTTGTTGGGGTGGATCGAGGGTAGTAGATATCTCTCCCCCCGGATCTCGTGCATGGTCCCTATATTCTAGGCTGGACGGCTCTCGTGCCGTTGGATTATGACGTCTTAGGTGACTTCATGAGAGAAGTCCCACTGCCCTATACGGTCAACTCCTATTTTCTTTTTAAAATTGACTGCAATTTTTTTATTAACTATATCAAATAAAAATTTAACCATATTTATCATTTAATAAATAACGTTCGATCTTTTTTTTAAATTGACTGCAATTTTTTTATTAACTATATCAAAGAAAAATTTAACCATATTTATCATTTAATAAACAAAGCTCGATCGGCCGGTAATTGACCATATTCCTCGTGCTGCTGGACTATAACATCTAGGTGACTCCCTGCTTCTCATGAGAGAAGCCACAACCCTATATTGCCAACTCCTCTTCTGTTTTTAAAATTGATGGTATGCTCCTAATTTTTAGTAAGGAATTTCTTTATTAAATATAGCAAGGAAAAATTTGACCATATTTATCATTTAATAAACTACTCACTGTCGACATTAATACGAAGTAGAGCAAAATTAGAAAAAAAAATTATATATAGCCAAAAAGTAACGATGGTCGGAACGGTACCCCTTATATGGAAACGACACTTGGTTGATCGGTAATTTCCACCATTTTTACACCTAACTATAGCAAGGTTAAAAATTTGATCATCCCTTAAAATTTGTTACTCTTCCCAATTGATTATCATGTAACTTATCTATTCATTTGTTTCTGCATTAGTAAATGGTATCGTTGCATGCAATTTTTTTTATGTATGCAAGAGTAAATGTGTCGTTTCATGTCTATTCGTTTATCTGTGTAGGAGTAAATAATATTGTTGCATGCTAGTGTAAGTCTGTATGCCAACATGCATTTTTTTTATTAGCTATAGCAAGGTTAAAAGTTTGATCATCCCGTAAAGTTTTTAGGTCTTACCAAATTGATTATCATCTAATTTGTATTTGTTTATTTGTGCATTAGTTAATGATATCGTTGCATGTCATGTCTATTTGTTTATGTGTGTAGGAGTAAATGCATCTTTACATGTTTGTTTGTTTATTTGTGCATGAGTAAATAATATTGTTGCATGCCCCGCATGTATGCTAGTGTAAGTTTGTCTGTCCAGATGTATGCCTAACATAACACCTTGATCGATGATGTTTAATTTCAGAAGTAAGGATGTTGTTTTTCTCAGTCTCGACATCATTCGTAAATATGATGCATCAACTCCGACTCTGCCTAAGCACTAAAACTCTAGCACTACAGAGGGCAAAGCACACCGCTCCAAACTCGGCCCTACGACAGGTTCACTAACACACAAGGCACTTGAAGCACGGGCAAGGCCAAAGAGCCCTGACAACAAACAAGCTGGACCAACTTCACGGACGAACACATCTCATCCACCGAAAGACTCCACGACCAAGGTTTGGAGGCAGACCGGCCAACAGAAGGGTGGAGCATCAAGGAAGGCGAGGAGGTCTAGCCTGCCGGAAGAGGAACTGAAAGTTGAAGACAGGGCTACAGAGACATCGGAGTCTTCCATGTTTCCGACGAGATCAAAGAAGAGCTTTGTGGCGGAGGCCACATCTCCACCAAGAACCGCCGGGCTTTGCAGGAAAGCACCCCTGGCAACTGCGACAACTACCACCAACGCAGAGAAGAGCTAGGGCGAGCAGAGCAGCAGAGCAACTAGAAAACTACGTGAGGGAAAGAGGAAGGGAGGAAAAGGAGGGGGTGGGGAGGAGGAGAAGAAGGGAGGTGGCAGCAGAGGTGGGGTGGGAGAGGGGATGGATGCCCAGAGAGGTGCCAGAGTCACCACAGTGGTTCAGAGAGGCGCCAGAGTCGCCGCCGCGCCCCGACGATGACCACCCCACCGGACCGCCAATAGGGCGACGTGCGCTGCCTCACATGTGCCGGCCTCTGCCACTCGCGCGCACTGGCCTCGCGCGCCAACATGAACTGCAGCAGCCCGCCGCCGGCCACACGCCACGCCGCGCGATGGCGCTGCCACCCACTTCGACCGGATCCAGCCTGGGACGGGCCAGATCCGGCGACAGTAGTGGCGGATTTGCCGCCACCACCGCCCGCCACCGGCGTTCACTGCCTCCTGCGCGCCTAAGAGGATGCGCCGCCTTCGGAGAAGGCCCCACCGCCGCCCTCCTTGGTCGCTAGCCGACTTTCCGGTGGTGAGCTCCGGTAGCAACAAGGTGAGGGGAGGGGGAAGAAGGGAGCGGCGGCGCTGGGTGTTTCACCCCCCCGTGTCGCCTGCATGAGGGCGACGCGGGGGAAAGTGACCATGAGAATGTATATTTAAAATTATAAAGGTGACTTGTATACAATAGAGCTTGTTAACAATCTGAAGTGAGCTACACTTTTAGATTAAAAAAAACATAGGATGGAATTCTGCTTGTCATCTGTCACGGTGATGCGAGATGGAGATGGGAAAGCGAGCTGCAAGCGGAGCGCCGTCGGCGGTTAGGGATTCAGGGTCGCGCAGACTCCACGGTCGTGCCGTCGCCTGTCACGGTGATGCGATCAGGGAGAGACCGAGAGCGCCAACATCCACCAGATCAAAGAGGAAACGGCACGTGCTACGTCTCGCCCTCAATGGCTCGATCTCGATGATATCACGCCTTCCGAGCCTTCCTTTCCTGGCTTGGCTGGCTCCTTACCTATCGACTAGGCCTGAGGGTCTGCCTGGAATGTTGGGTCAGAATGGGCGCCCCTCTACTCTGGGCCCTACGCGGTCGGACAACCCGCCTGGCTAGGCCCATAGCCATATGGAAAATCTGCAACGTTCGTGACTCGCATAAAACATCACGTGCTCGTGTTGATCCCACCGAGCTTGGTGGCGTGAGCTTGTCAGCCTCTCGGGGGGAAGGAGTTGGCAAGTTGGGTCTGTGGAGATCGAGGCAGAGACATAACTCTTCCGCAGTCTCGTTGGCAGAGGCACAGATGCAAGCAATCCTCTTTGACTTTGGCCCAAGGAGGATTGGATGGCCATCCAAGCTCATGCCAACAATTTACCTAGGGTTGCCATCGGCAGGGACCTGCATCCTAAGCCCAAGGTGGCCAACCGGCCCCTGGGCCTAGATGACATCCAGTCCTCTCCGACTTTGGCCCAAGGAGGATTGGATGGCCATCCAGGTCCCTCCCGAGACTACTCGTGAAATTAATTGCGACCCATCCTGCCAACTTTTTTTTCACTAAATTTGGAGCTAATTCGCTTGCAATTTCTACTCTTTTGTAATTTTTTTCTTCTATTCCAACTTCATAGACACACTGAATTAATATTTTGTGTGCGGTAAGCCTAGGCATTGGGCCAAGGATTGCCCTAAGTGCAAGGTCAAGAAGTTTGCAAACATGGTTATTAGTGAGGACGGAGGAACATCGGGGTATGGTAAATTTTTACCTATAGTTCTCTCTGTCTGTCACTCACCTGATTGGTGGGTTGATACTAGTGCTGATATTCATGTGTGTGCTGACATTTCCCTTTTTTTTTTCTTATCAGGTCGGGAGAGGTTCCTCCTTGTTGATTGGAAACGGATCGCTTGCGGCTATTCATGGTGTTGGTATGGTCGATCTGAAGTTTACTTCGGGAAAGATCGAGCAACTGAAGAACGTGCAGTATGTCCCTTCAATAAAGAAGAATCTAGTTAGCGGCTCTCTACTGTGTAGAGATGGTTTTAGACTTGTGTTTGAATTCAATAAATGTGTCATATCTAAATATGGAAGTTTTATTGGAAAATGCTATGACAGCGGGGGTTTGTTCCGGTTTTCTTTGGATGACATGTGTAATAATAATAATGTTGTGAACCATATTAGCGAGAATAATGAGTCCAATGTGTGGCATTCGCGACTTTGTCATGTGAATTTCGGTTGTATGACGCGCTTGGCTAACATGAGTTTAATTCCAAAATTCAATTTGGTCAAAGGTTCCAAGTGCCATACTTGTGTTCAATCAAAACAACCTCGCAAGCCTCACAATGCATCTGAGGCGAGGAATTTGGCACCTCTACAACTTGTTCATTCCGATCTGTGCGAAATGAACGGTGTGTTGACTAAAGGGGGGAAGAAATATTTCATGATACTGATAGATGATTGCACTAGATTATGCTATGTGTATCTATTGAAAACAAAGGATGAAGCATTACAGTACTTTAAGATCTATAAGGCTGAGGTAGAAAACCAACATGAAAGGAAAATCAAACAGTTGAGGTCTGATAGGGGTGGAGAGTATTTTTCCAATGAGTTTACGTGCTTCTGCGAAGAGTTTGGAATTATTCATGAGATGACGTCTCCCTATTCACCCCAGTCCCCCAGGGTAGCCGAAAGAAAGAACCGCACTATAACTGAGATGACGTCTCCCTATTCACCCCAGTCCCCCAGGGTAGCCGAAAGAAAGAACCGCACTCTAACTGAGATGGTGAACGCCATGTTAGACACTGTGGGACTTTCCAAGGAATGGTGGGGTGAGGCAATTTTGATTGCTTGTCATGTCCTGAATAAAATTCCAACTAAGCATAAGGAGGTAACACCATTCGAGGAATGGGAAAGGAAGAAACTAAATCTCTCATACCTACGCACATGGGGCTGTTTGGCCAAGGTAAATGTACCTATAACCACTGCTTTGCTCTCCCGAGAAGGGAGAACGGAAACAGCCTTAGCCTGACAGCGTCTGGACTGACGCCCTTGATGGTGTACATGCTACAGATCTCCAGGAACTGCTGCAGATGAGCGTTGGCATCCTCGTTAGGCTTGCCACAAAATGGGCTAGCCTGCGCCATCGTGATGAGGGTGGACTTCAAATCAAAATCCACGTCTCCCATGTTGATTTGCGGTCCAATGGCCACATTGTCAGCAGAGGGAGCAGCGAACTCGCGAAGGGTCTTGTCAGCCATAGTCTTGAAGGTCGGTGGCGCTGGTACGGCTCGTTTCTTTGTCGGTAGAGTTTTCTGCGGAGCAACGACTCGCGGCCTGACGCTCCGGAAGAAAGCTTCTGGATTTTCTTTGTAGTTTTCCAGCAAGTTGAAACAACCAAGGTTTTCACAATAAAAGCGAAAACAACCAAGGTTAGCCTGCAAAGGAAAATAATTTTATAGAGGTAAATATAAAATATTAGTTCAGGTAATCTCTACTATGAATCTTCCCCGGCAACGGCGCCAGAAATGCTTGTTGGTATTTCTTAACGACATTACTAGAAATATAATTCCCAGCAATGGCGCATAAATACTCCTGGTATATTATGGTTACAGAGTTCATCCGCAAGCACACGGATATACCATTGTAACATTTCACCCGAGAGTATTCCAAGAGTATCGTATTTATTTTATCCCGTGAGAAGATCATGTAGAGACAACTCAACTAATAATTTATATATTACTTGTGATAATCATATTCTAAGCAGGGATTAAGATAATCCAAGGGTAGAGTGACACACAAGCATTAACTACTCATTCTCATAATATATCATCTAAGCTAAGTGGAGAGAAAAGAGAAAGAAAATCTATTCCTATACTTCTAATATACATAGTATACATACATTTTAGTTAACTAATATACTAGCTAATACCCTCTATCCGATGCCCGCCTAGTACTTCGAGAAGCTACCCCTAACTGCCGAGTTACTTACGACAGCCCGTCATGACCATACAACCGGGGCTAAATACGGAGGAATACCCTCCCCAGGGAATTAACTTAGGATTATATACCGGCGCGAAGGAATACCCGTACTGAGCTGTCACCATCAGCGGCCCACCTTTCATCCGTAATATATAACCCCAAATAATGATATCCTGTAATCTAGACACCACGCCTAAACTACCAGATTCTACTGTAATATCATCGTCATGACATAGAGTAATTGCATAAGCAAACATTATACCCGCACCAAAGCATCTCCCAGATAAGCTAGCCGTATATTCAGTATAACATGAACATAATGTAAAGTAGGCATTCATATACTCGGAAAGTATTTCAATACCATAAATGTATATAGAAGAGTATTCTAATAAAAGTACAAAGCTTACAAAAGAGAAGAGAAAAGCTACTAGAGCCATGCCCGAACTCTTCCGAAGACTTCCGGACTCCTGTTTTCTACTCTATTCCTATTCCACCAGCTAGATACTACTAAACTAAACTTTGAGAGAGTAAGAGAAAGCTTGCTTGAGGTGTGTGAGTGAAGTGAGGAGAGGAACTCCTTAAATAGGCTGCCAATGACGGTTGTGGCAGTTGGAATGGTCGGAATTGCCCTCCAACCGTCATTGTGGAGTGATCCACGCCATCCAGCCAAAACCTGGATCCAACGGCACTAAGGAGGGTCGGCTGAACCCCCTGGTTCACCGAACCTATGGCCGGCCCAATCCAACCCAATTTTGGCTGGCGGCCTCCTCTGTTGCTTCTCTTCGCAGACTTGTGAATTTTGGCCCAATTCATCGTGTCAATTATGAGTTCTTGGCCCATTCATACATAAGTTTGATTCTCGATATCGTCCAATTGATTTATCATCTATGTTGATGTCGATTCTCCTCCACTTTATTGTTATTCTCTGCAAAAAGGTTAATAAACCTAATACTAGTGGAATATTATTATTCTAATATATATATATATATATATATATATATATATATATATATATATATATATATATATATATATATATATGCATTGAAAGCATCACTAGTTCTCCTCTATTTTGGTAATATTGACGGTCAAGACTGATCGATAATGACCATCAACAAGAACACAATGATCAAACGCCAGAGGAAAATCCTGAGGAGGATAACATTGTAGATACTCGTAAGAGTAAGAGACAAAGGGTTGCAAAATCCTTTGGAGATGACTACATTGTATACCTTGTGGATGGCACTCCAAGAACCATTGAAGAGGCATATTCATCTCCTAACGGTGACTATTGTAAGGAAGCGGTACGCAGTGAGATGGACTCAATTATGTCTAATGGTACTTGGGAAGTCGTTGAGCATCCATATGGGTGTAAGCCTATAGGATGCAAATGGGTTTTCAAGAAAAAGCTTAGGCCTGACGGTACAATTGAAAAGTACAAGGCAAGACTTGTGGCCAAGGGTTATACTCAAAAGGAAGGCGAGGACTTTTTCGACACCTACTCACTAGTTGCTCGCTTGACCGCGATTCGAGTACTACTCGGTTTGGCAGTCTCTCATGGTCTACTCGTCCATCAGATGGATGTTAAGACAACTTTCCTCCATGGAGAGTTGGAGGAGGAGATCTATATGGATCAACCAGATGGGTATGTACTAGAAGGTCAAGAGGGAATGGTGTGCAAGCTGTTGAAGTCCTTGTATGGTCTCAAACAAGCGCCTAAGCAATGGCATGAGAAGTTTGACAAAACACTTACATCTGTTGGCTTTGTTGTGAACGAAGCTGACAAATGTGTGTACTATCGCTATGGTGGGGGAGAGGAAGTGATCTTGTGCTTATATGTTGATGATATATTGATCTTTGGGACCAGCCTCAATGTGAGTGAGGAGGTCAGGGACTTTCTGTCTAAAAGCTTTGAAATGAAGGATTTGGGAGTGGCTGATGTTATTCTTAACATTAAGCTACTGAGAGGAGATGAAGGTGGGACCACACTTGTGCAATCTCACTATGTGGACAAGATCCTGAGTCGCTTTGGTTATAGTGACTGCAAGACAGCTTCTACTCCTTATGATCCCAGTGTGCTATTAAGGAAATAGCAAGGGATCAATTGAGATACTCCCAGATCATTGGTTCATTGATGTACTTACATAGTACAACAAGGCCTGGTATCTCATTTGCTGTAAGCAAGTTGAGCCGATTTGTCTCAAATCCGGGAGATGATCATTTGCATGCTCTTGAAAGAGTAGTGCGCTATCTAAAAGGGACAATGAGCTATGAGATTCACTACGCCGGGTACCCAAAAGTATTGAAGGGCTATAGTGATTCAAACTTGATATCTGATGCTGATGAGATAAAGGCCACAAGTGGGTATGTGTTCACACTTGGAGGTGGCGCTGTTTCCTGGAAGTTTTGCAAGCAGACCATCTTAACGAGGTCAACAATGGAAGTAGAACTCATAGCTTTAGATACTGCCACAATTGAGGCCGAATGGCTTCATGAGCTCCTGATGGATTTGCCGGTGGTTGAAAAACCAGTACCAACAATCTTGATGAACTGTGATAAACAAACAGTGATTATCAAAATGAACAGTTCGAAGGACAACATGAAGACATCCAGGCATGTAAAAAGGAGATTGAAGTCTGTCAGAAAACAGAAAAACTCCGGAGTAATAGCATTGGACTATGTCTAGATGGCTAAAAATCTGGCAGATCAGTTTACCAAGGGGCTACCACGTAATGTGATAGACTATGCATCGAGGGAGATGGGCTTGAGACCCACTTAGAGTTGCACAATAGTGGAAACCTGTCCATGGTGATCGGAGATCCCGTGAATTTGGATAGTGAAACAAACTATTGTGTAGCTGAGAGAAGAGACCCTAAAATGGGCTTATTTTCATGATGCACTTCTCTTCTAAATCTGTATGGTAGGATGGTACACACCTTAATATGATCCAAGAGGCTTTTCATAAAGTAGAGATGTTTGGCCTACAGAACATCTTAGAAGGAACACACCTATATGAGTCCAACTGCTAGCCACAGTCTATAAGATTTGGGTGATCTCTAGATACTCATGAAAAGGCCGGGAGTATAACTCATACGCTCCAAATAGAGGGGATGCAAACGGCATCCCAGTATTAGTTAAGGGTTTGAGTGAAACCTGAATCACACAAGACTGACAATTCAAGGCATAGTCCATTGTTCAGTTGTGATCTAGTGTAGTTCTTTTCCTAGGTGTAAGTTTAACTTAACAGTTTCCACTGAAACACTGGTATAACAAACAAATGGGCTATCGAGAGCATTTCCAGTGAGCCATGAAATTTGGTGGGGATTGTTGGAATAAATGGGCTAGGCCTGATTTAATTCAATTAAAATCCATAGGCCCGCAATAAATGTTAGAGGTAATAAAACCACCTCAGGAATTTAAGTGAAGAGATCTCAATTTAAAATAGGGAGCTAGAGAAGAGCCCCTGTTGAGCGGTTGAGATAGTGGGCGGACTGCCACACGGGCGCATGCGCGCGCCGGCCGGGCCGGGCCGAGGCCGTGGGCGTGGGCGTGGCGAGGCCAATTGAATTCCTTTCGAACCGGCTCAACGGACAGGAATTGAATATAATTCAATGCGGGCGCGACTGTTACTCTGGTAATGGACGAGAAGCGCCCCCTCCTACGCTATAAAAAGCCACCACCACGACAGAGCTCCGGTTCCGCTCTCCGTCTCTCACACTTCCTCCTCCTGTCGCTGAATCTCTTATGTTTCCTGCGCTGCTACTCTGTCTTCTCCGGTTCTGATCTGTCTTCTCTGGTTCTGATCTCTTGCGCGCACGGGAGATCCAGGACGAGCAGGTGCCTCCAGAACTCCGTCCACCTGAGAAACCTGCACGGGTAGGCGGGCGATTAAGTTTTTGGGGAGCATCTCGACGTGACTGCTCTGCTTCCTCTGCATCGCGATGGCTTCCACTGGCGATGGTGCACCAGGAGCTGGAGGGAATGGCGGCGCTCCAGGCGACAACACCAACGGAGGCAATTCTGCCTCATAATCCAGCGGAGGGACATTGACTGGGTATAATCTTTCTACACTACTGTTCATGTCTACTAAGTTTATGTTTGGCGCAATATTTTTAGTGCATTGCTTTATGGTGAATATCTATACTTTTTATATATTAATCATGATTTGTTTGTTACATCTGTTTGATAATTGTACTGGTTTATTCCCTGTTAAAGTCATGATTATTATCGTAATAATTTAGATTAAAATATGCCGAAATGTGACCATATTTCCAACAGCTTTGGCCTAATTTTCTCATGGATAATATATATCATTATTAGTTTGTTGTTCTTTGTGTTCACTTCCAGGTATACGTTCACGTTCCAGATCGAGCACGTACGGACGGTGGCCGCGGCGGCGAAGCACCCGTCGAGCGAGGAAGACGCACATGCATGAGCGGCCTCGCTGATGGACACGGCGTACAGGACGAGATGAGATGAGCGCCCCGCCGCGCTTCGGCTTCCTCTCCTGCTACAGCCACAACCTCTCAGCACAACAACTAACACCACAGTCACCACTACATCATCCGGCCCAATTTTTTGGTTAGCCCACGAGCACACCAGCACCCCGTTGGTGCATACTTTCTTTGTCCTAAAAATCAACATATTATTGAAAGTGATATTTCTTAATACAGTGAATCTGGATAATATTCTATTCCGATATATTGTTTAGAAAAAATATCACCTTTGATATTAAGTTAGTTTCTTTTTAAAGACGGAGGGAATATGATTTCATCGCGCTTCCATAGTTACTCTGACTCCCTAGCTAGCACAGGTGGTCGTACGTTGTTGCGACTTGCAAGGAGAAAAACTACGGTGGCTGTGCTGATTTCAGATTCCACTGACCGCGAGCTCCGGGTGAATACTCTCGCTCGCGTCGCGTCCGCCTGACGAGGAAGCTACAACCATAATTTGTCGTGCTCTCTCCGCTCCCAGCCATTTGTCACCAACCGCAGCGCATCATATCATTGAGCCACGCACTGAACACGACCGTTCGATCCCCTCAAGGACGCCTCGCGTCGCCGGCGTCCAAGCTCGCCGTCGGTGGCCGATCTCCTGGCGTGCCAAGGACATAAACACGTAAGGCGGTGGCACTAGCGGCGTTAAAACTGTATCCTGAGTGAACTCGTACAACCTTATTTTTTTTACTTATGCTTATATTTGTACTTATTACTCCTAGCTAAAGTTTGAATTTTCAATCTTAAATTAAAAGTTGATTTTGAGTTTTTTTTTCATCGTAGTTTATTTACCGTCTTTACTTTTAGATCGTTATGAATACGTGTATAAAAGTTTTATTTATATATTTTTTTTTCATTTGCAAATCGGTACCGTACGTGTTATTTCTCTCAACCCGGCCGGCCACCTTTTTCCTGTCGATCGTGTGTTGTGTCGCAGTGTCGCCAACTCGGCTCTCTAGCTCGGTCGATCATCCATGACGTCACTACAACAAACAGACAACACGCACCGATCAGAAGGCCTCCACCACACAAGCCAAATGTGCGTCACACTGAAACCCATCCAGATTCATTGAATCCAGCCATGAACTGAGCTATCCAACCTAACCCATCGCACGTCCTTTTTCCTCGCCGATATCAAACCCAAGCCACACACACGCACACACGCTGACACACGAGACGAACACTTGTGCTACAGCTTCTCGCCACCAGCTACTGATCGACCATGGGCGGCCTCTCCATGGACCAGGCGTTCGTGCAGGCCCCCGAGCACCGCCCCAAGGCGTCCGTCGCCGAGGCCGACGGCATCCCGGTCATCGACCTCTCCCCTCTCCTCGCCGCCGGCGACGGCGACGCCAACGGGGTGGACGCGCTCGCGGCGGAGGTCGGGAGGGCGAGCCGGGACTGGGGCTTCTTCGTGGTGGTGCGCCACGGTGTGCCCGCGGAGGCGGTGGCGCGCGCGGCGGAGGCGCAGAGGGAGTTCTTCGCGCTGCCGCCGGAGCGGAGGGCGGCCGTGGCGCGGAGCGAGGCGGCGCCGATGGGGTACTACGCGTCCGAGCACACCAAGAACGTCAGGGACTGGAAGGAGGTGTTCGACCTCGTCCCGCGCCAGACGCCGCCGCCGCCGACGACCGCCGTGGCCGACGGCGACCTGGTGTTCGACAACAAGTGGCCCGACGACCTGCCGGGATTCAGGTCAGGTCACCACATCGATCGATCGTCTTCTTCATCCTCGCATCAATTCAGTTCAACCTCATCGAATTCTTGAGCAGGGAGGCAATGGAGGAGTACGGCGAAGCGGTGGAGGAGCTGGCGTTCAAGCTGCTGGAGCTGATCGCCAGGAGCCTCGGCCTGAGACCCGACCGCCTCCATGGCTTCTTCAAGGACGACCAGACCACCTTCATCCGGCTCAACCACTACCCTCCCTGCCCGAGCCCCGACCTCGCCCTCGGCGTCGGCCGCCACAAGGACGCCGGCGCGCTCACCGTGCTCTACCAGGACGATGTCGGCGGCCTCGACGTCCGCCGCCGATCCGACGGCGAGTGGGTGCGCGTCAGGCCCGTCCCTCACTCCTTCATCATCAACGTCGGCGACATCATCCAGGTACTTTTTTTTTTTGAGCAGCTACATATTTATCAACAAATTTTCTTCTAACAATTTATCGGACATAAATATATTACAATGAAAGAATAATTGTATCATAACTTGTGTGTCCTTATATGTAAGTTTCAGAAATCCTATAGTAACATGGTATTTTCGCGAAAGCGGAGATTGTGAGACCGTATCTTCTCACCCATGCGCGTCATATGATTTTTTTTTCTTGCCAACTTAAATAAATTTCAAAGTAAATCTAATAGATTAAAATTATGTGAAACTTGCATATAAGTTTTCTACGGTAACACGCTATTTTCACGAAACGGAGGTCGTTCCCCTCATCCGTGCGCGTGTTATGATTTTTTTTCTTTCCAAGTTGAGTGAATCTTGGAAGTAAATCTAACGATTTAAAATTATGTGCATACACGTTATATTGCAGTTATATACAAGTTATAATGTAATTATACTACAATTATAACGGTATTCATAGTTGAAAAACTTTTAAAAGAGAATTAGTTAATAAATATATAACAACATTGTAGTTTAATTGTTACTATTTGACATCATTTTTATTTGCATTTTGAATTTGACTGAAAAAATTGAGAGTGCGCTTGTCCAGGTGTGGAGCAATGACAGGTACGAGAGCGCGGAGCACCGGGTGGCGGTGAACGTGGAGAAGGAGAGGTTCTCCATCCCTTTCTTCTTCAACCCGGCGGGCCACACCATGGTGGAGCCACTGGAGGAGGTCGTGAGCGACGAGAGCCCGGCCAGGTACAACCCCTACAACTGGGGCGAATTCTTCAGCACCAGGAAGAACAGCAACTTCAAGAAGCTGGACGTGGAGAACGTCCAGATCACGCATTTCAGGAAGAATTAACGCGCCGGCTAGATCATGTTCAGTAAATTTTCAGATGATGATGCGTGGACAACCATATAGCCTTTGCGTCATAAGTTAATAATGTCTGTGACAGTATATCATGTAAACAATCGTATGATGTGGCTTCTCTATCTGCCGGTGATGGTAATGTGACATTGTAGAAGAGGGTTTGTGAGATACTTCCTTCACTTAACTTTTACGAATGAATATAGACAACCACAACATCCTTGTCGTGACCGAGTGTAGGAGTGGCTGTATCCTGCAGACAAAAGGATCGGGTGAGGCTCTGTTTCTCATACCACTTGGTGGTGTAAATAATCCTACAACATGCCGATCTCATTTGCCGTGCACACGTCTACATTTGTCTAAAGCGGACAAAATTAACGGGAACTCTTAAGGATGTGTTTGGATGGAGAGATTGGCTGGGATAGGATATGGCCGCCCAAATTTTGGAGGTGTTTGGATGGTGGGCGGTACTGGGATATGGCCACCCCCTAGAGAATATTCCCTCCAGATGCCAGCTCCGTGCATCCGGCCGATTCGGCTGGACGGGGCAGCCCAGGACTGCGCGCGACTCGCGCACGTGAAGTGGTCGCGTGCCCTCACCTCCTCCCATCCTTTTCTCTCTTTTTTCTCCTCTGTTCTCACCGGTTCACAGTGGCAAACCCTAGCTCTCCTCTGTCATTCGGCGGCGCACCAGGCGGGGTGGTTCGGCGGAGCGGGTGGCCGCGCCGGGGACGAGCGGCAGGCAGGGCGGGCGGCAGGTGTCGGCGGCGCGGGTTCTCGCCCTCTAGCGGCGCGGGCGGAGGGAACCGGCGGCGCGGGTGCTCGCCCTCTAGCGGCGCGGGCGACGACTACCGGTGGCGCGGCGGCGACTCCAGGCTGGGCTGCGGCGACTGCAGGCGACACGGCAGCGACTCCAGGCGACGCGGCGGCGACTGCAGGCGGCACGGCGGCGAGTCCACGCGGCAGCTGCGGCGGCGAGTAGAAACAACATCATTCTCTTTGCATTCATCCTCGTTTGAAGGTATACTACAAATCTGAGCATTGTTCTTGTTTTTTGGGGATTGATTTGTTCAGATCTGAGTGCTATAGTAGTTTCTAAGCATGGGCATGAATGATTATAGAGTGCTATAGTTGCTATTTTGTGATATTTTGTTCAGATCTGAGTGCTATATGTTGTATGACTCAATATATGTGTGCATGAATGTGGTAGACCTGATTTGGTCAAACTTTGGCATTGTAGATGGACAGCAGAACACGGTTTCTGATTTATGCCTACATTCAACCTTCTTTTGCAAACTCAGACATTAAACTATGAGTATTAAGTGTGATGGCATTTGGTAGATGGTAAATAGGCTTGTGTTAGCCTACTTTTGTCCCTAAACCAGTCACTTGTATTGGATGTATGGTTGATGGTAAAATTCAGATGTGGTGGTTCCATTGGATGATGGTTAATTGATATATTTTTGCATATTTCATTTCTAGGAGCATATGGCGTGTTGTATGTGTGTGCTCCCCTCCTGTTATGTGTGCTAACTGGTAACACATATGCATGTTAAAAATTTCTGAAAAAAATTGTCTTGGGTTCATGATCTATGGACAGATATGCAGACAAGTAACATGAATGCTCATGAGCATCTTGTTTAATTTTAATTTTCTATTCTCAAGGTAGACAACAAATACGTTATGCATTTGATTATTTGTACATGCAACCATCCAATTTTCCAAAGTATACCAGGTAGGAGGTATTCTCACCATTTCCATCCAAAAGGTGATGACAACACTCATCCATCCTACCAAACAAAAAATTGGCTCACCATATCCACCTTTTATCCATCCAACCAAACAAAAACTTGGCTCATCCCATCTATCCAACCAAACAAAAAACTGGATGGCCATATCCCTAAAAAACTGGATGGCCCAATCCCATCCACCCTTGACCACCATCCAAACACATCCTAAGTGAATAGAGATATTTTTTTTTCAAGTGGATCTCTTAAATGATGGCCGGCGAATTCGCTGGTGGCCACTAAAGAGCACCGCCCTTGAAAAATATCGCCACATTAAAAAAAAATCGCCGGCACACTGCCACCCACCGCTTCTCCTCCTTCTCATCTCTAGATCCACCCACCCTCCCCACCGCTTCTCCTCCTTCTCACCGCCCTTGAAAAATATCGCCACATTAAAAAAAAATCACCGGCACACTGCCACCCACCGCTTCTCCTCCTTCTCATCTCTAGATCCACCCACCCTCCCCACCGCTTCTCCTCCTTCTCATCTCTAGATCCACCCACCCTCCCCACTGCTTCTCCTCCTTCTCATCTCTAGATCCACCCACCCTCTGCTCCTCCCTCACCGGCGGCACCTCCATCACCCACCGTAGCACCCCTCTCCTCCTTCCTCCCCATTGGCGGCGGGTCCATCGATCGGCAGCGGCTCGCACAAGCAGTGGCGGCTCCGGCAACGGCAAAGAGGAGGGGTGGCGGTGGTGAGGCGGCTCGTGTAGGCGACGGTGGCTCTGGCGGCAGTGTTCAAGAGGGCGGAGGAGGTGTGGAAAGGCAGATTCGACATCCGCGGTGCTCGGAAGAGGCGGATCAAGCACCGGTGGTGCTCAGGAGAGGTGGACTTGGCGTCGACGGTGCTCGAGTGCGACGACGACAACCCTGAGTCCACCGCGACTACGATGACCTCAAGTCCACCGCGACTACGATGACAACCTCGAGTGCGATGACGCTATCAACAACCATGTCAACTTCGAGCGCATGATGGGGCACAGCAGATCCAGCTGGGATTTGGGATTTGGGATTTGTGAATTGTGATTGTGGATTTGGATTTGGGGATTTGGGATATCCTTTTTTTTTTCTCCTATTTGACCAAGTTTATATTTACAACGCAAAACAAACATAACAATATTAAAATATATTTGATGTTAGATTTAATGTAACTAATTTGATGTTGTAAATATTATTAACTTTTTCTATAAACCTACTCTCAAGTTTAAATATTTTTAAAAATAAAGTCAAAGTGTCAAATAATTTGAAAGAGAGTGAATAGCTGATTATAATTTTTTGTGGTGTCAGTAAAATCAAGTCAACCTCCAGTGAATCTTGGGTTCATAGTCACCCATCAGTTTCCCTTGCTGCCGGTAACTGCACGGTTACCGAGGTTACCATGCTTACCACGGGAAACGGTAATGGTTACCGACAGTAAAATTTCGACCAAATTCAAAATTTCCCAAAAAAAAATGAAAACAATCCAAAAAATAATCATGGATGTGATTCTTGATTTTTAGTGGCAAATGGTGAAGAAATTTTTGAAAAAGAGTAAAGATAAAATTAAATTTAAGGGCAAAACTGATAATAGTTTAGAAAATGGAAAAAAAGAAAAAATATCCATTGAGGCCCAATAGAGAAGGAAATATCTCCATAATATACAAGAGGTCATGTTGAATTTTTTATTTTACATCCAAAAATTCGGTTTGCAACTATCCTATATATTTTTCTAATTATCCCTAGTTTCTACATTTAAGTGGGTTTTCAATTTTTTTTTTTAGCATTGTTATGTTCATCTACACAACTCATGGTTACCGTGCAAACCATGTAACAACCAAACCGTGCAACCGTCAAATTTTTTAATTCAAATGCTTGCCGACGAAATTCATGCGGTTTTCTGCGGTTACTTCGGGGGTGCGATAACCGCTCTCCAAGCGGTAAGGGAAACCCTGGCATCCATACAGCAGCTGCATATTCTGATCACACGGCGGAACACGAGGAGGGCCGGGATCCCGACAACAACTCTCGAATCCACGCGAGCTCCTTGTCCCAGCTGAATTCTCCCGCCGGCGGCGCTGGAAATGCCATTGCCATGTCTGGGCACGGCACGACACCGGACGCCGTCCAGAAAATGTCGCCGCCGCCGCTAATGGAGCATGGCTCTGCCGCCGGCGCCGGGAACGGCGAGGATTCGCCGGGCTCGCCGTGCTTCGGGCCAAGCAACTCGTCGACGGTTGCCCCCATCGCCAGCGCCATGATCACCTCGTGGTCCGTGCGAGGGCCGTCCCTCGTCTGCACGAGCGTCTGCTCCTCCGGCGGCGGTGGGAACTGGACGGACGGATGAATGCTGCCGACCTCGTCGCCGTCGACTCCGGCGGGCATCACGTCGGCGTGCCGGTGCCGCGAGCTCGCCGGAGCATGGATCAGATCGTCAGCCGCCTGCTTCCTCTTGGAGCCCGAGGTGGACGCCGCCGCGGCCTGCAGGCGTGCCTCTACTTGAGCGGCGCGAGGCGACCGGTACATCTTGCAGAGGACCAGGCCGCCGGCGTCGGCCTCGCCGCCGCCGCCGCCGCCGTGGTCGACGCCGAACTCCGTCATGCACCACCCGAGCCTGGTCAAGCGGCGGCCGGACCCCCTCTCCCTCACCCCGTAGGACAGCCTGCGCAGGTGCCCGACGCGGCGCCCGCCGGCGTCGAGCACGGCCTTCTTGCCGCCCTCCGGGTGCCAGCAGCCACAGTGCCCGGCCTCCCCGTTGGCGCCGCCGCCGCCGCCGACCGCGCGCTGCCGCCGCCTGGCCCCGACGCCGCCGCCGCCGCGGTGCACCGGGCAGAAGAAGTAGTACACCGCGCCGGCGCCGTCGCCGCGGTCGGTGCCCCGGGCGGGGACGTGCCTGGCGGCGAGGTCGGGCGGAGCGGCGGAGTAGACGTCGGCGTCGTGGATGAAGGGGAGCTTGATGGTGTCGTCGGCGATCTTGGGGCGCAGGAACTTGGTGATCAGCTCGTGATCCGGCGGAGAGAAGGTGAGGCCACCGGCCATGGGTGATCTCTAGTTTCCCGCGCCCCCGCGCGCGCGAGAGCTAGCTAGGGTTGGAAGCGATCAAGCGATCGATCAACGTACAATCGAGGAGTAGGAGTAGATATTTGAATTCAGGTAGGTTAATTTGATTCGTGTTCATCTCTAATTCGGCTAGGTTATTCGTTTTCATCTCGGATAGGCTGGTTTGGAAAAATTAATTGGGCCTTCAGCTTAATTGGCTAGGGGCCAATTTGACTCTCGTTAGTTCGTTGGCTTATAGAGTACGATGCATTCAAATTTGAATGTCAGAAGTTAATTAAATTTGGAATTGCTTCAGACCTCTTCCGTTGTTTTTTGTTTTTAAGAACTGGCCTCTGTACCACCAAGATTGAAAGTATAATAAAAGTGTTACTCTAAAATTGTTTTTCGTCATTTAGGTCGTGTCTTCTGCTTATAAGGTGAAGAAAGAAAAAAAAAACATGCTGGTGATGGGGTTCTTTTGAGGGAGAAAATTGACATTATGTCATTGTCAAAAGTTGGTTTCGCTAAAATAACATTTTTCAAATAGACTTCGTTAAATTACCACTCTTTAATGTTCATCATTGCTAGAATACCTTTTTGGATGAAAATACCCTTCTTCCCCATCTTCTCTCCCAAATATGTGCTTGTCGGTGACAATAGAGAAACACCAGTGACGAAGGAGTGGTTCGGGATGAAGGCACTGAGCAGCGAGCCGACGAGCAAACTGTGGTTTCTTGAGCTCTAGCGTGATGGCTGGTGTCCTCCACCTCTCGTGCCTCCTTGAGACCACTTAGGCCCCGCGCTGCTGTTGAGGTAGGAAGCGGGGATGGCGGGGAGGGCAACACAGAGAGTGCGATGGAGAGAGAGGGACCTGAGTGGAGGCAAAGCATGAGTGCGGCGAGCTGTACGACCGTGGCTGCACCAAAGAGGTAGTCAACAAGAGACAAGTGCATCGGAGCTTGATAGAGGCGCCCGACCCCTCAAGCACATCCACCGACGTACTACGGGCTCGTCGATACCTTTCCTGCTGCTTGTGGCCACTAGGTCCTTCGTCTATGGGGATTGCCACTGGGTTCATCGACATGATGCCTCCACTTCTTCTCAGGTGGGATGATGAAGAGAGGCGCACATGCGGATGGCTGTGTCCGCGAAGAAGTGCTCGCCCACATATGGCTGTGTCGATGGAGAGAGGTGTTCGCGCGCGAATGATGGTGCTAGCGGAGGGGCGCTCATATGTGGGCAGCGACGCTGGGGAAAAGCGTGGTGGCCTAGTAGGGAGCTAGGGGTATCCCGTTCCACTACTCAAAACGGGATGCTGTCCCCTAGCGTTCCCAAAAGTTAATGGTCAAATAGCGATTTTGCAATTCATTTAGTACCTGTTTCATATTACTACTTACCATTACAAAGGAGGTATGAGAGCGATCCACCATATGCATACCTATATACATACCTAGTACTCATGATGCTTCTTTGAGCCGTCATATATGTTTCTTCTATTCTAACGTAGGAATTTTGTATTACACGTAATATGACATGCACATGCTTAATAAAATGCTATTGAAAATGCTATTGAAAGTATACATGCGTATTATTAGTGGACACCTGGATTTAAAACTTGATGAGCGATATTATGCACTCATGTTGCATGATTCCATCACTATTCACTACACTACCTATAACCTACAAGAATGACTAGCGCATAGCGCTCCGTCCGAACGGGACATTCAGATGACACCTCTGTCTCCCTAACCAAGGTTAGGATATAGATGAGGATAAAGACGGACTCAGCTAGCCCAACGAATCAATGTGCATGGCTCTCAAAAAAATTCGCATGTAGCAATTAATGGTTGCTCTCCACGTTGATCGCTCCTCCTTGAGTTTGTAGGTCGGGACATGCATTTGTAGTGCTTCATCAACTATATTATTACCATCCATGTAAAAAAAACTATATTATTACCACACTATTTTAGTAGTACTAAGTAGTATCAGGTGATTCCTACCAGATATCATGTGATACTTGTAAGGTATCAGGTAATACTTGCTAGCTATTATCTGATACCTGATAGGTATCACCTGATACTGGATATTTTATTACCACACTATTTTAGTAGTACTAACTAGGATCAGGTGATTGCTACCCGGTATCAGGTGATTACTACCAAGTATCATATGATATTTGTGAGGTATCAAGTGATATTACGAGCTATCATCTGATACCTGATAGGTATCACTTGATATTGGGTAGGTACCAGAACATATGATACCTTAGAGCAAGTTTAATAGGATAGTCAACTATTGGCTCCAAATCATCTATAGTCAATTTAATAGCCAATTCATACGATAGTTACCTATAAACATGTACTACATAATTAATGTCTGGTCCCACCTGTCATACACACATGTATCTTGGAGTCTGTGCTGCAGTTGGCTACAAATTTTTAGTCCGCTGCTCTTATCTCTCCTCTTTTATCTTTTTAAAATATGTTTATAGCTGGCTTATAGTATGCTATTGTACCTGCTCTTAGAGATATTAGGACCTGATAACTAACCGGCATCATCATCATGCTAATATTAGGATTTGATATTAGCATTCTCATAATAAGAAAAGCACAATTCTTAAAGAGATGAACCATAAAGATTAAAAAATTACCATTAGAAAGTCCCATGTCTTCTCACTTTAAGTATGGACACGTAATGTTGATTTGCTTAGCTTTACCATACTGTGTTGTCACCAACTCAGGTACTGGTGTAGCCTGCCTTCTCGTATCACGTGCCTATGAGCATGGCTGCATCACACCTTAGTTAGCTGCTTGTGTCCGCGTGTCGCTAAAGGTATGATTATGCACAAAATGAGAATGACTTATGTTTGTATCGGAGGAAGCGATCATACGAGACTTCATAAAACTAGGATCCCATGTGGACGGTATCCCGTACAATAGTTTTTCTGTATATCCATATAACAAGAAATGGTAGATCTCCCTTTTTTTGCAAGATAAAATCAAAGAAACTGTGTTTTTCTTTATATTTTTGCAACCACTGAACCACAAAAATACTAGTAGGGCAGATAGGTCGAAATATATCAAAACAAAACTCCAAGGCATGATTGTTCCACCGGCCCCCTCTTTTCTGCTTGTCATCACCCGCCTACGGCCTATACCCCCAGCCACCCCAAACCCCAAAAGCCCAGATAAAATCCCAAGGAAGGCGAGGAGACGCCGCCATTTTTCACACCCAACAACTAATCCATCCCCCCCTCCACCTCCACGCGGTCAGCGCTCGCTCACGCGACACGCACCAACCCCTCTCCCCGCCGCCGCCGCCGTCACCAAACGCCGCCTCCGAAGAAGAAGAAGAAGCCTCCCTCGCAGGCAGCAGGGTATTTAATACGCCGCCCTGCTCGTCTCGGTTCCTGGGAACTTCTCTTCTCCGATTTGGCCTGTCAGTGCGCTCCGCTCCGCTCTGCTCGCTCGCGCCTATCCGCGGATTATCATGGGATCGACGGCGCTCGGTGGCAGGGCTCCTGCTCGCCTCGGCTTGGCCCCCAAGGTGCGTCACCCGCTGCGCTTCCCCTTCTCGCTTTCTTTCGGCTCGTTCACGATTACTGAATTGGATTGGATTGGATTGTGCGTCTCTTATTAGTTGGTTCAGTTGTGCCAAGGAAATTGTGTGTGTCTCGCTCTATGCTTATCCAGCGAGCTGTGAACCTGACGAGTTGTACCTAGCTACTTCTAGTTAGTTGACAATCGTAGCTTAATTTGCGTCATCACTTCATTCGACGAATCGGCTGTTAACTCCCATTATCGCCCCTTTTACCACTGAATAACACAGAAAATTATACTGCTAGAAATGAATGATAGAATCGAGAATGTGGCGAAGCTAACAAGTGCTGTTGAAATGTACCACTGTTGAAATGTTCTGTAATAAGGCATCCTATAAAGGGGGGGGGGGGGGGGGGGGGTCTTGCTGTATCTTGCACTGAAGTTGGTCACAAGCACTGAATTTTCCTTTTTCCTGATGCACAGGATGGAGTCTTTGGATCTAATCTGAAGCAATGCGGTGGTTTCATGCTCAAAACAACCCCTAAGGTGAATTTTTTTTTCTTCTTTGTCATATTTTGTGAATAAGATTGGTTCGTTATACTCAAAATACTAAAAGAAATGGTCTTCCCTGCAGGTTGGATCCTCTTCAGTCCGTGTGAGGGCATCTGTTGCTTCTTCACCGCAGAAACAGCACTCTCCCAAGACATCAGGAGTTAAATCAGGGGAGGAGGTGCGCATTGCGGTTCTAGGTGCCAGCGGTTATACTGGAGCTGAGGTTGCTACACTCTTTCTCCTATTCCGGCTCACCACTTCTTTGATATGGTCCCATTTCATTGAAGATTTCTATCCTCTTTGGTTCGATTGCTAATGTGTTCAAATACATTTGCATTGGCAGATTGTCAGGCTTCTAGCAAACCATCCTCAATTTCGTATCAAAGTGATGACTGCAGATAGAAAAGCTGGCGAACAGTTTGGATCTGTATTTCCTCACTTAATAACACAGGTAAGATCTTTTTCTCAATCCTTGGTGCATAGGTAAATGTTTTGGTGGTACATACAATTATTGTGCCATAAATTTTTGCTGGTCAAAACTGTTGGATAATGTTGATGCTCTTTTTTCATGCAGGACCTGCCAAATTTAGTTGCAGTAAAAGATGCAGATTTTTCAAATGTGGATGCAGTTTTTTGTTGCTTGCCACATGGTACAACCCAGGTTGTTCATCCTCGACATGCCTTATCTGAATTTCCTTTTGTTATCTGCTTAATTGTATAAAGAAACAGTTATACATTCTGTCATATGAGTTTAAGATTTTAGAAATTCTTTTAAGCCATATCTGATTGTAATTTTTTACCAGGAAATTATTAAAGGTTTACCGCAGGAACTGAAGATTGTTGATCTCTCTGCAGTATGCTCTATAATCTCATGAATTTTCTACGTAGGTATCATTTCTGATTCTTGACAGTCAATCATTCTTATGGGTGACTTACCATGTTTGTAGGATTTTCGATTGCGTGATATCAATGAGTACGCTGAGTGGTATGGCCATTCTCATAGGGCACCAGAACTTCAGGTTTTCCTCGACTACTTAAACCTAGAAACCTTTTTAATAACTACCGCTGATTATGTAATCGTGCTATTCCTTGTATCTTTAAGTTCAATCTCAGCATGGATTATAATTATACTGACATGCTCAATCCCCTTTTTGTATGACAATTTTTTGGTGTTTTGATTTGGACACCTGTATTCATATCATAATTTCAGTTATTTATTTTGTGTCATTGTGTTTGTTTATATGAACTTATTTCCTATATGGTTTATTTTTCTGTTTATTTAGCAAGAAGCTGTGTATGGCTTGACTGAAGTTCTTCGCAATGAAATAAGGAATGCACGGCTTGTTGCAAATCCGGGATGTTATCCCACATCTATTCAACTTCCTCTTGTTCCTCTAATAAAGGTGGGGGACTAATTATCAATAGTTCTTAGTTGTGCAAATCTCTGATTCTAATTGCATCAATAACTTGTCAACTCTAGAAATAGGAGTCCTCAGTTATGCCATGCAGTTACATTGAATCTACAAAAAATCCTCTAATTTTGGTTGCACGGAAGCTATATTGATCATAATTTTAAGCTTGTGAGCCATTCTTACATCCATAGTATCTATATTTTTCCTTAGCAGTTTGCTTACCGTGCAGGCAAAACTGATCAAAGTGAGCAACATTATCATTGATGCAAAATCTGGGGTTAGTGGGGCAGGTATGCATTTTGCATGAGATACTCTGACTATTAAGTAATTATATATATATATATATATGCCATCATTATTAGCTGATATGCTGTGTAACACATGTATTTTGTAGGACGTGGAGCTAAGGAAGCCAATCTCTACACCGAGATAGCTGAAGGCATTCATGCTTATGGAATAAAAGGCCACCGGCATGGTAATTTTGTTTTTTTCTAGATTAGCTGAAATCAACATTAATTATGTGACCTTATACTGCTCTTTAACAGAATTTTATTCTCCTGTGATAAATGAATATACTAATAATAGAGTGTTTGCTTATATTTATCTTGTTAGTTACCTTTATGGTAGCCTTTCTTTATTAACACAATGTGATAAAACCATGCCAGTTCCTGAGATTGAACAAGGACTTTCAGAGGCTGCTGAGTCTAAAGTCACTATCAGCTTTACTCCAAATCTGATTTGCATGGTAAGCACATTTGCACTCTTGTTGACTTAGTAATTCCAGGCTCTGTAGTTCCCTCTGTGCTGTACCAGGAATGTATAGAAGTTGCTAAATCAAGTGACTCATCTGTATATTTAACAGAAACGTGGGATGCAATCTACTATGTTCATTGAAATGGCACCTGGAGTGACTGCCAATGATTTGTATCAGCATCTCAAGTCTACATATGAGGTTTGTTGTCTGATCATGTGGGTTAAATTAACTATATGCATATTTGACAGAACCACTGTATTCCACTGAAGTGAATTCATCAGGGTTTAGATTCTTTTTTAGAGGGAATATCCATACTCTTGATATCAAAAGTATTTATTTACTTTATTTATTCTGCCCACATGCATTTTCAGGGTGAAGAATTTGTGAAACTGTTAAATGGTAGCAGCGTTCCTCACACACGCCATGTTGTGGGATCAAATTACTGCTTCATGAATGTCTTTGAGGACAGAATTCCTGGACGTGCCATCATCATATCTGTTGTAAGTGTCTTTCATCTACATGTTTCTCAAGCATTTAGCAATCTAATGTCATAGACTTCAGATGCATAATCCTATTTCTTGTTTTCAACAATGCAGATAGATAATCTTGTGAAGGGAGCATCAGGTCAGGCTGTTCAGAACCTTAATCTGATGATGGGTCTGCCAGAGAACACTGGGCTGCAATATCAACCCCTATTTCCTTGATCCTCTATGTCTGTGTTCCGTATGTTCTTTGTCGGGATGATACTTTGGAGTTCAGCTACCCATTTCCCTCTGTTTACTGTTGAGACAAGGTGCTCAACATCAGAGTGTAACCAAGACAAATTTTCTCAAAGAGTAGCTTGGTTTGTGCTGTTGTAGTTTTTATAGAGATAAATGACAATTTAGTAGTTTAATGAGAATATTAGCTCGGTGGATTTGGGCATTGAAATCCTACGGGTATATCCTGTACTGCTTTGTGGTTATGAAATCAAATAAAAGTGTAAACCTCAGTCAAGAGGCATCAATCACCCCGCCTTCATTGGATGTAGATAGGGATATATATTCATATTTGTACTCGATGGAATTTGTTTTGCTTGCTAATGCTTTATGATGATTGAAGCATTCCTTAGTTTAAATGTTTCTGAGAAGTGCTCACATCCTAAACCTTGCTGCAATAATTCAACCAACAAGTTATAGTGAATTGTATTTTCTAGGCTATAAAAATACCATTACCTTTGTTTGGGTCAGCTTTGAATTTCTCTTGTTAGGTCTCAATTTTTGAAATGCTTTATTAAAGCCCTAATGATGTAAATGGGCCCTTGCGGTAATTTTCTCACCTGACTCCAAATGACAAAACTAGCATTTTGAACTGGGTTACTATGAGTTTCAGTTTAGGTATTTGTTTCCCATTTCATTTTTACTACTATTTTTTTATTTTGTGAACGTTGCACATCTCAGCAAAACTTTCTTTCTGGTTATACTGATAGTACATAACCTACCTCTGAGTTCTGCCCAAAATATCAATGTGGTACATATATTGCCAGGAGGCTGTAATAAGCAGCCAAAGTTGCACATGGTGCTACGGTTGGTAAGCGCTAGATATCTTAGAAACAATTCCAGAAATCTGATCTGGCAAGCATGAGCATAATTTGTGGTCCTTAGGTAGCATTCCTCAAGGAGGTCCTCACTTGTATTTCTTTGTTGGAGACCTTGTTATTGGATATAGGTAGGGGGATGTATCTTGCAGATTTTTCCAGTTAAAATCAATTGTTGATACTTTCTTTCTGGTTATACTAATGGAAGATGCCATGTACCATTTGACTTGAACTTGCTAGATGCTAGGAAATGCTTTTGCAACAATGTCAGCCTTTGACCTTCAGTTGTTTATGTATTATCTCTGACTTCTAGTTCATTTCTAGTTCTTAAATATTTCTTTTGTTTAGTTTGACCACTTGCATAAATTTAAAGTAAGATATATGTTCGTCTGTTTCTATTCAGCTAATCTGGGGGTATTTTCGGTAGTGCTATACTGTAGGTGGGCCAATTGAGCATATGGATGGAAAATGCCATTTAACTGTTGATGCATCCTACTTTTTCACATGAATACATGATTGTATTACCTTTATGATAAAAAAGGCTGATTCACCTGCTGTTATGTTCTTTCATTTTCATGATAATGACATAAATGTAGGCATTTGGGTATTGTGTTTTCTGCAGCAGGAGATGCTACTGGATTTTTTTTTCATAGCTCACGAATCATGATGGGAGTTTGGGAGGCATGCTGCTCTTACTTTTATTTTTTATTTAAGTTTGTTATCGTTTTAGCTTACCCTATTTGCTGCAGTAGTAAGTTTCCTGTATTGTTGTCGCAAATGTGTAATTGCAAACTTGTTAAATCAGTAGTAGCAATTTGCATGTTCAGAGTACCTTGTTCACCATTTCATGTTATTGTTTTGTATATATGGTTACACAAGTTAGTAACGAAAACTTTCCACATATCAAAATCTTAAATGCTTGTCTAACTAGTTGATGAGAAGCCTGGCAATGGAAATAAAATTCAGAAAAAAGTAAAAGTATGTTTGTGCCATAAATATTCATGCTATAGTTTTGAAATATGTTTGATGAGAAAAATTAGTTACTGACCATTCTATTATATTGACATTTCTGTTGAAGTCAACCTATAATTTTTCTGATATTTTCTGATATCAAGTCAGGCTTGCAATTCATTTGGTCAACTGAAAGTGATGTCATTTTCAAAAACTGAAAATGACACAATGAAAAAGATTTCAGGGAAGTTTTCCACACAAAAGAATAACTGAATCCAACTTGCAAACTTAAGTAGCTTGGTTAGTTTTCTTAATAAGATAGCAGTGAGCCAGCGAGGTTGTTTTTCCATATATGATACATTATTGGTAGTCCTACTTGATTTATGCACTAAGGAGAACTGTATATTTTGCCCCTTCAGATATACTTTATGGTCTTCAAAGGGAATAATCTCAATGTAATCAGGGTTCCTCATTATGCAACTGGACATTATAGAAGTCATGATTCAAGAGACATATGCCAAGCGCTTTTCGCATATTTGTGTATGATCTATGATTCTAAATTTTTTTTAGATAATATGTGATTCTACATTTATTTCTATGTTTATTAGAAATATAAGATCAGTATTAGGTATTCCGTTATTCATGCTATGCAATTTGGCTGCATATCAGCATGGCATTGGAAGTTTCCGAGTTCATACTTCATACAGCTAAAAATCAGAGGTACAAGTAATCCACACCTTTGGTCCCTTGAATTCATTTTTCTTTGCTGGCATCTGAGCTTCATTTTTTATTCCCCTCATTGATCCTCTGTGTGGAACAAAGAGGCAAGAGGAATAAAAACTCTTTTGAAGGCGAAGGGGCATTGCAGAAATACAGCTCATCCCTTCTGCTACTTGTAGGATCTGAGTCATGTGCAGCTCCTATTGTTGAGGAGATCAGAACCGGATCATCGGATAATTCAGATTTTGTCGGGTTACTGCAAGGCAGAGTCCTTTTGATTTCACATGCTCAGTGATTTTCAAGATATACAACTACCATAATCTGAATATTATTTTTCTCTCCTGCAGGTCTCTGGTAATGTTTGCCTGGAACTATTACTTGGATAACCATCAGACAGATGTCATATTGTCTGACAATTACATCTAGCAACAGACTAGCCCAGTCTTTGCTGTGTCCAGATCTATCCAGCAAACAGTTTAATTTACTCCCAAAGTTATTTCTTCTTTAAACTTAGTTCAGAAAAAGGTATATGGATCACTGGAATGCCTGTATTTTCAGTGGGCTATCTTACCATGAGACAATGATGAAAACTGTGTGCATGTGAAGACAAAGCTCGAGATCTGCGGAGGCAGTGTCCAATCCTTTTTGAGCTCTGAAGAATGATTAGATTCCCCTCCATGTTCGTGCAAGCCTCTCCTGGTAGCTCCTTGAGTTTGTTTATTGGACGACTTCATTGCAGCAACATTCTCTACAATACAATCTCATAACATCTGATCCTGCATTAATTGCTAAGATAAGCCCATGTTTGTTCCTGTTTTGAACATAATGCAGTATATACTTGTTTTTTCATTGTCCTTTGATGCATCTAAACTGGGGATGATTTTCTCTCCAATCATTGAAACATGTCCTTGTGACACTTGCCTCTTGAGCTCTGATTGGCTTGACCTCTTAACTGTGTCTGATCTTGGGGCAAGTCACTATCCTGTCTACCAACTTGTAACAGCTAGCAGTTGAAATTTTTTTTCTAATCCTCATAATGTGCACAGGGGTTGCTATCACCCCCAGTTCATCTCCAGCCGTGGGCATCTATTTATTTTAAGCATGATTTACCATTTCTTAATCCAGCAAGTTGCTGTGCTTCCATTCAACCTTTTGTCTTTTCATCAGGTATAAATGATCCTGCCATAACCTGCATCTCTTCTTCACCGAGCACAAGTGTATCAAACTATCAAACACAGCACGGTCCTCACACCACCTCTAACATCTCTCACATCCAAAACTTGTATCAGAAATGGAGTCCGGAGGGGTGATCGCGGAGGCGGGGTGGAGCTCGCTTGACATGTCGTCGCAGGCCGAGGAGTCGGAGATGATGGCGCAGCTGCTTGGAACCTGCTTCCCCTCCAATGGCGAGGATGATCATCACCAAGAGCTTCCTTGGTCGGTTGACACCCCCAGTGCCTACTACCTCCATTGCAATGGAGGTAGCTCAAGTGCATACAGCTCTACCACTAGCAGCAACAGTGCTAGTGGTAGCTTCACTCTCATTGCACCAAGATCTGAGTATGAGGGGTACTATGTGAGTGACTCTAATGAGGCGGCCCTCGGGATCAGCATCCAGGAGCAAGGTGCAGCTCAGTTCATGGATGCCATTCTCAACCGGAACGGCGATCCGGGCTTCGATGATCTCGCTGACTCGAGCGTTAATCTGCTGGATTCCATCGGCGCTTCTAACAAGAGAAAGATTCAGGAGCAAGGCAGGCTAGATGACCAAACGAAAGTGAGTTAACCTGATGTTTTTTATCATTTTTGCGATAACAGTGTATTAAGGCTGCTGTTTAAATTGCTGGTGTGCAGAATTTGCATGCTGATTTTGATTGAAATGGATATAATGCAGAGTAGGAAATCTGCGAAGAAGGCTGGCTCGAAGCGGGGAAAGAAGGCGGCGCAATGTGAAGGTGAAGATGGCAGCATTGCTGTCACCAACAGGCAAAGCTTGAGCTGCTGCACCTCTGAAAATGATTCGATTGGTTCTCAAGAATCTCCTGTTGCTGCTAAGTCGAATGGCAAGGCTCAATCTGGCCATCGGTCAGCAACCGATCCCCAGAGCCTCTATGCAAGGGTACTAGAGATGATCTTCTGAATTCACTGTCTAAAAACGTTACAGATTGGCAATCTCGCTAATGCTCTTCGTTTATTGGATGCAGAAAAGAAGAGAGAGGATCAATGAGAGGCTCAAGATTCTGCAGAACCTTGTACCAAATGGAACCAAAGTAAGATTCTGAGAAAAATATCATCAGTATTTAGTACTAACTGTAGATCGTTCTTTTTTTTTAAAAAAAGTAGTAACTGTAGATCGTAAAAGAATGCCGACAACTCAAACAGTATGGATCTCATTCTCCTTTCAGGTAGATATCAGCACTATGCTTGAAGAGGCAATGCATTACGTGAAGTTCTTGCAGCTTCAAATCAAGGTGAGGCTTTTCGCAGAGCATATGACAACTTCAGATTATTCCCTCTGCTCTTGTCAAAATTGCTCAGCAAGTTGCATTTTTTTTTCTGGTGAAAAAAAAAACTCAAGTTGTTGGTTTTCTTGCAGCTCCTCAGCTCTGATGAAATGTGGATGTACGCACCGATTGCTTACAACGGGATGAACATCGGGATCGATTTGAACCTCTCTCAGCATTGATAAGAAAACACTTCTAACAGTGTCGAGTTACAGAAGAAAGCAGGGATCTTACTTACAAGTTACAACACAATTTGGTTAAATCAGTTCGAAGAGTTCATTGATCGTTACTACTTATTACTAACATATGCAACCGGTTTCTGGTCAATAAACTGTGCTGCACAACATAATCCCAAAAGTAAATAAAGCCATAAAAGGCCCGATGCAATGTTCTTCAGAAGCTGTTTTTTTTAACTCGTCAGCAGTTAACCGAAGGAATGGATTGTATGGTGGCCAGAAGGATATTATATATATTTACAGGAAATCACATAGATACTGGAATACTGGAAGAGGCTCTGTAACTTGTCAAGACAAGAGAGGGCAACTTTGTTCTTTTTCTTCTTGAGAAGCAACTCCAAGGAGGAATTTCTCTTTCATTTTCCTTTTTTCAAATTTGCTCTAGGAGCAAATTTTTGTCTATAGCAGTGTATGCGAAGTGCTAGTACCATATAATATAATGTTTTTACCTTGAGCTTGCATATAATGCGTCGCATGATCGTGAACTGTCGTTAAATATACATTATAGTTATTCTATAATGCAATTTATTTTTGTATAGTGGTTTCTTTTCTATGATCCCATCTTCTCATGCCACTATATTTATATGTTTGAATCGTAATTTTAATCATGAAGAAGCGTGGCATGCGTTGCACATTTTCTCCTCGTCAATGGATGCTTGTATATTGCCTCCATTACCTGATCATTATTGTCCCAACAAATGTTTAATCCAGCTGTTGGTTTAAATTATTTATTCGATCAAATCTACCGGATTTCCTACCCTGTTCTGGGTAGGCATAAAAAAAGTACTCAATTGTTTGAAATACTGCTATAAAAAAAAATCAAAATATCATCAACATAAAGCTCCACTACTTGCCTACTACATAAGATGCATCCATCGGCACATTATCGACATTGACATAGTTAAACTTATAGAGTTAAGGGAAACACTAGTCAGTCATAAACAGTCTCAACTATTTTCATAATCATTTTTTTACTCAAAAAGTTAAAGCTGGAAATCAAAATGGCATAAAAAAATCAGAAAACCAAAAACAGAAATATATGAATGTAAACATATCGGTATTGATAAAAACTAGAAATAAATATCGGAAACATTTAATTATAAAATCTCACATTTAACTTTACATAACTATATATTATATATTATGACAAAATAAATTCAAGATTACACTATGTAAATTATAATTTGTCTCCCCTTTAACCTAGTCCTCAAGTTAGGGATAAGTTGAGGAGTTAATAAGCCTCTAAACTATGAATCAAATAAAAAATGGACCATAAATATTGACATATTTAGATATTTGGTAATTACTATATTATGAAAAAATAGTCATTACTGTAAAAATACGATAAAATTTGAAAATGGTCGGACCACAACAAAATTGTTTCCGTTTATGTTTCTATATTTTTTTAACATTTCTAATTTTGTTTTTATCAGTACCCATTTTTACATTGCTTGACCGGTAAAAATGGGAAATGAGTGTCGGTTGGTTAGGAATTTCCATGACTATTTTCACCCATAATTATAAGTTATGGAACAATAAGTTATGGACTTTGGGTGTTCAAATCCCGGTGTTTGCAATTACGCACATGCACAATAGAAAATATTGAGGCCAGGAGATTTACCAGTTACCACGGATTTGTCTTTTCGAGAGTAATAATCGAGTGCAGTCACGTGTGTATAATGGTGTGTGCACTTCTCAGTTTTCGATGTAATAAAAGAATCACAAAATGGAGAAAATAACACTTTTAGAGCTCATTTGAAATCATGAATTAGAAAACACACTAATAGGAAAATAAAAACATGAAAGATAAATTGTCTTGTATTGTTGAATTCCTACATGAACAGAATTCACATGAATTTACAAAGCATGTTTTTTTTAATATCATACGAAAAACATAGGAACTCTATGACTGAAACAAACAAATCATACGGTTTCAGATGACCATATATGTAACCATGTATGCAGGGGCGGATCCAGGAACAAAAAATTGAGGGGCTCAATTACACAGTTTCTTCAACCTCCAACCATTTAAGGACATTTAGTTTATCATTCATAGTGAATAAAATCGAAGGGGATACTCCGGGAGGTATCCATGGGTTTTGTGGGTGTAGGGGTCCCCCTGCACCCACGTTGGATCTGCCCCTGCATGTATGGACTTTTTGCCCATAGAGCATATTTTCAGTTTTTCACCTGTATTTGCTGATGTGGCAAATGTCGGGGCCCACTGTAACTGTAACGTTCACCTGTCTGTCATGGGCTGGTTTCACGCATGGTAGTGGGCTACCGGCCAGCCCATTTTGAGGTGGTTTGGTTACGCCAAAACTTTAACCAATAAGTTCAGTTTAGGTTCGATAACTTAACAACGAGTTCGATTTTCGTTCTTGAATTGAAATACCAAAAATTACGGATCCCTCAACTATTAAAACCGGTACGTTAAAAACCGGTACAACGTAGTTCATATGGCAATATAGCGGGTGTTTTGTCCGACGTGGCAAATTTACCCGAGTCAACAACGCTGAGTTAGCATGAGCCCCACATGTTAGGGCCTTTTCACCTATCTCTCTTTTCCTCCCTCTGTTCCTATCTCACCAAGCGACGAGTGGTGAGGAGAAGGCCGGTGATGGGCGGTGAGGAGGCCAATGGCAGGTGGTGAGGAGGATGATGACCGACGGCCTGTTCCCATCTCACCATGCAGCAAGCGGTGAGGAGGACAACAGGGATGGCGGGTGGTGAGGACGATGGCCGGCCAGCAGGACGCCGCCTCTAGAGGTGGGTGGTAATGACGCTCTACCCACACGCTCCAACTCCTGTCCCAAGTGCCACCACTGCCCGAGGTCTGGACGGGATGACGGGATCACGGGAGGTGGGGCAGTTGCGATTTAATCCGAGATCTGCGTGAAATCGGGATGAAACGTTGCGGCATCATCGTCGTCCTCCTCATCTCTGTATCTGCGGATCCAGATGGCCCGACGATGGCGCGCAGCTACAGCGGTAAGGGGAAGAGGAAGGGGCCACCACGAGCCTCTCTCGCCGGCCGCCACCCTTCTCCTTGCTGGCTACCGCCACACACCTCTCTCGCCGTCTCTCCCACCGGCCTCTCCGCATTCACCATGTCTTCCGCCACCGAGCTTCTCCCTGTCGGCCGCTGTGCACCTCTCACGCTAGAACGTGCCACTAGTTGTCAGCTGCCAACCCTGGAGGTGGAGGCCTGGAGAGAGATAGAGATGGGAAGAGAGGGGAGAGAGTGAACTTAATTGACATGTGGGCCCACGCTGACCCAGTGCTGTTGACTTAGGTCAATTTGCCACGTCGGACAAAACAACCCGCTATACTGTCATGGGACCTACATTATACCAGGAATCCGTTGTTATATCTGGTATTTCGGTTCAAGGACGAAATTGAACTCGCTGTCAGTTAAGGGAACTAAAATGAACTTATTCCAAACTATAAACTGTAGTTATCCTTCAGTAATACCGAAACTGCAGCAAACTGCTACTTACAAAGCTGCATATGTAGCTCAAACTTGTGAAGCATATCCTTTACTGATCTGATCGACTTCAGTATTGACTAATTAACATCCGTGCAAAATCTTATTGATTTGGACTACTTAATTAGCTAGCTATTAGAGCAAGTATAGCAGTAGGCTATAAGCCGGCTAAATGCTAAGGTGTAGGAGAGAAGAGAGGAGAGAGAGGAGAAGCGGGCTGTAAACTTACAGCCGGCTTGGACATAAGAACCAAGAAATTCTGTGAGAGAGACAAGTGGGCCCTCTATTAATTATAAAGAGCTAACTATTATATGAGTAGGCTGAAATAAGGCTACAAAGAATCTTATAGCTAACAGGTCGGCTATATTATTAGTCTTGCTCTTAGACGAGGAAGATAATTAGCTAGCTAAGTCTAATCACGCAGCGAGTACTTAATAACTAGTAAGGCACCAATTCCATCTTGCTGCACTGCTGCTTCCAATTTTTAAATTTAACACTTCCGTCAGACGATATAAACTACTTTTTCAAACTCACCCATACATAAAAATACAAATGCCTTTTTCATTTCATGCAATTCAATAATTCGTGATGCATATTGTCACATTCTGCAACTCAATAACTCTATTTTAAACTAGTGTTTAATTAGGTAGTAGCTATAGGCGTGCTAATCTTGTCGCCCTCGATCAGCAGTCACATTCTGCATTCCTACTCTTCGCATATGCACGCATACATGCATACAAATACGCAGCTAGTTAGCTTTAATTTGGCTTATATATATCTATCCCAGCTGGCTAAAGCTGATTAGCCAAGAAAAACAAGTGCTGTTATGCTGTCCAATTCGGGTATCCATTTCTTTTAACCCAGCAGATTAGGCACTGGTCCCTTCACTTCCACTGATACTCCTTCTCCTAATTAAGTAAACTTCCAGATCTATCAGCTACTACCTTCTTGTTTTTGTTAACTATCTTATCAGCATAGGTAATTTACTACCTTATCATGCATGCATGCATGCAGTAGCAGCAGCACTGACCCATTATTCAGTTTGGTTAAATTTCTCTGAAGCCATGTATAGATAGACAGTAGTGCACAGGTCGTTTTCTGGCGCCCATTTTCTTCGTTCGGTTGCCCCTTCTAGCTCGCTAAGTGTTGCTGCTTGCGGTCATATGTATATAGGAGTGTAAATTGCAATGTGTAATTAGTTTTGTGTTGTGAACTGATCTCACCTACAGAGCCCAGCCCCACACTGTCTTGTACTCTTGTGGATGAGAGATACTCATACTCTCCGTATTCAGAAGAGAACACAGTTACACAGAAGATCTATATATATTTATGTAGGGAAGAGAAGGCAATAATAAATTAAGCCAGTGATCATGATCAGCTAGCTGATCTCATTCTAGTTAATTAAGCTGAGTATATTGGTTAATTAACTTAATTGCATGTGTGCCCATCTTGATACAAGCACCTAATAGCAGCAGTTGCATGCATGGTTACTTAATTTAACCCCATGCATTGCCTGACGGTGACCCTAAACACACCCCATTACATTGTTGATTGTGTAATTGTAGATCACATGACATAACTGTAGGATCGCAGTAAAAACTAAACTGACCAGAGGGGTTTGTGCTCTTTGTTTTATTGAATGCCGCTAAATGTTAGACCACCTGCAAAGGGGAATTGACCAAAAACATTTTGAAAAACCCAATCGTTTCACTTTACTTTTCCCCTTGTCCCTCATTAGCCCAAGACACTCCCACAGACCAGAAAGCAATTTATATATGCAAATCCAGAGCATCTCTAATTATACATAAGCAAACACTGCCAAAGGACATCTAAAGAGAATATGATTAGTTGATTCAATTTTCTTACAAAACTTGCAGAATTCATCTCCCCCTCCACTTTCTCTTAACTAATTGTTCTCTTAACTAATTGTTCTACACATGGTAATCTCCACCTGTCTGCTAGATATAAAAAATATTTAATTTGTAGGATCGTAAAAGGTCTTCCCCATAGTCAATGAGGTGAGGGGCTCCCCTACTTATGTATTAGGTCTCTTTCCCTTTTACAACCAATGTGAGACTATTCATCAATCTCCCCTTCACACATTGGTGTCCCTCAGCCATTCACTCCCCCTTCAGTCCCTCGGGTATACTTCCACGGCGCATCAACACTATGTCCTTTGAGCCAGAGATGTTGAACTAGCTAGCTCTGATACCAATTGTAGTATTGTAAAAGGTCTTTCCTACCCAAAAACTAGCCAATGAAATGAGGGGCTCCCCCATTTATATATTAGGTTTATTGCCCTTCCACAGCTAATATGAGACTATTTAACATGATTTTCAGAGGCAATTTACTTTTCCAAATCTTTCACCTTTCTGCATCTATGACCCCTCTAAAAGTCAGGATTATATACACTAATTTAGTGGTGAAACTCTTCTTCTTGTTATGATGCCAAACCACTTGATGCTTCCCCCCCCCCCCCCCCCCCATCCAACTGATAACTGTTGATCATCATTCTTAAGACAATAAGCTTATCCTGTCTCTGCTGATTCAGATTTCTTCTAAAATCCAGCTTCCATTCACCCTTCACAAAAATATCACTCACAGAAGCCTCCTGATGGTAACTTATCTCATATAACTCAGGAAATTTAACTTTTAGAGACACCTTGTCACACGATACGTCCTTCCAAAAATACACAGATTCCCCATTGCGCACATCTTTCTCTACAAGCTTTTCCAACCACTTCTTGCAATGATGTAACCCCTTCTAAAATTGAGATCCACCGTCAGCAGAACGACCAAAAGAACTGCCATTGTTCACATATTTTTTCCTAAGAACCTGAAAACACATATCTGGAGCCCTATTTTCCAACTTTATCATCCACTTACTGACAAGACAAATGTTCATCACCCTAGTATCCAGCAAGTCCAACCCACCATAATCTTTTGGCCTACACAGAAATGTAGGAATTAAAATCATAGGATTGTTTTCTATATGCATCATTGGTTTCATAGAAATAGATCTAAAAAATCCATAAGGATTATAGTCTTATAACCTTATTTCATAGGATTCTTAGTATGGGGTAAGATCTCTTAGAAAAATTTATAATGATTGGAATATATGTGACGTCCTAATCCAAAGCATTTACCTTTCTATTCCTATGATTTAGAAATCCTTTGAACTGAATAAGCACATGGTGAAATTAGAATCCCATCTCTTGTACTATATGGTAGGGGGGAAAAACACCAATCATCATCTTGCCCTCAAGACTCTTCACGATCAATCCTGTCCAGAAAGTAAAACCGGGATGACAAACATATACTTGGATTTCACTGTCAATTCAGCAATGCTCTGATGGAACCCGAATGCATCCTTTGGATTATATTCCCTGTCAAGCTGCCAACCCTACCACCAGCCCCCCTCGATATTTCTCATCTAGTAGTTGCTTACAAAACTTTTCCTGTCAAAAAGATGGCTGATTTGATTAATTACTTGGCTGTTCTGAAACTTGGCTATTAGGATCGACTGATCCGACAAGCTAGCAATATAAAAATTCAGTGAGAAAACATTGCAGTCAGACTAGGCACTATAAAGGCGCCACCTTGGCTTGCTCCAGCCTCGCAAGCAAAGGCTCCCACTGACCCCATGGCACTCGATCCGTCTCTACAAAGATTACGTTATTAGCTTGAAGGTTTATCTCACAGAGACTATCTCTAGGCTGAGTTATTTTCTTCGCTTTTCCAACTCACCTCCCTCGTATTTTGTGTGTACGATTTTCAAAATACTAAATGGTACATTTTCTGTAAAAAATTTCTATGCAAAAGTTGCTTTAAAAATCCTATTAATTAATTTTTCAAGTTATTTTTAGCTGATACTTAATTAATTATATATTAGTAAACCACCCTATTTTTCGTGTGGGGAGGAGTTCCAAATTCCTGAACACAACCTCGTAGGAGAAGGAGAATAGGGTACACCGAAACTCTTTAATACTACTTCATTCTTTTTTTCTTCTTATTTTAGCCATCATATCAGTAGTACCCTTTCCTCATTTCTTCTTTTCTTCCTTGTTTTCTCTCTGTATTTAATGTATTTTAATCTTTTGCTTTTGCTTAATATATCACTGATTAACTAAAACTATAGTCTTTAAAAACTATAGTTTTTAAGGGATTGACGGAGTATATGTGCAGCTAATTATTGAGCTAGCTCGACGATGACACACCGACAGACACAACATATATAGGCTTCGTTTATTCAGCGTTTTGTTGGAAGATTGGGTATTTGATATATACAGGAGTAGGAGTCAAAAGTAATAGCCCGGGCAATGGGGAAATATTTGACAATTCTCATTGACGGTAGATGGTCCACTTATATGCATAGAGTTTTTGAAATACACATGTACAGGTCTTTATATATGCTAAATTTTCTCAAATAAGTATTTTGCTTTTGTCCACAAACGAAACATGAAATCGGGTAGTTGATTCATGGTTGACTGTGGTCAGTATTGAGTTCGTCCGTCTTTGGTTGATTTTATATAGTCACTTAAAACTATGGAGCCGTCCACTGTTGATCTTATTATACCTCTTAATAGAACTGTTCCAATTTCATTTCTATGTCTAAACCAGCTACGGTGATTTTTATTGACCTAGTATCTAGGCAAATTTTGCTACAGGAAATCGTGACTTTGCGGTTTTAGCTATAGGACACCGCGTAAAATGACTTTTGGGTGAAGACATTCTCAAAAGTTGGATATTTGCTGGTGGATACTGGATCCATTAAATAATAATTTTTGGTTGAAGGGGAGAGATAAATTGTGTGAAAGGTCTAAAATGTCTTTGGGCCCACATGTCATATCTCCATCTCTCTTCTCTCTCTATCCCCTCCTTCCACACCGGCACAAAACCATGGCGACGGGCTTCGGGGAGCAAGAGGAGGGTTGCGACGATGGCGACAACGAGGGAGAGAGCGGCGGCCAACGGCCTAGGCCTTGCCGGGCCAGATCGGCATCACCGCCGTGGAGCCCTCATCTCGCCAAGATCGCCGAGCCATCGGACTCCTTCGCGTCAGCGTCGTCGTCGTCGTCTTCCTCCACCTCCTCCTCCTTGTCGTCCTCCGCCAAGAGCACTCGCCGGCGGATATCGCTGCGTGACCTCCTCCTCAGCGGCACGGCGAACAGCGACTCCGCCATCGCTGCGGGCGCCGCCGCCGCCGCCGAGAGGTCATCGGGCTTCTGGCACCTGTCCTTTTGGCCATCGTCGCGATCCAAGAAGACAACAATGCTAGCGCTGCCCTGCTCATGCCCGTTCCCGCCGCCGCCGTAGCCTGCGCGGCGATCCACCTCGCCGGAGAGGTCGTCGGTGCCGACCATGGCTGTGTTCCTGTGTGGAAGAAGGGGATAAAGAGAGGGAGAAATGAGAGATCTAACATGTGGGCCTAAGGGCATTTCAGAACTTTCACACGATATTTGTCTCCTCTTCAATCGAAAATTATTATTTTATTGTGTCTAGTGTCTACTAGCAAATATTCAACTTTTGATAATGTCTTGCCCTAAAAGTCACTTTGTGCAGTGTCGTACAGCTAAAACCACAAAGTCATAATATCCTGTAGCAAAATTTGCCTAGTATCTATATATGTGGCGTCTATATGAAGCATCATGTCAGCTTCTTTTCCTAGGTATATGTAGGTGGGGTTCATTTGTACTTAAGATGAAGTTATGGCACGGAAAACAAAAAGATCATTAGCGCATTAGTTTTAATTATTTTAAACTTGAAAAATTAATTTATTTGATACTTTTAAGCAACTTCTATATAAAAAAATTTCGCATGAAATGCACTATTTAGCACTTTGAAAAACGTGCTAAAGAAAATCGAGATAAAATATAATCTATACTTAATTGGAAAAGAACAGGACTTACTCACTTTGTCCGAAATAAAAATATCACTCATCCTAAGAGAACTTTAGGAGAGAAGAGAAAAAATTGCAGTATCCATCATTAATAGAAATATAGCATCGATCAGATGGTATCTCGATAAGAGTATCGAAGGGATAAATCTCTTGATTCATACCAAGACACAATCTCTATGACCAAGTCATATATACCCATTTTCATCACCACCTTCCTAGGTAGTCGCACCGCTCTCTATTTTCCAACTAAGGCGTTGTTTGGTTTAGAGGGTATCGAAGAGGATTGGAGGGGATTGAGGGAGAATAATTCCACCTCAAAATAGGTGTGGAATAAATCTCCTCTAATCTCTCCCTCACAGGGATTAACCGAACAAGGTCTAATAGGTCCTCACAAAAATATGGTGGCTCCTCTTTTCACGTGATATGATATAGCTCGGTATAAATTTGCAGGCCTCTTTTAATTTCCTTTCTCATTGCTTCATAATGCTCTAACTATTTATCTTTCTCTCGTCTTTAAAAAGTGTTACCTGTCCATCAGGAAAAACAGGTTATATATGATCTGCATAATTTTTCTAAGGTACTCTCTCCATTTTTTAATAGATGACGCCGTTGAATTTTTCTCACATGTTTGAGAATTCGTCTTATTCAAAAAATTTATGCAAATATATAAGATATAAATCATACTTAAAGTACTATGAGTGATAAAACAACTCATAACAAAATAAATTATAATTACATAAATTTTTTAAATAAGACGTATGGTCAAATATGTGAGAAAAAGTCAACGACGTTATCTATTTAAAAAATGGAGGTAGTAGAAAGGTAGAATGCCGAGAAAATTGGACAAATAAATGTTGTTTGTTTTGGTTTCTAGCTAGGCTTTAGTCGACGTGCCCCCATGGACCGGAAACTACAAAAAGTGATGAGCGATAACATCATTTTAGTTACTTAAGTCTTGCTTCATGACCGGGTTACACGTTCGTAATTAAATATATACTCTTTGTTTAGTAGTAGTACCTACTTGTGGATACGTGGCTGCCTACTAACTTGAAATAATTAGGGCCTAAATGAGAGCTTTAATATATTTTTTAAGAAAATACTTCCATCATCCCAAAATATAATACTACTATCAGCTATCAGTTTGTGGTAAGTCAAACATCTAGCGAAGGGAGCACAAAATATTATTTATATATATATATATATATATATATATATATATATATGACACTCATATGGGGCACCATGGTGTCCGGGCACCATGGTATGAAATACACAAATTCGCCCAATTGTTTCAAAATTTTCAAATTGTGAGTATATACCTAGTTATACGTATTCGATTCATACCAATACCTAGCAACAAAACAACTGAAATTTAACTTTATTTCACAATCCAATATTACATACCTAACTAATTATATGTTTGGATGTTATATACCTAGAATCAAATTCTAATAAAAACATGTTTAAATTCAGTTCGAACTTGTTTTGAACTAGTTAGTAAAGTATTTAATGTTAATACCTAAACATTTGAAGAAATTTCAAACTCATTTGAATTGAGTATATACTCAATTTGAATCATGGAGCCCGGGCACCATGGAGCACCAAACAAATTTACTGTGTATATATATATATATATATATTTTATATATATATATATATATATATATATATATATATATATATATATATATCGCAAAACGCACATGCATGTGTGTCTATATATATATATAACTCGATCACATATCCGCTTGTCACTACTAGAGAAACCATCTTTGCCGAGTTGGCCAAAAACCACATTAGTCCCGATTTAACAAAAACCGGGACTAAAAATGATCTTTTACCCTGGTTGAAAAGACCAACGTTATTTTATGATCTTTAGTCCCGGGCCCCTTGCGGACCACCACCGCTACCGCCCCCCTCGCGGGCCGCCGCTGCCCTCACCTTGCTTTCTCCCGCTGCTAAGTTAAAAGAAGAGGATAAGAGAGAGGAAATATGAGAGGATAAGAAAGGAAAGAGAGAGGAAAGGGAGGAGAAGGAAGTTAAAATGAGAAGGAGAGGATAAGGGTGAGGGATTATATATTATGTATTGATTGTTAGTCCCAGTTACCAACCGGGACTAAAAATCATTTTTAGTCTCGGTTAAAATAGCGTATGGTCCCCTACTATCTTTAGTCCCAGTTGGTAACACCAACCGAGACTAACAATCAATACATACTATATAATCCCTAACCCTTATCCTCTCCTTCTTATTTTAACTTCCTTCTCCTCCCTTTTCTCTCTCTTTCCTTTCTTATCCTGTCATATTTCCTCTCTATTATCCTCTTCTTTTAACTTAGCAGCGGGAGAAAGCAAGGCGGGAGCGGCGGTGGCCCGCGAGGGGAGCGGCAGCTGCAGTGGCGGTGGCCCGCGCCAGTACGGAGGCTGAGGGCGGCGCAAGAGAGAGGGCCGGCGGTGCCAACTCTGCGCGCAAGTGGTTGAGCGGGAGGGCAGTGGCCGCGCGGAGGTTTTTATCAGTGATGTTTTGTTGATTTGTGATGTTTAGATTTGTAAATTTGTGATGTGAATGGTAAATTTGTGATGTTAATCTGAGTATGTTCATTTGATCAGTAAATTTGTTGAAGTTTTTGTAAATGTGGATGTTTGTTTTTGAGTTTGGAATGAAATCAATATGCAAACAGCAAAAAACAATGAAAAAAAAAAGAAAAACCTTTTGTCCCATTTAGTGTTATCAATATGTACTAAAGATGATTTTTAGTCCCGTCTATTTCAACTGGGACTAAAGATTGCTAACTTTAGTTTCGGATTTATAACCCCGGTTTACTACCCGGGACTATAAGGGGTTGTAAACCGGGGTTAGAGAGGGTTTGTTCAGCAGTGTGTAATTAGAAGTACGGGTTTAAGAACATGTGGTTGTTGGGGAGAATGTAGTATGAACCATAACCATTTGATTACCGAGGAAATTTGATCTTTTGTTTCAGTTCATTGAGACCAAATTATCTTCTATGCCATCCAAAAGATTATGAATTCTAAAAATGGACACAGGGCGGAGGGGGCCGCTGTCATCGCATTCGCCCGCCACCGCTGCTGGAGCCCGCGCCCGCCGCCGTCGCCCGAGCCCTCACCCGGCCGTCACCGCTAGAGCCCGCGCCCGCCATCGCTGTCGGAAGGGAGGAGAGAGAGGAGAGAAGATGGGCAGATCGAGGAGGTGGTTAAGGAGTCGTATGTGAAAATGTAAGTCGATTTTTACAGACGTGACCAGCAGTTATAGTTTGTCTATAGAGGTACTTGTACAAAAAAAATTATTTTTTTAAGTAGTATATGTTAAAAAACCTAAAATAACTCACGTTAATGGACGTAGGGAGTAGCTGATTACCTAATTTATCCTACGAGTGAACTAGAAGGTCCAACATCTATAGATGCTAGCCCCCCTGTACGCACAAACCGTGTGATCTGAGCCTACGGCTGTAATCTAGCTTTTCCATTACATCAAATATTTAAACACATACACTGAGCATTAAATGTGGACGAAAAAACAAATTGTACAGTTTACATGTAAATTGCGAGACGGATCTTTTGAGCCTAATTACGCTATGATTTGACAATATGGTGCTACAGTAAATATTTGCTAATGACGAATTAATTAGGCTTAATATATTCGTCTCGTATTTTACAAGCGGAATCTGTAATTTGTTTTGTTATTAGTCTATATTTAATACTTTAAATGTGTGTCCGTATACGGCAAAAAAAAATTTCACCAAAAACAACTAAACACGGCCTACCTATAGGCTATAGCTAAGCCTTCAATATTGGAAACAAGGGGACGGACGGAATTTCCCTCTCTTGCACCATGGTGATGAACAACCAAAAGCCTTGATCTGAATTGAAAGCCGTGTTTCCATGCACATATGAAAAAAAAAAACTAACTTGATTTGATACATGCACGCGTAGTACGCGTACTCTCCTTTGATTCTTTGACCCATATCTAACTCTGCTTGCAACCTATCAATGCAATGTGCTGCTGCTGCTGCTGCAAGTGTTCTTGCCTTGCCACTTACGTGGAAGAAGGCGACTGAATTCCGGGAGGTGATCTGTGTCTCCTGCACACGTACAGGAGATTTATTGGGCGGACAGGAGAGAATTCAGGGCTCTTCTTTTTGCATTTTTGCAAGCCTTTCTTCAATGCGTTTTCCGGTCGTCGTCGGTTGCAGTTGCGTCGACATGACATGACCACTTTAGTCTTAGATATATTTTGGCCAAAAAAAATATATTCTTCCTCCCTGACGAAAAAAATGGGTGACAGTCGTTTTTGTTGCTCACAGACTCAACTGTTTGGGACCTTCAAATTCTGAGCAACATTCGCGTAGGAATCTGAAGCTGAAAATTCTGACTTACAGATCATTTTTTTCAAGTTTCACGACTATAAGTTTTATGATTATATATTTTTTAAAAAAAACCTAGATGAAAAGCTGACATGTTTTAAAAAGTTCTAACTCTTTAAGAAAGTGCAGCTGATAGGAACTCTTTTAATACTATCTTCGGTCTAAAAATCTTAAGACGTTGAATCTAGACAGGGGTTCAGTTATGGTCCGTTGTCCAAAGATGAATCAAATTTTATGGTAACTACTCAATATTTTGGGACAATGAAAGTAGGTTCTAATCTTTCTTCACGTCAGTTTCATTGGAGGCTGAAGTTATTGAAACCGTCTGCAATATTTCATTAGTTTTTTCCCACCCTTTTTTCCGGCCCTGGTTTAACTGCTCGATTCGGAGGCCAAATACTGGAGTACTGCGTACTGTTTGTGCAACAGAGCAGAGCTACACTAGTGTTGCTTTACTCGAGGACAAGAAAAGGCAGCAGGCCAGCAGCCAGCTACTACTAGCAGCAACCTGTTGTTGCACAGGATATTTTAGAACAAGCTGTTTCTAGCGTCCCAAAATTCGGATATGTCTGAAATTTCTCATGGAGAAGGAGAAGGAGTGAGATGGGTTAATAGATCGATTAGATTGCCTTTCATTAATGGTCCCGGCTAATGACAGTACGATATGGATTGTAGGGGTGTTTTCGGTATTTCATCATTACATATAACCCACCGTACTCTAGAAGTAGCTTATATTTTACAAGAGTAGGGGTGTTTTCGGCATTTCATCATTACGTATAACCCTTGATGCTCTAGAAGTAGCTTACAATCTATAAGAAATTCAAACACTACAAATAGCTATATTTTATATTTTAAGACAGCGAGAGTAAATGTTTCATTGTAATTCCTGCAAAAGAAAAAAGAAATATTGCTCTCAGGTAGCATTACTACTATTACATGGATGACAATTAAAGAAATCAATAATGAAAATCAATCGAACATATACTCCCTCCCTTCAAATATAAGCATATTTAGAATTTAAATTTTATACATAATATAACCATTTATGGAATATTAGCTTTAATGTACGAGAATCCAAGCATTTTTAACCAATCAGGTGCTTAGAGAGATCGAAACAATTTAAAATTTTAACTAATTAATAACGTGACTAAAAGAAAATCGTTTCTGTTATTTTAAACCTTTACTAAGCAATCTAGAAATGCTTATATATCTTTCTACAGAAGAAATGAGAAAGAGAGTTAGTTGATTAAGTGAGCATGGGTCAGTCAAATGTCTACTCAATAGCTTTCGATGTAGAAGTTTAAATTAAAAAACCCCAAAATTGTCACCATGCATCTCAGAATCAATCTCATCTCATCTCTATCTCATCTCACTTGGCTTAGGCCTTGTTTAGTTTTTTTTTTTCCAAAAACATCACATCGAATCTTTGGATAATAAAAAAAGTAATGGTACAGTTTGCATGAAAATCGCGAAACGAATCTTTTGAGCCTAAATAGTCCATGATTAGCCATAAGTACTAAGTAACCCACATGTGCTAAAAGGTGAGTTATGAAATTAGTTTTTTTTATTCGTGTCCAAAAACCTCTTCCGACATCCAGTTAAACGTCCGATATGACATCTAAAAATTTTATTTTCACGAACTAAACACTCTCTTAAATTTCTTTCTCCCCAATAGGTAGGTATAGCTAGCTGGACAAAACAAGGGTATTCTTCAGGCGCGAATCCCCGCTTGTCCGTTTGTCTGAAACTCTGAATCAATCGGTGCGCATACATGCATACGGACAACCCTAATAAGCAGGGTAATGTGGCTACAAACAAGTCAAGAAAGAGATCACAACTGTGGTCCATTCCAACATGCAACTGTCATATATATATATATATATATATATATATATAGTAATTCAGCGGTCCAAAAATACGAGGGATTATATTTTAGGTAGATGTGACATATCTTATTGTTACGAATATGAAGATTTATAATATCATATGCATCACATACATCTAAAATCTTTTATATTTTAAGATGGAGGAAATAGCGTGCTGTCACAGTAGAAGATTTGAGCAAGCTAGCTAGCCTCCATTTCTATTCAATTCCAAGTGCCACATGCTGTGCATTGTTCATGCAGATAACTGTGTGCACATTATGGTGGTGTGGTCACTGGGCAACCATTATTTTCAGTGTATGTGTATCCATCGGTTTGTAATTGCATATGCAGTGTATTAGGAATGGTACTGTGTTTCTGAATTTTTCTTTCCCTGGACCCTGGAACATAAATTATTCTTTAAGTTGTCGCCATGCTCATTATTATGAGTTTTTTTATTTTTAAAACCTTTTTATCAATATGTTTTAAAAACAAACCCTAAAAAATATTCAATAATTGAAAAAGAAAACCACTAAAAAAATACACAACATATGAAACCAGGAATTTAGGTAAGAGCATCTCCAACAGCATATCTATATCACTCTCCAAGTTAAATTTTAGTAATTTTGGATGAAAAACACACTCCAACATACTTGCCAACCGGATGGCCAAGCCATCTGGTTCGCCAAACTCCTCCACGCGCTAGCCAAAGTTGGCCAGCCAAAGTTGCCTTGCCAATTGTGGGCCCCATGCGTGGGCCCACGAATTTTTCCTCTCTCTCTCTCCTCTACCGTACTGTCTCCTTCCCAGATCGAGCGCCGTCGACGCCGTCCATCAGCTGTGCTACCTTGTTCATCAAGCCGTCGCCCGCCGCCGTCCCCTCGCTGTGGCCACGAGCTGCTATGACACCAGCCGCTGCGCCGTCTTCCGCTGTGGCAGCCACCATCGTCCCGCTCTGCTCCGGCCGTCTTCCGCGGTTGCACGAGCCGCCGTCCTCATCCTTCCCGGGGACAAGAGGGAGGGCGCGATGGTCGGGGTGCGGGGAGCGAGAGAGGTCGGCGAGGAACGGATCCACGCCTGTCGTCATCAGCATTGCCATCGCCTCGCGCGCCCGTCACCGTTCGCCGTCCGAGCGTTGCCTCGCCTCACCTGTCCGTCGTCATCTACCGTCACCTTACACACACATGAATCCGTTGTCGCCGCGGAGGTAGAGGGCGCTGGGAGGAGCTTGTGGCAGTAGTAGAGGAGGAAGAAGGGAGCAGTATGGGTGGGGAGAAAAAGGGGAGAAAGAGGAAGAAGAAGGTAATAGAGGCTAACATACGAGTCCCGCTGCCATAGATTTAGAATAGAGAGTGTAGATAGAGAGGTTGTTGGAGTGATCAATGAGTTTGACTTGCCAAATCAGATGGATAGTTGGCTATATAGGTGTTTGGAGAGTCAAATTTAAGTAGTCTGTTGGAGATGCTCTAGCCAGCTTGGGTGTTGGACGAAACTTAAGGAAGACGCTAGCTCAAAATATATATGAATTGTTTTTGTTTGAAGACTAGTTTTTGCCTACTAAACTGTTGGCATTTTAAATAGTTCTTTTACAAGGGTTTGCTATTGAAAGTTGCCAATAACATACATATTTATTAAAAAAAATTGATAGTGGTAAAAGTTGTCAAGGTTTCGACACCATTTCTGATAAATTGGCGGGAGCTATACTTTTCAATATAGAAATCTGAGTGTTCTACTTGGATTGTAAACACCAGCTTAATTTCTATTATCAAGAAAAAGATATCCGAGTACTTTGCTTTGGATGTATGAATTTTACAGGATCATCACAATAAACATATCAATTCCTGTGAAATTCCTCAAAAATCCTACTTTCGAAATGATGTCCTGTAGGCTATGCGTTATGATGTGTTTAGATGTTTCAGAGTTGTGCCCTCAAAAATGGAGTCGATCGGTTCACTTGAGGATTCACGTGGACGCTTGATACGTGATTTCTTGCTGTTTTTTTTATCCAACTGTTTGTGCTGATGTTTTGGTAGCACATGTGTTTACAGTAATGGTGATTAATTTCTACTGAAAGTGAACTGTACATAAATAGTAGCAATTCAATAATGTAATCGCACTGCGTTATCTGAAAAAGAAAACAGAACGGCATCTAGTAGATGCTAGAACTGCAAATCACATGTCCTTCAGGCTTCAGGATGAGTAGTGACTTCTTTTTTTTTTTGTTGAGATCGTAGTAGTATTAATTCTACCACTATAGATACTCGACAGTAATTATTTTGACCAACCAGCTGCCAGTGAATTTGGACAGGTCATTATTTATGTCATATAACGGCACTGATCTCTGCGACCCCATGAAAATACATTAGCAACCATTTGATACTATAATAACTTGTGATAATAATTAAGAAACATCAATTCTTTCTGATGTTAACTTATACATTTCACATCAAAACCACTATTAGCTTGATATGTGCATCCATCTGACATGTTCCGTATTTTCGCGGCGAATGAACTTGTGAGATGGGTAATATATCATGCACCCGTACGTTTGTTCCTACTGAAAAAAGTGGATGAAAATTTGATACTCATGGCACGCTTTTTAAACTGGTAAACTGTACATTTCGTACAAAAACTTTTGATATGAAAGTTGCTCTAAAATATCAGATAAATCTATTTTTTAAATTTACAATAATTAAAACTCAATTAATCATACGTTAATACCACTTTTTTTCGTAAAACATTTAATTATTATCTTCATCTTCATGCTCGAATTGGTGCAACAATTGTTCATCACCCATCCTTTGCAAATTGCAGAACCTATCCTTTGGTGGCAGAGTAGCCCTTTTCCATGATCATTCCGATGCCAACCAAGTGTGCATATGAGGTGGCCATATATAAGGCATGCATGGGAGAGAATTTTAGGTCAGAGTCCTCAAGATGCCGTGCAACATCAGATCATGAGATTATAATCAATCGACCGTATGCTTTACTTACTTAAAAAAATGTTACTGTACAAAACTCTTAGGAATAAAGATCTCAACAGTTCAATTTCAATGGGAAATTATAGAAAATCAAAAGTGCAACCATAGTACGCGACATTAAACATACTCAGTGAAAAGTAAAATATGTAAGTAAAGTAGAATATGCAAGAGAACTACGTATCATTACATTAAAAATAATAAGATTTAAATATTTACGTGACCCCACTAACTACCGTGGTGACAGAAAAGGATAGGAAAAAACCATCCAAATCCTCCAGGACCAAAGACACTGAAATAACAAAAAGAACTCTAATCAGTACATCACGAAAACCCTTCCTCCAGCTAAGCCACGAAAATCCTTCCTCCAAAATCAATACATCATTTTGTATAACTACCCTAGAGCCCGTACGTTATAACGGAAAACAAATTGAGTTTCTAGCTTATTGAATTAATTAATTAGTCTAAGTAATTGTATGATTTTTTTATTGAATAAGTAGGTGATTTTGAAATTTGGGGAAAGTGAATAATAAAATAGTGGAGGATTTGTTGAAAGGTGGTCTAATAGTATAGATTGTAAGGCCTAGCTGTTAGTGATAGAGGTGGTGTGGAAATAAACACCACCACTACTTATATTTTAAGTAGTATATAGATCAATATATCAATATTTCCTTTTCCATGAAATCAATATATTTTACTTTATATTGAAAACACTATAGGGTTTGACCATGTTTTGCACCACTAAACACGTCATTACATCAGTTTGAGTATCTTACAACTTTTTACACTATACTAAATTAAACCTATCTCATCACAAGTTCATAAACCACTAATTAATGCAATTTACTTTCTAAATTAAATCCCCCAAATTGCATGCCTCTAATCGAACAAACCTAACCATGATCTGATCCAATATTATTAGTTCAATCCAATTTGCCAAGATGACACAGCTAGCGAACACACACCAACTCTACAATATGTGTTTTGAGATTTACAATGTTCAGATGCTCTGCAATATTTTTAGGCCAGATGCCAGTGTTGTCTGCATTATGTCCCAAAGTTTCCTTTTCTTCTACTCACCTTTCATCACTTCTTTTCTACTACTGCTAGTAGATTTTTTTTTCCCCTCCAAATCCCTGGGTCCCACAACGGATGACACGTTAGTCAAGTGGCATTTGTCTGAAGCTAAGGTACACTTGCACAAGAAATGCAGCCATTATTTCTTGGCCACATTAAGAGGACTTAATTAGATCGTCGTTTAAGTTTAACCTCGGCGTCATGGACGAAATCAAGGAAATGCGTAAGGACATGAAATGCTACAAAAGAGGTGGTTGGGAATACCCTCTCAAAGGTTGCAACAACAAGCCCCCATTTTTATATAAAGCCTGCAAGCCTGTGCCTGCCTGCCTGCCTGCTCTTGTTCTTGATAGATGGGGCATTGGATCACGTTCTGTTTAGCATTAGAATTAATAGCCTTGACCAGACCAGAGTTGGGTTAATTTTTTTTTTCTGTCATGGTGATGTAGTGTGTGTGTGTGTGTGTGTGTATGCCTCAGCTCAGCTGGATGAAGATTAAATTGGACAAGAATTTGTTTTGTGTCATTTTTTTTTTTGGCATCCATTGATCTATGAATGTGTTTCAGTCTTGACACCTTGGCAAATTCGACAAGTGTTAGGTGAAAATTGACGTGCACAGTACTATAAGCATATACTTGCAGGCTTGCGGCAGATTTTTGTGTGGCTAAGCATTTCTTTCCAGTTTGATGGCCGAAAAATTCAGTTAGGAAATACAAACTGAATTTTTGATAGACACGTCATGGATACTGTTTGTGAATTGGACCCGACCAAATTCTGGTTCCGCACAAGTGGTCAAGCCTAGCTTTTAGATCAAAGAATTTGAAGTACAAGATTTCGTACAGTAGAAAGTACACCACTACTCTTTGAGATTCATAAATAGTATTTGACATTTCGGGCAGGATTCGATCAAATTTTCAAATTTTCTATTAAAATAAGTTTATAAAATCTAATAAGTTCATGATGTTATAATTGTACTTTTCAAGAAAAATATATACATATATCATTTTGTTTTGTTTTTAAACTAAGAATTTTGAGAAGTACCGATGATTGAAAAATTAAAAGCCTGACTGAATCTTGCCCCAAATATGTTTTTTTTTTTACCAGAGAGATTATACCACCTTATTCAAGAAATCAATCTGATACCTTTCAAGTGCTAAGGTACTAGGAGGCGCCATAATATGCTAACAGTAAAATGTGTGACAACTCCCGATATTGAAGCTCCTCCATTTCATGATAATCCATATAATTCTCTAGTTTCTTTCGGTATGGACCATCAAAAAGATAACAGTGACCTTGCTTGTTATAATGACAGTATGAAATTTTGCTAAGCTTGAGCAACACATTTTGACGAAGTGAGATGCTCAAGGTCGCTCACAAGGACAAAACAAAAAATAGATACACTACCTCTGTCTCATAAGTGTAGTTGTGATTTTCTATGACCAACATTTGACCATCCATTTTATTTAAAAAAATTATATATTTTTTTTAAAATAGTTACCATAAAGTACTATTCATGTTTTATCATCTAATAACAATAAAAATACTAATCGTCAATATTTTTCAAATAAAACGGACGGTCAAACGTTGAACACGAAAAACCACATCTACATTTATATTGGGACAGAGACAGTATTTTTTTTAATATATATATATATTTTGGATAACTAAAGAAGAGTAGTGGAGTGAGAGTGTGAAACACTCACTTAAATAGCGGCGGCTCAAAGGCGATGCCATTGCCACCACCTCGCTCTCTCCTTCCTTCTCCGACCATCCGCTCCCACTCCGGCGGCCGGAGTCCGGCCGGGAGAGGTCGCACTCATGGCTGTCTAGCCGGTGAGTCGCTCATCGGCGGTCGTACGTCATCGCTAGCTAAGTAGCTAGGGGGTCGAACGGTTGTGGGTTTGATGGAGGCAGAGGACGAGTACTCGGCCGGGTGCTCCTTCTCCCTCATGTGCCAGGAGGATAGCACCGACCTCGACGACGACGGCGGCGGCGGTGGCTGCTTCGCCGGCGACGGCCGCGCCGACCTGCTCCTGGTTTACAATGCCGCCGCCGCCGCCGCCGCCGACGAGGATGAGGAGGAGGTGGAGGAGTACATGGACCATCTCGTGTCCAAGGAGAGCAGCTTCTGCTCCTCTTCTTCTTCTACGTCGTCGTCGTCGTGCTGCTTCTCCGACGCCGGCGGCGAGTCGGCGGCGGCGGCGGCGCCGATGGACTGGTTCGCACTCGCGCGGCGCGCCACCGTGAAGTGGATCCTCGAGGTGAATGATCGTTTTCTCCGGTTTGGGTTTTTCTTGATGGAACAGAGCATCTCTGACCTGACATCTCGCCGCCGCCGCCGCTGCCATTTGCAGACGCGAGGGTGCTTCGGATTCTGCCACCGCACGGCGTACCTGGCCATCGCCTACTTCGACCGCTTCTGCCTCCGGCGATGCATCGACGTGGGTTGATCTCGCTGGTCAACGGTTGCTAGCTATAGCTTCTTTCCCCTGTTTCTTGGATGGCTTCCATTGATGGGTCATGGGTGTGGGTGGGGTGCAGAGGTCGGTGATGCCGTGGGCGGCGCGGCTGCTGGCGGTGGCGTGCGTGTCGCTGGCGGCGAAGATGGAGGAGTACCGGGCGCCGGCGCTGTCGGAGTTCCGCGCCGGCGTCGGCGACGACGGCTACGAGTTCAGCTGCGTCTGCATCCGCCGCATGGAGCTGCTCGTGCTCTCCACGCTCGACTGGCGCATGGCCGCCGTCACGCCGTTCGACTACCTCCCCTGCCTCTCCTCCAGGCTCCGGCGACACGTCGGCGGCGGCGGCGGCGCGGGCGCCGCCGCCGCCCTCATCTTCTCCGCCGCCGAAGGTATGACACCCACATCGATCGATCGATCGATCGATCCATTGATGCGTTCGAGGAGGAACCAATCCGTGTGCTCTGTTTTTTTTTTTTTTTTTGGTTGCAGCGGCGAGCGTGCTCGACCACCGGCCGTCCACGGTGGCCGCCGCCGCGGTGCTCGCGGCGACACACGGCGCGCTGACGAGGGAGGCATTGGAGTCCAAGATGAGCGGCCTCTCCCCATCTTTCCTCCTCGACAAGGTCGGTCGCCGTCGAACACCTGCATGCTCATGCTCATCTCCATGGATTATTAACAAAATCTCCCTTGTTTTGGTGTTCGATCGATCAGGAGGACGTGTTCGCGTGCTACAGCGCGATGCTGAGCCAGCCAACTTCGCCGGCGAGCAAGTCGACGACGACGACGACCGGCAAGAGATCGTCGTCGTCGTCGTGCTCCGAGTCCACCGACGCCGCGAGTTCATACGACGCCACCGCCGCCTCCTTCCCGGCGGCGGAGAGCTGTGGCAGCAAGAGGATGAGGCTGGAGCTGCCGGGAGGCATCCTCCGATGAGCGGCGGCGGCGGCCGGGACACGCATGGTTTTTGTCCGTCGTCTCGAGCACGTCATCACCATTTCTCTTCCAATTTCCTTACAAATTTTTTTCACTTCTTTGATCGTTGCAACAGCATTTGCCAAACAATTTGTTCTTGGCAGTGCGCTCGCTGATCGATCCCGGATTGGATTGGCTTGGTTAAATTAATCCCAGCAGCACGTGAGATCGAGAGGATCAAACAAACAAAAACACCAAAAAAAACACAAAGGATATCAAGATCGATGGAGCTTGATCGAGCTTCTCCTAAGGAGAGGAGAAAACTCAAACTGCTCGTGTGAGACAGTGACAGAGTGAGAGTGAGAGTGTATCACTGTACACAAGGATGGAAGAAAAAAAAAACACTTTAGCCTGCACATTGCACTCACACTGCACTTCCCGGGAAGGAGTCAAGAAGAAGAGAGAGAAGCTGAAGAACAGTGCTACTAGGAACAGTAGCTGCAGATAAAAACGATGGGAGTAATGTCTAATCCGTCTGCCAGTTCAATGCAAGCGAAGGAGAGAGCAAAGAAAGCTGTTGCTGCAGCAGCTGCAAGTACCATGGTCCATGGCCTTAACTCTGATTTGATCAAAAGCCTTCTCCTGCTCAAAGTGAGTTTGTGTGTGTGCGCGCGCATGTTGCTACTATGGCGGCCGGTCGGTGCATGGCTGCCAAATGCATGTGGCTGCTACACTGGTTGCCTGTAACCTGTAGTAGTGAGCTACTGCCATTGTTGTAGCCTTCGCAACTTTGCATTGTATTTTCTTGAGTGTGTGTGAGAGAGATGGATAATTCAGACAGAGTTTGTAGGGTTCTTGGTTGCAAGCTTTTCCAGTCTCTCTTGTGTAATGTGATTGCTGTGATGATCGATCTACTGATCTCCTCCTCTGAATACGGTGGTGGTCCTTCGGAATCGAATCGATCGTGCAGTGTGCGATGGATGGATGGCAAAGCCGGGCATTGCAGCAGGATCCGAGGCGACTTTTGCCGATTGGCTCCACGTTGGTGCTAGCTTGGTCGATCGACAACTACTCTACTAGTCGATGGCTGCTTTGTGTTTGGATCTGCAACATTGGATGAACAGTGGGAATGGCAGAGTTTGCAGCTGTACTTGAGCTTTCGGTCAAGGGGCTCCCTCCCTCACACAGTTATGAACTCCTTCCCTGTCCTAAAATATAATTATTTTTAAACTTCTAACATAGTCTTATATATACTATTTTAATTAATAATATCTATAAAAGTAAGATGTTTTAGATAAAAAGAGTTACGTATTATGATAATCTCTTTAATGATAAATCTAGTAACATGAGTTTTACGTGATTGATTTTTTTTATTTTTTCGTTATTAATAGTTAAAGAAAAAAATATTTGACTTTACACTATTTTAAAAATATTTATATTTTAGGAGGGGGAAGTAATGGCTAGCCTTGCTAGTGGAGTCTGAAGAACTTCGTACTCGCTAGTCAGAGTGGACGGCGGAGAGATGGGGGGCCATCAAGACCTACTAATCACGTGTAGTAACTCTGTTTGGAGGGGAGGAAGGTATGGAGTTAAGTGTGTGTGGGAGAAGATGGTGACATGATGGGTTTAGGGTTGGCATGAGCGCAGTTGTTGACATCTTCATAGTTTGACCATTGAGTAGGTTGTCATTAGCTTAGGAAACCCAAAGCTTTCTTGTTCTTGATAATTGAACTGATCGAGCTATGCCTGATAAGCCGATGAAAATGAACGAAGCAGTTAGAAATAGTTTATCTATCTACCTATATATTACCGTTTGATATTGTTTCATATTATAAGTCGTTTGATATTTTTTCTAGCTTAACTTTGTTAAGTTTGTCTAATTCTAGAGAAAGAATTAACGATATATGATATATGAAATTAGTTTCATTAAGTCTACCATTGAATATAGTTTGATAATATATTTGTTTTGTGTTGAAGATACTACTATAAATTTTTATAAATTTGGTCAAACTTAAAATAGTTTGACTAGAAAAAAAAGTCAAACGACTTATAATATAAAACGGAGGAAGTATATATACTAAAATTCCATTAAACTTCCTATGAACACTCCTACGTCGACACATGACACTCCTAAATACGCTCTTAGACCGCCACATGGCACTATAATAAATTAGAAAAAAATACGAGAAAAAAAGAAAATATTTGATCCTTGATTTTCATTAAAATAGGTGAATCCATTATTACGAGTCATTAGATTTAAGTTTCAACAAATCTCTGGTTAATCCTCTTTCCTCTCATAATAGTGCAAAAGAACTATAGGGTCGACTTCAAGATAGGGCGATATAAGAAAATAAGATCAACGGACAAATATTGCATATAAAAACACTTACAAAGGTTGTCGGAGAATCCATCTCTTGAACCAATCTCGTCGAAACCTTGAAGCACCAAAATCCCCCTACCTGGCGTACCACTGTCGACGTTTGAGGTCACGACTACGGTATTTGCATGGTATGAAAATCGTTGGTACCAGGGTATATACGACATTGAGGTAAAAGAGATGGAGACAAGGGTTTTTATACAGGTTCAGGCCCCTTATCTGACAGGTCATAGCCCTACTCCTATTGGCCGAAGCCAGTGTTGCTCTTTATTCGTCTGAATCACAAAAGTACAACAATTGGGATAACATATCTAGCTGTCGTCTACTTGGCGGCATGGATCATCAACACGTAGTCGATGACAGGGTAGTCTTCCTCCTCGAGTATAAACTCATCTAGATCAGAGATGGCGCTAGATCCCTCTTGTCGGCCTCCACAGGAACCAAATTGGGTATGTCTAGGCTAATCTCTGATGTTGATGTCTGGCTTGTCTTGGCTTGTGTCTTCTCTCCTCCCCTCCTCCTAGGGGTCTTGTATTTATACCCATAGATATCCCCTTGTTTTCAAGTAGAACTAGAGAGACAAGTATGGATACGATCCGAGTAGTCCTTGTCGTTTCCACATAGAACTTTACTCGTCCTTCCTTATCCGGGACTCCTTCTATATATAAGGTATGATTCCATATAAGACTTGGTATATGATGGGCCCCGTCGAGCTTAGTCGATTACTATTAGGTATGTGCTATCCATAACCATGACAGGGTGAATGCTATTTAATCTTATTACTATTATACAATTTAGCTAGGATGAAATTCATCGTATATTTTTTTAGAAAACCATGAGCTGCAATCAGGAGTTCGACTTTCATCTCAAATTAGCATGCGAGTTTTTTTAAAAAGATATTTCTTATATGACTCCTTTTGTATTTCTAAAAGTTAATGAATTCAAAATCTAACTCAAACATGGATTTGTATTTCCAAAGCGAATGAACTTAAAAACCGACTCAAATACGGATGAGGTACCAAAATACCGGCAAAAACAACTTCAATTTTTATAATAGCAGAGATATTATAGATAAGTCATACCAATAGTCTTGGGTTGGGCTCAGCGGGATCCACATATACTAGTCTTATATGGAATCATGCCTCGTACACGGAAAGTATTCTAGATAAGGAAGAAAAAACAAAGTTCTACTCGGGCACTACAAAGACTACTCGGATCATATACATACTTGTCTCCATAATTCTACTTGGATAAGGAGGCACCCAAGAGCATAAATACAAGACCCCCTAGATGGAGGGGGGGCAAGCCAATACTGATCTAGACAAACCCAACATAGGAGGCACAAAGGCCAACCTGAGGAATCTAGAGATAACTCCAACCTTGCCTAGTTCATATTCGAGGAAGAAGACTAAACTAGCCATCTACGTGTGAGAGCTCCATGCTACCACGTCGACAGAGACTAGATTAGGTCATCCCAAATATTATACTCGTATGATACTGATATATAAAGGCAACACTGGCTTCGGTCAACAGGAGTAAGGCTATTACCTTTTAGTTAAGGGGTCCGAACTTGTACAAAAATTATGTCTTCCGTCCATTTACCTCAATCTCGCGTATACCTAGTCCCAGCGATTCTCATACTCTATAAATACCGTAGGCGGGTATAGCCCGTCGATAATATGCATTGTAGGATGCTCTCCTACGATATTTTCCCCCAAAAAATGTTGCAAGAAGATGGGATCGATTGGGGTGAGTATGCAAAATGCAATGCCCATCGTCGAATTCAAATGGTGATTGAGAAAGTTTTTTTTTTTGCCACAATGTCAAATTTGTTGGATGATTTTGAAAGTCATTACCGAAAATCCTCAGGATTCAACCAAGAGGTGTCGTCAAGCACATAGATATGAAGACATCTACTGTTCAATAGGCATGTGAATAGGTAACTTATGTAGATCTTATATGTTCTTTTTGTTAAGTGCACTTGTGTTGTGTACTTCCTCCGTTTCATATTATAAGATTTTCTAGCATTGCCCATATTCATATATATGTTAATGAATCTAAACATATATGTGCACTTAGATTCATTAGCATCTATATGAATGTAGGCAATGTTATAAAGTCTTATAACCTGAAACGGAGGTGGTAGTTTATATGTTTTTATAGAACATACCTTTCTGGTTTTTTGGAATCTATTAACTATCAAATGAGGCATAGGGTTAACTTTTGGGGGGCTTCAATTCCTCTGGAACTTTCCTTTAAAAAGTTGTATGTATGTCAAACTGTTAGAGGCCTTTCCTATGGCTTCCCCATTTAATATTTTATGAAATTCATGTAAATGATTAAAAAAGTTATATGGGCCGGAGTAAATTGAAGATTACACATTTGGTGATAGACCCATCATTTATAAAAGGTTAAAGAAAAGGTCCCTTAGCAACTCTCTCCAAGTTGTGACTTTCATAAAGGAACACACCTACAACTCCTCGTGCTTCAGAAGGGACTAAAATGGTAGACAATTGGAGCACTTGAAGATAACCTTTGAAGGATTAGCAAATACCTTTTTATTAAATACAATGTCGACAGAAAAGGTTCTTTCAATGAGATTTGTTTTGTAATTTTTGGGTTTGGGATCAAATCTGAACTAAACTTTAATATAAGGTTTTGAATCTATTATATCAAAATGGTGAAGTACAAACCATGGTTAAAAATTTTGGGTCTATCAACCCTCCTATACGAAATTTATCTCCCAAATGTTTTGGATTTTTTTTCATTTTTTTGAATTTGGCAAATTTTCTTTAAATTTGATCAAAAATTTTGGACCGAAATTACCGCAATTTCTGAAATTCCTGTCCTATTGGTACCCCTGGTAGAAATACACAAAACAAAATTTTGAACCCTGGTACAAACTATGGATCAATCACTCTTTTCTCAATCGAGTATATATGTAAATGAACATGGTTAATTAAGTACACATTATTTGTAGATATAATCGCAGCCATTGACATTCACAAAGGATGATTGTTTCAGGTCAATAATTGGAAATAGATTAACAAGGGGGATGTGACTTTTGACCGGTCTTTGATGTTTTATCTCCACTTTGATTTTGTGGTTTCTAGTGGAGAGCACAGATCAAATTAAGATTGAATTGGACGTAGGGAACAAGGAAAGGAAGTGAAGTGTGTCGGACAATCAAAGGATGTTACAGATGTCCAGGTTGTGGTAATTAAGGCTCCACAAGTCTTGTGATTTAACTTGTGGGCAGTAACATATTTATGTTAAAATCTGTGAAAAATTATAATATAGTTCCAATTATAGTAGTAGTTTATTTTGTACACTATCTGTTCCATATTTTAAGGCTTTTTGATTTTTTTTCTAGTCACATTTCTTTAATTTTAATCGATTATATAGAAAACTTTAATAGCATTTACAACACAAAATTAATTTCATTCAAACTAACATTTAATATATTTTGATAATATATTAAAGCCGGTGAAATATCTATTTCACCTATTTCAAAATACTGTTAGGAGGTTTTGTGAAGTTCCCTCTCACTTTTTAGAGAAAAAAAAACACTCTTCTGGTTTGGTTTACCTTATTGAACAATTATTGGAACGGTCTCAAGGTGTTGTTTTTTACGTTACCTAACTCTTTCCACTTTTTTAGTGTAGTTTATGCCATTTTTCTTCCTATCCACTTTTAGGGAATATTTCTTCCTATCTAACGAACAAGTCATTTTAGACTTTTGCACCGTAACTACGGAGTACTATCCCACCTACCCTCAGCACGTGAAAGGAGAAGTCTTATTCCTTCAATACCCTTTAACTACCTATCACTCTTATAACTTTTTTCAATGATTAAGGGCATTTTAGTAATTCTCACTTTCCACTAATTTCTCTTGGGGATGCTAGGAATGGTCTCTTTGTGGACGGAGGGAGTATATCTTATAGCTAACGATTTTTCTTGCAATTGGCAAACACGAGTCATTTGAGAATAGTCATGATGCTGGAAGGGCAAAGGAGGGAAGTGTATTTTGACAGTGGTTTCTACCGGTAGTAGTCTTCCATTGCCAGTATTATCAGTAGAAGCTATCTAAGACATTATTTTTTTTACTGGAATCTAAGCCATTATTTTGAGTTGTACTATCAAAAAAAATATTCCACTGGTAATATAAATAGATGTGATCCATTAGATAAGACAAGATTAATTCTACTACCAATAGACCACCATAAAATTTATCATATGAAAATGCTTAAATACCATGATGATTTGTTTTATAGAAAATTCAAAAAGCTAATAGAGTACTACCTCCGGTTTTAATATATGACGTCGTTAACTTTTGAACATAAATTTGATCATTCGTCCTATTAAAAATTATGTAAATCATCATTTATTTTATTGCAACTTGTTTTGTCATTAAAGTTTCTTTTAAACCTAACTTATATTTTTTAATATTTGTATAAAGTTTTTAAATAAGACAAGCGATTAAGTCACTCGTCATATATTAAAAATCCATATATTAAAAACTAGAGGAAGTACAATACAAATTTAAGTAATTTCAAAACAGAGTAAATAGCATGCTTTAAACATGATGTAGGGAAGTGCAGATTCTGAGATTCTCCTAAATAGGCATTCATCTCCATGATCAGAAAAGGCCCTAAGGCTGCCCTCACCGACCCAACCGGTGTGCAGCCATTGCATGAATGCAGGTGTTTTCCTCGCGCTGCCCGGTGCCCGCCTGCACTGCTTATGACTTACAGCTGGTAAAAGGGGGAGCCTTTTTGCTCTGTTTCTCAGCTGAGCACGCACTGCGGATTGTGGTGTGCGAGCGACTTTCTGCAACACCACAAACTCTGCCTCCCTGTTTTTTTTTTTTTTGAAAAAAAAATGAAAGAAAGAAGATTACGTACATTTTTACATAATGAAATAAATCCTGACCTTTGCTTAAAGAAAGCTACAGACACTTATTACATATTTTGCTTAACAGAAAACAACTAATATGCAGTATTAAACATGAGGATATAAAGTAATAAACACCAACACTTGAGGAGAAAACATTTATTTAAGTCTATTTGTAAATCTCCATTCGTAGTTGGCAAATATATTTACGGCCGTGGACTCCAAGTTTTGATATGCAGTATGTTTTAGCTTCTTGTACTCTTCACACATTTGTAGTTGTGCCTAGAACCAAAACCAATATATTTCCCTGAAAAGTATATGCCAATAAGATTTAATTAGAAATTTGTCAAACACCATATAATTCCTCCTAAACCATAAGATGGGATGCTAGATATTATGAGGGCAAGAGGATTCCCGATACTTGGATCCATTGGGTGATCAACATCTAGCAGATTTCAAAGTCAACTATCCTTCTCAATGAAGTCCTGGGCAGGTGGATCGGTTGTAAGAGAGGGCTACGTCAAGGTGATCCTATGTTACCTTACCTGTTCATCCGGCAGATGTGCTCCAACGCCTTCTTAGAGCAAACCCTGCTCTGGACACCATCTGTACCCTCAGAGACCTCGTACAGCTCTGCAGTATGCCAATGTTATATTGATTATTTGACGAGCTTCGATTGCTTATGTAACACCACTAAAGCATTGCCTAGACGAGTTTTCTAGGGCAACAAGTCTGCAAATCAACTTTAGTAAGAGCACAATGATATGCATCTATGTGGGAGCGGAGAAAGAGTCTCAGCTGATTCACACTCTGCAATGCAAACAGGAATCCCTGCTAATGTCCTAATTAGGTCTTCCTTTGTCAATCCAAAAGTTGAGAACAGCAGACCTGCAACCAACCATTGCAAAGGCCGATAAATTCTTAGTTGGCTGGGAGGCGCGCTTACTCTCACAAGCCGAGGCTAGGAAGAGCTCTGTGGAGAGGGAGAATTGAAAACAGAAAAATATACTATTCTGATATCTTGATCTCGAGTGCCAACTCCATAATCATTATGCGGGAGATACAGTACAACGTTTCCGATCGTGCTTGATGTGTGTTCCTCCAAGAGCCGACTCATAGGAGGTGTTGAAAATTTCCTAAGCAGCAGAAAGGCTCGGAAAAACATTTTCCACACACCTTGGAATGTGGCAAAGAATTCCCTGAAGAAAAATAGAATGGGGGCTAAGAATGAGAAATACTAACAAAAAGGTATACTCCATGGTACATAGGGGAAAATATTTAGCATAGGGATCTCCTATTTTGTTAATGTAATATTCAAGTTACTCACAGACAATGTGTTATAAGGTTTATCTCTCCACTTGTCAATAGATGCCGAGGACAAGTAGATATCTGTAGATGTCTAGAAGTAGCTGTTGTATCTAGTGTTGTGCATACCGTAAATTTGGTTGAAACAAGTATCATTTCTTTAAGTTGGTTTTATTATTTTTATACTTTTCCTAGGCAACATTTTCTGCATCACTATCACATTAGTATATCTTTACGTTGCCAGCGATGTCCATGACTTATAGTATGGAGTACAAAACCTTGGAGAATAAAAAGGACAATAAGTAAATAACACTTATTTGTCCATATCTATGGAGACTTGAATATAAAGACCTGAGAGAATAAAAGGACAATAAGATTCACTTGACCACATCCTGGTTAGATTATTAGCTAGCACAACCTAAATATTCCAGAAGAGTATTTTTTAGATAATAGATATTTTATTAATCAATAAGGTACATAAAAGTATCTGTTAGAACTTCTCTTTTTAGATATGCACTAGCTTGCTAGATATGCTCTTAGTCAATTTCGTAAAAATATCTATTAAACTATTTTCTTTCAAATAACAAAGTCTACCAAACATTTTTTGTTCTTGAACATGTAGGATAGCTGCATATGATTTTATTTATAGACGAAGAAAACGATTTTTTTTTTAAAAAAAACAGGGGTCCACCCGCTTACAACTCTTATCTCATAGACACCACGTGACCAACAGGAACAATCAAGGCTGAATTTAGCAGCATAACAAAGTGCAGAGGCTGAGCTACATAGGAGAGGGGGATGATCAGGAACATGGTCTAAGAATTTTTTTTAATATAGTTTATCTATTTTCACTATATATGCACCCCTCAATTCAAACTCTAGCATTCGTATCAGCCTAAACTTGATCAAAAGTAGAGTAAAGCAAGCAAGTGGGACCCCTCTCCATTTCGTTCCGCCCCTGCCAAAGTGTACCTTCCTCTTTTAACCGAATGCACTACTAAACCTAAATTTAGGATAACATCTTTAAAAACGCAATGGTTGCAGTGCTTAATTCCAAATCTACCAAGCTGGTAGGATAATCAAGGAGTCGAGCCCTTTTCGTTGTAGCTTGTGAACTTGTTTGCTTGCTCGGTATCACCAACTTGAAAGCCTACCAAACATATATATGCACAACCTTAACAAGATCAACTAAGGTTAGATTAGACGGCTGGCATATACTATTGGGCTAATCAACCAAAGTACACGAGGAACACATAAAAAACATCTGTGGAATAGGCTGTTTGGAGTGGTTACTGCAATGCTGCATATGGTTGTTGGAAGGAACCCTGCTCCAGCCAAGAAAAATATATGCAGCTGCAGCCCGGTCACCAATGCAGTCAAACAATCTTGGGGACAAAGTTTGCTGAAATTTGTTGGTTCAAAAGAGTACCATACCACCTAGGAGTGAGTGGCCACCTCACTCACCGACCTGCAGAAGCTGCAGGCCGCCCTAATAAAGCAGTGTAAAGAGACACTGAGCCACAGGATTAAACAATGGAGACATCTGATCTCGCAAATGCCATCAAATTAAAGGACCCTCTGCAATTTTGCCAAGTTGATCTCTGGTGATCAGTTATCTTCTCACCTTTTTGTTTCTACCCTCATGCCAAGATCAGAGAGGAATATACCAGTGTATGGCTACAAACATGTACTATGACACTATGTGATGTCTTGATGACATACACATGATTGCCAGTGTTGGGATCCTGGACAGGATAGTTTTTTTTTTCCTTGGAGTTATCTGTAGAATAGTATAGTGAAAATCTTGGTTGTCATAACTACTGTTTCCATTCCAAAACATAATAACTTATAGCAATGAATCTAGATGACAAATCTATAAAAGTGTTTATACATATTTGTTAGAAGTATTGCATTTAAGGACGAAGAGAGTACTGTATATGTATGTACCACTATTTATATGGTATGATCAGGGTTGAAAATAATTCCTCAATTCACATCGCAATATTCACATATACTGATTAAGATGTTAATATCAGTTCTCCACTTCTACCTATTAAAGATGTGTTCAGTAATGCATATATCATTCTGATATGTAATATGTACAGTACAGTAGTAGTAATCTCTTTGAAAGAAATGTACTCCTTGGTAAGGAATGGCAGTTGGAATTTTATACTCTCATCTCATGTCTCAAGTCTCAACCGAAAGCCTGAACCAGGGATGGCATGCTTGCATCAACTGCAGCAGTTGTCAGGGATGGCCTATGCAACTGCCTACCCCCAGCTGGCAAAGGATTTGCAGTAGTTGGACTGTAGGAGTAAGTATTCAAGCCTTCAAAGGACCTCACCTCATCACCTGCTGCCCAAAGACAAGGGATCCAACAAAAAACACAGAGATAGGTTGCTAGTGCTAGCCCAGCCTTGATCCTAGGCATTCATCACGATTCACACACACCAGTACTGCCACATACTGTAGGTGTGCAACCTCTGTCGTCTGGCTCTGACCTTGGTCAAAGAATCATTGGCATTGGCATACCATGGCAACCAATTCAGATCCTCTGCGTTACTGCTCATTGACATGTGGGCCCGAGGGTCTGTGGGGCCCACATGTCAGTGAAGGACCCTCACTCCATGGCAACCTTTCTGCTTTTTATTTTCTGTCTATCTGCAGCAGAGACACTGCTCAGCTCTGGATTTTTTTTTTACATTTTAGCCATTTTTGAAAGGTTATTTTACAATTAGACATATATAAAAAACTTATTCTAGAGATTGACCCTTTTTCTCGGAGCTAAAATCATTGACGCCAAGATTCAATGTCTTGGCACCAATGACACTAGCACTGACACCCTCGACCCCTTGGTAGCTAAGTCGTTGATGTGAAGGGGATCGGTGCTTATATTTTGACCCTTTCATAAAAAAATATTTTACTAATAGGTTCTTGCCACTGGTCTATTTAGTGCCGACCGCTCCACACCTTGGCTGCTAGGGGGCAAGGGTATTGGTGCTCAGATGTTAGACCTTGGTGCCGAGGTTACTGGCGCTGAGAAAAAAAGACCATTCTTGGTGTAAACTTGTCTAAAGATCTATTTATCCCTTGTGTATTGTACTACTCCATATTGTACTCCACAATGATTCTTGAAGGCTACTTTGATGGGAATGGCCAGGTTTACTTATGGTTTGTTCAGATTTCAAGACCATTGCAGGTAAGCGGCGGAGCTAGGAAATTTTTAGAGTCCGAACAAATCTAACTACACAGAGCATTTGCTATAAAAATTATATTTTCAATCCTACGATAACATTAAATTCAATTGTGTATTTACTGACGAGCACAACAGTCGACCATCAATTGAGTTTTATTTTCCCTTGTTTGCTTGGTCAGTTCGATTGGCTTTCTTATCATGGCCATTCTGATCTTCTTTCTGTTCCAATGATAGGATGAGATTGTTAAAATCTATTTATGTTTTGAGTGGTTCCCAAGTGTTTTATGTTTATGTTAAGTTGAGAGTAGTGGTGTTTTCACTCCATTTTGTGTATTAACTGGTAGGGCATTAACCAATCATGAAGGTAAAAGGGCATCAACTTAGCATAACTCTGCTAGCAAGATCCCTTATGGTGGAACGTGTCTCAAGTCTAAACTTGACACTGGTGCTTATATTTATGACTGATTATTTTTTCAATGGTACACAATTTACATATCGATAACGAGACGTCTATGATGACTTTGTTAATATATCTGTCCAGTCTTCGGAGGTGCTCATAAGGGTTAAGTAGTGCGGGTGTGTCTCTCATGCATTTGTATGGGGTGTTTCGGAAAAAAATAAGCTAGAGGGCGAACACATGAATACATGATATATTTATAAATATCAAGTCTCTGTAATTATTCTGCAGTAGCAATACATCATAAACTCAACACAGTATTACTAAAACTTTCTATTGGCTACTAATGCAGGCAAACTCATACAAGACATCTCTTTGTGTATCTATACCTTTTTAGTGACCTAAAACTTAATATGCAAGCGTAGCAATTATTAATCCTAAAACCTAACATGTAAGTATATCACATCAATGTAAGCACCTAAATCTAATCTTAACATACAATCATACTAACTTATCATTTTCGCAATATTTTAATCCAATTCTATCCATCATTTAATATATTCATTTATAATATTTCCAACGCACTAGGCGTCACCTAGTTACTGCTATGTTTGAACCAAGAAGGACTAGGTACATCTATTCACAAAGTGCCCTTTGCGGTATATGGACTAAATTATATCCGCCCAATAAGAATACATGATGTAAATCTGATGCAAACTTTTCATAACCTTAAACATAAGTTAAATGTGCGTTTCTATATGGACAATCTGAAATGACATTACCTGCTGGGTTGACATGAATTATTCAAAATAATTGGATTTTTCATTCACTAGCATGGAACAGCTCATATGTGTCGGCGAGGGATTCCATCACAAATCAAAGGTCAGTGATGTGAAAAGTCATCTTTGTCGGGTCGGCCGCCGTCACGAATGACAACATCTTTGTCGGGCTTAAATAAAAGACCATCACGGATGACATTACCACCCGTCACGTATGAGAGTCATCCGTGATGGTTAATAAGTATGAACCTTCATGGATGAGAATTTATGATTTTTGAATTTTAAATGCATAAAAAACCCTAAAATATTTTAAATATTACTAGGATATTCTAACAATGGTCACACATTACTACTAAGAAATTCTTGATTTTTCAAGTGATATATGCATACATGTCATACATGAGATTCAAACCTAAGACCTCTCAACATATACAAACCAACCTTACCATCTCACCTACAAACCACGTTACATTGGTAATCAGGTGTTATTCTTTTAACTATTCATGTCCAAATATGAAACACAAATTTGAAACTCTAGATGACTTCAAATGAGAACGCTTTGAACTACAAAGTTGCAGATCTCGTCAAGCTCTACAACTTTAGTGTAGGGTACATCTCCATCCAAGGTCATTTCAAAATTCAAAAAAAATATTTTTAATATAGATCACATCACTTGAAACACTTATTCGGAGATGAAAACAATCTTAAGTGAAAATATTGTCAATTAGATAGTTGTAGATCATAAAACCCTTTGACTTTGATATAGACACTATTACAAAAAGGGCCAAAGGTGCCGGGTCCTAAAGGGGCCATAGGTGCCAGATTTTCATCCGGCACCAATACTAGCAACCGACACTTATAAGGAAAATAGAACCGGCACCTTTAGCATTGCTCGAGCCAAAAAAAAACAGAGAGAGCCGGCTCGAATCCGAGCCGAACTCACCAAGCGTTGTCACCGCGCATGTGCCCATCTCAAAATAAAATTGATATCCCCAAACCCCAAAATCATCCACAAATCATCACCAAAATAAATTGACATCACAGAATGAACATATTCAACAACAAATTCATCAACAAATTCACAAAAACATCAACAAAAATTCTAGCGGGATAGATCCATGTCGATCTGAAGAGAAGAAAAAGAGATCGATGGCGGTGGCGGCGAGAGTAGTGGATGAGGATCCAGATCTAGAGAAGAGGGGAGGGCACCGCCGCAACCCGTCGCCCGCTGCCTGCCGCCTCCCCTCCCGCCAGATCCGGTGGAGGGGAAGGTGCCGCCACCGCCCATCGCCCGCCACCTCCCCTCTTGCGTCGCCTCCTGCCGCCTCCCCTCCAGCCACTGCCGTGCGTGAGAGAGAAGTGAGAGAGCCGAGAGAGAGAGGCAAGAGAGAGACAGACAGGAGAGATGGAGAGAGAGCAGATAAGGTTGACTCATATAGGGGATAAGGCCGATGTGTCGGGCTAGATCGGCTCAGCTCGGTTTGGACAGGTGCCGGTTTTTAAAAAAAACCGACACCTATAATTTATTATAGGTGCCGATTTTTAATTAACCAACACCTATAATATATTAAAGGTGTCGGGTTTTTTTAAAAAACCGGCACCTATACTATAAGTGTCGGTTTTTCTTTAGAACTGACACCTATAGTTTCTTAAAGGTGCCGATTTTTTGTGTTTTCAGCCTGTGGAGGAGGAAAAATCATTATATGTGCCGGTTTTAGCTGTTCCGGCACCTATAGTGCCGATCTCTATGGGCTTTTTTAGTAGTGAGGCCATGTCTCCATCGGAGATCATTTGAAAAATTCAAAATTACGTATTTCAAAATAGCTCTCACCACTTATAATGCATATTCAGGCGTGTAAACTATCTCAAATTCAAATAGTATTAGTTTTAAAGTTATATATCTCATCGAGATCTACAACTTTCATATAGGGTAATTTGAGGTTGTTTGAAAATTTAAAAAATTTGAATTTTTCCTCATCCGTGTCAGTTCATAACTACTCCCTCCGTCCCAAAATATAGCAACTTTTGTTTGGATGGGATGTATCCTAGTACTATGAATCTGGACATTAGGCTTATCCAGATTCGTAGCACTAGGATATGTCCCACCTAACCAAAAATTGCTATATTTTGGGATGGGGGAGTATCACCCTTTACAGATAACATTATCCGTGAAGGGTAGTAATTAAGACCCGTCGCGGATGAGTGCTCTCATCTTTGATGGGTCATATCATTGCACCTGTCATGGATGACATGTTATCCATAACGGGGTATGGCTGTGACCCGTTATAGGTCATCTATGACATGTTAGAACTATGACCCGATAAAAATGACTTTAAATCGATGACGGGGCATGGTTGTGACCCGTTATAGGTCATCCGTGATGTGTTAGTACTACGACCCAACAAAGATAACTTATATCGGTGACGGATCATCCCCTATAGTTATATCTTAAGTGGGATACCTTTTGAGCCATTAGAGATGAGTCATCCGAAATGGGTCGCATTCGCTCGACACAGATGACTCGTCAATAATGGTCAGATCTGTACTAGTGATTCTATCCCTCCCTCCTTCCAAGTTCCAGCAATGGACAAGAAAATTACACTACTAGAGAAATAATTATTAACAACGGAAGACTTGGTCGTTAAAAGCCCAAATGGGATTGTTAAAGTTCATTAACAACCACTAATTTTGTGGTCGTACGTGGTCATTAAAGCCTCCGTCGTTAATAGTTTTAACGACCACATGATTTTCTCCCATCATGATTTCATTACGGCCTGTTTGGTTGGAGGGAGTTTTTAGGAGGGATTGGGAGTTTAGAGGGATAAGGCTATTAAGTGTTTTGTTTGGTTGAAAGACATGGGAATTTTGATGGGATGGGGATGGAGAATTGAGGAAGGAACTCCCTCCTTTTCAATACCTGGGTAGGGGCAGGTAATTGGGAGGGAATTCCTCCTTTACTTTGTCTAAGCAAATCTCAGCCATCCGTTTTTGTTAATGACCTAATCTCCAACTAAACTCCCTATCAATTTCCATCACCTTTACCAAACAAGATATATCGAGATTAAAAATCAAATTCCAATCTTAATCTCATCATCAATTCCCTCGTGTAAACTCCCAATCCCCTTCCCTCGAGTTACCAAAACGGTGCTTTTTTGCCATCGCTATCTCATTAATGGCGATGTCTTTTTTACATCGTTAATTCTAATTAACAACCGTGGTATTGTGTCATCATAAGCTTTTTAACGATGGTACTATTGCATCATTGTTAATTATTTTAACCATCTCTGTTAACATCCAATGATTATCACCATGGTACACTATCCTTGATAGTAGAGAACCATACAATTGCAGTCTGCACATCTAGGAATTAACATGCATGCTTATCACCATATATTCTGACACAACCAACCAAATTTATTCAATTGAAATACATAATAATAATTTGTTCGGAACATCCAACTAAATAACTAAGTATTTCAAACAGAACTAACATCTCGGTGTCTATCAAAATTATAACACTCAATCTATAAATATGTGATTGGAGGTGCAGTGGACAATTCCTTTGTCATTCGATCCCATCATCATTCGCAGGTATTGTCTTCAGATGCACCGTTCTCATTGTCTCACCATTGATTCTATACAACCAACAATGATACTAGCTAGTTAAAACGAGCTGTATATCTGGTACTTCATACATAAAATTCGTTAAGGCGCATGAGTTTACCTCTTATGATGTCATTTTAAGTATGCATCACTTCCATTCACTGCACAAAAATTGATATGATAAAACAACCCCACATACTTTAGAAAATCGTAGTCTTGAGAGGAGCCAATTTTTGCAGATATGTTGTGTGCACATTTTATATTCGAATAATTGTTTGTCCATGTTGAAAATAAAGCACAATAGAACATTTTGCCTAAACAAAGCTAGACTGAATTTGTTGTGACCTAAGGTAGAATTTAAACCTAACAGGTGCATGTTCAAATAATTGCTTATCTTTTGCAGTAGGATTAAGAAAGAACATCTTATTCTGAAAAGAAGCTTAACTTACCTTCTTGCTCAAGGAATGAGGAATGCTTTGTCACCAACTAGCTTCATCTAAGTCCTGTAAATTCAGAGAGCTTTACTACATTTATATTTCGCAATTAGTATTGTAACATCGTTATTAACCCATGAGTACTGTAACTCATCATAATTGAGATAGTGTCAGCAGTAGCTTCACTGATATTGAATAGCACTGAAGGAATCATCAACTAGTTAAAAGAAACAATCCATCGGAGGCATAGTTATTAGGACCGGACCGACGGTCCGACCCAAAAAAACCGGAACCAGAGCCCTCACCGGTTTGGTTCGATTAAAAAACCGTCTGTGCAATCGAGTCGGTAAAAACCGGATGAACCGGTGGGTTTTCCTTTGAACCGGGCGGTTTTTTCCTTAGTAAACCGCTAAAAAACTGGCAGTCACGTGGACGTGCGTGGCCACCCTCCGCACTAGCAGGATTAAATGCCATAAAACAGCTTGACCATGGTTCAACCCATGACCTGTGCCTGGGAGGAAAGATTCCCTACGACTGAGCTATGACTTGTATTGTGCATTTGCTATAGAAATTACTATATATAAACTGGATTAAGCCGGTGGTCTGACCGGTTGAACCAATCAAACCGTGAACCAAGCACTTGACCGGTTCAATGTCCGGTCCAGTCCTAATAACTATGATCGGGGGTGTCATATTCCTATGTATTGCATCCAACTTGTTGTGGGTAACAAATCAAGCCCATGAATGACCGACAATGGAGGAACTATTGGAAACTTGGAATCCTACCTGAAAAGTGGTTGCTCCCCTGGTACTATATTTGGGCCAGGCCAATGGAGTGTACTAATCTTGGTTCCTACTAAAATAGATTTGAACTGAAAATTTCTAAATATATAACCAATAGAATAATCTGAAAACAAAATGATGCACACCCTATGTAACACCCTGAAAATTCGACCGACAAAAATCTAAACTCTAAAAATATGGGCCTTCAAAAACTTTTTAAATAAATTGCATAATGCCGATTTTATTTACCTATTCCATTGAATTTTGATTTCGGAGTTTGTAAAACACAAATAAAGAACAATTGATTAGGAATAAAACCTAAAATTAAATGAGCAAAATAAATAACTGAAATATAATTTAAAATAAAGGTTGAGGTGAGGATAGAAATGAATAAAATAATATCGCGATCATATTCGTATTAATTAAATCTAAATACGACGGAGTGAGAATTAACTCTAATTAAAATCAAGTAAATTATATAAAAATAAAATATGGGTACAATTAATCTAGAGTGGATCCATTGGTTGGGATAATACACATATTGAGTAAACTTCATTTATGCAAGATTTAGAAATTATAGAATCAAATTTATATAGGAAATAAACTAAAATCGGGATAAATGGGAAAATACACTGTTCATTATGGCATAGGTGTTCGATGCAGTCCCTAGCCTTCCCCCTCCTCTCCCACCTCTGCGCCCTAGCCGGCCTTGAGCCCACATCGCCACCGCCCGTCGCGTCGCCGCCCTGCGCCGTCGCCGTCCCATCGCCGCACGCCGCCCTCTTGCCGCCTCGCGCCCCGCGCCCGCGCGTCGCTCGCCCGTCGCGTCGTCGCCTCGCGCCCCGCGCCCCGCGCCCCGCGCCCTGCCACGCCGCTCGCCCGTCGCGTCGCCGCCTCGCGCCCCGCGCCGCGCCGCCCGCCCGTCGCCATCGCCGCCTGCCGCGCCACGCGCCGCCCGTCGCGTCGCCATAAGCCGTCGCCCCTTCCCCTCTCCTTCTCCCCCTCTTCCCTATAAATACTTCCCCCTCTCCATTTCCCCCACTCCATCTCCCTCTTCCTCCCCTCTTCCCTCTCCACCGAGCCACCACCTTCGTGTCGCCGCGCCGCCGCCCTCGCGCCGCTGCACCGCCGCCCTCGTGCCGCCGCGCTGTGTGCCGTCGTCGCGCCGCCCTCGCGCTGCCGCACCGCCGCCTTCGTGGCGCCACGCCGTGCGCCGTCGTCGTGCCGCCGTCGCCGCCGCCCCCTTCCCTTGTTCGGCCGCCGTCGCCAGAGAGCCGAGAGAGAGAAGGGAGAAGAAGCCGGGAGGGAGAGAAAGAGAGAAAAGAAGAAAGACAGAAGAAGAAAGAGAGGGAGAGAAAAGAGAAAAGGAAAGAAAAGAAAAAAGGAAAAAGGGAAATAGAATAGGGAGGTTAATAGTTTAGAAAATTTAAAATAATTATAATTTAATTATAGATTAATTATAGTCGTGGAATTGCAAAATTTAGTAAAAATTATAGATTATTCTTGGTAATTTCCATAAGAAATCAATCCACGGTAGTAATTTAGATGTAATTAATAACTAAACAATTAGATGAATTCTTATAGACTATTATAGATTATTTTTTGGGTAATCTCTATAAGTAATCGATTCACGGTAGAAATTCGGATTTAATCACTAGGAATTTTAGACGTATATTATATTTAATCGTTTAGTCATAGACTAAATTAAATCGTTTAATATTATAAGATAATTTTAGGATTCCGTCCGATATTTAGCTCGCGATAGAAATTTCTAACCTATTATATGGATATAATGCTAGGGTAGATTAAATTAAAAACTTATGATAACAAAATATTTATACCCACAAAATAGTTTAGGATATATAGATCGAAATTGGGTTTGCCCTAGTTCGCGAATAGTAAAGTTAATATAAAATAATCGACTTTCGCATTCGACTTCCATTTGGATTTACTTGGATTTTATTTGAATTCTAACCGAATTCAAATCAATTTTTGCACGTAACTATAGAGCCCGAGGGAGTTGCGGATCCAAGTGAAGGCCAAGACCCGCAAGACTTTGAGCAAGGCAAGTCATCACTATTCTTTGAACATGTTGATCCCAATTGCGAAATTGTTTTGTTTATAAATAAAATCGCATGCAATGATGAACATCCTACTTGTGATTATGCCATGCCGTGATTATTGTTTACCCTTAAATCCTTGTAACCATGATTTACGTATAAGTCCCTAGTCAACTATGTCAAATGCTTAGAAATGCTACTCTAGATTTATGCATACTCATATTTATCAAATGCTATATGCTTGGGCAATTACCTTTGGGAAGGTAATTGAGATGCGGCATGTGGAGACATGAGCGCCACATTGCCATGATATTGATGATATGATTTGTGAAAGGAAAATGAAACTAAACAAATGTTTTCGACTAGGGCGGATGGAGGATTTGGGTGGTATCCAGAAAAGGCTAGTGCCGTCCCTGGTCAATTAAGGACCGAGCCATGAAGTTAAGCATGAAACGACCCCCGTACAACCATACTTCTCGAATGGGTATAGATCTAGCGGAGTAGATAGCTGAGTGAAGGCAGTATCCATGCATAGCGGTTCCTTGATGTGTGAGGCAGGGGCTCTACGGTGGGGCAGCCATTGGTAGGACCGCGAGGCGGGTGTCTACAGTGGTGTCGCCATCGGTAGGACTGCCATGTGAGAATCTAAACATAATTATAACTTAATGCATGTGTGAGTCTTCCCTTCCCGGGTGCGCCAGAACTCCTCTCACTGCTAGAAACCGTGTACGCCTAGAGTGAATGAGGATGTAAAGTTCATGGAGCGGGTACTGCTAATGCGAGGTTATCAAAAGGCTTTGCCGTGACACGTCTCATGTGTTGGGACGAGGCTCATGTGTTGGGCAGTCGCGGAGTGCGGGTAAAGTGTACATCCACTGTAGTGTGAGTAAACCAAATCTATTCGAATAGCCGTGCTCGCGGTTATTGAGCACCGGGACATGTATTACACTTGGCTAGACTCTAAATTCTTAACTTGTGTGGGATGGGATATTGCATGACGATTTCTATGCTGATGGAGCCACTTCCTGAGAGGCGGGAAGGTGGATGTCTTTAGAAAACCATGACGACTCAATGGCGAGAAGCTATCCTTGGGATCACAATGGATGGTGGACAGAACCGTCATTGTTTAATATGAACACTGGTACTAAAATTTGATCAGTCTGTGCTAGGTCTTAGTCTTGTGAAAAGAATTACAAAACTTGCTTTGCGCAAAAGAACCATAGACATCCTTTGAATATCCCTGTCATATGCATTGTTGCTGTGGTGGCTTGCTGGGTACGGTTGGTACTCACCCTTGCAATATACAAACTTAATCAGAGGTCGGAGATGAAGCTTCGGAGGATCCCTACGCTTACTACCAGGAGGGTGATGAAGACGATGGCGCTCAATAGGTCTTAGTTACGGTCGTTGCCTGTGGCAATGGCGTGCCGCTGCCTTAACTCCGCTGCCTTACCTACTTCTGTTTTTGGAATGTATTCCGGACCGCTCGGTCCGATGATTTAAGACTATGCCTGCGGGCTTATGATGTAATAATTCGTACTAGACACTCGTGTATGTGCACTTGGTATTTCAGCTATGAATTCGTGTGTACCAGACTACTTGATCCAGGGAAATGGTACTGTTTACACGATTGATTCCTGTTATAAAAACTGGGGTCCACACCCTATTTATGTCAGGATCATTCAATCGGTTATGTCATATGAGTTTTGCTGAAAAGAGGTTAATATCTTGTGCCGTACTGCACCATTCAGTTGTTCTTGCCAGATCAAGCTGCCTCTCCATTGCTATTCAATGCTCTTGAAATCCTTTAGTACACCGGGTGTGTTTAGTTCACATCAAAATTAAAAGTTTGGTTGAAATTAGAACGATGTGACGGAAAAGTTGGAAGTTTATGTGTATAGAAAAGTTTTGATGTGATGGAAAAGTTGAAAGTTTGAAGAAATAGTTTGGATCTAAACAAGGCCCAATAAACTTGCATGCTATCAGGTCAATAACCTAGTAACTCTAAATAAAATAAAGCAATCAGTATATATCACTAGACTATCCTGCAAAAAAAAAAAACAATAATCTGCAGTGCAAAAAAAAACTAACTCAAGACCATGCTGCGTCTGCTGCCAAGCCCAGTGACTCGGTTTTTGCAGTGCAGCACCTCAGCGCAAATCAAGTACTAACTGCTTTTGTACATAGGGTTCGCGATGTTGATCAGTTGGAGTTTTCGAGCGTACCAAGGGGAGGGTGGTGACTAGAGATCGAGGAGAACAGGTGGAGATCGATCATGTTGGGGTCGACAAGGGCAGATCGAAGATCCAGACATACGGCCTCAGATCCCCTCGATGGCGAGGTGCGCCCCTACGTACGGCGCCCAGCCTCGCTAGACGCAGGTGGAACTAGAGGCGACGGCCAGCGACGAGTTGGGGTGGGAGGCGGCGGCCGTCGTAGATTAGGGTAGGTTTCGTACTTTAGCCGGCGTAGTTGGGCTGGGCTGCTCTTGCTGGGCGCGATGCTGGAGTCCCGTGTAGTTGTGGGCCTCATTCACGTCAAATTTAGGAATAAGTTCATTTGAGGTCTCTTAACTTTACACCGATTCCGATTTTCATCCTTCAACCAAACAATCAGGTACAATCGGTCCCTCAACTTCTAAAACCATGCAAACGAGATCCCTTGACGGTTTGGAAGGTAGTTTTGGTTGATGTGACGCTAATGTGGCTGGTTTGACTTGGTCTTCGTCCCACTTGGCATTTGACGTGGCGCTTATGTGGCAATTCGAATCCGGAAAAATAATAAAAATCGTGGCCCCACATGTCAGCTACACACAAAAAATAATTAAAAATAGTGGGGCCCCACATGTCAGCCTCACCCTTCTCTTCATACCCGCAAGCGAGCATGCGGGCAGCGACCTCAGCGAGGCGGCGCCCTCGACGACCTCACGCGCCACCACCGCACCCCACCTCCGAGGCGGTGGGCAGTGTAGGACAGCGAAGCGGGGCGGGAGGAGCGACAGCGACCACTCCACTCCTCTCTCCCTTCCCCTTTTCGACACGTGGGCGGCAGAGGGCGCGGAGTGGTGATGCGGAGCGGCGGCGGCCACAGTAGGCTGGCGAAGCGGAGCGGGACGAGCGGCGGCCGACGCCTGCGTCTCGTTTGGGCTTCCACCGTTTGGCTCATTGATCCCTCCCCTTCTCCGAGCCTCCTTGCGTCGCCGGAGCGGCCGTAGTTCACCGCTGGAAGTTCTTCTTCTCTCGAAGTCCGCTGCTGATGCCGCCGCTACTGAACTGGCATCGTGTAGATCCATCCGTCTCTGAGGCTGTTGGTGATGAACTGTAACTTCGGACCAATCTATTCATTTTGTTGCGGATTACTTTGATTTGTGCATACGAAAAAATTTTCCAGAACATTTTGGGGATTCAGCTAGGTTTCCATGAAAACTCCTTGGTAGATCAGTCTGAATACTAAACCTGGAACTGGTTTGCCTTTCTTTGCTTTGAGACCAGTGGAAGAGGAGATGGTGATATGGAAATTAGCAACACACATGCATTTCACCGTCTCCTTTGTCGATTGTTTTCGAGGCAAGGATGAAGTTGGGTTGCGTCGATCTCATCTGGTATACGAGGGGCGCCATTGAGATTCACATTCTTTATATGGCTAGCCAACAAGGGTAACTAGGGTAGATGTCACGCTGCAGATAACTTAGCAAAGAGGGAATGGCCACACCATCAAATTTGCTTGCTCTGCTCAGCCCAGGATGAGCTGTAGACACTTGCTCATTGGTTGTTCATAGACCAATTGGACCTGGATGTTATTGCGAGGCTGGATGAGGTTTCAACTTCCTAAACATATGCAGGTAAAGCTAAAACAAATGGTGAATGGCGTCTATAGATTGAACTTTAGACCAATTTAGAGAAAGGCTTTCGTCTCGCTGCTCATGATGATTTATTGTCTGGTTTGAAAGGAGCGAAATGTAAGGGCGTTCGATCAGCGCCCACGGACATCTACACAACTGTTCACCGACATCAGAGACAAAACTAAAATTTGGAAGCAGCTCGACCTTTTCAAAGCTCCTAAAGATTGATAATATGGAGTTACGCTGTTGATTTAGATTATGTATGCTTATGCACATATTGTTATCTTATCGACAGCTAGCTGTCTGTCAAAACACTTGTTATTTGTTGTATACATTTTAAACCTCCCTTTAATATTAAGATTCGGTCAACCCAGCTGAAAAAAATATGCTTACAAACTGCAGCAATAGTCGCTGTTTTTACCATGGACAATTGGACAAACATGCAAACAGGGCAGCAAGACTGTCGTGCCCGGATGAACGGTGCAGTACCACATCTTAGCTCATTAAGTTTGCTTGCTATGATCAGCCCATGATGAAAGTTGTAGACATTTTCTCAGTTAAATCTTCATAAACCAACAGGATCTAGACATTGTTGCGAGGTTGGACAAGGTTTCAGATTCCTGGAGACATGCGCACTGTCATCTTATCGATAGTTTTTCGTTGAAACGCTCTATAACCTATACAATACATTTGAAACCTTCCTTTAATATTAAGATTCGGCCAACCTGGCTAAGAAAATTATAATTACATTCTCTAAAAAAATCGCAACAACATCGTTGTTTTAACCGAGAAGAATTGGACACAAACAAGTGCAAGACAATCGTGCCCGGATGAAGGGTGCGGGTACCACAGCTAAGGGTGTGTTTGGTTACCTGTATTGCACTTGGCCCGCATCTGGCATGCAACCTTCGACCTGTTTGGTTGTACACAGCCAGGCCCACATGATGCAAAAAGGCCCATGGAACCAGGATAAAAGCGGAAAGGAAAAAGTACAATAAAGGTCCCTCATCTTGTCATCGGATTACAAATCGTCCGTCAACCGCAAAACCAGATATATGACATCCCTCATCTCACAAACTGGATCACTTTGGATCCTTAGACGGTTTTGACCCCGGTTTGGTCTGACGTGGTAGCTGAGTCAGCGGGGGACCCACGTGGGCCCACACGTCAGGTTGTCCACGTCATCTTTCTTTCCCCTTTTCTCTCCCTTCCTCCTCTCACTCTTCTCTAGGGAGGCATGGTGGCAGTGCAAGGTGGGAAAGGAGGGGCGGTGGCCAGTGGCGAGCGATGCGGCGTCAATGTTGGTATTTCTTAACGTCACATATAGAATCCGCAAGCGCACTGAAGATACCGATATAGCTCTTCACCTGGGAGTATTCCAGAGTATCGATTTCCACAGGGAACGTGTGAGTTCAACTCCTCGTCAGGTTTATCTAAGGACACAAAGCTAATGTGGGCAGAGGGCTGAGAGGATTTTCTAATGAGAAATAGTGTCTATGAAAAGCTTAATTTTAATCCTAACACAATACTTCAGGCACTGGCAGCCCTCTATTCCCAGATGTCGCTCTAAAACGTAGCCGGACTCTTGAGGGCTGTCACCACCTCTACACCCACCTCAAACGTACTGTGGATACGCAGCAACCACTGAAAATTAATTACCCAGACACCACGTCTACGCAATTAATAACTACTCTAGTGCCGATCACACACTAAAGCAATCACTATAAAATAATGGACTATAGTAAACAATGACCCGGTATGCTAATTAGGAACTAACCAAGAAGTAATTCTCACTAAGCAAATCTTAATTATTCATAATAATATTTCTATTAAAGCAGCGTAATTAACAAGATACAAAAGTAGGAGCAGATTACCGACAACTCCGGAATTCCTCCGATTTCTTCTATCTTACTCTCTCCCTATTGTAATATACGATAAAGTACACTAGAGCCTCTTGTAATTCAGCTCATGTTTTGGTGTGTGTGAATGAGGGAGAGGTGAGGGGTATTTATAGGTGGAAAGGTGCCTTGGGAGAGTGGAGATGCTCCAAGCATCCTATGAGCATATTCCTTCTAGCTTCATCTCCTCTTGACAAGTGTCCTCTCTATGATGGTTTCCACCGGTAGAAACGGCCACAACCGTCATTGGGATGAGGAGTCCAACCGTCATACCAAAATTGGGCTGGATTGGGCCGGCTGGAGGGTTCGACCGAACCCTGGTTGGCTCCCCTGGCCCACATCCTTCTTTAGGATGCTGACATGTGGGCCTCACTTTATGGTACTCCATGTTTTGGCTCCAAATGATTGTACATTTTATATGTTGTAGCTTAAAACCATGTGAGTCCATCAGCACAAAATATATTTCTATTCTTTATACTCATTCTCTCCCAACTTTGGTGGTTGATCACCTGCATACAAATATATACCAACACTCGTGGAAATTGTTAGAAATAAATCCTACCACAATGTTGGATGCTTTATATCTATGGTTTTATGTAAGTATTGACGGTGTTAATTTGGTACTTAACAGCCGTCAACAGTGGACGACGACATGGGAGAAGGGGAGGCGTCGCAGGCATGGAGGAGGGCGTTGGAGTAGAGGAGGCGGCGGTGACGAGGGAGAAGGGTCATTGATGATGTGGTCCAAGATGGCCGCAGCGTGCGCGGTGGCGTCTCCGGGACGGAGACGACAAGCCCTCTCCACTCCAGTTGCTGGAAGTCTCGCCGGTGCGGTGGCCGTGGGTGCTGACTCCGGCGCACCTCGCCGGCACCATCGGCCGGTAGAAGAACCCCCTCGAAGCCGTCCATCTCTATGCCGATGCGCCACGCCACTTTCTGCCTTCGGCCACCTCCACGTCATCGCGCCCGCCGTCAACGACCCCCTAGCAAGCGTGCACTCATCCTTGTCTTCGAAGGCCCGGGACTCCACGCACCCTGCACGCAGCGAGCTCGCCATCCACGCCACCCCCGCCCCCCGGTCCCCCTCGAGCTTGATGTGGGCCTGGGCGCGGTCGGCGTAGAGCTCGGCGGTGGCGGGGCTAGCCTCGATTGCCTGCGTGTAAAGCTCGGTGGCGAGCTCAAAGTCGTCGTCGACGAAGGCCGCCATGGCCTTGCTATCCAGATCCAACGCACCGGCAGTTGCCATGGGTGGGAGAGGAGGAGGTGAGCCAACGAGAGGGCGGGGAGGCCGGTGGCAAGAAACGGAGAGGGAGAAGGCGTGGTCGTCGAGGGAGTGGGGGAAGCCGGCAGTGAGCGCTCACAGAGAGGGGGGAGGTGGGGCCAGCGGGAGGCGGGGAGGCTGGCGGCGAGCGACGGAGAGGGAGGAGGCTGGGCCGGTGAGAGGGGCGGCTGGCGAGCTCGCTCGCTCGCTCCACCCGGTGCTGTGTGGTGAGGAGAAAGAAGAGGAAGGAGGAAGGAGAAAGTAGAGGAGGATGACATGTGGGCCCCACATGGGGCCCATCATTTTTTTTATTTTCTAATGTAACTGGCATGTGGGCCCCATGTTTTAATTTTTTTTGGGATTGAATTTCCATGTATGCGGCATGTCAATGCCACATGGGACAAAGACCTAATCAAAAGGAGAAAATTGACATTATACCATTGTTAAAACGGGGTTTCGCTAAAATGCCACTTCGCAGTTGGGATTCGCCGAAATACCACTCTCAATTAAGGGGCTTTGCCGAAATACCATTTTCTTCCGATTCTCCCTTTCCTCGCATCTTTGTTGACCAAAATACCCCTATTTAAATCAATTTAAGCACATAAAAAATACGTAGATTACAAGGTAAATACCGTCGAAATAATTTTACATGCAATTTTTCTCCACACCAGATTACATAGTATGCAGCATACTATCACCACAATATAAAAAACACTCTCAACCGGAAACTCTTGGTTTCTAGTGATATAAAAGTTCTTTTTATTTATGTTGTGGAGATATTGTGTTATATACTCTATAATCTGGTGTAGAGGAAAAATATATTACATGTCAAGATATTTGGACGATATGTACTCTGTAAAATACATAGTTGATTTACTTGAATTATTTCAACTAGGGGTATTTTGGTCGGCAAAGATGAGAGGAAAGAGATAATTGAAAGAGAATGATATTTGGGATGAAGCCCCCTTGTTGTGAGTGGTATTCTGGCGAATCCTAACCGTAGAGTGGTATTTTAGCGAAACCCCGTTTTGACGATGGTATAATGTCAATTTTCTTAGTCAAAAGAGCCAAGTAGGCGCTACGTCAGCCAAAACCTTACACAATACTGCCGAGGGACTCATTTGCGCTGTTTTTATAAGTTGAGGATGCGTTGTATCGGTTTTACGGTTGACGGACGATTTTGTATTTCGGTGACAAGGCACCTTTGGGGCCTATTTAGTTCCAAAAACATCACAACGAATTTTTGGATACATATATGGAGCATTAAATACAGATAATAAGAAAAACTAAGAGCATCCCCAGCAGCTCCTCTATCCGGTCCTCCATCCCGTTTTTGGCGCACGGAGGTGAAAAACAACGCTCCAGCAGACCTTCCATCACACACGCCATTTTTTGGAGGACCTCCAAACCGAGCCCTTCCCAAGCCAAATATGGAGGTTCTCTCTCCTCACGCCATCCTCAACCGCCGACCTCGCGCTACCATATGGACTGCATACCGTGGGAGAGAGGAGGAGCATACTGGATTTGGAGGTGGAGATCACCGGAGTAGAGGCGGAGAGGCAGCGGATCTGGCAGTGAGGTCGCCGCTGTCCCCACCGCTCGAGGTCTTCGCCCACGCCGCCGCTCCTCTGACCCCGCCGCCCCTCTGCCTCGCCGCTCGCGCCGCCCCTTCGCAGAGACTGGGTGGTGGTGGCGGCGGGCCATCGGCGGGAGGAGGAGGGAGATGGACTCGCCGGGAGGAGGAGGGAGATGGACCCACCGGCCACCTCCCGTCGTCCGTCCCTTGCGCCGCTCCTCCACCCCTTGCGCTGCCCACACCACTCCTCCGACCGCGCTGCCCCTCCGCCCAGCCGCTCCTTCGACTGCGCCGCCCCTCTGGTTGGCCCTCGTCCTCCCCGTCCTCTCGGCGCCGGCGGTAGAGAAGAGAGAAAGACGGGGAGATCGGCGGTAGAGAAGGTAGGGAGTGAAGAGATAAAGGTGGGGAGTTTTTTTTAAGGAAAAAGTACAAATTACCCCCTAAACTATCGTGGTCGTCTGAATTACCCCCTAAAGCCGAAAACTAGGTATCACTCACCCTGAACTTCTTATACCAGACGAATTACCCCCTGACTGTATCTAAAGTGGTTTTCGTCCCACGTGGTGTACATGTGGCAGTCCAGTCAGCATTTTTTTTAAAAAAATAATCGGTGGGACCCACCTGTCAGCTTCTCGCCCCCTCACCCCCTTTCTCTCTCTCTTCCATCCTGCTCAATCTCTCGATGCGGCGAGGACGGTGGTGGACGGCGGTGTCGCGGGGAGGGCACGGCGGCCGGTGGGCCGAGCCGAGGAGAACGGTGGAGGCGACGGGCGGCGCCGAGGAGGACACTGGAGGCGGCGGGCGGCAGCGCTCGCGGGGAGGGCGACGACCAGTGGGCCACGCCGAGGAGGATGGTGGGGGCAACGGCGGCGACGACTGGCTAGAGGAGGATGGTCACACTCGCCTCCTCCGCCGCCAGCTCGCCTCGCCGCCGCCTCGCCTCCTCCGCGGCCGCCGCGCTCGCCACGCTGCCGCCTCGCCTCCGCGGCGCGTGGCGCGGCTCTCGATCTGCCTCCACCACCGGTTGCCGAGGCGAGCTCCACCTCCGCCTCGGTAGCCCGGTCCACCACCGGCCTCCGCCTCTGCCCCCTGTCGCCCAGGCATGCTCGGCCTCAGCCGCCGCCGCTGCCAACCGCCCGCTTCGCCACTGGCCGCCAGACGCCCGGCGAACTTCCGTCTCCGCTGCCAACCGCTCGCTCCCACTGGCTGCCCACCGCCCAGGCGAGCTCCGCCACCGGCCGGTCCGCCTCTGCCGTGTACGCGTGTTGCGCCCGATAGAGAGAGGAGAGAGAGGAATTAGGGAAAAGAAGGTATGACATGTGGGTCCCACCATTATTTTAAAAGAAAATGATGACTGGATTGTCACGTGTACGCCACGTAGGACGAAACCGCTCTAGATTCAGTCGATGGGGGTAATTCGTCCGATATAAGAAGTTCAGGGTGAGTGATACCTGGTTTTCGGGTTTAGGGGGGTAATTCGGACGACTGCAATAGTTCAGGGGGGTAATTCGTACTTTTTCCTTTTTTGTAAGAGTGGTGATAAATATGTGGTAGTTTTAAAGTATTAGTAAAATATAGGATGTTGGTATATGAAAAATATAATATGGATGATCCGTTGGAGTAAAAAGTAATATGGAGTAGGAATCTTTTGGGATGACTATCTAAATGGGAGTACGGATGATGAAATTTAGATGAGCTGCTGGCATGCTCTAATTGCACAGTTTATATATAAAATCGTTAGACGAATCTGTCGAGCCTAATTAGACCATGATTAGCCATAAGTGCTATAATAACCCATATGTGCTCAAAAGATTCGTCCCGCGGTTTCCAGACGAGTTATAAAATTAGTTTTTTCATTCGTATCCGAAAACACCTTCGGACAACCGGTCAAACGTCACCACCTAAAAATTTTCATTTTACCAAAAAGTAAACAGGACCTTGAGGTGTACTTTTTCCACGAAAACGGCCGATTCGACCTTCGCTCCACAGCCTGGCTCGCCGCTCGAGGCGTGCAGCGAGCCGCGCGTGCAGGCAGCCAGGCAGCGAGAGAAGTCACCGCGCGGCCTCGACTACTTCTCCGCCTCCTCATTTCCTCCCACCGAAAGAAAGGCTTAGGGTTCGGCCGCTGCTGCTCATCGCCGCCTCATCCTCCGCCGCCGGGCGTCGGCGCCGGCTCCCCTCCATCGCCGGCTCCCTCCGTCGCCCCCCCTCAGATCCGTCGGCTGCCCGCCTTCTCTTCCACTGTGAAGTCCTCGTTCTCTCCGTTGAGCCCATCTTCTTCGTCGGTTTTCTTCCTCACGCCCTCTCCTCTTCGGTTCTCTCCGTCGAGCTCTCCGGTAAGTGCAAGGATGGTATGCCGCCGCCCATTGTAGGGTTGGGAATCCTCTCCCCTTTCCTACCCCCTTCAATTTTGTGTCCACTCTTTCTTTGATTTCTGTTTTTCTTTGTGGATGAGAGCACATGTCCCCTTCATAAACAAACCTAGATCTACTAAAATGTGATGGATTTTAGGTTGATTTGGGTGCAACAAAGTGCTGCATAGGCTTGGATTTTGCTATATATTTTTGCCATGTTATGCACTGTTGGTCTATTTTCTAGATGTTGCTAAGCATGACTAAAAATATATTTCTTGGTCGATCTACTTATCTTTCAGTTTTGTACACATGAATATTTGTTAAATCGATTGCCTCGTAGCTCAGATCTGCACTGGTTGTTTGTGATGTGCTCATTCAAGTTAGATCTGTGACCCTGTTAGTTGTGCATATTACTGTGCCCCTTTTGTTATGTCTGAGCAAATTTCCTTGGATGTGGCAGCCGTGGCATGGGTGCATAAATATTGGATTTGCAATAGTTAATATGCCACCAGGTTTTGGATTAATGCCCACGAATTTGCATGAATGTTTGTCGCAAGCTTAGAGTTAATGCACTAGGTATTCTGTTCATCATGAAACTTATAAATCATTATATGGCGGAATAATCATCTAAGAAGAACTTTATGTTGGCACTGACTAAGCATTTCTAGTTCATAACACGGCTAAATGGATATGTTTGTGTAGCCCATTTAGCTGTGTTATGAACTAGAAATGCTTAGTCAATGGCGACATAAAGTTCTTCTTAGATAATTATTCTGCCATTGTGCTGCTTTAGCTGTCACTGAGTTTGGCATTTCCACTCTTGCAGATAACTCTACCCAGGCTGAGTTGTGGCTGGTATTGGCGATATAAGCTTGTTAGCTGTTTTCTCTTGTGTCTTTGGTCTTCATCTTTGATTACGCGTCATTGAAAAGACTGTACATGAGAAAACTCTTTTGTTGAAACATTTCTCTTGTAATATGAATGTATTGAGTTTGTGACTATCCTTCTCCTGTGCTAGAATCATATATTTCAGCTTCAAAGCTCTTATGGTACTTTTCAAGTTTCCTGTTGAACCGAATACCTAGTGCATTAACTCTAAGCTTGTGACAAACATTCATGCAAATTCGTGGATATTAATCCAGAACCTGGTGGCATATTAACATTGGATACTTGGTCAACTGGAAAATTGGAGCTCCTTATTCATGTCATCAATGGAGAGCCTAGCACAGTTAGAGCTGTTGTGTGAAAAGCTTTACAATTCTAGAGACTCTGCTGAGCGAGCACACGCTGAAAGCATCCTCAAGTGCTTCTCGGAGAACAGTGACTACATTTCACAGTGCCAATATATATTGGACAATGCCTCAACACCATATGCCCTGATGCTGGCCAGTTCAAGCTTGTTGAACCAAGTCAACGACCGCAGTCTTTCATTGCAATTGCGCCTTGATATCCGTAATGTTCCTTTCCAAAAATCTATCATGAAATCAGTTATTCAGCTATTTTTGCTTTTCTATTGCATCTGCATGGCATGTTTTCATTTACGTCTCTACCAATTTAATCAGTTATGATTAGTTCTGCGTTGCAAGTTACTACAGAAAGCAGTAAGCACTCGTTTGTAGTGCCATCTAGTATAAGTGGCCATATTTTAATCTTTGTTGTTCCTTCCTTAACTTATTTCTGTTGCCTTTGATGTCTTATGCTTATTGAATATGGCTCGAGTTGAATGGACAAATATTTTACATTCTATTCCTGACTTCATTTATGCCTTTGCAGCAGATTAGAATGGCCAAATATTTATTTCCATTTATTCATTGTTGTTTTATGCATTGTTAATGTAGCTAAATTGCAAAAATACATGTGTATAAACAATGCTTAAATCTATTTTGTGTACTTTTGTGCCCTTGTCTACTGCTAATTTTAAATCAATATATTGTGATCTGTTTGAAGGGAATTATGTCATAAACTATCTTGCTACGAGGGGACCTAAACTGCAGACGTTTGTGATTAAATCCCTAATTCAGCTTGTCTGTCGAATTACAAAATTTGGATGGTTCGATGATGATAAATTCAGAGATATTGTCAAGGAGGCAGCCGATTTCTTATCTCTTGTAAGTTTGTTGTCTGTTTTGTTGGCATTTAGCTGAGAACTTTTTAACTGTTGATGACATATTTAAGGACTATGCACCTTTGATTTGAGTGGAGCTATATACCTTGGTACATAAATCCTTGGCAATTTCTATGACCAATGCCCATTCTTTAGAACTAAGTAATATGAAAAAGGATAACCAGCCTACCAGATCTATTAAAGAATCCATATGAGGAACATTTATAGGTTTTATTCCATGCTCTATTGCAAGTTAATTGATGCATACTAAAGTTGCTGCTTATGCTTTTCATTTCAGGCATCCCAGGATCATTATTTTATAGGATTGAAGATACTATATCATCTTGTAGGAGAAATGAACCAGGTGCCACCTAGAAACTTCTTTTTTATTATAATTTTCAATAACTGGTTTGATCCTAATCAATATGATAATGCAATTTGGCAATATGTAGATTAATTTAAAAGTTGAAAAATATTTTAACAGTATTAATTTTTTTTTTTTATGTTTAGAACTGCACAATGTGCTTGTTGGCACTTATAAATCGCACATGCACATACATTCATAAAACATCGGATGAGACACAGAAGGTCAAGCGTACATGAAACACTACATATATGCACTAACCTGTGCACACACAATTCATACCAAAAGGAAAAGTTATTCTTTATTTTCCTTTCCGATGCTTAACAAAGAGTTATAAACATGCAGATAGACATATATAGGCATAGTATTGTCAATCAAAATATTAATGGTTAATCCAACCAATGTTAACAAGCCAAAGTTAAACATTGACACTGATGGTTACTATATTAATTTCCATTTATTTTAAAGAGTATTGGTGGCAATATGATATGTGGCACTGTACTAAATTGTGTTGGGGTAGTGTTGGTAGCAATCATTTTTACCTTCTTGGAACTGTGATGCACATTTCAGCCTTTTTACTGTCCCACCTTTCTGTTAGCATGTCACTTCTTTTTATGCCTTCTTTGACCTCTTAATTTTTTCTGGTATAGTTTCTTGAATATGATTGCATGTCACTGTATTTCTTGTAATGTTGAGTTTCATTTTATTTAACATGAAATAACACAGATTGCTTGCTTAGTACAAGAAAAGAAAGGGTTCTAGTTCTACAAATATCTTCTGTGAACTGTGTCTCTTTTTTCCGTAAACATATCTTTCAATGAATAGTTGGATTGACCATTAAGCTTTCTCAGTATGTACTTGGCTTCTTCTTACTTTTTGCATGCTGTCTTCTGCTTATGAATTATAGTGTTGGTCAATATCTTCACTTCTGATTGGGTTATGTACTTATGTTGTTGCTTATATATTTTCAATATAGTTTATATTGTTTTGCCCATTTTTATCCACTCTTGTTCAATTTCCTTTGTCAGGTGGACTGTAATGTATTTAGCTGACTTTTTGTGTCTGTGTATGCATGCAGGCAAACGCGATGCCTTTGACACTTCACAGAAAAATTGCTTGTTCGTTCAAGGACCAGTTTCTTCTACAGATCTTCCAAATTTCTTTAACCTCATTACACCAACTGAAGAGTGAAGGTAAAGTTCAAGGACCAGTCTCATCCATTTTGTTAAAAGTAGTGTGTATTGGAATGTCCACACTTTCTCACTTCCATCTTCTGATACGATCTGTAATTAAACTGCAGTACCTGATGACTTTAGGCGTGATCCTCTCTCGCTTGCATTAAGGTGCTTGTCATATGACTTTGTTGGTTGTCCTGTGGATGAAAGCTCTGAGGAATTTGGTACAGTGCAGGTATGTTAGTTTGCACAATTGTTATCTTCTCTGTAAAACATTTGACCTATCCCAGTTGGTCTATTTCTTATAATTTATGTATTTTTTTTATTGATGCAGCTTCCTGCATCTTGGAGGCCTCTCCTTCAAGATCCTTCTACTGTTCAGATCTTCTTTGATTACTATAAAGTCAATGATACATGTGTTTCAAAAGAGGTATACTTTGATTGGGTGATTTGAATAATATCGACAATATAATCTCTGATTATTTTACCAAGTGCTTTGTCCATTACTCCATTAACACAAAAGAGATATATTTTGCTTCTAGTTCCTCATGTTTAGAATGTACACTTTGATTGCATGATTTTTCATTAATACATTTTTCAAACTTATTTCTAGTTAGCTACCACTACAGTTTTACAAAATTGACTTCCATTCAGCAGCAATATTTTCCCGATGTTTTCTTTTAAAAGTATGACTTCCTCACCTCTGTGAAGCAGCAATATTTTCCTAATGTATGGATCTCTAAGAGGCATGCTTTATTCCTTTCAAGAATCTCTAAGAAGCAATATTTTCCTTGTGAATTTATCTTACAAACAGCTGTTACGCTTTTCTTTCTTTGTAAGTAATGTGCCATGTTCAGTGGATTAGCTCTTTTCTTGACTCTTCCCCGCGCCCCTCTCCTGTGCACTTCTTTATGTGTCCTAGCCCTTCATTTCTGCAGGCTTTGGAATGTCTTGTGAGACTTGCTTCTGTCAGGCGCAGTATTTTCGTTGAGGACCCTTCAAGGACCCAGTTTCTTTCTCATCTGATGTCAGGCACAAAGGAGATACTCCAAACTGGCCAAGGTTATCGCTTTGTCCTTTTGTTGCCAAGTTCTGTTCTATTTTAGTCCTGTTACAAATTTCAGTAATTAGGACCAGCGATTTCAATTGCAATCCTCTTACATAGAGTGAAAAGCCTCTTTTATGTAAGGTTAAGAGGCATTTACTCTAAACACGAGTTGATTGACTCATGCCTGGTCACGCTATGTGGTGCACTGTAGAAACCAGACTTGCTTTTTATAAGTAAAAGCACACTTTTGTTTATTAGTAATCTTTAAAATTAGATACTTGTCTCAAATTCGCTCCATGCAGGAACAAAAATAAATGCTCCATATCTTTACGTAATTTATTCTTCTGATGTGTGATCTGCTCATCTACAGGTCTTGCTGATCATGGAAATTACCATGAGTTCTGCCGCCTTCTTGGACGTTTCAAAGTGAATTTCCAGGTTGGAATCCTGTTACTTAAAATGAAGGATGAAGCTAACTTGTTTGTTTTGTGTCAAGGATTTGCTCTTTGTTCTTTCCCTTTGCATTCTTTTACAGAATTAATGACTTGCTAGTTTTTGCTACGTAACAACCGATGAATTAGTTGGCAACAGTAATGATGCATTAATTATGAAGTGCGCATTGAGTTCTTTTAGGCCTTGGTTGGGTGGCCCAATTCTGGTTGGTATCCTGGCTGAAATGAACTGGGATGGCGGGGATTTTGTGGGATTCCAAACATGCCTTACTGATGTTATTTTACCCTGATTTGTGGTTTTGTACTATTGCTTTGAAGGAACAGTAATAAGTAATTCCAATTGTTTGTAGGTTCTAGTCTTTTGGCTTTACTGGGAGCACTAACTAGTCATACTGATATGCAAGTCAAGGTTCTAAATAGTGGATTGCATTTTTAGAGTGCATTGGTTTTGATGTAGAGCATATCGTAGTGATGCAGTGCATGTTGTAGTGAACAGTTGATGGAATAGTTAATTTGTATTATATTTATAATTCTACGTAATGAACTGTTGTGTATACGATGTTTATATGTATTTTTGGTATTGTTTGCAACTTGCAAGTGCTATTTTTGTTTTGACTTTTTTTTTGCCTTACAGACATTTGGTACCAATTTATTAGCTTTCAAAGTTTCAATAAACAATGGAGTTGTTCTCTGTTTAGAAAGCATTTAATACCTGTGTCATAGTGTTGTCAAGTGAAGATGGCCATTGTTCCAAAGTTTCTTTTACCAATTTTCTATATGCATTCATTGTTCCAATTGCCTATTACTAACTTACTGTTTGTTAAGTTGTATCTATCGTATATGTTCTGGAACAAAAAGCATGGTTCAATATTTTCTTACCACATTCATAATTTGCCATGAATGACCATTCCTTATTATCTAGAACTTTGATAGTAATGTAGTTATGTAAATTAGTCTATGTTGATCATGAAAACAAAATTGAATTGTATTATGTTTGTTTGCTGTTGGCATATCTTCATTGTGTCATTCGGAATACTCCCGGCATTGACTACCAAATGATTTGGTTGGTTGATTGTTATCAGTGTTACTAGATAATGTTGGCTGCACTGGTTTTTGATCCTTTATCAAGTTCTCTGTTATTGTCATAGTAATATCAAGCTATGAATGGACCTCTTTGTGATTTAAGTGTGGGCTCTTGCATTGTTGTTCTTCGCAGTTGTCAGAGCTTCTGAGTATTGAGTTTTATGGTGAATGGATTGGTTTAGTAGCAGAATTCACAACTAAATCCCTGTTGTCATGGCAGGTCTGTTTCCCTTTTTTTTTTTTGACTCATTCTCTTAGCACTGGATTATTCAATAATCAATTTCCAATAGTTTTAACTATCGAATATTTGCAGTGGGCCAGCAATAGTGTCTACTATCTTTTGAGTCTTTGGTCAAGGCTGGTGACATCTGTTCCTTACTTGAAAGGCGACACACCAAGTATGCTTGATGAGACCGTTCCGAAAATCACGGAGGGTTTTATCACCTCTAGAATTAATTCTGTTCAGGTACTGATTTCTAATGAGATGATGGAACTGCTTTCTATCTCAGTTGAAGCGGTAACGTTTGTTATATCCTGTTGTTTCTATCCATCTCAGGCCAGCTTTGCAAACGACTCATCTGATGATACTTTGGATAATGTGGATGTTCTTCAGGAGCAGTTGGAGTCTCTTCCTTACCTTTGTAGATTCCAGGTCGCTATTTCCTGTCAAGTTCTGGTTTCCAATTTAAGAGACAATTTTCTGTTAAACTTTTGATTGGATCCATCTTTGTAATCATGTCCACCTGTAGATAAGATACATCGCGTAATCAATTGAATGTTTTCTTTTATGGAGATTAACCCTGTTCCAGCTTTTCACATAACAGGATTCATAGTTTTATGTAATTGATCTTTTTATTGAACATATGCATTGGTTTTATCTACTTGCAGTTTACTGCATGCACTTAGTAATTTCTTGTATATGGTACCAGAATTTCTTTCTTTAAATATTGAAGAACTAATAGAATCATTACACAACAACAATAGATGCATCAAATTTAAGTAGCATTATGCTATTCATTTTTATCGTATTTAATTATATGATTTTAAAACAAGAATAACCAGAGTAAATTTTTGGCCAACTTAAGTGCTTTCATATTGTGGACGGGTGCAGAAAATATAGTAAATAAGATAAAAAAAATACGACAAATTTCAGATGAAGATCTCTTATTATCGTTTCTGCTGTTTTCAGCTAATTTATATGCCACTTCATTATATATATCTGTTACTTTTTGTCTGGATGGAATTCTTATTCTTATATAATTATTTTGAGTCACTACTAACCTCCTTGCCCGTTACCAATAGTATGAAGAATCTAGATGAAATGCCCTTATTGTTCTTAGTCTCTTTTTTTTTGAGAGAGAATTGCATTTTATGACATGCCCATATTATGATTTTCTTTTGCTGATTTGCAGTACCAAAACAGTAGCATTTACATCATAAATATTATGGAGCCTCTTCTACAAGCTTATATGGTATGTTAGTGTTATTTCACAGGCCTCTTTTTGGGGCATAAAGAATGCCTTTTCAAAGTCAAATACTTTTACAGGAAAGGTCAAGATTACCAGCTCCTGGAGATGCGAATGAGCTCTCTGTCATTGAAGGACAGCTCACATGGCTAGTCCACATAATTGCAGCCATTCTCAAGATTAGGCAGACCATTGGTTGTAGGTGAGAAATTAACATTCCTTGCTTCCTTATATTCTGTTTGATTTCCTTTTCTTTTCACTTACAATGTTCATTTTGTTATGCAGCCAAGAATCACAGGAGTTAATTGACGCAGAACTTGCAGCCCGTGTGTTACAGTTGATAAACGTTACTGACACAGGGGTGCACGCACAGGTTAGATGAAAATGATTTGGTCATCTAACATGAAAGCTGAGTGCTGAGCTAGTGTACTTGTAGCAACAACAATTTTCCTTTCTAGTATTGTCTGCAAATTATAGAATATAATTGCATATGTAGGTAGGACTGGTTTTTTTCACAAGTATTTAATTTTTTGTAAGTAGTTACATGGGCACGGGTCAACTGTTCTTTAAAATGTGCAGCATCAAATAACTAAGGAGCAACTTAGATATTTTCTTAATTTTATCGCCAATACTGTAACATAGACAACCAATTACTCGTTTCTCCATTCGTCATGAAGCTTGGAGTCACAACAACACATGTGGTTGTTGATGGTGTTTTGGTGTTTCTTACAGTTATCATGAGAAATGAAAGCTGTGAATTTGCACTTAAAAATAGGCTGAAATTGAATTTATTTAATGAAAATATCTAAACAATGTCCCCATATGAACTTAATCTTTGGCCAAAATCAGCTCACTTTAAGAGCCATTTTTCATATTGTATTATGTACAGTATGTAAACCACATATTGTCCCCATAAACCAAATCTGTTTCTGTATTGCGACACTACGGATTACGGAATGCTCTCCAATTTGTCCTTTACTTTCATTAACCTGTTTTAGCTGCTCTTATAACCATTCACAGCTTCACAAGTTTGTGAATGATGACTTGCGGTGCATTCTTTGCAGAGATATCAAGTATTAAGTAAGCAAAGACTTGATCGTGCTATTCTTATCTTTGTGCAAAATTTCAGAAGGTCATATGTAGGAGATCAAGCCATGCATTCTTCAAAGGTTAGAAGAAACCGAATAATAGAACATAACAATTATAATTTTCTTTTTTTTCTTGATGTACCTTTTTTTGTAAATCCCCATCAAGTTTTACTTCTTTGCTGCAGCAGTTGTATGCAAGATTATCTGAGCTTCTTGGACTGAATGACCATTTAGTTTTACTCAATGTCATTGTTGGGAAAATAGCAACTAATCTGAAGTGCTATGCTGAGGTACCTATTGTTTCGACGTTTACTGATTTTAGGCATACTTTGATCTATATGCTGTGGCTGATCCTTTGTGTGGTTACAGTGCGAGGATGTTATTGATCATACTCTGTCCCTTTTCCTTGAACTTGCATCTGGGTAAAGTTGTAGCTATATGTATTCACTTTACATTTCTCATGCTTATTATGATAACAATTCTTCATATGTTTTTTCGTAGCAGCTATATGACTGGAAAACTGCTTCTCAAGCTGGAGAGTACAAAATTTATAATTGCAAATCATTCTGTACAGTCTTCTCACTAGCTTCTGTTTCATGTTATCCCTGTGTCATTCCTGGTCTTAGAATTGATTATATTTTCATTATTGATATTTTCAGAGGGAGACTTTTCCATTTCTTGAAGAATACAGATGTGCCCGCAGTAGAACAACCTTCTACTACATCCTTGGCTGCTTGATTTTCATGGAAGACACCCCAGTAAAATTCAGGAGTTTCATGGAGCCACTCCTACAGGTGCATTGCTACTTGTATTCATACTCCCTCTATATCTGGCCCTGTCCAGATCGTAGGTAGAAATAGCTATATTTTGGGGTGTAGAGAGTAGTAGTTAAGTTTTTTCTCTATTCTTATATGGTTTTCTTCTTTGTATTCTCTATAGGTTGCAGTTAATTTGGAGGCAACTGCTGATGCTGCTTTCCGGACTGATGTTGTGAAGTACGCATTTATTGGTTTGATGAGAGACTTACGAGGCATTGCTATGGCTACAAACAGGTGCACAATTTGATTATATATAGTATATGTGTACATCAACTCTTCTTTTGGAAACTAACTACTTTTGTTGGTCTGATCCAGCCGCAGGACCTATGGCCTCCTATTTGACTGGCTGTATCCATCTCGCATGCCACTTTTATTGAAAGCCATCTCACTCTACGCTGATGAGCCAGAGGTAACTACGAAATCGCAATGCTTTCCTTGCATAGCTGTTCTTGCTGAAAAAGTTTGAACTGTTTTTTAAAAATTATCTAGAGCCTTATGTTTTTTTTGTTCAGCTACTACAAAATCACAACTTTGTGTTCATACAGGTCACCACACCCCTGCTCAAGTTTATGTGCGAGTTTGTTTTGAACAAAGCTCAGAGATTGACATTTGATTCGTCATCACCAAATGGGATCCTTTTATTCCGGGAGGTTAGCAAGCTGATTGTGGCTTATGGATCACGTATTCTGTTACTTCCAAACGGCACTGATATTTATGGAAGTAAATACAAAGGCATATGGATATCACTTGCTGTTCTTTCAAGAGGTGAGTTCAGAAAATATGTTTTGAAAACACATGTATGCTCTGCAATTTTATTACAGTTTCAGCAAGTCTACCTGCTGTTATTCACTGTTATCTAATGCTTGATCTTTTTAGTGAATTTCATCCTTTACAATTTTATGTGTTACTCTCATTGCACATTTTTTTTTGTTTGAAAAAAGTGTGCTTTAGGTTACACTTGCTGTGAAATGTTATTTGCATTCCAACATGTCTACGAAATTTCATGACCAAAACCTTGTTTTTGTACCCCATTGAGATCATTGTTTTCCAACAGACAATATTAGCTTATCCCCATGGGCCATATAATGACCTGGACTGTGAAAGCTTGTTCATTTTTGTTAATCATTTAACTCCTTACTGATTTGTGATATTTGAGTTGAATTGTTGCCTCGTAGGGCTTGGCAGATGATAAATATTTAAATTGCATAAGATTTGCAGTAGTTGAGAATGGATTTATGATGATTTAGGCTAAACTGAAATTTAGCTGCAACTATGGTTAAATTCTGTTGCAAATATGGAGACGTTCTATACTTTTTTGGTTTCATGTGTGCTACGATCTATGGATTTCCTTTTTCAAGAGGATACTGATGTACTTGAATTTGGTATAAGATGTTACTTGGAGTTTTCTGTTAGGGTGACAGCTTAGTTCCACCCTCTGTGATTCAAACTTTTTGTTGTGCTTTTAATGTTAAAGAATAAAATTGGTTGAGTTCCACTCAACTTGAGCCCAACTATTTGTTCTTAAACTGTATCTTCTGGGAACCTCATCTCCAATTGCAGACTAAAGATTTGTATTTTTTTTTCTTGTACTGTTATTCTGACTAGAACCATTGCAGCTTTATGTGGAAACTATGTCAACTTTGGTGTATTTGAGCTGTATGGTGACAGAGCACTTGCTGATGCTCTTGATATATCTTTAAAGATGAGCCTCTCAGTTCCATTGTCAGACATATTGGCATTCAAAAAGGTATTCCTGGCAACTTTAGTGATTTACTATTGTTTTGCTGTGTAGTGCTATTGCTTTTATTGATATGGTTAGTAAGATCTCAAAAATATTCATGCTAAGTTTTATAGCATTGAAGATGTATAGTTCTTATTATATCACAATGAAAGTGAATTGAATGTTATGTATATCAATTAAGCAGAGGTTACTTGTGCATCAGGAACTGGACTGAGTGATTTTAGTGCCAATCTTGTAATCTAACTGAGAACCCTGCATTTACACCCTTGGTATGTTGATACGTTTAGTTGCATGAATTGATCAGATCCTAGTATCCTAACCTGTCTAGAAGGATTTGTATACTCTGTCATAACAGCGCTGTCATTTTTTTATTTGAAAACATACACATTAAAATTACCAGGAGAAAACATGAAATGAGTACTGCCAACAGTGTGCTCCAGAGTCCTATCGGGAAGCTTTTTCTTTGGAACATGGGATGCTGCAGTTATTTTTTATTTTTATGCCAGACATTTTCAAACATTTTTTCAAGAGCATACTCCCAACTCCTAGAACTGTAGTTGACAACAAATAGGCAGCAGCACAGTGTGTTTGGACTTTACTTGTATTTTTTTCAACATTTTGTTTGTAGTCTTCTTGGCATTTTACCAGCAGGTACCCTGCATGCAAGCTTAGTATATTTATTTAGGTGATCTTGCAATTGCCCACTGGTAACATGCGTACAGGTTTAGTGCTATGTTTTCCAACCTATGTGCTTTTTACTGGCTTGATCACAGACAAATAAACAGCCTAGACACCATTCCAGGTCTTGCGTTGTCCCACATTGATTTATGTTTAACCAGATGATTGAGATATTCTTGTTTCATTCGTGGAAGCATTCATACTAGGTTCTTTCTTTATTTCAGCTGTCGAAAGCATTCTATGGATATATTGAAGTTCTGTTCAGCAATCATATCACTTTTGTTCTCAATTTAGATACAAACACCTTCGTGCATATTGTCAGCACTCTTGAATCTGGCTTAAAAGGTCTAGATACAGGGATATCAACACAGGTATGTGGCATGATGCTTTTTACTGCTTGAAAAATGTTCCTCGCTTCTTGTTACAACAGCATCGGTGGATCAGTGCTTAAACTGTGTCCTATCGGCGAAGACCGTTCCAATCTGTGGTTGCTGGCAGATAATAATTGATGCCATCATAATACTCTATTCTCTTTTTTGTGTTTTCCCTATTAGTTTCTTCTCTTGGATCTGGATGTCGTGTGCAACCTGGTTAGGGCCCACATAGAAGCAGTAGTCAACCTCTCTATTTAAATCATTTCCATGTGAGCAGTAATGGGAACAACATCTGCCTATGGTTACTGTTAAATCATTTTCATGTTCTTTGATATGGCGTATATAGTAAAGGATTGGGTTGTATCTCTATTTATTAAGGAAGTAATACACACAAGCTTTTAGTCCTTCCGTTTTATCTCCTTCCCTTGTGCAGCTGCCTCCATGGTGCTGTTGCACTGCTTGGTTCCATGGACATTGATTAAGCCTAAGGGCCCTTAACTATGCTCATCACATTGGAATCCATCATTGTTCTGTAGTGCTTTCTGTTTGGACTAATCTGTAAATTATTGCTTCCTTTTGGCAGTGTGCCTCTGCCATTGATAGCTTGGCAGCCTTTTATTTCAACAATATCACAGCTGCTGATGGCCCTCCTTCACCAGCTGCACTAAATCTTGCTCGGCATATCGGAGAGTTCCCCACTTTATTTCCTCAGGTTTGTGTTAGTAATCTTCTCTATCATATGCAGAAAGGTCTGGATGTAATTGCATTTTGTTTTTTGTGCCAGATACTGAAGACGCTTTTTGAGATCATCATCTTTGAGGATGCGGGTAATCAATGGAGTCTTAGTAGACCAATACTGAGTCTGATAATGATCAGTGAACAGGTGCTTGTCTTTTTAAAAAATTTAAATCATGTTTCTTAGCATTTCTTTTGCACTCATTTCCCAGTTTGTATTTTCTTTATATTTTTTTTCTGGCGAGGGTCTTTAGATCTTTTCTAATCAGTTATCTTTCTTTGTGCAGATGTTTAGTAATTTGAGAGCACAGATATTGGCATCACAGGTTAGTGAACTCTCGTCTGATGTTCCACTATGCAGTCCTGTCTTTCTTGTTCTATTTTTCTTCTCTGCTTGAAGCTTTCTACTGTCAAGTTATCAACAATGTTTCCAGTCTTGAGCGTGTAGGCCATTTATTTAATTTGCTAGGAGACAAGTTTCTTTTCAGTAAAAATATTAAATTCTACTAGTACATCCTTTGATTAGAACTGTATTTTGTGTTCATCACTGGTACGCTGTATGTCCAACTTGTGATGTACTTGTCTATTAAGATCTGTGCTTAAATGAAATGGATGTTTTTTGAACGGAAATGAAATGAATATTACATTGGAACATATACATGGTTTTGAGTTCTTGTATGGAATGGTGTGGGCAGATCCCCTGAGATGGTGCTGCAGTAAAACACAAGTGCTTGATATATCCCAGACGTACAGGATTTCAAGCTTTATTTGTTTTAGGCGACTAGTTTATACTATTTCAGAGTCATGCTGGATACTTTAATTACATTATGTGGATATCATCAAATCTTTCAACAATATTGGGCTTGATATGGTGCATTATACAGTGTTGACTTGTTCTGTCATTTTCAATTTAAGTGTGCTGATGCTTTGGTCTCATATGTACCTAAGTTTTGTGAACTTATGTCTACCAATAACAGCATTAGTAATCATTATTGAAGAACTAATGTACGTTTTGCTTGCAGCCTGTAGACCAGCAACAACGCCTTTCGCAATGCTTCGACAAGCTGATGACTGATGTTGCTACGAATTTGGAACCAAAGAACAGAGATAAATTCACTCAAAATCTTACAACATTCAGGCATGATTTCCGTGTGAAGAACATTCAGGCATGACAGCTGTTCAGGACCAGCTGCTTTAAGGTGGTGCACTCATGTGCTGTAAATACTTAGCTTAGCTTCGTTTTAGGAACCACCATTCCCGTGGGGGGAAAGTTATGGTTTAACTCAGTTTGGTTTGGATTGGCTGAAAGATGAAGGGTTCTCCTGCTGCATGTGGCGGCAAAATGCAGTTGTTGATCTCTTACCTTGTCGTGTACTAGAATGGCTGAGTGCAGGGGATTGACTTTTTTCTTCTTCTCTTTTTATACCTTAGTGTTAATTCCTTCTCTTTTTGCTTGTACAGCAATATTCATGTGAAAGCCTGTGATCGCTGTTTCCCCGAGTTGTTAGGGGGAAAGCAGCCATCGCTCAAAATATAATTCATTCGTTAACAGGTTAGAAGAAGGGAAAAAAAGTTGTAAATGGTTGTGCTTCCTATTGCAGTCAATGCTCAAATTGAAAGTGAGGAGATGGTAAATTTGCTCCTTGAGCTTCAATACAGGTTTTTATTCAGCTAACTTCATTTTTTGCAGCTCTCCATATTTCGGTTCATTATAGCACCGGGCTACTGTTGTGCACAGCATTTTTCTTTTGGTGGTGCTGTGCAGAGTTTTGGAGTTCGACGGCGCCTTTTGCCTATGGACCAATGGAAGGTAGTTCTTCAGTCTTGTCCGCGGTATTTGTTGGTTAATCTTGTTCTTCAGTCTTCTTGAGAGTTTAGATTGTCTGATTGAGTATTTTTGGTGTAGGTTAATGTAGCTTTGTTCGGTTTCTGTTCAGGTTTCCTTGGTTTGACACTACTCAGTTTACTAATCTTGATTGGTTTCATACTTCCCATATTTCCTGTAAAATTCGGTAGCTTGTTTTGTCAGAGCTAGAAGTGTAGGATCAGCTACCTTATATTGTCTCGCTGCACGGCCGATGACAGAAGGTATGAAAGGACGAATTATTCATATAAAATACGTCTTAATATTTAATTAAAATAAAAGCACAGAATTTTTCCAGCACTCACAAAATATCATTTAAGAAAATACCTTGTGAATACTGCACTTGTACAGGAAGAACCAGTAAAATCTAAAAACAAGTAAACGTCTGAACAATGGATAAATTGGGGATTCATTTCACATCTTTGTGACTGTCACTGTCCTCTATGGAGGGAGCATGTCTATCAGCTGTATTGGCACATCACTCCCCCAGTTTAAGCTCACTATGGACGTCAGCACAGTACTGTCGTTATGCAATGGGCATCGGTGGAAGCCAGTCAAGCCACTACTAGGCTGCCGGTAGACGTGGATGAACGACACGAGACCTGTGACAGGAAAATTTAAATAAAGAGCATAACATATAGTAGCACAAGATATAAACATGTACTCCATTGTTGTCATGTTACATCCAAATTCTTATGGGGAAGAAAATATATGCAAACAGTAATAAAAAAAAAGGAAACTGCATTGCAACACTTAAACCCGATGCAGGGGCCGAAGGATAGAAATGGCACAAAATACGATCTGCCAAGCCTGATGGAGGCAACCAAACACGCTAAATCTGACTTCAGGAGGTAGAAAAAAGTAGACAAAATGTGCAATATCCCCATTAGTGTTTGAGAGTAGCTACCATTGGTCACTAGTTAGGACGCAACGACAAACAACAATGCACTTGAACATTTAACAAGCAGATGTTCATCTGACAACGAGGACAACATATCGATAATAGGCATATAATAGGCAGTTTGGATATGGAAGGATGCTGCATCATGTTTCCTTCATTTCCTGTTGCTTTTTCCATAGAGTTAAGTGGATCCAATAAGTCCGATAAGAAAGCCGAGTGCCAACATCGCCTCAGCTATGCCAACCTGCTTGCTCGTTGTCGCTGCAGTATTTTCCAGTCTATCCAATCTCCCTGCAAAAAGACCTCTCTTGCACATGTAAATAGTTACAAATTCAAGCGATAACCACCGTAAGTCCGTAACTGGGTGAGTATCGTCGATTCGCCGCTAGGGGAGCGGTGGTGGTGGTTTGGGGTGGGGAGTGGGTGTTTCAAATACTGGGTCCCCGATTTATGCTGCATTCATACGTGCAATTTGCTTGAGCTTTTCGCTGGAACGTAAAACAAGGACGAGAGATTAAGATATGATTAATTAGTATAAATTATTATAAACTTGAAAAATAGATTTATTTGATTTTTTAAAGAAATTTTGATATATAAAGCTTTTGAAAAATATACTACGTACCATTTTACCCGTTCGAAAAATATGCTAATGAAAAACGAGAATTTATTGTTTGGAGTTGTTCTGAAGAGGGAGTACCATTATTTGGAGTTAGCCCTCGCTCAGACCACTTGGTTGTATAGTACATGGATAATATGGCGCTTGTGTCATCTTCTTCCTCTGGCTTGCCATCTGATTTTTGTGGATCGCTGACCATAGCAGCTCGAAAGAAAGCTGAGGGGTCGGTAGTCAACCTCGTGATGGACTGATGGCAGTCTCTGGAGTGCGTGATGGACTGATGACAGTCTGTTCTGCTCTACTCCCTCCGTCCTAAAAAAAGACAAACCCTAATTTCCGTGTCCAACGTTTAACCGTCCGTCTTATTTAAAAAAATTATAAAAAAAATTAAAAAGATAAGTCACGCATAAAGTATTAATCATGTTTTATCATCTAACAACAATAAAAATACTAATTATAAAAAATTTTCATATAAGACGGACAGTCAAACATTGGCACGGAAACCCACGGTTTGCCTTATTTTGGGACGGAGGGAGTAGTGTTATGCATGCAGCAGGCGCGTCAATATATGATCGATTTTTTGTAGACGTGGCTATGGTTCATCTAAAATCTAACGAGAGTTCATCTTAAAAAAATCGTTTATGTAGCAGTTGCATGGCCACGTATATTTCAGAGGGTTCATCTTTAAAAAAATCGTTTATGTAGCAGTGGCATGCCCATGTACATTTCAGGCCAGGTTCGACTCAGCCACGCTTACTCCCCTCGTGCTAAAATACAATATTTATTAACTTTGTCCATATAAGGCTTATTCCATTGTTCATCTTCTCAACTTCTACCTTATTTTTCGTGTGCATGTTTTTCGAACAGCTAAAAAAAGTTACTTTAAAATTATAATAATCTATTTTTTAATTTTTTAGCTAATACTTAATTAATCCCGCGCTAATGAGTTACCTTATTTTCCGTGTGAAGGGAGTGAGTTTTGAAGAACCTTGACGTTCGAATGCACCCTTGCCCTTGGCATGGCTATTATGGCTGTATTATAGCTGAGTCCGGTAGTGTGTTGAGCTTTTTCAACTCACAATGTTCAAATTACTAAACAATGCATTTTTTTCAAATTTATTTTTATATAGAAGTTTCTTTAAAATGTCAAATAGACGTATTTTTAAATTTTGTAATAATTTGTACTCAAATAATTATAAGCTAATTGCTTATCTCGTTTTACGTAACATGAAAACTCTCACTCCAATCGTCCAACCGAACTCATCCTAAGGAGAGGAATAGAAAAACTTATTTATCTTCTCGAGATAGATGTGGTATAAGCTTTGGACTATAATAAAGATAAGAGATAGTAGGGGTAGTATGGATAGTTTATTGGTAAAAGTTATACTTACAGGTACTATGTTATATTTGAAATAATTTTTGAACTCTAAAAGTTGCTATATTTTAGAATGAAAGAAGTAGCAAGTAGTAATATTGTACAAATCATATATAAAATACAAGCTCAGACTATAACAAAGATAAAAGACAGCAGGGTAGTATGGATAGTTTATTGATAAAGGTTTTGTTTACAAGTACTAGATTATTATATTTAGAAAAAAAAAATCCGATCTATATCTTAGAGCTAAAGGAGTACTCCGTGGTAACTAGTACTACAATTGCTCGTCTATTACTCCGTACTGTTGTTTTGAATAAAGAACCTCTGTATCCTTATTAGTTCCCTATTTGGCTAGCGGTTCTCTGTTGATAGAAAACACAGTGGCATGAGAGATTTTCTTAACTCTAGTACATGTCCACGGCTTGCGTTGAGTGCTAAGAGCGTGCCAACTGGTTTGATCTTGTAATCAGCAAGAAAAAACAATAAACAAAGTTAAATGATTGATAGACGATCGCCCGATGAGCCGATGACGTATCGATAGAGATCTTAGCCGATATAGTTAGGCCATATCGGCGGTGGATTGAATAAGTAAAGCAAAACCCTAAATATGTCCTATCGGTCGCAATACCGCCTTCTTAGTTTTTATAAATCTCCTTTTAGACAATGTTATAAAAATAGCCGATAATCCAGTATTTAGAGTGAATATAGCTAAAGTACTAGCTATTACTCTAGTACAAACTTATATAGATAAATCAATATATCTATAGAAATATATCAAATAACACATTCATTCACCAGATTTAATGATTATGCCGAGATTGATTAAAGCTTCATGTACTTATAAAAAGTGATCTATCTAGATAAGTGGCAAATATACACAAAATATATCATGAAACATGCACTACCATGTATATTAGGTAAGATCGGCTGAAACCCTAGTACTATCCTTAGTTATGATTGATTCCAGGTTAGTTTTTAGGGTTCTAGAAAGGACTAGGGTTGATGCAACACAAAGTGTGTAAAGAAACCTAAAGTCTAAACAATCAAATAATTAACCACTTTTCAGGATGGTAGAAACCTTAGCTAATCTAATTTGGCAAGGTGATTTAGCCGATACCAACTTAAACCCTAAAGTGAGAATTAGCCGATACGACTAAATCAAGGTGCTAAACTAGATTAACTAAGATATATGATAACAATGACCATAATGACAAGACTAATACATCTAAAATAACATAATAGCCCCCGATAGTGCAAGCCATCGAAATAAGTTACCTCTTGTTGAGAGATCGCAACCAATGTCCCAATTTGAAGCAAGAACTCGTCGAAAAGTAAAAGGAAAAAGGTGGCGATGCACCGAAAGTTGTATTGATTAGATTGTCCTCTCTTATTAAAATGATCCAGGGTTTATATTTATACCCGGAGTACAAAATTTAGTCCATAATGGACACGACTTAAACTTTCCTAAAGATAAAAACAAACAAATCCACATGACGGACTCTTACCAAATCTCTAATTCAAACCAGCATTAAATATCCTAATCAATAGATATAATTGACTTAAATGAGCTCAATTTCTAAACCGCAATGACGGTTATCTCAATCGAGGCCCAAACCGAGCCCAGGTTGAGTTGTATATGCTACTTCCATATCGGCTTTAAACGTTTCCAATTCTGTTTCAGCCGATACGCTCTCCAGTCGATGCACAATCTGTTTCCAAACTGACTCAATCTCGCACCAAATCCGCTTCGATTTGTTTCTTCTTCTCTGAGTCTGATGCGAAATTCTGCTGTAAACATTCTCTAAATCTGGCTTTCTAATTACATCCATCTACATACAAACCTTTTTAAAAATCCAAATAACTACCCATTTCTACATGCTATTTTTTTTTCACATACACAAATCACCTATATATACATATCAAGTACAAAGAAAAATCATCACATCTGTTTGTTGAAATGATTTATGTCCTCATGTGTACAAATCAACTCTGCTCAAGTCCCTAAATCCCACCTGCCCCTCCTAATGCATGCATCCTCCTACTCAACTCTTTCTATTAAAATGTGTGTACAAAGTTTTAGAAACTTTATAACAAAAAGTTTTTCGGACATTAAGATTATTTTAGATTTAGTTAAAATTTTATGTTGATATTCATAAATATTTCATATTGGAAACTTCCAACTTTGTATAAAAAGTTCAATTTCAAACTTACCATATTTGCATGCAAAGAAAAAACTTGCGCTAAGAGGAAATAATATGTTACAATCTGCATAGAAGATAAGCTAGCACACAAGGGTGAAAAAAGCACTGCTAGACATATACATGTCTCCCGCAAGCCCAACACGTATGTACTAGACACATCTAATAAAAGTCCAATTAAAAAAGAGCACTATAGCGGTGGAAATCGAAGTCGACAACAGAGGGCTCCCTAAATTGGAGATTCACCGAGATAAACAACGACTTTTAAAGGGAAAGGAGATATACTGTGCCTTTCTTTCATTCATTTTTTGTTTTCTTCTCCCTCATAGCCTAATATTGATTTTAGTTTCTCAACCGAAAAATCAGGTACAACACCTCCCTCAACTATTCAATTTGCCTCCCTTAGCAGTTCTAACGGTGGTTTCATTCTACGTGGCATTAGTATCAACAAAAGAAATAAAAGAAAAAAAACTGCAAGATCCAAATGTCATTCTCATCTCTCTCTTCTTCCTCTCTTCTCGGTGACTCCACACCTGCAACGTCAAAGCATTCAAGCAGCATCTTTCCCTTCCAACTTTCGTCTCCCCGCTGCGACCCTCCAAGTAGGCGCCATATATTAATTGAAACCGCTATCTAAACTACTAAGAGAATTCATTTGAACTAACTTTCATAGTTGAGAGAGACGATATACCCGGTTTTTGCCTACAAGTGAGGGAGGCTGAGATGGACTTTTTCCTTTACTAGTAATAGTGCCCGTGCGTTGCAACGGGAAAAACACCGTTTGATAGTGTGACACCTTGAAAACCTCAAATAGGTAAAATCAAGTCTAATTTGATATATTAACAAATAGGTAGAACTGAGTCTAATTTGATGAATTAGTGTAGAATTTATGATTTAGTTTTAGATTTATTTTTTGAGCCTACTTAGGAGCTTATCCGACGGACTTTGATTTAAAAAATCTGAGCCACATTGTTTGATCAAATTTGCTTTCGGCCCAGGTCTTCCTAGCCGGCCCAAACTTGGGCTGGCCCATTTGCGGCGACCTAAGTCAAATCGATAGCCCGCAAGCCGGGCAGCTGAGCGTGGCCCACATATGTGGGGACGGTCCGATGCACTTCCGCGGCCCATTGGGCGCAGCGTAATCAATGGCGGCGGCGGTTTTTTAAGTAGTATTTTTTTTTCGATTCGGATCTATAGTTTTTCTCACCACTTAGGGGAAAAAGACTTTTGTTGTTGTTGTTTTCCTTTATTTTATTTTTTGTGCGGCTTTTCTTTTTCTTTTTATGCACCTTTCTGCCTTTGTTCTCTCTCTTTTATTATTTTTTTAACAAAAACGACCTCAAGTACCTTATTGCAAGATTATAGGGACTCAAATGTAAATATAAAAATTACAGGGACTCAAATGCAAAAGTACAAACCCAAAAACTAAATTCATATAAAAATGGAATGCTCTCGACCCGTAGGTTCCGTTTTTGCAAACAATTTTCAATTCGGCACATCAATTTTTTTCACCAATGTAGAGTCGGACTTTTTTTTCTTTTCTGAAAGGGAAGTCGGAGTTTTTTTCTTTTCTGAAAGGGAATCGGATATAGGTGTCGGACTTTTTTATTTTATTTTTTTTCGCTATTATTTTTGTTTTGACGGACGAAGGAAGCATCTCTCGTTTTGACTTTTGTTGTTGTTGTTTTTCTTTATTTTATTTTTTGTGCGGCTTTTCCTTTTCTTTTTATGCACCTTTCTGCCTTTGTTCTCTCTCTTTTATTATTTTTGTAACAAAAACGACCTCAAAAACCTATTGCAAGATTATAGGGACTCAAATGTAAATATAAAAATTACATGGACTCAAATGCAAAAGTACAAACCCAAAAATTAAAATCATATAAAAGTGGAATGCTCTCGACCCGTAGGTTCTGTTTTTGCAAACAGATCTTCAATTCAGCACATCAATTTTTTTCACCAATGTAGGGTCGGACTTTTTTTCTTTTCTGAAAGGGAAGTCGGACTTATTTTTTCTTTTCTGAAAGGGAATCGGATATAGGTATCGGACTTTTTTATTTTATTTTTTTCACTATTATTTTTGTTTTTGACGGATGAAGAAAACATCTCTTATTTTTTAAGTAGTAGAGAGTAGAGATAGAGATAGAGAAGTAGAGATTAGGAAGGCAGTGCAGGTCCCTCGTGGGTGGTGGTTGTGGGCTTGTGGAAATAAATCCACATCCGAGCCCATATCTCCCAACAAGAGAAGCCCACCCAAGCCCAAAGCCCAACCCGTCTCTCTCTTCTTCGATTGGGCGCCCCCCCCCCCCCCCCCCCCCCCCCCACACCCCCAAAAAATTTCCCCCCAAATCGCGCTCTTCATTTCGAAACCTCACCTCGCCCTCACCGCCGCAATGCCGCCCGCGCGCCGCCGCCGCCGCACCGCCGCCGAGGTGGACGGCGAGGCCGTCCCCTCCTCCGCCGCCGACCTCCTCGCCCTCGCCGCCACCCTCGTCCCCGCCGCCGCAGACGCGCCGCTCAGGGACCCTCCCCACCTCAAGCACCTCGTCCACTCCCTCCCCGACTCCCACCCCGTCCTCCTCTCCCTCCCGGGCGCCCTGGCGCCGCCCCTCTCCGACGGCGGCGCCCCCGGGTACCCCCCGCGCGCCGCCGCGGTGCTCCTCCACCTCCTCCTCACCCACCCGTCCCACCCGCCGCGCTGGGGCGACCTCCTCCCGCCGCTCGCCCGCCTCCACGACCGCCTCGCGCAGCTCGCCACCGACGACCCGCCCCTGGCCGCGCTCGCCGTCGCGTGCTTCGAGCTCGCCTGGAGGGCCGCCGCGCCGGGGCGGGAGGCGGTCGTCGCACAGACCCTGCCGTACCTCTTCGCCGAGGCGCTCTCGTGCGGCTCCGCCACCGCGAGGCCGGTGCTCCGCCGCCTCCTCGCGCTCCGCGACGCGCTGGCGCTGCTCGACTACGACGACGACGACAGCATCTCCGACTTCAAGATGCTCCTGCTGCGCTGCTTCGTGTCGCCGCTCTTCCTCAAGGCCGAGGAAGGCAGGAAGCTCCTGTCCCTCGTGCTCGGCGTCAGCGAGGGCCTCGCCAGGGAAGGCCTGGAGCTCATCAGAGCGCAGGTGGGGATGCCGGGGGTGAAGCGGGCGGCGCTGGTGGCCTACGGGGAGGTGGTGTTCAGGGCGTGGAAGGACGGGGGTTGGGTCAGGGGGGAGGTCGGGGAGGCGTTCCTGCAGGGGATGCTGGAGGGGGCCGTGCACGCCAGGAGCAAGGAGCTTGCCAAAGCGGCTAGGAAGCTTCTGTCTGCGTTCGTCGAGCAGAGAATGGTGGCTGGAGTTGAAAAATTAATCTTTCAGCTTGCCGAGCCCGTGCTGTTCCGGTCTTTGCAGGTATGAAACTGTCTAGTATCTTTTTCTGCTCCTGTGCTAATGTATTACTCTCTCCATTCCAAATTGATCTACATATTTCATAGGTACACCAAGACCAAGAAAAGCTAATAACTCTCTCATACTATATTTACTCTAGCAACAAACTCAATGCATGTACCATTCCCACTATTTCCTAGCCAATAGCAAATCAAAATATTGCATGTGGGTTATAAATACTTGTGTGCATGGATGCATGCATCAATGTCCATTTACTCCAATGCACAAATAACGAATAGACTTAATGAATGAACACAAATATGTAGATCATTTAGGAATAACCTCAAAAAAACTATATGTAGATAAATTTGGAATGGAGGGAGTAACTAGTATGATGTGCTTACGATGCTCATTATGGATGGGTCGAAGGTGAGCATCACAGAATAAAATTGTTATGCACTACTTGTGTACATGAAGTTACAGCCAAATTAAAATTAGTAGTTATGATGAATGGTAGAAGAGCGAAGAGTGGAGTATTGGTCTTCTAGCATTACATAGACATATCAATCATGGTGCTGCTTGACTAGGATTATTCTTTGTTACATTGGTCAAACAGTACGACAAGCTCAATAACACATTAACATGATCTGGTAATAGGTAGACTATTTAAATGGTTCAGCAAATACCTCCCTCTGTTTCAAAAATAAGGCATATACCTCCTGGCTTCCTGCAAGCCTTTTTTTCTTTTTGAAATATACTAGCAAAAATGCCCGTGCGTTGCAACGGGTGAAAAAATTCTAATGATAATATATGTTTTTCATGCATAATCATGTCAATGACAATGTTTATATTTTAATGAGCGACTTGTTTTTTATAAACAATGTTTTTTTTCTTGCGCGATTTTTTCAAACCATTTTTCAGAAAGGTGCATTTCTTTCTAACAGTTTTTCCTAGCATGTTCTTTTTGCTTTTTTTACTTACAACGAAAATCGTATTTTTCTCCCTTTTTTTCTTTTCTTTTCTCGTGTGTTTTTTGCATGTTTTTTTTTCTGACAATTATTTTCTCACGCGTTTTTTGCTTGTTTTTTTTCGAATGTTCTTTTTTGTTTTTTTCCAATACAGGAGAATATATGACGAAATAAAAACCGTGTAGTAGATGACAAAAAATCGATGGATCCTATCCGGCTCAAGCGTCCATCAATTTAGTGTTTTTTCTGACAGATTTTTCAGAGTGATTTGTTTTTTAGTAGACGATATTTTTATCTTGCGCGGTTTTTTCAAACCATTTTTTAGAAATGGCGCGTTTTTTCTAACATTTTTTTCCTCGCATGTTTTTTTTTTAAATTTTTTTACCGACGATGGAAATAATTTTTCTCGCGTGTTTTTTTATTTTTTATGGAAGATGCAAAACCTTTTTAGCGTGTTTTTTTTGCGCTTTCTTCTGACTTTTCTCACATGTTTATTTGAACCGTTTTTATTTTGTCGTGCATTTTCTCTTTTTAAATAGTTAGATTAGATTAGACATAGCGAAGAGATATATACTGATTAGAAATCGGAATTTGTTTCGCCCTTTCCATTTTTTCTCGCGCGCATTTTTTATTTTTTACGAACCATTTTTTCTTCTTATAGAATCGGACGAACTTTTTTTAGATGTTTTTTCGGATTTTTTTCGCCTTTACAGGAATCAGACTTTTTTTTTCCGTTTTTAAAGGAATCAGATCTAGCATTTTTACACCACTTTTATTTTGCCTTCTATAGGAATCGGATCTACAGTTTTTTTTCGCCACTTAGGATAAACAGACTTTTGTTGTTGTTGTTGTTTTTCTTTGTTTTTTCTTTATTTTATTTTATTGTGTGGTTTTTCTTTTTTTATTTTTATGCACCTTTCTGCCTTTGTTCTTTCCCTTTTATTATTTTTCAATCAAAAACGATCTCAAGTATCTTATTTCAAGATTGTAGGGACTCAAATGTAAATATAAAAATTACATGGACTCAAATGCAAAAGTACAGACCCAAAAATTAAAATCATATAAAAATGGAATGCTCTCGATCGGTAGGTTCCGTTTTTGGAAACAGATTTTCAATCCGGTACATCAATTTTATTTTTTGTTTTTAAGGGTGAATCTAGAGTCAGGATTTTTTTCCCCTTCCTGAGAAAGAATCGGTAGGAGCCGGACTTTTTTTTATCTTTTTCGCTTTTTTTTTACGGACGATTTCCTTTTCTGAGAGGGAATCGGTAGGAGTCGGACTTTTTTTATATTTTTTTTGCTATTTTTTTTGTTTTGACGGACGAAGGAAACATCTCTTATTTTTTAAGTAGTAGAGATAGAGATAGAGATAAAGCATGCATGTAACATTTATCGCTGATTCTCTTTCTTTCCTGTCTTTCTTTCCTGTCTCTTCAACATTCAGTACTAAAACACTAACTACTCCCCCTTATTCTCTAGACATCAACACCGTGGACTATGATTTACTTGCGCTAGTTTATTGTTTCCAACTTTTCTTTCCCTATTTGGTCTTTGTGTTTGACAAATTTATGGCTTACAAAAAGAAGTAGATTGTCCAATTATCAACATGAGTGCTAAACAACATATGATATTATTGTTTTATCACTTTCTTTTGGTTGAACTTCCACGTGGTCACAACTCATAGTAGAGTCAGTTATTAAGTGTCTGTACAAATGAAATTGCTCAGTATTGTGGTTCTATGTTCTTTCCCCATCCAAATGTTGATAAAATAATTGATTCGCGCAAACATTAGATCGATGGATATTAATATCATGTACATAATGTCAATATGTTACAGCTCAAAATCTTTTCTGAATGCTGTCCAATTTTATTCTTTGTGATTTGTGGATGAAAACTATGATTTATGTGTTGCTTTGATTTGAATGCTCTTCCTTAGAAAAGCATGCTCAATAGTTTGTTTTACTTTTTGGTTTCACAACCTGAAGTTATGACATGTATGCATCAACAAATAAGAAATATATAGAACAGTTTATGCTTTAAACGTTTCCGTTTTTATCTGAAGTCATTACTGTTTGGCAGGTTGCAAACTCCAATGTACGCCATAATTCTTTGCACCTTCTATTAGATTTGTTCCCCCTTGAAGACCCGGATGTGACAAAGGATGTCAATGATCCTCTACTAGAGAAGCAATACTTCTTGCTAGACAAACTTCTCATGGATGATTGTCCAGAAATACGAACGGTTGCGATTGAAGGACTCTGTCGTATTCTTAACCAGTTTTGGGAAGTTATTCCTTCCCTAACTATTTCAAAATTTTTAAGTAAAATTGTTGATGACATGTCCAAAGATTCTTGCACTGAGGTTCGGGTGTCAACCATAAATGGTCTGATATACTTACTTGACAATCCGCAAAGTCATGAAATACTGAAAGTTCTACTTCCAAGATTAAGTGACATGGTCTCTGATCCTGCTTTATCGGTCAGATCTTCTGCAGTTGATCTTCTTTTGGCTATACGTGATCTTCGATCTTTCCAGTTTAATAAGGTACATTACGTACTTCTTCATTACATATGCATGTGATAATTGATTCTGTAACTTAAGTAACCTTTGGATCTTTATTTTCTTCAGTTTGAGACTTTGAACAAACAAACTAGATGTATGCCTTTTGTTTCAGGTTGTTGGATTGGGTACTTTGCTGTCTTCACTCTCAAATGACCACCCCCGTGTCGCACAGAAAATCACAAAGCTTCTCATCCCTTCATATTTTCCAACAAAATTGCCACTGAAAGAAGCGTGTGCTCGCTGCATTGCACTTATAAAGAGGTCACCCACAGCTGGAGCAAGGTTTTGTGAATTTGCTTTATCTGAAGGGTCTCCCCCAAGATCCCTTGTTGAACTGATCAAAGTCTCTATTACTCTGGCACTGGCACCAACAGGAATGAACTCTGAACAGACTGATGGTCTTGTTATTGCTTCAGCCAATCTAATTAAAAGCTTATCTGAGGAGCGCTCTAGTTTAGCTTCCTTAAGAGAATTCTTTGCAAATGCAAAGTTGAAGCTACTCTTTAAAACAGAAATTTCTGAGGGAGCCCGGTCTGCTCTACTCAGTATGGCTCCAGTTGTATCACCTGATGATCTATCTGCTTTGCACGATGAATGCATGAATGTAGTCATGAACGCTGCAGGGGTTTCCACGCAACAAGGTTGCCAAGAAGCAGTGCTAGCAGCACATAAGTTGGTTTTTTCAAGTGGCTGGTCTGACGAAATGTTTGAAGCACTGACAAATATTCTGCAATCTAAAGTGTCTTGTTTTGCTGAGATTTATGATATAGAACCTCCTATCTGTCCCGTTGCTACTTCAAAGAGGAAGAAAGGAAAATCACTTAAGAAAACACCAGCAAAGTCTGGTCATGATATTGGAAACGGGTCATCCAGTGAAGACTTTGATATTGTTGCAGGTGCATCATGGCAGATTAATGACATACTGAAAGATGAAGAAAAGAGAGTTGCCTTTCTACAATCTTCTTATTCAGACGTCGCATTTTCATCTCTGAAGGTCATTTGTCAAGTTTACATTGAGCAGTGCCTGCAGTTTGACTCTTTAAATGCCACACCTCTTTTGGCTTATTTGAGTTTGGCTACACACAGCGCTCTTCAGGATATTGACCAAACTGATATCAGCACCTCTGAGGTGAGTTAACCCCCACGATTCCACCATGCCCACTTTCTTTGATAATTGGCACAAAAATGTTGATAAAACAGTCAGTTCCACCTCACTGTATAGTTGTCACAGAAATGTTGATGAACTCAAACACTAGCCATCTGGTCAAACATTGATGGTAACTGGAACCGATATTTGTTGGTTGCACTTAAGCTATTTTTGCTACGGTTATGTAGATTATTGTGAATGTGTTCAACATTTTTTTTTCATTTAACAATTAACATGTTGCCATTCTCATAAGTTTGATCTCTTGTTTCAGTCAACAACCATCAATCACTCACTGGACCATCTGCTGAATTGTTTTGACAAACTCCTAAATGAATCTGTTACTGGTTCCACAAACTCATCGAAGTTGAAGCAGAATAAGAAATCTGCACGGCAGAAACACCATCATGGAGTTCCTGAAGGTATACCTGCACAGATATTTACAACTTTTGATGCAGAAAACCTCTTTGATCTGAAACTTTATTTATTAACGGAATATTGATATGGTTTTCGAAAGCATGCTAGAGAAAGTAGTTATGTAATTAACTTTAAAACTTTCAACTTGTAGTCACCAAAATCAGTATGTTATCTATCTGGCATTATCACATGATATACCTTGTAAATGAGTGGGTTATGTATCTTGTGCAGGGAATGCATTGAGAGGGACAGTTAATGTGTACATGCTTGGCACTTCAATTCTCAAGTTTATCGTTGACACAATAACCATCAAGTTGATCAGTGGTAATAAAGTAGGATGTCTCAATTTTGCATTGTCCTTCACAAAATATGCATCATCAGCCATAAAAATGCATCAGGAGCAGAGCTCATCTTTCAAAGGGAATGATCTGAAAGACATATTGATGCTTATACGGAGTTCCTTCACATATGCAGCCAAGCTGCTTCATTTGGTCCTAGCAAACTCAATTGAGTCACAGAGTCCCCCAGAGGAAGCCTTCTTTCTTGCCAATAATCTTCTTGATCTTGTACCCTCTGTTGAGTCTGCTGCAGGCTCCAAATTTGCTCTCAGTTTAGTTTCTGTCGTAAAGCAGTGGCTACCAGTTGTCATAATGGGTCTTGGATGCCGCTGGTTGATTGGGCCACAGGCTGAGGGTAACATGTGTGACTTTGGTGGGTCTTGCTTGCCACTATGGGTGGTTGCATTGGCCAAGAATGAGCTGCTTGATGATGAAAAACCTAGAGATGATGATCAAAGTGAGCAGGCCAGTGAGGACTCACAGTCATCCAGAAAACTAGCAGAAATGATGGTAATTCTTCTGAAGAAAGGGAGCCCGAAAATTCTTGATTCTGTGGCTGGCGTCTTCCTGTCCACCCTCAAGTTGGCGCTGCAGAGAGCGGAGTACGGTGTTGTCTTGGGCTTGACACGCTTTGTCTGTGTCAGGTTGCTTGGGAGTGACTCCTCGGCATCGGAGAAGCTGCATCTTGCTCATGATTCACTTCGTGAGAACTTCTTTGAGATTGACAAGCATGTCAGGGACGATCTAGTTGACAGCGAGGAATCGAGGCAGCAACTGGAGAGTGCCAAAGCTTTGATAAGATCAATTCTCTCTGACGTCTGATCATGTACATACTACTGTAAGATCAAGATGTGTTGGCTGTTGCTTTAGGAAGTTACTAACTTGGTAAGTAATATGTCATACAGCTAGCCTGGAAATGTCTATTTGAGTGGAATTCCTCTGTTTATTTGAACAGTTACTGTCTTATTTCACTTAGTAAATCAGTTTGCCTTTGGAGCCACAATATGCAGCGCGATGTAGGCGAAGCACTGGCGATATCCTTGTACAGTAGTAGTACTTATGTTTCCACTGTATATTGACATCGGCAGGACGAAATAATATGCTATTAAAACTTAGTCCGTTTTTTGAACTTTTCACCTCAGAAGATCTGTGGCCCTCAACTTGCACAATCGTTCATTATCTGTGGCTGTCGCAAAACAGTTCTAAGGCACATTTTGCTATAGGACATCATGATTTTGTAAGTTTCAAAGTGCCATGATTGCGATTAAAGTTTAATGTGTTTTTTAGAACACTCATCTCTATGAACGCACATAGGCACATCGCACGCGCTACCTCTATGAACATCTTCGAAGGATTGGGTCGGCATATCTTGAGATTGATGAAGTCATCATGATGTCTCAACGTCGATGGACACGATGCGTATCACCAAAAGAATAAATAGATATAAATACGAGCACCCATGTTAAGCCTAGGTCTTGAACCTAGGTGGGCTTGTTTCACCATAAGGAACCTAATCAGTTGAGCTATGTTCACTTTGCAGTGTGTTCAATCGTTGGTGTACTAGTTGTAGCCTTGTAGGTATAGCAATATGTTGTTTCAATGCAGGGGCATTTTGGTCACGCCATGTAAAAAGTAGGCTCTCTCACATGTCATCAACATGTAAATACTAAAATAATAGACGTGATGTCTGTTGGCAAACAACCACAGTTACATAGTGTTTTCCTCCAAAAGTCATTTTGCGTGATGCCCAACGGCTAAAACCACAAAGTTTCCATGTCCTGTAACAAAATTTATCAAATTCTAAGTTCTACCAAGGAGTACGAGACAGGATAGTGTTTGTTACTTCTTGATTTCATTTATCCATTGTGTCGGGTTATATACCCAAGGTCCCAAACGTCACTTTTACGACAGTAACTTCAGATTTACTTGCTCCGTACTAGAATATAAGCATTTTTAGTTATGAATCCGGATAACTGGATAACTGTGTTTTTAGATTCATAGGCAAAAAAATGCTAAATTTTAGGACTAAGATAATATACAACAGAGTTTACCTAGTAGTAATTATAATTGACTCATGCCGTAGGAATGCTTCCATCCATTTGCTCAAGCAATCTTAGCTTTCAGATGTCCAGTAATTTGAATGCTAAAATGACGAGTAATTTGAAAGAAGGGAGTACTAAAAATAAATTGTATATATCATTATTTGAAAAATAACAAAGGAAAATGATTCTATATACCTATGTGTACGTGCTCCTGCTCTCACCCACCGTCCATCAGCAGACACCACCGATTGAACCTGCTAACGGATCCACGTACGGACCCATTAAAGTTTTTGCGGACGAAAAAAATCTTCGTAATACTTGTATCCCGCATTAACCGTAACCATACCAGGATGCTAGCATAAATATCTCTTTCCGACTTACTGCTGAACCGGACTGCAAATAACAGATCGGTCAATTTGGAGGCGACGCGCTGACGCCGACGTGATCCATCGAATCATACGGCCTCGGCGGCAATGCAGTTCGTCCACCTGCGGGTGGCTTGATCAATTCCCAGGTGATTGATTCTGGTATGTCCATCCTGTTTTCTCCTTTTCTTCTAGATCCATCGAGGATTTTCGGCAGCGTGATCCGTCGGCAACTCGGCATCGACGGCGACGATTCGATCGACATCCAGTCCACGGCCACGTCATGAGTCATGACGACTAGATTGGTGTCCACAGTGCAGCCCATCGGCAAGCCGGAGGCGATGACGACACAATCCATCGGCTCCCTGAAATCATACAACCATGGCAACAAGCGGCGCTGGAGACACCCACACCACTAGCTTTTACAGCATCGGCAACGGCGAGCCCCCTCCAACTGATGATCATCATCCAACGAGACTACCAGGATTTGCCTGGTAGAAACAGGCGCTTCCGGCGCCATCGTCATCCATCGCGCCGCTTCCCGGCCAGCGTCCAGGACACGACGGCATCGATCCATCGGCTGGCATACAGGCCGTGCTGCCCGTGCAGCAGTAATTCCGGTCAGGTGATTGTGTCAATCATAATTGATGCATCATATTTTATTTGATTTCACATGCATCAACAAACGCAGGGGCCGCGGCAACGATCGATGCCAACTGCTGCGACCAGATCAATCTCGTCACAATGTGCTGGATGGCGGCGTGCTAGAACAACATACTGCATTTATATGGAGTAGTAAATACTGTATTTTTCTTTGGAGGGGTATGTACTGATCACTTTGTTAGACTAGTATATATTGCATTTTCTATAAATATACTGAACTTTTCAATAGAGGGGTATATGCTGATTTTTGGACTTTGTATGTACTGCATTTTTCTATGAAGTGCTATATGCTGAATTTTTCTATGGTCAAGTATATACTGAACTTTGTTACACAGAAGTATATACTGAATTTTCCATAGATATGCTGGACTTTTTCAATATAGCAGCACATACTGGCTTTTTTATACCGAAAAAGTAGTAACATACTGAAAAAAAAAGAGAGAAAAGAATAGTATGTATTCCCCAAAAAAAAGGAACAGTATATACTCCTTCAACAAAAAATTCAGTATACACTACAAATTTAGATAAGTGGTATATACTATGAATCTAGAACAAGTGATTTATACTTGTTCTCTAGAAACACTGGTGAAACACTGGTATATACTACTAGTCTCTGCCTCTCTGATCCCTATTAACTGATATGTCAGCATGGTATATACTACTGGTCTCTGCCTCTCTGATCCCTATTAACTGATATGTCAGCGAGGATGCAGAGATTAAGGCTTTCTATGTCTTTCTATGTCGTATTACATGTATTGATGCGTCAAATATTTTCTTACGGATGCTGATATAATATTTTAATATTTTCTTGTAGAACGGTCGCCATTTGGAATGAGGAAATTCAAACAAATTACTCCACGTATCTGAAGCCGCAAAAGACCAAAAGCAGATAGCTACATACTGACCAAACAAAGAGATCTTCAATGAGGAATGCAATATATACTGACTCTTTACATACTGAAAAAAAGATAGAACAGTATATGCTCATTAAACAAAAAGAAAATCAGTATATACTATACTACAAATTTAGAAAAGTAGTATATACTATAAATCTAACAAGTGGCAGATACTAATAGACTCTAAAGATAACGGTATATACTAATAGTCTTAAATTAAGTAGCATATACTTCTCAAACCAGCTTTTAGTATATATTGGATCATCAAATAAAAAGTATATACTCTTCCAAACAGAGATATAGTATATACTGGTTCCTAAAAAATAAGTATATACCTAATCTAAAATAAAACATAAAATAAAACAGTATATAAGTCATGAATTTCCATGCTACAGGGAGGTGCACAAATACTACATTTCAAATTCGGACATACAGGCGTGCAACCAATTCCATGCCGACATACATGGATATTTTTCAACTTAATTTTTTTTGGGAGAATAGCTAATATGGTTCCTAAAGTTTCGCTCCTGGGTCATTTTAGTCCTTAATCTTTTATATTGTCCAAACAAGTCCTTTAAATTTGTCATGTGGGCTAATATAGTCCTTGGTCCCACCAAAATCGCCACATGGACATGCCATGTCACATTTCTATGCAAAATCTATATGATTTGTCCAATTTACCCTTACGCATAGGAAAATAAAAAACAAAAGAAAAAAGTTAAAAAAAATATATGGTACATGTAAGAGCAAAAATATACCTCAAAAGGGTGAAAAAAGAAGTATTTTTTTCCTATGGTTATGTCTAATTCACCCTTATATTTATTTTTCTATGATATACGTAAGGGTATATTGGACAATTCATCATAGATTTGCATGAATGATGACATGGCATATTCATATGATGATTTTGGTGGACCCAAGGACTATTCTAGGCCTTATGACAAAGGTTAAGATTTCTTTGGACCATTTAAAAGGTTAGGGACTAAACTGATCTTACAGAGAAACTTTAGGGACTAAAGTAGCTATTCTCCCATTTTTTTTTACTTGGCTTATTCCCTGTTCGGCTGAAAATTAGGAATTTCAAAAAAAATTTCCCACCGGCTAAGCAGGTCCTAATTGGATCCTATTAGATCCAATATGGAAGAGGGAGTATGTACATCTGGGAGTACATAAGAGTCATCCTAAATAACAAATGCATATATCAATATAAATGGAAAATTAGTAGTCCGCTTTAATACGAGCCATCAATTTTATCCAAGAGGTAATGCCATCCACAGTCACTAGAGGTAATTAAGTATTATCTTCATTATAAAGATTATGGAAAGTACAACTATTATGCAATTAAATATTACTTTCAATAGAAAGGGGCTAATGAGCCATGTCACCCTGAAAATAAATCAATCCATCAAATATGCAACCTCTAAATGATATTGTCTGGTGTATACAAAATCCATAATTCACATTTTTATTAAGTAAATTTAAGAAGAAAGACCACATCCTATGGCCCAAGTCAGACCGTCACGTCCAAACTAAAAAAAACAAAAGGCAATCTCTTAGTTACCACCGGAAACATTTGGGTCCCAATTGGTACTTACGGCTGATTATAAGCCGTAACGGCTTATTAACAATCAAAAAATGTATTGTGAGTAAAACTTTTGTGTATGTATCTTTAGCAACTTAAAAGCTAAAACTGAAAAAAAATATTATATTGAAAAAACATCAACTTTAAAATCAAGTCTTACAATTCATAATTTGGCATTGGCTTATAAGCCATAGGGCAAATAAAGATGCCCCAATTTCTTATCCACGTGTCATTGGAGATAATGAGGGGTAAATAAGGGATCAAGTAAATTTTTAGTGGCACGGAAGGAATTTATCCAGACAAAACACATTGGTGCTATGTTCTGTTTGTTGTTTATAATGCTAGATATTGCGTTATCATGGCCTTTTAGCTAGGAATGTCAATTAGACATGGCAGGTACGGGAGATGCACACCCAAACCCATGTCCACGAGATAATTTTTTGCCCACGGCCCATTACCATGATGGGCATAAAACCTTGCCCATACCCATTACCCACAGGCATCATATGCATGCGGGTATGTGGTTTACTCCTCAATCATATGTATATGGTAGAAACAATAGAAAAATCATCTAGTTAATAAATTCATCCATGAATTAACTAACAACTAAAATATTGTTTTACCAAGTTAAACATGAGTTTAATGTAAAATGACTATATCGTAGTACACCATAGAAATTAGATTTTGATAAGTGTATATTGAAATATTTGTGAGTAGTAAGATCCACATATTGGTTATGTTTGATGAGAAAATAGATGAAGTGGAGACCATACCTATTTACCCATCAGACATAAGTTTTGACCGGAGCATAAATTTGAAGACATACCAAATCCTAATACTAGTAGAGTTTTTACCCACGGATAAACATGCAATCCTTTATGATTGCCATCCCTACTTATGGCTGATTTGGGATGGCAATTCCTGATTCTCCCCGAGAAAAAAAAAACCCTTCATCAACAAAATTGATAATTCAGTGATGAGGGTAAAGGACCAAAGTTCACCTTATCAATAAGTACTATGAAGTGGTAGGTAAAAGGTAGGCAATGGGGTATTGAAGGGATTTGCGGCAACATAGTTATTCCAAGTATCTAGTTGTCAATAATTAACTATTGTTCTTGCAAATGTGAGAAGTACCAACTTTCATACTTAGCCTGACGAAAGGAAGTTCGATCTGTACCATGGACCAGTAAATTTTTAGTACTAACAATGTGTAGTGAAACACTTGAAATATTATCACTGGGCAACTGATGTTTTAGAATGAATCAAATTCTCTTAAGAATATGATCGTTGTTGCTATCATCAAATGTCAGTCTTGTATTTATGTACAATCTCATCTGTTTACACTCTACGCAACTATGCCAGTTGGCTTTACATTTTCATAATACTAGATCAGCGTGTACAAAATAATACCTAAAAAAAAATCACTTCTACATATTCCCAGAACCACTAATTGGCTCTCTTATCTCATCAGTTTCGTGGCTGGTTAGATTGGCCAAACCCAACAGGAACTCCATTGCATCAAATTTTCTTCGCAAAATGCTGCCAATCTTTGATCATAGAGTGGAGGTATACTTGGATTATTGGTGCACAAAATTGATTGAATGTCTTATCCTGGTGTGTGTGGTTTACGGCGTTCTACGTGTATCGGCTTTTTCATGAGGTTCTACAGCAATCAACTTGATGGCAGCAGCAATGGGCATCCCAAGGAAGCCGAAGAGTATGCTGATGAGCCACTGTTGCTGGGTCAGAGGTGTGGTGTTAGCGAAATCGCCCAGGAACTGGACTAGGATGAACTGGAAGAAGATGGTGCCGGTGAGGACACCAAGGAAAATGGAGTTCCCTGCCATGCCCCTCAGAACGTTGATGTCCTCCATCTCTCTTGAGCTTACTTCATTGAACACCTACAAAGCATGCACTTAATGAAAACTGGAACATATTAAAAAGATATGGCAATGCAAGGATAAAGTTACACACACACACAAACACACACAGATCCTCTTGTCTGATATATCTCTTCCATATTAAAGAGATAATTTTTGCTCCTAAATTTACCAGTACAAAAGAATGGTATTTTGCAAGTGCTAACATACCTGGCAGAAGACAAAAGTGTTGAATATGATTGTATTTAGTACAATATCAGCATGGTAGCCTTCCAGCCCAAACAAGTGTTTCCCTTGAGTTTGTAGATACCACATGACAGCGAATTGGTATAACGACTGCCCCACAATGTTCCTCCACATCACATTTGTGATGAACTTCCCTTTCCTTCCTACCGGTGCTTTCTTCATCAAGTTATTGTTAGGTGGTTCGGTGGCTAGTGCAAGCGCCCCTAGGGTATCCATGATCATGTTGACCCAAAGAAGTTGTACAGCTGTAAGTGGAGCATCCCCTGGCATGAAGAGAAATGTAAATGATGAGATAGAGATCTGATTAAGTTAATAGAATTATAAAGAGGATTTACCTGTGAAACATGCAGAAGTGAAGTTAACTAGTAATGCAACAACATTAACAGTAAGCTGGAACTGCACAAATTTTTGGATGTTCACATAAACAGAGCGTCCCCATTTGGCAACAGTAACAATCGTGGAGAAGTTGTCATCCAGAATTACAACATCAGCACTCTCTTTTGCCACCTGCATAAAACAATTTATACAAGCCTCAGGGATGTTTGTAGTTTGTACCACAAACTGGCGCGCTTGGTCAAATTAACATTATAGAGGATGGAAAAGCACAAACCACGAACCAGATTATTATTTTCATTTCATTTCCAAATTCCAAAAAGAAATGTTATTTGCCAAACAAAAAGCAGTAAACCAACATGTAGCAAGTTAAATCAAGATTGCCTATTACAGCCTTATAGGTACAGTTCCACACTACTTCCATCATCCAGCAACTTTTCATAGCTATCTCATGTTGGCAACGACTTCTATTATTTTATAGAGATAATGGATTGTCTCTATTTTATATATCGATGAGCTGTGCATCATCAGAATGTAGGAGCTACATCCTCTGAGAACCTCAGAGGACTTCGACAATAGAATTTACAGATATACTTTTGTGCCATCAAAGGGGTTTTACAGCAAATGGAGCATTACAAGTAAATACAAGCCAATGGACCAGTGATATGGTAAATAGCATTGGAAATAGAAAACTAGAATACTGATAATATACAAAAGAAAGGCTCACAGCATATTTCTTATAGAAATTTAACTACATAGGTATCCTTCACAATTTAGTTAATACAGTTAATAAGGATATCTAGATGCGATGTCCAATTCAGGTCCAGTTGAGTTAACCAGTGAAGTTTTTACATAAACATTTGCAGATGAAGAGATTTTAAGTGCTTGTACTCATGACTCAGTGGTGTTACTAGTTTATTACCTCAGTCCCTGCAATGCCCATGGCAAGTCCAATATCTGCCTCACGCAGCGCAGGTGCATCATTAGTGCCATCACCAGTCACAGCAACAACTTCATTGAATGCGGTGCGCAAGTGCTTCACAAGTGTATGCTTATCAAGTGGGGAAGAACGGGCTAGTACCTTCAGTTACCAGAATTATCACATGAGAGCTCCCCAGATGGATAAACACTTACAGAACCAAAATTTAAAATTATTAGGTGTATAAAAAACCTGCATTTTTGGAATCAAATCATGGAGTTCTTCAGCACTTTTCTCTCTAAACTCAGCACCCTCAATTGCAATGCCATCCTTGGTAAGTATGCCACATTCCCGAGCAATTGCTTTTGCTGTATCAATATTGTCTCCTGTAATCATTCTCACTGAAATGCCAGCTGACCGGCAAGTTGCCACAGACTGCCTGACACCTGGACGAACAGGATCTTTAATACCAACAATGCCGATGCAAGTGTATCCTTGTAACGGTATTTGCTCTTGAGTAGAAAACCCTTCTTCCATTTCCCTATAAGCAAGGCAAAGTGTTCTGAGCGCTTCACTAGAAAAGGCTTTGATTATATCATTGAGCTTACTGGAAGTTTTATCATCAAGGGGGACAATACAACCTCTTTCATCAATAAACTTATCACATGCAGCCAATACTATTTCTGAAGCACCTTTACAATGTGCACGATATCCTCCACCAGGAAGCTCAAGAATGGTACTCATCCTCTTTTTGGTTGAATTAAAAGGTTCCACTTTAACAATCTTACTTCCCTGTTGCTTTTCTTTGCAGTCTCCGTCTAGCAACAGTGCAAACTCCAACAAAGCTGTCTCAGTAGGGGTGCCTAGTATTTGATACTTCCCATCTTGGTTAGTCACCACTTCGCCACTGGTGTTGTTAAATATGGACTCCAGAAGAGTTTCTACAGCAACTTCTGGGAAATTGGAAGACATGTTTGGAGTCTGTGGATTGTTAACTTGTATGGTATTCCCACAGATGCAGGCTTTTACAACAGTCATGCGGTTTGTTGTCAGTGTTCCTGTCTTGTCACTGCAAATGACTGTGGCAGAGCCCATGGTTTCACAGGCAGCCAACTGTCGAACAAGTGCCTTGTCATTCATCATTTTCTTCATTGCAAATGCAAGGCTCAAAGTGACTGCCAATGGCAATCCCTCAGGTACAGCAACAACAACAATTGTAACTGCAACAGCAAAATGATCCAATATCTCTAGCACATCATCTCCGGACCAACTCAAAAGAAGCCCGTCAAGGTATTTCTGGCCAATTATCCCTTGTGAGAGGACAATGAAAGTCAATACAGCAAAAAATAGACCAATTTTCCCAATAGTATTCGCAACTCCATTAAGTCTGGTTTGAAGTGGAGTTTCATCATCCCCACCATCAGTAAGAACAGCCATTAATTTGCCCCATTGTGTTCTCATCCCAACTGCTGTAACCAGCATTTTGCAGGACCCATCAAGCACTTTCGTCCCTGATAAAAGATAAGGGTTATCTTCGTTTACAAAAACAGGTTCACTCTCCCCAGTTAGACTAGACTCATCGACCAACACAGAAAACCCAGAAATAAAGAGGCCATCTGCAGGAACCTGATCTCCAACAGCAAGATGGACAGCATCACCAGGAAGAAGGTCATCTATCAGTACTCTTTGTCTCAAGCCATTCCTTGTGACTTGAACAAGAATTTTCCTTTTCTCCTTGTCAAGGTCCCTGAATTGCAAGGACTGCTGATAGTTACTTGTTCCGGTAACAGAAACAACAAGGAGGATACTTGCAACAATGCCAACGCCATCATGGGCTCCTTGTGGCCATCCTTCTGTGGTTATGCCAACAACCAAAGAGAAAATAGCACACGCACTAAGAATTATAAGGGTTGTGTCTTCCAGTGCTTCCCATACAAACTCCCAAAAGCTGCGAATCTCGGTCTCAGCAAACTTATTTACTCCATATATGTCCTGCCTTTGATTCAAGAGGTCCTTGTCTGTAACTATACCATTGGTTAATGATGTTCCTAATTTGTCTGCGATCCCATTTAATTGGCCATGCACAGTCAACTTTTTAGTGTCGCGACTTTCAACAATAGATGCTAGTTCATCAGCATCAATCTGGAACCCTGCAGCTTGAACATCTTCAGGAACAATATATGCACTTCGAAGTGAGACACCTGAGTATATGTGTTTTTTGGCAACATACTTAGATACTAGAATCTTTCAAGGCTGCATTCAAATCAGAAAATATGGGCATGACTTGGACTCCACTGCAATATATAAGATGAAACAGTTGAATAATTACAAAATTACCATGTTCAAACTCGAGTGTAGCTTTGGATGGCAGTGCAGCAACCTGTAACTTCTCCTGCCACACACTTGATGCTTAAATTTCGAAGTTCAAACCCACTTAGAGGAATACAAGCAAAAGAACCTAGCATTTTAGTGCACTAACACTACTAATGCAAGTTTGAGAATATGAAGGTTTGAAAAGGATTTATAATGGCACTAAAAATTAGACAATGTTAATTATAGCATGTTCAGAGTTATCAATGACAGGAGGTTAAGCAATATTTTCTAGCTCATAGAACGTTACAGTAGTTACAGAAAAAAGGATGCGATGTATCATAAATATACTTGATTTTACATCCAAGCAAACTACCACGTGTGATTTAATTTTACAGTTCTAACAGGAAAATAAAATTCAAGGTTGAATTTTAGTTGCTAAATACTTGTCGAAAAGCCGTTATTACAGACCAATTGCCACGACAGAAATTAGTACTTATCATTGCATTATCCTATGTCCATGATTTTTAGCCAGCTAAGGATGTCAATTGAGAAACCCGGCGATATGGATTATTCGCGCGCGCGCGCGCACACACACTATGATTCTAACGCAGCAATCCGTGCGCATATTAACAGAATTCAGAACCCAGTGCCCAAAAAAAAAAAAAGGTAAAAACGAGAATACAAAAAAAAAAAATCGAGCAGCAGGAGAGGATCAGTGGATCGCAGTAGCAAGTTCTAGCAGAAACTACTAAATTAATAACAGAACTGCGAGTGAGGGGGAAGAGACGGACATGGTGCGATGCTCGCCTGCAGCTGGAGAGCGCGCCGCCGCCGCCGCGGCCGGGCTTCCTGTGCAGCGCCGGCGCGGCGATACAACCCGGCCACGCCCCCCGTGGGGGCAGCAGCGGCGGGATCCGGCGGCCGTGGACAGCGGCGGCGGCGGGGAGCCGAAGCGGGCAGCAGCCATTGACGCCGCTGTGCATTGCTACCGTTCACCTCACCTTTTTTTTTTTTTTTTTGAGAATTTTTCTCTTCTTTGTTTTTTCCCAGGATAACACAGTAAACACGTTCACTGGGAGAGATTTGGCTGCTTGTGTGCTTGATAGCAACCAGTTCAGACTTCAGATAAGATATTTCCTCTTCTCCCTGTCAAATTTTTTGCTTTCAATATGTTTCCTTTCGTTGCCTTTTATGGATAAATTATATGGAGTATACTAAAGCCAACATGGTCAAGAAATTTGCCTGATGATAAGACTGCAGATAATACCATCCTACTCAACAGGTAATTTTTAGACATGTGTTATTCCCTCCGTCTCAAAATATAAATATTTTTAGTACAGTGAAAGTCACATTTTTAACTTTAACTATTAATAGAAAAAAGATCAATTATATAAAATTGATATTACTAAATTCATCATTAAACAAATTATCATAATATACAGCTCCTTTTATTTAAAACATCTTACTTTTATATCATAGATAGTTAAAAGTAGCATCTCGGAGACCTTGTCAGACTCCAAAAATACTTATATTTTGTAACAGAGGAGTAACAACCTGCAACCATCTGATTTGCAACCTGCGCTCCGCTCACACACTATGGAAGTCGATGAACAACAGAATTTTCGAAAGACAGCAATCTCGGCTATCAAACACAGATCAATAAATCATCGGTTCTCCGGACCTTCCGAGTTGCCGGGCCAACAACTAAATCAAAACGAAAATCAGCCTCTGGTCTGAACTAATCAGACGAGGCTAATGTACAGTCCTTTTTTCAACTTTTGTACATTCCCGTGCCCCCCTCTCTCTCTTTCTTCCTTTCCTCCTCCTTTTCTCATTTTCCCCTTAATCGTGCAACTTCGTAACTTATCATTTCTATCAATGAAATGGCTATAAGGTAGAGCTTCTTTATGTCAGAAAAAAAATCTCGTGCAGAATCGTATGACATTTGAATAAATTATGAAATTAATTTAACAGGATTCTTGAGTTATATATTTACAATTTACATGCTAGTCTGAAAAGAACATGGAATGAAGTTACATGTACAGCAGTTTTTCAAGTGGGCAAATCGCTCTGTAGGATTAAAAAGAGTGCCTGAATAGGTAGCTACAGTATGTTACAAGTTCTTGTTAACCTTGTGAAAGAAAGCATCAATAGGTATGTGTTTTCCTTCTTTTGAAGACTTGAGCTTCTTCTTTGGTGTGGGTGTGCTAGAGCATGGCCTTTCAGCTAACCTGCTGAATACACAAAAGGTTCATACCCATGAAATTCATCTGATGTCTACATGATAACAGCTCCACAGGAAAAAAAAAGGTTCATACCCATGAAATTCTTCATCTCAGCTAATTTATTTTCAAATAACCATGGCAAAAGGCAACTCACCCACAGTAATAATCCCAGTAAAACACTTCAGGATTTACATCTCGTTAAATAATATTTATTACGTCACTGAACTAAAGCAGATCAAGAAATAACATAGGGATATCTATGAGCGTGTGGCAATAGATACATACCTCTCTTTCGAGAGGGGGCCTGTGCTGTCCACTGCCTCTTCCTGCTGAAGCATTTCAGCCAAGTGGAAATCTGAATGTTCTTGTCTCTCCTCCTCAAAACCTGGAGGTAGTTCAAATCCACAAATGGAACAAATGTAACCATTTATCCAGAAAAGCTGATCAGGTTTACTCGATGAAGTAGTTGCGTTAGAGCTGGTGAGCTGGCCATCAAACTTTACAGTATGTGTACCCTGCAAGGGGAAAAAGGTTAGCTTTCTGTCTTTCATTAAGCATGGAAACACTCAGTAAAGAAACACTTAAAAGGTGTTGAATCAATATTATCCCTTTGTCAATGGAATAATTAGACAAAAGCACATACCTTCAAACTGGAGGAGTCATCATCCAATTCTTTTCCACCAACACCATCACACATAAGTGGATTGCTTGATGCAGCATCATTATTATAATTGTCTGAGCTCCTTCCTTCTGGAACAAATAAGTTCTTTTCATGCAAAAACAATGCCTGATCATCCATGGAATCATGCTCTAAATAATCGACCTTGGTCATCACATTAGTGCAATAGTTGTCCCCTCCTGTGGTATTACCGATGCTTGGACTGTTTGCTCCAATGACATTTGAGTTGTCAGGCGTGCGGAAAAATCTATCTAGTGTCTTTTGGGTTTGGGTAGATGAATCATCCTTCTCATCGCGAAGTTGGGACATCCGCAACCCTGTTGAATTGTATTGGCATGACTGTTACTCACTCCATTGGGAAACAAGAGCAAACATATTAAAAAATATATAAAATGCAATACATCCAGATACATCAAAAATATGAACATAGTAAAATAAAAATCAGTACATAGTGTGCCTTTTATATTATTTTTTTAATAAAAAAAGGGCAGGAACTCTACCTAATGCATCAAAGGAGGAGAATTCATTCGCTAATTTTAAGGAGCACAACATTAATCCATATACTGCTCAAAGAAAACTCCTGCCCCATGTCTTTTATGTTCATTACATTCCAGATAAGGTCAAAAAAGAAGCATGCACCATGGCATAATCACATGCCTACGCTGTCAACACAGCTAGATCAACTTGGGCATCATCCAATAACAGTATCAAATACTATGGAAGCTCATGCTTACCCATCAATCTCAAAGAAAGAGGCAGTTCAGCCTTAAGCAATTTCCTAGCGTAGATCAGGATGTCTTCCTTGGAGTTGATATAGTTTTGTGTGGTTACTGCTCTTGTCCTGACCTGGTTTAGATGGTTGATCAATCTAATGAGCCATGAACAAAAACTCTCTCCTGGTGATCTAAGTCCTATAATTACTGGAGACTAGTTAATGTTATACAAATGGAAGATGAAAACCTCAAAAGCGGCAGTCTTTAGTTTGAGTGTTAGTGTCCTTCCCTTCAGGCATTCTTTTTGCATATCATCGGCCAAATTGTCTGCGAGACTATCTGCAAATAAATAATAATATGGTGGGTGTGAGTCACGCATGGAGAAACATTTACAGATTTAGCACATAGCATGTGGTAAGGCCTGAAAGTCATTACATAATCTTTTAACGCATTTAAATGCTTTACATACAAGTATATTATTTTTGCAGTTACTTTAGGAATTTATCAAACCAAACACACATAGTTATAGTGGCACCAGTTCTTTTCCTATGTACAGACACATGTTCTGATAATACTCTTTTTTTTTTCTGTACCTTATCCAAAATTTAAGATTTCAGAATTCCGAAATACCAAACCCTGGTTAGTTGCCTGTTTCCAGTCAACTTGGCTTCTAGTATCTCATATGTAGAAATGTAGAATAATTGACACATGAAATAGCTCATATTCATAGAGCGTTGGGATCCTTCAATCCCGGACCAGTGGTCCCCAGCACTATCAAGATTGAACACCAGATCTCAGGTATGCAGTCAAAGCTGCCTAACAAGTTCCACCTTGCATAGTTTGCTATCCCAACCAAAACTACCACTCACCAGAAATTATATTTCCTCATCAAATGTAAACAGCTTGTTGCAGCATAATTGACTAATTTCAAACAACTACTTTCTACTCAAGCTCTCAAATAATCATGACGTGTCTCAAATTATTGCGCAAAATAATATGCTCTTGGCCTATTGACAAATATACCATTAAAATAGGAAAAATGCTTCTGTTCGAATAAGATTGCAAGTCTCTTCTGTAAGACAACCTAGTTACTTAGTAACAATAGCATATGAAATTTCAAAGTAGCTTCAAGGTTTGAAATCTACAATCAACAGGCCTCATAGCTAGAACAATAACTTAGTAAGGATGTTTACCTAATTTCTCGAAAAGCATAGAACAATCATCTGTTGCCCTGAAAGTTCGCTCGCAACTTATACTTTTCCTTAGTCTTTGCTCAGGAGTTTCAGTACCGCCTAGTCCAAGACCAACCGAAATAAAGAAATCTGGAGAACGTCCAAAGGATCAAATTAAGCAGGCACAGAATGGTGTTTGGTTCAAGAAATTGAATTGTGGTGTCTGCTTGGGATAGGTATAATATAGCTTCTGAAAACTTGCAATGGAACTAACAAGTGTTACTAACATACGAACCAGCTGAGGATTCAGAAAAAAGAGCACATAAGAAAGAAGCCTTTTGCAGCATCTCCTGGCATGTACTGATACCAAGAACCTGACGTAACATTTGTTCTGTTACTTTGCCTATACCACCTATCTGCATACAAAGATCTTCAAATAAAAAATCAGCCTTCACCTTTTTCATGAATGTCCAAAGAGGCAAAGCACTCAGTAGTAAAGAAAACTCCATCTCAATTAAAGAAGTAAAAAGTGGTGTCCATAAATGGGGAATGCCCAAATGCTATTGTTTTGAAGGACTACTGTGGAAAGAATATGCGCACTGGTTAGAATATTTAGTGGTTTAACAATGTACGAATGAATATATATATGAAGGAAACAAGAACTATTAGAACAACAAAATACTTCTAGAAACAAGGTCCATTCTTCACTACTAAAAACAGGAGTACCTTTCTTATAGGTAGTGTTGATACAAATGTTGTCACAGCTTCTTGGTCATTCGGCAAAATGAACTGTCCATTAGGCTTGTTGATATCAGAGCAAACCTAGCAAAAAGACGAGAATATGGGAGAAGAGACCTTATAAACTTTGCTCATGAATCACCTTTAAGGGAGAAAGATGATTAGAACTATTGAGCTAAAAAAATTTCCAGACATTTGTGGTGAACAGACTTTGCAATCGCAAGGTTGCAACCCCTATTGGCTACACATTACACAATGTGAAATCCTTGCCAGTACTAATAATAAATATTTGTTTATGAATTTCATTTTAACCAAACATGAAACTAAAAAAAAAAGCATACGCAACAAACAGAGAGAAGTGGTATAATTCTATAACAGCAAACAACCATAGATCCTCTAAAGACAAACTTTCAGTCGAAAAAACAAAAAAACAAACAAACAAAAGCTACAATGTCTGACCTTAGCAATCATGCGGTTTGGAGCTACCCCAGCACTACAAGTTAGACCGGTTTCCTGGTGAATGGCACCCCTAAGTTCTGTAGCAACCTTCAAAATAAACATATACAATGGTCAATAAACTTTCAGTGTCGAAGTACTGGATTGTAGAAAAATAATGTAAGCCATCAAATACAAATCAAACCATATTTATTTCATTAGTCATAAGTAATTCACCAGGAAGTCATGATAATTACCTCCTCACCAGTAATGCCTCTATCGAAGCAGACTTTTGTAATATTGAGATATGCTTCATCTAGGCTTGTTGCAACAAAGTTGGGATCGTACCTTTGGAAAACTACAAAGTAAGCGATAAATTAATACAATTACGATACGCTAAAAAAAATTTCATGGTAATTCAATAAACAGTAATAATGTACAAACCTTTTCTTGTCAATTCACTATAATAAGTGTATCTCTCAAAATTTGGACGGACAAAAACCAACTCAGGACATAATTTACAGCCAATAAAACCAGGCATTGCTGCACGAACTCCAAACTTCCGTGCCTGAATAAGTAAATTGATTACGTACTACACTATATAACAGGGGATGTTGATTGTGCTTTCAATAAATAAATAAATTGCAACACCAACTCAGGTCCATCCAGTCTACAATGCTTAAAGAAAGCTAATTTTACACAACATGATCAGCGATTCTTCAGTAATCATTTCAATAGGGACCAAAACAAAATGGTATACAATAGCACCAACACTATTTAGTGATTAAAAAATTCCTTACACATGTCAAGATGTCATAAATCCTAGTATGCTAACCTCATAACTGGCAGTAGCTATCATAGACATGCTACCCACTGCCAATGGTTTTCCCTTCAAGGATGGATTTTCCAATATCTCGACAGTAGCATAAAAGGCATCCATGTCGGTGTGAAGCCATATCTTTGAAAGATCCCGTGAAGCTTCCAGCTCCAAAATTTTATGTTCGGCGACCTGAAAATTAAGCATGCTGCAAAAATTAGGATTCAAATATGCCATTAAAATTAACAAAGTAGCACCCGACAGACAAAGGCCAGCATTAAAAAAAAAAAAACTCTTTACCTTCTGAAAATGTGATATGTCATTGTCAGTCAGCTTTGCACATTGTGCACGCAGATGGTCGATTTTTTGTTTGGTAATTGCCTCTTTCCTCTGTTCATTTTCAAAATATTTTGAACCCTTGCTCATTTCGTAGATTACCTTCTGCACCTTCTCTTTGTCAACTCCCTCCATTCCTAAGGCAGAATAACAAGAGAATAAAGACCAAAGCCATGCTTTGCACACTGGGGTTCCATGTTGTTTCCACAGATATCACATATTCACCTAAACATGTAATATAACTTCCTAAGTAAAGCTCCATCTAATTCGTGTTCTCTCTACCTTAATCTTTTGGATTTATTTGTACCAGTGATTTGCGCGATGCAGACCCCCTAATGCCCAAAACCCTACCCCCTACTGGCAACAATCTTACGCGACGGGAAGAGGGGAAATGCACACTCACCAGCTTTGGCGTTGGTGTAGGCGGTGTGGTACGACTCCCACGGCCTATCTCCTCCGCCATCGGGTGGCGTCCCCGCCATCGCGTGCGACGGCGAGGTTCTTCCCCCCACCGCAGGCGGGCGTCACGCGAGGCTAACAGAGGATGGGAAGGACTGATCGAGCCGTCGGTACGTCGGGCACCGGCGAGCTCTCTGCCGTCGTTGGCAATCAGGACGAGGAAGAATGGAGGGGGGATTAAACTCCGGCGAGGTGAGGTCGGCTCCGCCGCCAGCCAGCGGTCGCGCGCGAGGAAAGGGGTTGCCTTTTCCTCTCTTTTCCTTAGAAAAAATGTCCCGCCCGTGGGTGAAAGCTATTTTAATTTTATTATTAGTTTAGGTAAAGTAAAATTTATTATAGAAATAGGATATATATATATATATATATATATATATATATATATATATATATATCTTTTTAGAAAATTATAAGCTGTGATTAGGAGTTTGATCGTGTAAGTTAGCATGTAAGTTTTTTTTAAGAGATTTCTTATACGACTTCATTTGTACTTCTAAAAACGAACGAACTTGAAAACTAACTAAAATACGGATTTGTATTTTCAAAAGCGAACCGACTTAAAAATCGACTCATGAACGGATGATTTACTAAACTACCGGTAAAAACATCTTTAATTTTTATAATAAAATAGATATTTCAATTAATAACTTTTTCTTTTTTTCTATTTTTCTGTGAGCGGAAGGGAAAATTTATATTCACACACCACTTCTGCAATTCGAACGCTTTTTATATGAGTTTCTAATGTTTCAATGTGCATCTTTATTATTTTAAAAGAACACTTATTATTTTAGTACAGCTTTATTATTTTATTATTTTAGTTTGCTACCGTGTATAATCATAGATATATACAGAGTTTGTCAGGGTTATGGATAAGGTATATCCTCTATCCTCGGATATACGATGGGTACCGATACGGTATACCTGCGCGTGTACGAATAGTTTCCGAATACATTAAGGAAATCTATCCCGCGATAGAAGTAGAATTTACGTTTGGAAGGAGTCCTACTTGGATGAGGCTGAGTTTTTACCATATCGTGAGGGCTCTGATATCTCCGAGTCCTACTAGGAGATCAACTGACCTGCGGTATATAAGGGACCCCTTGGGTGGGACCTAAGGCATCGAATCTCACCGCCAACGCACCCACCACAGCCTACGGAGCCGGAGCCTACAGGAGTCACGTCGCCGGGAGATCTAGTCGGACCAACTCGACTACGGTCTCGTCGGTATCATCGAGTTCTGTTATTCCCTTTGTAATCTGTGGTGTCCATCATATAATCCCATACCAACTGGATTAGGGCTATTACCTACTAAGGGGCCTGAACTAGTATAATCCTTGTCTTCTACTTGCTTGATGTCGTATTACGTAGATCCTCGTACCAACGGACCCCAATACCCTCTATATCCGGTCTACGGGTATCCCCCGTCGACAGTGGCGCGCCAGGTAGGGAAACTTGGTGCTCAAGGTTCTACTACTATGACTTCAAGCCTTCTCGACGATAGCGTCAACCCCGGCATCAACTAAGGAGCTTCAACTTCAACGATGCTGGTGTGGACTCAAGTCGACGAAATTGTCTTCCCGGTCTACACCACGATGCCGATCTCGACTGGCCCATCAATTACCGGGAGCGAGAACGGCGTGGTTACGACCCCGGTCGACTCTATGTCGAAAGGTCCTCCTGCAGAAGCAGAAAACGGAACATCGACAACATCTGGGCCTGAGAAGGATCCTAACGCGGCCAAATCTTGTCCTCCCGATAAGAAGCATGAGCCAACAAGGATAACTTCCGAGGCGACAAGGACCTGGTGTCCTATCCACAAGACCAGAAGGCATACCTTGCAAGCTTGTTTGGTTTTCTTCAACATACAAGCTGAAATCCGTGCCTGCAAAGAGCGTGGAATTCAATGTACTTCTCCAACTCGTGATGTCTATTGTCCCATTCACAAGGCAAAGACTCACGACCTCTCAAGCTGCAAGGTCCTTCTCAGCGCCATGAGGACGTCACCTCCTAAGGTCCAGCAGTCACGAATCTCTTCTAGTGATGCGGACAAGGAACAAGGAGCGGCGACTATTTCAGATCGACTCATCGGGGCAATCGATATCGATCCCCTCGAGCCATATGTCCTACATCTGCTCGAAGACCAAGCCTCATCATCATCAAGTACACCACGCGACGTGTACGCTATCGATGGGACCAGCACATCTAGAGGCGGCAACGCGGAAACGGAAGATCAATTGATTACACCGGCCCAACACATCAGAACCCTCAACGCGATACTGAGGGAAACCCCTTTTGATCCTGTCCTGAACACTGATCTCGATCAGTGGGCGTGTTGATGTAAAAACACGAGGCCTAGGAGATCTGCTTAACTCCAGTGCAGGTCCAAAAGCTTGTCTTTAGATGTATGAGCGTGCTAGTTGATTTGATCCTGCAATCAACAAAAAATAAAGACAAAGAAACCGCGGTTAAATCCATAAATGATAGCCAATCGGCTAGTTGCCGATGACATATCATTTATCTTTGAGCCGATGTCATATGTGCATCAATCGGCAGTTATTAATATGTAAGAAAGAACTAAATCTACTCGATCGGCTGTAGATATTAACAATATATAATCCTTATGTCGATATATACTTAAGTCAAGTGATTGGGATAGATCGGTCGCCATGCCGAGACAGTATAAATCACTTAGATCAAAATATATATTAACAACGAGACCATATATGTTCATAGCATAGCCGATCAGATAGATCTAGCATGTATCGGCTAATACTCCGATACCACTCTATATTAAGATATTAAGGCAAGTAGAATATACCAAACAAACAGCCTAATATACTTAAATGCGACAAGATCTTAACATAAAGGGCATATTTAACATGTCAATCAAGCATAAAAATAAGGTAAGATCGGCTGAAACCCCGATGCTACCCTAATCGGCAACCAAAAGTAGGCTAGAGATTAGGATTCTAATCACGACTTATAAGATCAAACTCAACTGATGCAGCTATAAGTATGAAAAGAAGGACAATATCTAGACAATCAAGCCGTTGGATGTTTCATAAAGTGGTAGATATCTTATATAATCTAAGTCAACGTCGGTATTTAACCTAATCGGCTGCCTTCTGGTAACAAACGTTAGCCGATTAGAGGTTAGATAGCGATATTGTCAGAGATTATATAAGATATATGATAACTCGACGAATTACATAAACAAGATTAGAGTATCATAAAGATGGAAGCACTAATCCTGAGAACGCAAGCCGCCATAACAAGTTTTACCTCTTGTTGAAGATCGAAACCGATGCAGCTCAACCCGAAAGCAAGAACTCGTCGAAACAAAACAAAAGTAAAAGGGTGGCGATGCGCCGAGGTTGTATTGAACGTGTGTTGTTGATTACATGGGGTTCGGGGTCTATTTATATCCGAGATTACAAAATATGTCCATATCGGACACGACTCTTATCTCTAACAAACTCTAAGATACCATAAATCTTTGCGGCAGACTTTTGCCCAAACATATCTCTAAGGAAATTACATAAAATATCCTAATTAATAGATACAATTGCCTTCTCAGGACTCTATCCATGCGTGGCAATCATCATGAAGCTTATTAACTCAACCTGACAACGTATTCTTCGTCATATTGTCGGATCCGGCTCAATCGGCTAACCCTGTCCAACTTGGACTCTACCGATCCTGATCACAGCCGATTCAGACTTCAGCCGATTCCTGCTCTGTTTCCGAAACGATCTTGGATTTGGATTCCACTTCGATCTGATCTCTATATTTGATACTCAGATTACCAAATTTGGTCATTAACAGGGCGGAACGACTATGGGAATCAGTGATTAACCTCAGTAACGCGTTCGAGGAGGCCGCTACCAGGGTACCGCCAAAACAACCGCCGACCGGCGACGCTAACGGAGAATTACCTGAATAGCGGACTCCGCCTCGTCAAGCTACCCCTCCACCTCACGGCAACAGTGATTTCCGTGACCATCTGAATGGCTGCCGAGAAGCACGACGCACTCAAGATAATGAAAACCGTTCCCGACATCGCGTCTCTTCGCGACATCATGAGAACGAAGAGCAAGGAGGACGTCCGAGCGAGGACCGAGACCGTGATGATTGCCACAACCGTCGAGAACATGCTAATCACGAGCAGCGGCTGCCGGGCGATACAAGTCGAGGTTGATGCCGCGACGACGACGACGATGGAGATCGACGCCGAGAAAACAACGATGGACGACGACGAGGCTCGCAAGAACCCGAGCGTCGTCCTCGGAACCCTGCCCCGGAACCAAGTGGCTCGTCATCATCCTCGTCATCTTCGTCATCTTTATCATCGGACAGACATCCATGACAAGCACATGATCGTCGACAACCCACCGCCCCTGGCGGCGGGTGCAGAGCTTTCACTCGTTCTCTACGAGATGTTCGATGGCCTGAGAAATTTCGACCGGGAGCGATAGAGAAATACGACGGAAGCACCGACCCTGAGGAGTTTCTTCAGGTCTATTCCACAGTACTCTACGTTGCCGGAGCAGACGACAACGCATTGGTAAATTATTTGTCGGCGGCGTTGAAGGGATCTGCACGTTCATGGCTGGTTCACCTCCCGTCCTACTCGATTTCTTCATGGGCAGATCTGTGGCAGCAGTTCGTCGCTAACTTCCAAGGAACCTACAAGCGCCACGCGATCGAGGACGACTAACACACGTTGACGCAGAATTCGGGTGAATCATTGAGGGACTATATTCGGCGCTTTAATGAGTGCAGAAATACGATCCCCGAGATCATCGATGCTTCTATAATCCGCGCTTTTAAGTCTGGTGTCCGAGATCGCTACACAACCCAGGAACTGGCGACAAGACGGATCATAACTGCTCGCAAGTTATTCGAGATTGTCGATCGATGCGCTCACGTGGATGACACCTTGAGGCGCAAGAACGACAAACTGAAGACAGGGAGAGAGAATAAACCAGCCAAGGACATGCCTGAGTCAAGCAAGAAAAAGAGTCGCAGGAGTGGGAAACAGAAGGCTCAAACGGAGGTCCTCACAGCAGAATATGCTGACCCACCCAAACACCCGAACCCACAAGGCGATGACACGAAGAAAATATGGTGTCCCATACACAAGTCAGACAAGCACTCTCTGGAGACTTGTTTCGTCTTCAAAAATGCACTCACGAAGCAACTAGCGTTGGAGAAAGGCAAGCGAGTACGTGTAGTCGAGAACGCCGCAGAAGCGGCTACTCAGGACTCAGACTCAGCCTACCTAGACTCCGACCTTCATGTTTCGAACATCTTCGGAGGTTCCACGGCATAGCAGAAGATCGAATTCTTAGAGGCAGACCACCCTAAGACTCCTGTCACTCCAGGACGATATCCGATCGTGGTCGAGCCCACTATTCGGAACATCAAGGTCGCATGGGTTCTCATCGACGGCGGCAGCTCCATCAACCTACTCTTCGCCAGCACCTTGGACGCGATGGGGATCCCACGAAGCGAGTTGACGCCCACTGATCAAACCTTCCATGGAATTACTCCTCAGTCGTCGTCCAAGCCGTTGGGCAAGATCACGCTACCTGTGACTTTCGGCCAAGCAAATAACTTCCGAACAGAGCAGATCACCTTTGATGTTGCTGAGTTTGACACAACATATAACGCCATCATCGGGAGGAATGCACTCGCGAAGTTCATGGCTGCATCTCACTACGTGCATCAAGAGCTCAAGATGCCTGGGCCGAAGGGAACAATTACTATTCAGGGAAACGCGAAGCTGGCAGTGCAGTGCGACAAGCGGAGCCTCGATATAGTCGAGCACACTCCTAACCCGCCCGCCACAACTGAGCCGCCCAAGAAAGTAAGCAAAACCAACAAAACGCCGAAGCCAGACGGCGCAATCAAGATCGTTCCGCTCTCCAGTGCCAACCCCGACAAGAATGTCAAGATCGGGGCGTCGCTGGATAAGAAATAGGAACTCGCGCTCATCACCTTCCTCCGCGACAATGCAGACGTGTTTGCTTGGCAGCCGTCCGACATGCCGGGAGTCCCCAGGGAGGTGATTGAGCACAAACTCATGGTGCGACCCGATGCCAAGCCAGTAAAACAAAAACTGCGGAGATTTGCACCGGACTGGAAACAAGCCATACGAGAAGAGCTCGACAAGCTTCTCAAAGCTGGTTTCATCAGAGAAGTTCTCCATCCAGAGTGGCTAGCCAACCCAGTCATGGTGCACAAGGCCAACGGGAAATTGGAGGATGTGTGTCGATTTCACCGACCTCAATAAGGCGTGTCCCAAGGATCACTTTCCTCTTCCTCGGATAGACCAATTGGTGGACTCAACAGCCGGTTGTGAGTTGTTAAGTTTTCTTGACGCTTACTCTGGCTACCACCAGATCAGCATGGCAAAAGAGGACGAGGAGAAGACAACATTCATCGCGCCGTTCGGCGTATTCTGCTACGTCAAGATGCCATTCGGACTAATAACCGCAGGAAACACTTTCTAGTGCACGGTTAAAGGGGCACTCAATGACCTACTTGGACACAATGTCGAGGCCTACGTCGATGACATTGTTGTCAAGACAAAAACAAGCGACTCATTGATCGATGACTTCCGGGAAACGTTCGACAACCTCCGACGGTATCGCCTCATGCTCAACCCAGAGAAGTGAATGTTCGGAGTACCATCGGGCAAGCTCCTCGGATCCTCGTCTCTGGAAGAGGGATCGAAGCAAATCCCGAGAAGATCAAGGCAATCGAGAACATGAAGTCACCCACAAGACTCAAGGAAGTCCAGAAGCTAACTGGATGCATGGTGGCACTGAGAAGATTCGTCGCTAGGATGGGGGAGCGAGGACAACCTTTCTTCACCCTGCTGAAGAAACAAGACAAATTTGTGTGGACACAGGAAGCCGAAGATGCGTTCATTGCACTCAAGCGCTACCTGTCAAATCCCCCTGTACTTGTTGCCCCCCAACCTAATGAAGAGTTATTCCTCTATATCGCTGCCACGCCATATTCTGAGAGTACTGTCATCATTGTCGAGAGAGCGAAGGTGCAAAGACTGGTTTACTACGTCAGCGCAGCTCTCCACGACGCGAAAACAAGATACCCACAGATCCAAAAGCTGCTTTATGCGGTAATCATGACATCAAGAAAGCTACGCCACTACTTCCAAGCCCACAGAGTCACAGTTGTTTCCTCCTTCCCTCTTGGAGAGTCGTGAGAAACAAAGACGTTGTCGGCCGCATTGCGAAATGGGTAGTCGAGCTAAGCCAGTTTGATGTCCACTTTGTGCCACGAACAGCTATTAAGTCCCAGGTCCTCGCTGATTTTTTAGCTGACTGGACTATGCCTGAGAACAGGTCGGATAGTCAAACGGACAGCGAAACATGGACAATGGCATTCGAAGGCGCACTCAACAGCCAAGGAGCAGGGGCAGGGTTCATGTTGACATCACCTTCGGGAGATCAGTTCAAGCATGCAATCCACCTCAACTTTAGGGCGACCAACAACACAGCCGAGTACGAAGGATTACTTGCCGGGATAAGAGCAGCAGCTGCACTAGGAGTCAAGCGACTAATCGTGAAAGGGGATTCAGAACTAGTCGCGAACCAGGTGCACAAAGACTACAAGTGCTCTAGCCCCGAGTTATCCAAGTACCTCGCGGAAGTCAGGAAGCTGGAGAAAAGGTTTGATGGGATCGAGGTCCGACACGTATACCGTAAGCACAACATCGAACCAGACGACCTAGCATGGCACGCATCCAGACGAGAGCCACTGGAACTTGGCACTTTTCTGGACATCTTGACAAAACCATCGGTGAAAGAAGCAAACGATGCAGATAGCACAGCTGTCCCCCAGACATCATCTCGGGGGCTACAGAGGCGGAACACGTCATTGCCGACATCGAGACCACATAAGAATGGTGGACCCCACTCATCAAGTTCCTGAGTAGTGATGAGCTGCCCGAGGACGACGCAGAAGCTGAGAGGATAACCCGACAAGCCAAGATTTACTGTATGATCAGCAACAATCTATACAAAAAGGCGCCAAACGGAGTACTTCTCAAATGCATCTCGTTCGACGACGGCAAACATCTCCTCCTGGATATACATGAAGGGATCTGCGGGTCACACGCCGGCGGTCGGACATTGGTCGGAAAAGCCTTTCGACAAGGGTTTTTCTGGCCAACCGTGCTCAAAGACACCTGCGACATGATTCAGCGGTGTGAAGCCTGTCAATTTCACAGCAAACACACAAGACTACCAGCGTAAGCACTCCAGACTATCCCTCTTACTTGGTCGTTCTCGTGCTGGGGGCTCGACTTACTCGGTCCATTCCCATGAGGACAACGGCTACAAGTTCCTATTCGTCGCGGTCGACAAGTTCACCAAGTGGATTGAAGCGACACCCACGGGGGAAATCAAGGCCGACAATGCCATCAAGTTTATCAAAGGGATATTCTGCAGATATGGATTGCCTCACTGCATCATAACAGACAACGACTCCCAGTTCATCAGTGCCGACTTCCAGGATTACTGCATTGGATTGGGAGTCAAGATTTGCTTTGCCTCGGTTTCTTACCCTCAGAGCAATGGACAGGTCGAAAGGGCAAACGGCATAGTACTACAAGGGATCAAGACCCGCGTCTACGACAGACTCATGTCACACGATAAGAAGTGGGTCGAAGAACTCCCCTCTGTTCTATGGGCCGTGCATACCACACCGACAACATCCAATAAGGAGACACCCTTCTTCCTCGTGTATGGCTCAGGGGCTATGCTCCCCACGGAGCTACAACATCAGAGCACACGAGTACAGAAGTACTTCGACAAGGAACAGGAGGAGCAGCGAAGTGACGATGTGAATCTACTCGAGGAACATCGAGAAAGAGTTACCATCAGAGCAGCCAGCTACCAGCAGGCCCTTCGCCGATACCACGAGAAGCGCATCAGAGCACTCACACTTTCGATTGGCGATTACGTCCTCCGACGGGTTCAAAGTCAAGCAGGGCGTAACAAGCTCTCACCCAAGTGGGAAGGACCATACACGATCACGCAAGTCTTGCGGCCATGTGCATTCAAGATTGCAGACGGCGATGGTCGCGAGTTAGCAAATTCCTGGAACATTGATCAATTACGTAAATTTTATGTATAAATCAATAGTCTCCAAATTTGTAAGGCATCTCACGATTTCAATAAAGTTGATTTCAGGTAAAGAATATTGTTAGAATGTTCCTTCCCGACGATCCCTTACCACGACGACACCTAGAGTTGAAACCTATCCTCATGTCCCTATACGCCGTCCTAGCAAGCCTCTGAGGAATCTAAGGGAACTTCGGCTGGGGACGCCTAGAGCAGATAAGGCCTTGTCAGATCATGTAGAGACAAACGACCATGTAAGATCTGGTCATGTAAGAGTTCAGGCCGTGCGTATTAACCAAGCCGTGTAATCGGAAATTGAGTTTTCCAACTTCGCGGCTGGGGGCTAGGGTCAATGCTTTTTTCAACCAAGGCAGGTCAAGGGTCTAAGAGCGTTATCCTCCGAGAACGATTCTCCGATGACAAGGCTAGGGGCTAGGGAGAGTGTATAGCTCAAGTGACTGATCGAAGTCGCAAAGTGAGAAAACACTCATACGCAACATACCCAGAGTAAGAAAACTTAGTTAGATAGATCCCTTTTCTATTTTACAAGTATTTCTTACAAGTCATAAATACTTCAAAGTATATTACATGCTTCCTTGAGATATTTTTCTACAGGATACAAAAACTACCAAGACGGCCAACACCAATCCATGGAGCGGAAAACCTTCTCGGCAAGCGGCGCCATCGACTGTGCAAGACCGTCGATCTCCGTGGGTGTCCTCCGGGAACGCGAGAACCCCTCACGAAGGAACTCGAGTTGCAGCTGCGGACGGTGATCTCGGATGCAGGCCAGCACATGACCTCCGGCGTAGCGGCTCGCCCGACGACACTCCTCCTTCAAGGCATCGTTGATGTGCTGGCCAATCCCTTCAAGTTGTGCACTGGCCCTATTCAACCACGAGATATAACTGGCCGCCGACTCCTCGGGATCTCCTCGGGATCATAGCTCCTTGCAAACCCTCGCCATCGCCGCGCAACAGCTCTTGAGGTACGAGTTGAACCACACCTCACGACCTCGAAGAGCTTCCACGGCCTGGTCCTTCTTCACCTCCACCATGGTTTTTTCGAGTTCAGCCACCTCGAATATTGGATTCGACGATCTCGGTCAGCCAACATGTTCTCGAAATCTGCCTGACAGGGAAAAGACTAAGGGAAAAGACTAAGTCAAGCTATTCTTCTCCTCCGAGAACATAGCTAATCAAGTCAATCCGAACACAAGGAGTGAAGAAGTGCAAGATACAAACCTAGCGACGTCATCGCCATGTTCACTTCCGCGGATGGGCTTTGACTAGTTTCCTCCCACTGCACGAACGGCTCGAGCGTAAGCGCCTGAACGATCACCGGCATGTCGGGTTGCCCGCGCTGCTGGACATCCTCGATATCAACATCTCTACAACAACAACAAAGTACTCGGAATCACATGCTAAGGAAACAAGGGAAACAGCTGTTCGGAGGAGAGCAGTTTGGATCCACAATAAGTTTTACAGCATGAATGTTAAGGAGTACAAGGGAAAACAAATATCCTACTCTTCAAAAAGGGGGAGGACGGACTCCCCCAAGTCACTGACTTCTTCCATCGTAGCCTTGCGCGCGTCATCGGCGGCCCCCTGATCCAAAGCCTTGTTAAGGTCCAGATCGGGATGTGCCAGCCTCATGCACGCAAGGACATGGCATGCCCTGGTGTAGATGCCGTTGGACGTCTCCTCACCAATCTTGGCCGCGTGCTTGGAGGGGATCTCCTCCATCACCGTAGCCAGTTCCACAAGCGATGATGTCAGCGAGAACTCATCGGGGTGCGCCGGGATGGTAGTCGTGACACCACACTCCCTGGCGAGTTGGTGCAGGCTGGTGAACGATGTTTGCAGCGAACCGCGGATGTCGATCATATGGCCCTCGAGCTCCAACATCCGATGCTTGAGTCCGCGCCGCTGCATCTCGTTGCCGGCCACCAGCTCCCTTATTTTTAGGAGGTCCTCACGGGCCTCCGCCAGGTCGCGCGCCAGCTGGTCGGCACGCTGGTTTGCCGACGCCGCCGCCGCCCTGGCCTCCTCGATCTCGCGACCTACGCCGCGAGCACCGGCCTGGAGGATGTGCTCCATCTCTGCTTGGAGCTCCCCCCCAGGTGAGGGCATCGGTGGACGGACCCCGGGTAGGCACGAGGCTGACGGCAGGGCCGCTCGGTGCCACCTCCTGGTCCATAGTAGCGACCACAACTCCTGTCGAGGTCGCCATAGGGGACGCGCTGGAAGCGGCATCAGTCCCGCCTTGCGCCGCCTTTGCCCGTGCCGCCCTGCAAAGTTTTTTCTCTTCCCCATGAGGCGAGGTGATCGGAATTTGGAAAATAACAAGATCTCAAGAACGTTTACTTACTTCTCGCTGATCATCACCAACCTTTGCCTTCGCTAAGGCGGAGGAGACGCGTCCGAGTCCTGAGTAAGATGAAATGGTATGAGATCAAGTTGTTCCGACTACGCGCTAGGGAACGACAGAGAAGCTTACAGCAGAGTTTGGCATCTTCCGACGGGTCCCAAGTACGGAGGAGAATTTCCTCCCCTTCTTCGGAACATTGCTGCCACTCGTGGTAGCAGCAGCAGCGTCGGACGCCTCCTTGGCGACACCCTTCTTCAACGACACCACCGCCTGGTGGTCCACGAGTGGCCCGATGATGTCCGTAAAGGGAGAGCCTGCACAACGTGAAGTCACGACGTGATCTCAAGGAGAAAGATGTAAAGGAATCATCGAGTACACTCACATTGATCGCAGCGGCGCGTTCGGCTGGGCCCTTTTCGCAAAGGGGGATCGGGATGTCGCTCCCTGCTGAGGGGCGCTGATCATCACCTGACTGACGCGGCACCCCACGGTGTCACTGTCCAGACCTGTGAATCGAAAATGAGAACTCGATAAGTCAGGAGAAACAGATGCACTCGGAACAAGATTAGAAATGCAAGAAAAAAAATACCCCGAGGAGAGACCTGGGTCATGTCCTCTGGCCCAGAGTAATCAAAGGCCGGATGGGCGCGGGCCTGCAGCGGTTGAATCCGCCTACCTACGAAGTCGACAGCGACTTCGTACCCCGACAACCCCCGATTTCGGAGATCATCGACGATCTCGATAAAAGATTGGAGGGAGGGAGTCAGGGCGGGTTTGGCAGTCCACTCTGGGATTTGGTCTGGCTGTTCTTCAAGGACAACAAGGACGGGATCCGAGTTTTCGATCTGAAGATAGAACCATCTCGCCCGCCACTTGCTGCGAGAAGAGGGGCATTGGAAGGGGATGTAACGCGACTTCAGGCGATCCTGAAGTCGAAATCCAACGCATCCAGATACCCTGTTGGGTTCCATCCATCGCAGCTCATAGTAAAAGCGGAATAGATCAAGGAAGGGCTCTACCCCAATGTAGGCATCGCAAAGATGAGAAAAGATGCTAAGGAATGCGATGGAGTTAGGGTTTAAGTGAAGCAAAGAAAGGCCATAGAAATTCAAGACGAGAAGAAGAAATTCCGAAGGCGGAGGAAGAAAATCGCAAGAAATGTAATCTTCGACCACAACCATGTGGCCCATGATGGGTTCAGGTTCTATACCTCCTGTCTCCCTGTGGTTGAGGTAGACTTCTCAAGGTCCATCGCCGCCGGAGGATCGCCGGGAAACAAGAGGGAAGAAGCAAGCTAGGGTTTTCTTTGCAGGGAACAGAGAAGACGAAGGGCGCTAGAAGGCAGAAGAGTTTTCTGGCAAACGGACTTCAAATGGATTCCCAAAATTCCTTTCAATAAGCGCTCTGCCGACGGTGCGTATTCCAAGGAAGGGAGAGAGATTGCCGCCGAAAATTTCTGGGTTCGTTGTGCGCGGTAGTTTTCAGACTTCAATTTAAATTCACTCATGACCGTTGGACTTCATGCGATGTTGTCGATGGCTCTTTGTCTCTATGGTTTTTTACACCGAGATCAACCAGATGAGAACGACAACAATTCCGACATCGGGAGTCGTGATCGACTACATGAGTTCATTTAAGAAGAAGTCGGGGGCTACTGTCAGGGTTATGGATAAGGTATACCCTCTATCCTCGGATATACAATGGGTACTGATACGGTATACCCGCGCGTGTACGAATAGTTTCCGAATACATTAAGGAAATCTATCCAGCGATAGAAGCAGAATCTACGTTTGGAACGAGTCCTACTCGGATGAGGCTGGGTTTTTACCATATCGTGAGGGGTCCGATATTTCCGAGTCCTACTTGGAGATCAACTGACCGCGGTATATAAGGGACCCCCTGGGCAGGACCTAAGTCATCGAATCTCACCACCAACACACCCACCACAGCCTACGGAGCCGGAGCCTACAGGAGTCAAGTCACCGGGAGATCTAGTCGGACCAACTCAACTACGGTCTCGTCGGTATCATCGAGTTCTGTTATTCCCTTTGTAATCTGTGGTGTCCATCATATAATCCCATATCAACTGGATTAGGGCTATTACCTACTAGGGTGAATTGGAACCATGCCATTATAATTTTGCAAAGTTTGAATATGCCATCGGTATCTCAATGACATGTAGGACCCACATGAGTCAATGACATGTGGGTCAGGATGGCATATCTCAAATTTTGCAAAATTATAATGGCATGGTTTCAATTTTCCCTACCTAAGTACTAAGGGGCCTGAACCAGTATAATCCTTGTCTTCTGTTTGCTTGATGTCGTACTACGTAGATCCTCGTACCAACGGACCCCAATACCCTCTATATCTGGTCTACGGGTATCCCCCGTCGACAGAGTTTACTTAGGTCTTGTTTGACACAACTCGATCAAAGGTAGGTACTTTTAGGCTAAAAAATATATGGATATGTTAATAACATTTATATGAATCATTTTTCTGTGTTAAATTAAATATAAAATTTCAAACCCCTATAATTTAACATTCAGTCATCAAGACTAGCATGATGTAGATCTGAAGTTGTGTCAAACTACTATGCATAGATTTATCGAAAATGACCAATGATGGACTTGGGGTGCATAATATAGAAATCCAGAATGTTAAGCAAATGTCTTCTTAAATTGATCATTGAGCAAGGAGTATGGCACGACTTACTACAGAGAAAATATCTGCAAAATTATACAATCACCCAAGTTGAGAGAAAATAAGGGGATGATCATTTTTGTTTGGCCTCATGAAGGTCAAAAGTATATTTTAAATATGGAATCCTATGTACTAATTGGTGGGAAAGTATATGCAATAAACTAATAGGCACATGGATAAACAAATAAACAGGCTATATAGTGGGTGTGATAATAGGCGCACAGATTTTCTAGTAAGAATAAGTTCAATTTGTGACCCTCAAAAGTGATCCGAATCTAAATCGTGACCCTAAACCGCAAAACCAGATATCTTGACCCCTAAACTTTGAAATCCCGAGCAAACTGACTCCCATGGCTGTTTTGCGTGCAGTTTTCGCTGACGTGGCTGCTTGACTTGGTCACATCGCTGACTCAGCGACGGTAGTAGGGAATAAATAGCGGGGGCTCTTCTAGAGTTATCTCTGTCGCTCGTTCGTTCCCCATTGTTGCTACGAGTAGGTTGTGGCGGCGGCGGAGAGGGGTACGACGGGGGGGTTACAGTGGCGGCGCGGTTGACGGCGGCGAAGTTGCTAGCGCGACGAGTGGCGGTGAATGGCGAGCTCGAGGAGTGAGGGCTCGTCGGCGTCTTCTAGGCGCACATCTGCCTCCCCCATCCCGTATCGGGTTGGCCTTTTGGAGTATGAGCCAGCGGTGGTATGCAGGTACAGCAACAAGGCGGCGAGGTGGATTTCGTGGATCCCAGACAATCCCGGGTGCCGGTACTTCAAATGTGTGAATGCAAGGGTGAGTTTTTTGAGCTAAGTTCTAGGGTTCAAGGGGTCCATGATTTTGTTGAGCTGAGTTCTAGGGTTAAATTGGTTCACTGTTGCAAAGTGGATGTTGCGATTATTTTGCTTGGGTTGATGGTCCGTCGAACAGTTTCGTTAGAGAAGTGCTGAACAATTTGCGCGACGAAGTGTGGAAGCTGAGGAGGGAGAAGGGAGATTTTTCGGCTGCTGTTGAAGAAGGAAGATGTGCGCAATCAGAGCTGGTTTTAGCTAGGAATGAGTTGGCCACATCGAGGAAGGTTGTTGGTGAGAAGGAAGCTGTGGTAGGGGTGTTAAAGGATAGGAATAGTAGGTTAAAGTTTGAGATATGTGTGATGTTGTTGGTAGATTTATGACTGGTTGTTGTTGTGTTTGCTATGTTGATGGGTAGGAAATGAATCTGGCATCTTTTTAGTTGCAGTGGAATGTAATGTTGTCAGTTATGGAATGTAACTTGGTTGGTATTGTGTAATGGAATCTAGAATGGAATTGTGCTAAGTTTGTGGTTTTTGTTGGATGAATTGTGGAAAGTTGGATGTTGAAAACAAATGGTATAATGGATGGAATAGGGTGATGTAATTTTGAGTAGGATTTGTGCAGCTGAATGATGAAATGGTCTGAATCAAATTTTGTGTGTTATTTGACCTCTGAAATGGTAGATTATGAAAATGGGTAGGTAATAAAGAAATGATTAGTTTGATACAAATTTGAGCAAATCAATTGTGCAATAGGCCACATATGATAAAATTGTAGTCAAATTGTAGAATGAACCAATTAATCTGGCATCATTGTAAGGCAATATTTTCAGACCAACATAGCAGGTGCCAATTTTGTTGAAAAAAACTCAGCAAATTTCAGCTCAATGACATAGGCCAAATCAACAAAACTCAGCAAATTTCAGCTCAATATGACATAGGCCAAATCAGTTCAGGCATTTCATAGATATTTCAGCAAAAGAACAAATAATCAGGCATAGCAGCACAACACACATCAGCCTTACAAGTCTGGCATAGCAGCATTCTAACCATTACATGACATATGGCATGAATGGCATTACATCACAGATAGGATAAATAGCTAAGGCATGTCAATACTTAGCAATACACATAGATTGATTCAAAGTTTGTCAGATTCCCATGGTGCAGCATGAGAATTGATCCTGGAGTCTTGGCCTTCTTGGATGGAGCAGGCCCAGCAGATGTTTTCTTCTTTGCTGGTTCTTGAGCTGAGACTGAAACAGATGCCTTCCCAGATATGATCTGAATTGAAGCTGATGTAGAACCCTGGGAATATGGCACAATTGCCTACAGGTTGACTGTTGTGGAACCACCTGACTGTGTTGCAACCGCCTTAGCATTCATCCTAACAATATGATCATGTAGCCCCTGAAAAATTATGCAGACAGTGTGAATAAGCATATAGGTTCAGAATTGGGAAATGCAAATTAAAGTAAGAACAATTGGAAAACATCTAACCTTCTGTTTAGTTGAACTGTTGTTGTGTGTTAGGCTAATAGAACCATAGTTATTAGAACCGGACCAGACCGGCGGTTTGACCGGGAAAAACCGGAACCAGGGCGCCGGCCGGTCCGGTTCAGCTAAAAGATCGGCGAGCAATCAAACCGGCAGTAAACCAGTTTAACCGGACGGTTTAATGAAGAACCGGGGAAAAACCGGGGTAGTTCGACCGCTGGGACGCTGTTGACGGTCGTTATCAATCAGTTTCGACCGTCAATATTACCAAAATAGGAGAGAACTAGTGATGCTTGCAATGCATAAGTATGTTAGAGTAATAATTATGCTTGCAATGCATAAGTATGTTAGAGTAATAATTTTCCACTAGTATTAGGTTTACTAAACTTTTGCAGAGAATGACAATAAAGTGGAGGAGAATCGGCATCAACTTAGATGATAAATCAATCGGACGATGTCGAGAACCAGACTTATGAATAGATGGGCCAAGAACTCAGAACTGGCACGATGAATTGGGCCAAAATTCACAAGTCCGTGGAGTAGAGCAATAGAGGAAGCCACCAGCCGAAATTGGGCTGGATTGGGCCAGCCCAGGTTCGCCGAACCACCAGGTTCGGCCGAACCAATCCTGGCGCCGTTGGATCCAGGTTTTGGCGTGGATGTCCAGGATTGCATCCCAATGACGGTTGGAGGGCACTTTGGACAATTCCCCTTCCACAACCATCATAACTACCTCTATATAAGGAGCTCACTCTCTTCACTTCACACCACCTCAAGCAATAGCTCTCTCATTTCTCTCAAGCTTAGTTTAGTAGTATCTAGCTGGTGGAATAGGAGTAGAGTAGAAATCGGAGTCCGGAAGCCTTCGGAAGAGTTCGGGTATGGCTCTAGCAACTTTTCTCTTCTATTTTGTAAGCTTTGTACTTTTATTAGAATACTCTTCTAAATACATTTATGGTATTGAAATACTTTCTAAGTATATGAGTACCTACTTTACATTATGTTCTTGTTATACTGAATATACGGCTAGCTTATCTGGGAGATGCTTTGGTGCGGGTATATGTAAAAGCCCTAAAATTTGACAACTATTTAAAATCGATTTAGTTTGCTTTGATTCTCTAAAAATATAACCGTCGAGTTAATAGTTCATTTAAAATATTATTTTCCATGTTTATTTTCGATGTTCTTTTCTCGTTTAATTTTGTCGCAAAGTGCATATCATCCCTCAAATAATTCCTTTGAATCCGATTTAAATCTATTCCGAATATCGGATCATCTAAATTCCACATCAATTCCAATCCTATCTATTTTAATTTTCCCCATGTTTTCCTTTTCTGTTTTTTTTCTTTTCTTTCTTCTCTGTTCTTCTCCCTCTCCTTCCCTTTCTCTGTTTTTCTTTTCTTTCTTCTTCCTCTACACGGCTAGGCCAAGCCAGGCTGAGCCAGGCCGAGCAAGCTCCTGCTGCCTCGCGCCAATCCCGTGCACGCTCGCGTTGAGCTCGTGCCGCCCCGCGCGCGCCACACGCCCGCACACGCTCGCACAAGGACGAACGACGAACGAATGCCGCCACGACACCTCCAGCTTCCCGCCTCCGTATCTCCTTCGTTCCTTAACTAGAAGGCACAATACCGGAGGCAAAAGAAGCACAATTTAAACCTCTTTCACCTCCTCAAATTCGCCCCTACCCCCGCTGAATCAAATCGCCATTACCGGAGGAAAAATCCCCGAAACCCTAAATTTGGGCCATTGATAGAGCTCCCAAATTCATCGCATACATCGCAAATCCTATGAAATTGAATGTAAAAACGGATTCTCCATGCCGAGTACTCCCTTTCCTCTTTCTTTCCCCATCCAATCCGACGCCAGAGTGCCGCCGGCGTCGCCTCCCGACGTCGCCGCTCTGTTCGGCCGCCGTCGGCTGCACGGCGCGCCGCTGCTCCAGGCCGCCCAAGGCCGAGCCGCCGCCACCACCATGCTCCCCTTGCTCCACTGATGCTCACCATAGCCGCCACCCTCACCGGAGTTCGCCGGAACCACCGCCGCCATGGCCGCCGTCGCCAGCCTCACCGCCGCCGCCTGCGCCGCCGCCAACCACGGTAACTGAGTTGCTACACCCTGTAGATCGCAAAACCGGCGCTCCCTTGCCCAAAACCGGCCATCTCCAATGCCGGCGTCGTGGGATTCCGGCCGTTCCTGTACAGAGCGAGAGAAGAAGAAGAAAAACCGGATTTTTCTATTGAAAAATAAATCAGAAAAATCATTTTTATTTTCCTATCAAGTTGACCATCCGTTTGACCTGGAAATCGAAATCCGAGACCTATTCCAAACTCCTAGAATTATTCCGAATCCATCCGTGTTAGTTTCGTTGCAATCCGAGCACCCGTTGTCGCGACCCTAATTTTAGCCCTAGGGTTCGCCGTTCACCAAAATTCCAAAAATCCCTAAAATTATTTCTTTAAATCCTTTTCACCCATTGTTGCACTTTGTGATAATATTTTCTTTTGGTTATCTTTGTTTTTCTATTATTTATTGTGGTGATGATTGTTGCGTAAATAGAAAACGCTGACGTTGGAGCAAGTGAAATCTTCGCGCCAGGAGGAGACGATTTGTACGACTACATCGAGCTCGAAGGTTGCAAGACATGCACCCTCACTTGAACAATTTAATCCCAGTAGATAGAGAGTTATTTTAGTAGCGTACTTGCCCTTTGGAGTACGATAGACTGCACGAATTCTTTTAAGTTAATTATATTGCTATTATTGCATTATATTTTCTGTTTTTGTTATAAATACCTTAATGAGCCTTAGAGTCAAATAAGCTTAGGATAAGATTTGAGAAACACTTAAACAAACTGTTAATTATTTAACATGCTATTGATTTAATATGGATATTATTATTGCTTATGAAAACATGCTTATGGAACTATTTATGGCTATATGCTAAGAATTGTTGACACCGCATGTGAGCGGGTGGTACACATGATAGAGTTCATGTGTTTGGTTTTATGGACCTGTTTATGGTTGTGATGGATATATGGATATATTTATGGTTATTTCTTATTTAAAATTGATATAATAATTAACCCCCTTGTGTCAAAAAGAATGACATAGTTTCGCCCATCCACATGATCGATTTGTCGAACCTGGCCCCATATATTGCTCCAATTGATTGAACTTCTACAGGCCTTTCGGTGTACTGGCCATTAGCTTTCAAGTGTGTGAAGCAAAGTGACATGGTTCATGTTTATATGATTTATATATGTGGGCTCGATGGGCCCCGAGAGTTCAGAACTGCCCTATTGGTCCATGAAGTTCTGGGCTGCCCATCGAGTAACGAACAATGGTAAGTGGATGCGGAGGTAGGTTGGCACACACCTCGGACCGGATCACTCCGAGCAACATCCCGAGCATCCTTTAACTTACTAGGCAGAAGGGAGAGATATATGGAGCAATATTACACCTTGTTACTTTTCAGCCCGGCCAGCTGTGGGTATTGTGTGGGTAAAGCTGGGCAGACGCTGCAGAGTCGTTGAGTATTCGAATACACCGTGCTCCCGGTTAATGGAGATGTGTCTATGGGTGATTCCAGATTATGGGCACAAGTTAAACTAAATGGCTATTAATTAATATGGTTAACTTATTTATTGTTTAATGTTCTATTCAAGTTATTTATAAGTAACATTTATATTGTTATGCTCGTTATTATTGTTTAAATTAAATGTTCAATAGTGTTGTTTAGATCAAATGTTTATTATGTTAGGCTATATGAAATAACTGTTAAGGTTAGGGTTTAAAACTTCCAGCTCTCGATACTGCATGTTTTATATTGCAATTATTGTATTTATTATCATAAGCATGTCTTGCTGAGTACCTTTTGTACTCATAAATGGGTTCAGATCATGAGGAGGAAGATGCTTGTGGAGAACCTGTTGATCCGTTAGAGTGGGACAACTATGGTTTCTAGGTCATCCTACGCTCAGGCAGTTCTTGTGGTGGAGTCTAGCAGTTTATCTGTTTGTAGAAATAAGGCTTTATAAGCCATATATATAATGGTTTGTATTTATGTTGTGTTGTGAACTAAGTGACTTAAGTATTGTATAATCGAAGTTTATGCTTTTATATCATTTCATGCGTAACTGAACATCCTAGGCAGTTACGTATTCGTGGGGCACCATGTGACATCCCAGGGTGAGGATGTGACATCCCGGCTTAGGGCTTAATAGGATTAATAGAATACTCATATCAATAAGTTGCAACTTCTTTTCCGGAAATCGATCTCGAAAGAACACTGAGGTTAAGCATGCTTGGCCTGGAGCAATTTCAGGATGGGTGACCATTTCCCGGGTGCGCATGAGTGAGGACAAAGTGTGCAGGAAAGACTTGTGTTGGTCTGTGAGGGCAGTCTATGACCTATAAAAGCTGCCAGATGTAAGCGGGCCTGAGGGCAGTCTATGACCTATAAAAGCTGCCAGATGTAAGTGGGCCTGGCCTAGGAGAGGCAGGACGTGGTATCAGAGCCGACTCTCCCGGTTTCACGGGCGCATGTGTATGGCTGGTGTAGACCGGGAGTGGTTACACAACATGGCACATGCACTGGCACTAGACAGATGGACGTGGCCAAGAGGGGACGTTCCTGGCCTGGGGTTGATCGACGGGGGCGAGGGGACGTTCTTGGCCTAGGGTTGATCGACGGGGGCGTCGATCTCTCTTGAGGGGGTGAGGATGTGACATTCCGGCCTAGGGCTTAATAGGATTAATAGAATACTCATATCAACAAGTTGCAATTTCTTTTCCGGAAACCGATCTCGAAAGAACTCTGAGGTTAAGCATGCTTGGCCTGGAGCAATTTTGGGATGGGTGACCGACCGAGAAATTTCGGGATGGGTGACCGACCGACCGAGAAGATGTAAGCCTCCATATTAGGGATGGGTGACCGACCGACCGAGAAGATGTAAGCCTCCATATTTAGCCCCGGTTCCCTGGTAATTCCCTGGGTTCTCTCTACATAATCTTCCCACGGGATAAAATAAATACGATACCCTTGGAATACTCTCAGGTGAAATGCTACAATGGTATACCATTGCTGGGAATTATATTTCTAGTAATGTGACAGAAAATAGGGAAAAAGGTTGTGTGTCACTCTACCCTTGGATTATCTTAACCCCTGCTTAGAATATGATTATCACAAGCAATGTATAAATTATTAGTCCAGTTCTCTCTACATGATCTTCCCATATATCCATGCGCTTGTATTTCTGCGCCATTGCTGGGAATTATATTTCTAGTAATGTGACGCGTCACGTGGAGTTACAGATAATAGGGAAAAAGGTGCAGAATCTGTGAGTCGAACTCAAAACCTCCTGGTTTCCGCGAGAGCCTCAACCACCAGGCTATGCCACAAGCTGTGAAACACATGTAACTCACATCTATTTGAACCGTTTTTAACCGGCGGTTTGACCAGTCCAACCAATAAACCAGTGAACTGAGTGCCTTAACGGTTCAATCACCAGTCCGGTCTTAATAACTATGAACAGAACTTGTTGTAGCAATGGCTGGTGCCTTTCTTTTTTTTGCTCTACACAAAACTCTATGGAGTGTTTGATAGTGTCGAAACAATATTTTGGCAATATTAAAAGGGGGTGGCAATCAAGATAGAAAAGTGGATGGGTTAGAAGACACAAGATTTATACAGGTTCATACCTTCTCGATGAAAAGTAATACCCTACTCCTGTCCGGGGATTGATTCGCCGAGTGTATTATTGATCGTATGATCAGAGAGAAGTTATGCCTCTAGAGGCTCCCAGACCCCTCCTTATATAGGGGGAGGAGCCGGAATTACAAGATACAACCCATGTTCCTAACGGACTAGGCATATAAAGATAAATTACAATTGTAACCGATCAGGACTATCGGGTATTTCCTTGATACACAAGTTAACATAACAATCGAGTCCTTTACTAGATATATTCTATCTGTATATGGTACCCCCATACCTAGTCGAATATCCACGCCATGTGGGTATGGGGTATCCATAATCTCCACAGATAGCACCAAGTTGTTATCTTGCTGTGGGGCTGTGTTGGTACTACCTCTTGCAACTGCATGGTGCCTATCACAAGAGGTTTTGTTGTGACCAACTTGTTTGCATTTCTTGCATCTCATTACAGTGCCCATCCTAGATGCCTTTGTTGGTTTTGCAGGTTCATTGGCCTCTCTTCTTGTCTCTGTCCTTGGTCTTCCAGGCATTTTGACATAGCCAGGAGCTTTCAAAGCCTCTCTGTCATCTTCAGGGCAGCTGTTCATGCCCTCAACTGGCAGTAGGCAATGCTCATATGTCTTCTAGAATGCATCTACTGAATAGCATTCAGCTATGTATGCATCCAGTGAATTGGTCTTGAAATATATGCAAGCTATTGCATGAGGGCAAGGTAACCCTGAAAGATGCCAGTATCTACAGGAGCACTCCTTCTTGTCCAAGTTCACAGTGAACCTATGTGTGTAATGCTTAACCTCATACTTGTCATCTCCATCGGAGATAGCATGGCAAAAGGCTGACTCAGCAATGTAGACACATCAACATGTCTCATTCCTTCCCAACTAACACCACAAACAGCATAAAAATACATGACATCATACAAATTACAAGGATTTTTTTCTCCTTCTCTAATTTTTGATTCCTAGCCTTCAAGCTTCTAATTTCTTCCTTCTTCATAGCAACCATAGCCCTCACATAATCTATTTCTCTCCTCTGTCGCTCCCCCTTAGCCCGACTGTCTTCAACTTCCTTCTGCAACAATTCCTTCCACCTCCTCAACGAATTCACCATGTCCCGCAAGTCATTCAATAGCTCCCTAATGAAACTGGACGTCGGGCCGTCACACCATGCCTAGAAATCACACCCCCCCAACCTGAAACCACAACCCTACATTCAAACCCCAAACTGTCCAAATCCAACCTCAACAACAGATCAACCAAAAGCCCTCACTTACCCTAGCATGTTGACACTTGTAGTATCGGCACCTAGGGTTGTCCGTGCTCCACGAGATCCACCTCGCCACCTTCGCCGGGCACCGGCATTGGCACATCACCGTGGGTTGGTAATCCAGAGGACCAACCTGGTAAGGCATGGGAGAAGACTTCCACTGACGGGAAGACGATGAGCCGTCGCTCATCGAGCTCGACATCTCCGCACCGCCACTCGCCAAGTCGTCGCCGCCGCCGCCCGCTCACTACCTGCTAGGGTTTCGGTGTTTGGGGGAGAAGCAAGCCGCGCCAAACATTTCCTTCATTATATCCTAACTACCGGGCTACTGAGTCAGTGACGACGACTGAGGTCAAAGCGCCACGGCGGACAAAACCGCCGCCACATCGGACAAATCGGGGAGAAATCATGCCGTGGGACCTCGGGTGACCGGTATTGTATAGTTAGGGGACCCCCATATCTCGTATTGCGGTTGGAGGACGTTTTCGTATCTCGGTGACAAGTTCAGGGACCTCCGGTACACTTTTTCCCCGGTGACAAGTTCAGGGACCTCCGGTACACTTTTTCCCCGGAGAAAATTAAGGACGTCGTCATAGGCCGAAGCAGAAGACTAGCGGCCTCGAGGCCGAAATATCAAAGCAGGCCAACCGGCCCTGCAAAGTCTGAGCCCCCTGTACATTAACTCTCCCATGATCCGTCCCCGCAGCCCGCAGCGTAGGTCTCGTTTTTCTTGTCCTAATTCCCCAATCCATCTCAGGATCTCTACCGATCCATGGCGATGTCCTCCTCCTCCTTCCCCACCGCCACCGCCACCGCCACCGCCTCCTTCCCCAACTGGGTGATGCTGGAGCGATTTGTCTTCCGCAGAGACGACGACAAGTCATTCCCCGACGACTCCAAGGCTACACTGAGGGCATCCGGTTCCGGATCCCACAAGACCCCCTTACCATCGCCTTCCGTATCGCCGACCCTCCGGCGATCTCCCACCTGTACGTGCAGTGGCCACAGGGCCCGAATCCGGAGGAGATGGTGGCATGCCACCTCGTGGCCACCCACCGCAACCTCGTTCTCGTATGCTTCTGCTACATCGTCGAGTGCCCTGTTCCGGCTTGCCCGCAGGACTACTTCATCTTCACCGCGTCCGGCGACGACCCAGTTTCCTCGCCGCTACTCAAAGCCCTCCCCCCATGTACCTACCAGCCAAAAGGGGGGGAACCCCTCCCATGTACCTACCAGCCAGAAGGCGGCTTCCCCCCGTCTGATGTTGAGGGCGACGGCAACCTGCAGTATCCATTGGAGTTTCGATCCGTCGGCATCTTGTGCCAAGGCGAAGAGTTTGCCGTCGCCGAGCTGCAGGTCCTCAGAAACATCAATGCTAATGTCAAAGCCAGACTGTGCGTGCTCCGCTCGGCCATATCCTCCAAAGGTGAAGATGGAGATGGAGGCGGGCGGTGGGATATCATGGAGCTGCCAATCGTGTACGGCAGCGGCGAAGAGTACTGGGACATCTTCTACTGGACCACTGACACTGTGATCGCCTTCCAAAACTACCTCTGCTGGGTGGACTACGACCGAGGCATGCTCTTCTGCGACGTACTGCAGAAAAGGCCTGGAATCGCCTTCATCCGGTTTCCTCTGGACAGCTTCCCTAATCTCGCCGCCATTTCTCCCAGGTGTACCGTGGTGTGTCTGTCACCACCGAGTGCGGCGGCTCTGGCGCCCTCAAGTTTGCTGACGTCAACCGGCTCGATAGCAAGTTGTTAGGCTCCCTAGAACCAGGACGGGGCTATACCATCACCTGCCACACTTTGAGGACGTTAGGGCTGGATGTTGGGGCCATTGAGTGGAGCAAAGACTTTGCGATCACGTCCAAGGAGATTTGGTCCTTCAAGGGCCCTGAGCTCGTGCCTCATGAAGTTCTCCTGTTTCCTACCGTGAGCATGGAGATGCCGAATGTCATGCACTTCCTCACCTGCGACTATGAGCACGTGATCAGGAAGATGTCGGTTGTGACCATTGACCTAGCCAGCAAGACCGTGTTGTCAGTTATTCCATATGTTAATGGGCAGGAGGACCTTTCCGGTGAGGATGCCGACATGGTCAGGGCAAAGTCAAGCTATCCCCAGTCCTTCCTCCCCTCTGAGTTTTCCAAGTACTTCAATTCAATCTAACATGGTATACACCTGCATCTTAATTACCTGCGTTACTACTTTCTACGGATTTCCGCCTGCTGCTGCATATTCATTTTCTTAGTTTGGTAGTAAGTCCACCTACCGGGTGCATCTGCAATTTAATTAAGCTAGTGCCTCGCTTTTGATGCTAGGTAGGGCGACGGTGGTCTAGAAATGCTGTTGGTTTTGATGGTAAAAGCAATTATGTCCTGTTGAAATGATGATTATTGAAATGATTACTCTAAGCAATTTAGGTTGTTTCCACATTGGTGGTGTCAGTGTTAGGACTAGGACGCCACTTTGATGCTCCACAAGAGAATTCCATCCTTGTTTGGTGTCTTTGCATTGTCTACTGGAGTTAAGCATGTAGAATTGAAGTATGTCAGTTATTCTTATAGCATCAGTGCGTGGGCTAATTATAGTGGCTCTTACAAGCATACACATAGCTATATATGGTACTGCAGCCAAGCTCAATCCCTGATTCACATGCTACCCCCTTTCTTGCTAATGGATATTCAATATTCAAATTGGCTTCAATCTAAATGGAGAATAAATCAGAAGCCCTATAGACGGCACAATTCCTAGTTAAAAGTGATCACTACCATATCACTACCAGTACAAGTATTTGGAAATACTGAAGTGATCATTGGTTCACATGTTTTAATTATGTAGCTATTTCAATCTATGTATCCGCATAATTGATACATATTCATACTGCATCATAATCGTAATATCTGTTTCCTGTAGTGCTTGGTAAGCACCAACATTATCAAAATAACTCAAGATATGGGTGAATTGATTTTGTAGATTTGCATAGCGTATCCAACTCATGTTTTGTACAAATCCATTTTATCATTGATACCATAACCATCTGTGGTACTGCTCTGATCATTTCTAATTTGTATGAGAATCCGCAATATATTGCTGGAAGAGGAAGAACCAGGAATGAGCATTTGTAGGAGCTAGCAGGAAGAGGAAGAACTAAGGATGAGTGTTCTGAATTAGTGGTTTACAAAGTGCTAAATGTTTACTTTCATGTATTTATTTCTTGCGTCGCTATGAACTTGAATGTCACACTTCAGAACTCCTTGTAGTGCAGTACCAACTAGAGGCATTTTGTGGATCCATTTACACCTAATATGAAAAATGGTTAAATCATCAAGCAACTGTGTTGCAAAATATATTTCTCCGTAGGTAAGCAGGGGACAAAGGATCATTTGGCTGTTTCAAACATCGCTACTGCTCGCTGTTCAGCAGCATCAGCACGCTTTTAGGCAGCAGCTGCGTGCTTTTTTGCAAAAAAATCATGTATGAAAGTTGTTTTAAAAAAAATCATATAATTCCATTTTACAAGTTTAAAATAATTATATATGATTCTGCTTCTTATTGATTTGAGCAAATATTATTCGAATGGGGGAGGAATGTCTACCTTAGATTCAGCTAGCCACTGCACGAAAGTGGTTTATATCCATTTTGTTTTGCAAATAGGGAGGTTGTGTGATTAGAGCTTGATCTCACATTTCTTTTGTTAGAGCAAAAGCACTACCTAATTTGTTTTGCAATTTTACCTTTGGAGATTAGCCTGGTTGGTTTTAGAGGATTAGCCATGGGGATTAGTCTCTCTTTTTGCCGGGATGATCGAAGGAGGTCACCCAATGTTATTAAGATAGAGGAGAAAGGATTAGTCTCTCTAGGTTTAGAGGATCAAATTGAGGGAATGATCCATGGGGCAACCACTACTCGATAGTGTATAAAATTTGTTCACTGATTTGTTTATTTTTGGGTAACTGTCAGAAAAAAGATTGTATTATTGTTGTTTGATTCCACACAGCATGTAGCGCGGCAAGAATACATAGTCCCTCTGCTTCTCCGTAGTCCTTGGCTCTCTTGATGATTTTTCATGCATATGTATGCTAGATCATACAGATAAAGCTAGTTCTGTATGTTTTGTTTACTTCTGAAGATGGCTTACTTTTGTTCAATTTTAACATAATAATAAATAATCTTCTGTTTTGGTTGTTTAGCATAATAGCATTTCACTTGAATTCACTTCAGTTCAGTTTTGTTCAATGGAGATTAATAGCATTTAATTTTGTAAATTTACATGGATATATTTGTCTCTCCTACAAACACTACTTAACTAGTTTTGTCTTTGTATCTTTATATGATTATATATTTTTTTATGATTTGCCTTCTTGCAATCTGCAATTGCTTGCACGGCTTGCATCTCATGGTTTGCAGAATATATACCCCACATTTCAGCTTCTCTAAATTTTATAGGTCCTGACATCTTCTCTGAATTTTATCTTATATTTTTCCTTTTGTACTAATCATAATATAGAAACGAAGTTCTAAAGAATGGTCGTCAATTCTAATTTATGGCTTTTTAGGTAGTTGGTGAAGTGTACCTAGTTTTGTCAATTTTGTTAGCAATGAAGATACTAATAAGACAGTTTTGTTTGCTACCAATTGTACTTAGTTTTGTGTAAATGGACAGTACCTCCTACTGATTAACCTACTAATTATACTTAGTTTTGTGTAGTTTGTTAGCAAGCCTACTAATAGTACCCTGTTTTATTAGAATGCATTGTTTGTGATTTTCTCCTTTCACTATTCTCTTTGTTTTGGTCACCAAATTTAATTGATGTAGTTATGCAACATTTTTGTGTTTTTTTTAAAGTTGCAACGAGAAGGTTGTGTGTCCCATTTGTAGTTTTGGTATTTTGCCCGATGGTTGCTTTGTAGGTTAGCTCGACGGTTGCTTGCTGGCCTAGTCATAGTCTAGCTGCAAACTTCTTGTCTTTTGAGTACTAAAAGCACACTTTTGTTCGTTTTGTGTGTAATATTTAGGAGCTGCATTATTTTATCCTTTTGTTTATTTTGCTTTGTTTTGTTTTGTAAGCTAAAAGTACTTAGTTTTGTCACCACACTGTTAGCTCATATATTCTAAAATGTTCACTAATATGTTCAACTTAATTAGTTTTGTAACCTCCTAAAATAGTTCTATTAGTTTTGTAACCTTCTAAAATATGAATTAGTTTTTGTCTGGCTGATCTTCCTTTGGTTAGGTACTACAAAGTCTTAATTCAGACATATTTCATCTATATTATTTGGTCAGGCTGGCATTTGAAGTTCTTATTTTAGTCTTATACTATAGTTTTTTTTACATTTGTTAAAGATGATAATTTATTTGTTAGCACTGAGCATGTTTAGAAATCTGAAATATGAAAACATGCATGTTCTCATGAAAATAAATATTAGTTTTGTTTAAATTCCAATCCACATATTTTTTAAGCAATGTCAGAAATTACCATGCTTCACTTATTGACCTAGTGTATGTATAATATTGGATGGATCATGTTGATTTGGATTTGCTATACTAACTTGTTCCTATTCCGGAAAAGATTTATATGTATCTTGTGTTCTAAAAATGCTATATGTGTCAGGTTGAAGGAAAATTCTAGCTACGGGGTGTCCTAATTTTGGTAGATGGTAACTAGTAATAGATAACAATTCTGTTTTATAGTGATAAGTAAATTTGACTAAATCGAGTCCAGAAAAGTGATATAATTTTCTGGAGAAGTCTTTCTTGGTGATTTGGGAAAGGGCCATTACCTATACTGATATGAAATCTGGAACTAGAAAGATCTGAACATCAATGTTCTAAAAATTTTTATCTGAATTTCTTGTGCAGAATATGAAGGAAGGTGGATCTGGAATATATATTTACATGTCCTGTTCAGATTCCTGCAATCTGATAAACTCTTGATCTATTGTTTTCTGGATTTTTTTGGGTTTAGGGTATTAGGAAGGTGTTTGCTTTGTTACAGGGGTTGGTTGGATATTCAGAAAACCAAAATCTGAATACACTAGCACATTAGCCAGTGTTTTATTTTAGTTTATGTTATTCTTACCACAACACCAGCTGTAGCTTCAGTTTGTAGTAGAACACACTCTGATGCAAGTGGTAGGTGTACAACAGATAATTTGCCGTGAATGCTACTTAATTCAACCATTTTATTTTCCATACAGTGCTATACAAAGACACAAACATCCTTCAATTGGACGGAAATTTGTTTCAGCTTTGCCATTTTACGGTCACCTGCATCAGTCGATTTTGTTGGCAGTAGATTCTGCTTCAAGATCTGTGCGCGCAATCGGGCCTGGTAGAGGCACATTTGGTTACGGGCTGCTTCACCAGACCCGTTAACCCATGGGCCACGGATGCTCCCCTAGCATATATTGTTTTTCCCACCAACTGCCTCAGTAAATCAAGATGCTCCCCTCTCCACATTTGCTGCAGACTTCCTCCCCGTGAATCTGAGACGAACTCCGGCGACCGGCGGCGTCTACGAGCCAGCGTCACCAATTTCTCAGGTATATGAGCCGTCTCGATTATCGAAGATGCATGCGTGACTGCGTGAGGGAAACTCTGTGCCAGGGAGGCGAGCTTGGTGGCACATATCGAGTGGTAAATCGTCAGGTTACTGCTATGTTAGGAACACTAACGATTTTTCTCTTGTATTAACTGGGAACCAACGATACGCCTTGCAATCTCTCGATCCAACAGGATCAAGCTGCGCCGGCTACGCCTCCGCGTATTAGTTCATCACCGCCGTGTTTCTCGCTACTCTGTTATACGGAGTATATTATAGCAAGATCACGCAGTTTCTCTCTCTCTCTCGCTAGCAACATGCCAGCTGGAGCTAAGCTACTGGGCTTCACTTGGTCCATTGCTCGCCGACGAAACGTGAGTTGGGCCTTCTGGTTTTTGGGCCAAGGAATCCGGCACCCTCTTCTCAGCGCCACCATTCTTCTCTGCTTCATCAGCATCTCCTTCCATCATCTTGGCGTCGCGCTCCCGGTCAGCTACCTCCGCTTCCTTGTGGATTTCTCCATCTTGTACATGGACGTCAGGCTTCTTGCTCTTGGAGTCCCTTGGCAGCATCGAGGTAGGCCTGACAAGCCCTCAATCTTGAAAACCGGCTTGCCCCCAAGCCTGTGCCTGTGGAAACCTGTAGTGTATATCCTGCATGTCCTCCCAGGTTGCATCCTCCACTGCACCCCCTGACCAATGGGTTAGTAATTGAATAGTAGCAGAATTATGTTTTTTAGTCACTCTGTAATTAAGGAATTGCTGGGGAATCTGAAACCGAGTGAAGTCAGTCGGCAACTCAGTCTGAACCGGATGAGAAAAACCCTTGGCGCCCTTCAGTTGGGAAACATGAAATATAGGATGGATCCGAGCAGAAGCTGGTAATTGCAAGCCATAGGCCACAGTGCCAATTTTTGCAAGAACTTGAAAGGGGCCAAAATGTCGAAAGGATAACTTGTGATTAGCTCTGACGACCACTAATGACTGCACATATGGCTGTAACTTCTTTTCTTATCTGCCAAGTGTTTCATATGCTGCTGGGCACGATTCAAGTGCTGCTGCAGAAGTTGTTGCATCAATTTCCTTTGCTGAAGCCATTGACTGACATATGGGATGGGACAATCATTCAAGCTGATGCCAAAATGACTCGGGCTGTAGCCATAGATTACTTCAAAGGGGGTTTTGCCCAAAGTAGAATGATAAGAACTGTTATATCAAAATTTTGCCAAATACAGCCAGGAGGACCATTTTGCAGGGGTGGCATGAACAGAACACTTTAAATAGATCTCAAGAAACTGGTTGACTCTCTCTATATGGCCATCAGACTGGGGGTGATATGCTGTGCTCATATGCAATTTTGTGCCAAACCTGATGAAAAGTTGCTCCCAGAATTGGCTGGTGAAGATTTTATCTCGATCTGAAATTATTATCCTGGGTAACCCATGTAATTTGTAAACATGCTTCAAAAACTCCAGTGCAACACTGCTAGCAGTAAAAATATGTGATAATGGTATGAAGTGGGCATGTTTAGGGAACTAATCAACCACTACAAGGATGCAATTATAGTGACTGGACTTGGGCAACCCTTCAATGAAGTCTAAAGAGATGGTTTGCCAAGCACCTGTTGGAACTGGTAGTGGCTGCAAGAGGCCTGGATATTTAGCTCTGTCTGGCTTGGCTTGCAAACAGGTTTGGCAGGTCTGCAGCTTGGCCTGAATCATTTTCTTCATAGCAGTCCAAGCAAACATGCTTTTGGCTCTCCTATAAGTGACAGGAAATCCTGAATGTCCACCAATGGGGGTAGCATGCAATGCATCGATTAATTTCTCTTGCAATTCAGTATTGTCCCACCCAAATTCTCCCCTTGTATCTGAGAATGCCTTGTACTGAAGAGAAATGTTGCCTAGCTGTTGGTGTGATGGCTAGTTCTGCAATCAGCTTTGTTGCATAGGGATCTTGATCATAGCTGTGAACAATCTCTTGCATCCAAGAAGGTACACATTATGAGACAGTACACAGTTCTGCAGAATTGGCATGGTCCTTCCTGGACAAAGTATCTGCTGCAGAGTTAGTTACTCCCTTTCTGTAACATATATGATACTGCAGCCCCATCAGTTTAGTATAAGCTTTCTGTTGCCACTGAGTATGTAACCTCTGTTCAGTCAAATGTTTGAGACTGTGATGGTCAGTTAAAATGATAAACTCTCCATGCTGTAAATATTGTCTCCATTGTTCTATTGCCAACATAATAGCCATGTATTCTTTCTCATATGTCGACAGCCCTTGAGTCCTGGGTCCCAATGCCTTACTGAGAAAAGCTATAGGGTGTTTATCTTGTGAGAGGACAACCCCAATCCCTAACTCACTTGTATCAGTTTCCAGAATGAACTGTTTAGAGAAATCAGGCAGAGCTAGCACTGAAAAGCCTGATTGGTTTCTGCAATCCATTTATATGGGATGCCCTTCCTTAAAAGTTGAGTGAGAGGTTTATTGATCAGTCCAAAGGTTTCCTTAGTTTCTTGACAGTGGTAGGAATTGCCCAATTAGCCACATCTTGTATTTTTTGGAATCTGCGGATACTCCTTTTGGTCCAATTATGTGCCCCAAATAGGAAACCTCTTGCTGTGCAAAAGAGCATTTGCTCAGCTTAACATTCCAATTGTTGTCAGCCAGTAATTGCAGAATTCTCCTCAAATGTTCCAGGTGTGTTATCAGATCTGGACTTTAAATTAATATATCATCAAAGAAGACCACAGCAATTTTTCTTAGAACTGGAGCTAATGTTGCATTCATGGCACTCAGGAATGTTGCTGGGGCCCGTGTTGTCACACCCGGAGTTTCCCCTTTCCATAGTTTTAATCCATTAATAAATTATCAATAGAAAATGCTATGTTTAACCAGGAGAAAACCCTAATTAACAACGGGTCTAATAATTGGATTTGTCAGGGAGAATTTGTTTTTGAATTCTCTTTGCTTTAAACCATTAACAAGCCTATTAGCGGAATTTTCAAAGCAGAGTAAATAACCCTGTTAATTTAAAATGTTTGGATTTAAAGTAATAATTCTTTCCTGTCCCTCCTTTGGTCGCGAACCGTTCCCGGTTCACTCCCCGTCCGCGGTTCGTTGTATCTGCTGACTCCTTTGTCGTTCCGGCTTCGTTTTGTTCCCGCAGGCCGAGTCCTTGTCGCATTCCTTTTCTGGCTGCCGTTTCCTTTCCTTTCTTTAAATGGCACCGCCTTTCCCTAGTTTTTCTTTTCTTTTCCGAACCCCCCCTCTTGCCGTGCGCGCCGTCCCCCTCCCCTTCTGCGCGCGCCCCTCCCCTCCCCTCCTTTGCCGTGTACCGCCACCAGCCCTACCCTAATCCAGTACCACCTCCACCTACTTAATACTTGGCACCCCTCCTTGGTTTTCCTTTTCCCCGTCAAAACTCAGCCACCACCTCTCGTCTCCCCAGGATGCCGCCAAACCCTAACCCTAGCCGCTAGCGCCGCCTTCCCGCCACCGCCCGTCGCCGCCATCGTCGTCGTCGCATTGCCGGTGAGCCCTCCTTTTCCCCGCCGGTATGGTTGTCATCATAACCATCCTATCTCCTCCGTTTACCCATCTAATCTCGATCATTGTCGTTGTTCCAGCGTCGCCGGTTCGCCGCGTCGCCGTCTCTCCCCGCCGGTTGTCGTTGTCTCCCGGTGAGGACTCCTTCCCGTCCCTTGGTTATGGTTGGTTTGTCGCCGCGCCGTTGCCGCCGCTACCGCGCTGCCGTCGCAGCTGTGCTGCGGTGGTAGCTCAGCCGAGACGTTGCCACCGCTTGGTAGCCGCTTTGCCAAGCCGTAGGTTGTGCGCCGCCACCTTGCTGAGTCGCAACCGTCCACCTAAGTCGTTACGGGCTTACCGATCGTCGTACCTAGCCACAGCCGCAAGCCATGTCCTGTCAGCCGGGTTTACCGGCTGTGCCGTTTTCGCTAGCTAGCTGCTAACCGTTCGTTCGTACGAAGTATAACCTAAAACCTCGTTCGTTTGGTCGTACCGAGTCGTTCGAAACCCTGCAATCGTTCTGAGCCACTGGTTCTGTTTGCCGGTTCGGTTGACCGTTTGAGTGGTCCCGTGCCATGGTAGGTTGACTCGTTGAGTCGTTGACCCGTGAGGCTTGCTTACCGGAGTTCATTTTCCATTGATCTATTTCGCCTTCGGGCATTAATGTTTAATAATTGACTAAGGATTTTTGGTTAATAGTAATTACACTACTCATATTCTAAAATTCATATCTAATTCATCCGAGCTCCGTTTTAACCCATTCAAGTTGTTGTGAATTCGTTGTAATGTCTAGAATTCATTAAAATTGGTTTCTTTTGCTGTTTCAGTAGACTTATTGCATGTATTGTTGTGTTCTTTGTTTGTCGTATAGAATTTGGTAGTTCCGATGCTCCCGTTTATTACGAAGTGGTCGCTGAGGTTCCTACAGCTCAAGAGCAAGGCAAGTCATACATACAGCATTGATCATATTGAACCTATTTTACAAATCCCTGCTTTTCTATTAAAATTGCATTATTTTATAATGTCATGGGGGATGGATGCCTATCGTACTCAACCTATTGTTACCTTGTGCTATTGATAACTTGGGACATAAGTGATTAGTTGATTGGTTTAGGAATGCTTAGCCATGCTTAGATTAATTAGCTCACAATGGGATTCACTATAACTTAGTCCTTAATTTTATGATGATAATGTTCCGCCATGGTGTGGATTTAATTAAATTAAAATATGCTATAATGGTGGGTTGTGGGTGCATGGTTTTGCAAATCGTTCCCGTGACAATTAAGTACCGGTTCTTGGGAACTATTGGAAGATATAAACGTACTTACCACATGCCATCATGGGCTCCAGACTGAATCTAGAGTATAGCTTAACCTAGTCAACATACCATGGCAAGGGTAGAAGAGATGGTGCAGGACGGACCGAGCTTCGGTCTCTGCTGCTTCCGGATTTACCTAGGCACGAGAAGGGGTTGCCTGCTGCCTATTGAGGAGTAGGGGCAAAACCTGAGGTGGGTATTCTTGGTTAGGGAGGGTTATGCGAAGGGTTCTATCAGTCTCTTTTCGGTATGTTGTGGTGGCATGTCGGCGCATGGTAACGTGTTGTGAGGCTGTGTCTTGTGGGTAAAGTTGTACACCTCTGATCAGAATAAAAATATTCGAATAGCCGTGCCCGCGGTTATTGGGCGGTCAACCAGCTCGCCGTGATTAATCTCATTCTTAATAGTATGATTTTATGAACTGGTGTAGTTCAGGTGGTTTGGTTGGGCCTGTTGCAACGTTGTTTAGCGTTGGGCAGTGATGCTTAATATTGTTTAGTAATATTTATTGTTTTACTACATTCAAATTATGATTTATAAATGTTGTTTTATGCAAATATCCTATTGCCAATCCTTTGTTATTACCTTGCATCATACCTTCCCATTGGTATGACTTGTTGAGTACGGTGCCCCAGAGACATAGAATTATTCGGATGATGATTATTTCGAGGATTAGGCTTGATCCGGATGTTGAGGATGCCTGCGTATTTGGAAGAAGCTACGTTTTTCTCGAGAAGATCTTCGTTCAGAGTTTCAATTATTAATTTTATTCCGCTGCGTTTGTAAGACTTATTTATTATTTTTGTAAGGTGTGGATCTGTGTATCGATGTATCGTTTGTGTACTCTGGCTGGTCCTTGACAGAGATTTTAATACACATTCCGCTTGAAATTCGAGTTAGCGAATTTCTGGGCGTGACACCTGTTAGTCCAAAGGACATCACCTTGTACTCATAATGCCCAGAATGTGTTTGGAAAGCTGTTTTGTGTTCTTCCCCTTTAGCCATCCTAATTTCGTGATAACCAGCTCTTAAGTCCAATTTGGAGAACCAATGTGAACCAGATAACTCATCCAACAACTATTCAATTATGGGAACTGGATATTTATTTTTAACAGTGATTGAATTCAGCTGCCTGTAGTCAATGCACTGTCTCCAGGTCCCATCTTTTTTCTTATCTAGCAATGCAGGAGAAGAGAAAGGGCTTTGGCTATGTTGAATTACCCCAATGTTCAACATTTCAGTCACCTGTTTTTCAATTTCATTCTTGTCAGGCCTACCTTGATGGCCCAATTGAGTTCCTTCTCACCTTGTACCGCACGCGGAAAGTTGTTCACCTGCTGCTCGACCTTAGAACTCAGAATCCCGAGTGCCAAATTCAGATCCTCCACCCACTAATCGACTTGGGGAAGATGCCCCTCCACCGCTGACTTGAGCTCGACAAGATCAGCTCGCGTGCGACCCTCCGACGCTTCCCTCTTTTTCTCATTCTCTGCGATCGTCTTTAGGAGCGAGTCAAATTTCCCCTCCAAATCCATTCCGCCCATTTACTAAGAACTGGATCTCGCTCTCACACCCCTCAAATCCTGCTCCGAACTCAGCTAACCGATTGAGGCAAGTTTCCTTTTCACGGAATTCCTCTTCAACGAAGTGGATTCCAATCCCCGATTTGGAATTTCATAGTCGAGCCAAGAGTTTGGTAGGAATTGAGGCTCTGATACCAAGTTGTTAGGAACCCTAACGATTTCTCTCTTGTATTAACTGGAAACCAACTATACGCCTAACAATCTCTCGATCCAATAGGATCAAGCCGCCGCAGCCTACGCCTCCGTTTATTAGTTCATCGCCGTCGTGTTTCTCGCTACTTTGTTCTCATATATTATAGCAAGATCACGCGTCCTCTCTCTCTCTCTCTCTCTCTCTCTCTCTCTCTCGCTCGCCAGCAACATGCCAACTGGAGCTAAGCTACTAGGCTTCACTTGGTGTTGATGTGAAAACACGGCGGCCTGGGAGATCTACTTAACTCCAGTGCAGGTCCAAGGCTAGCCTCGAGTGTGTCAAGGGCGCGCCAATTGATTTGATCCTGCAATTAGTGAGAAAGACAAAAGCAGAATTAGTCGGCCGATAGCATATCGTTGGTGGTCTCAGCCGATGGAGTTAGACCAAATCGGCTATGGGCTGAGTATATCAAAGAATATTAAATCCTAAATATGCCTAATCAGTTGTAATACTGTCTATCAAGTTTGATAAATTGGTTTAAGACAATATCATAAAAGTAGCCGATGTGACAGTATTTCGAGCATGAAAGATAATGTACTAGCTAATACTCTAGTACAAACCTATATAAATAAATTGATCTATATAAACATGTCAAACAATGATCAAGCATGATAGTGTAAGGATCTGGTTGATAGTGACTAAAGCTTGATATGCTTATATAAAATGACCTGTATGTATGAGTGGCAAATATACATGAAACGAATAAAGAAGCATGCATATTAGGTAAGATCGGCTGAAACCCCAATACTATCCTTATTATGTCTAATTGCAGGCTAGTTTGCATGGTTCTAAGCACGACTAGGGATGATGCATTTGAAAGTATGAAAAGAAGCATGCAGTCTAGACAATCAAAGCAATTAAACACTTTTAAGGATGGTAGATGCCTTAGCTAAATCTAGCAAGACAATTTAGCCGAAACCAGCATAAACCCTAAAGCGAGCAATAACCGATAGAGCTAAATTGAGAAGCTAAGAATATATTAACTAAGACATATGATAGCAATGACTCGCGATATCGAGCCTAACACGTCTAAAGCGACATGTTAGCCCCGATAGCGCATGCCATTGAGACGGGTTACCTCTTGCGAAGAACTCGTCGAAAACGAAGAAGAGTAAAAAGGGTGGCGATGCGCGAAGTTGTATTGGATTGTCTCCCGTATTACAATGCTATGGGGTTCATATTTATACCCTGAGTACAAACTATTCCATTATGGACACGACTCGAACCTTTCTAAAAACAAGATACAAACAAGACCATATACGACGTCTCTTGCCAAATCTCTAACAAACCGACTCAAATATCCTAATTAATAGATACAATTGCCTTATCCGAGCTCTATCTCTAATTAGTAATGATGGTTATTCCAACATAGGCCCACACCGAGCCCAAGTCATACCATATCAGTTGTATCAGCAATCGGCTCCATCAAGCTTGATCAGCTCACACTTTGTTTTCAGCCGATACGGTATCTAGCCAATGCGGAGCCCGACTCCAAGTCCAGCTCCAATCTCGTACCAAATCTGCTTCAACCTTGCTCCTTCCTCTCCGAGTCTGATGCAAAATTATGTTGTTAACACATGCCCCCCAATTCCGCTGTATTATATAATGAGGCAGAATTTTCTTTCGTCGAACCCGTGAAAATCTAGGTTTCTGCTTTGACTGTTAAGCTTATAAGCACATGCCCACTGTTTCAAATTTTCTTTCTCCGGCTAAGTCCTTCACAACCTCCCCTGCTGCACAAGCTCTATTATCTCCAGTGATTCCTCTAGCGACCCAAACTCCCGGCGGCGAGCCCCTTTGCTTCGTCAGCTCAAACTCTTAACAATGGCGACCACCTCTGACATTCCTGAGGTAAATTCCTTTTCTGCCAGTATCTTTCGTGTACAGTTCTTTCTTAGGCCTTAGGGTTTCCCGCTCTTTCGGCTTTTGTTGTTTCAACACCTTAGAAGCCAAATCTTGATTCATGTACTTCATGTCGACACCCAACACTTTCTTGGCCCTATGGGTAATCCAGCGTAACATACTGAAATTTTGAAGAAAAAAGTTTGCGAAAAGTTTTAGTTGTGCTCTTCTCGACTTTTCCATTGGAGCAATCTTGCTTTTAATCTTTTCTTTTATCTCGAACCTAAATTTTATTTGCAAAGTTAAATGCTCTCTTTTAGTTTTATAAAATCCTTCTTTTATTCTCTTTTTATTTCTTTCGAACTTTATAAAAACCCCTCCATTTATTTTTCCCTAGCCTCTAACTTTTGCTCTGGAGCATATTTCCTTTGGATCCTTTCCCAAACATTTCCAGAGTACATGAAACACCATTTTTCAATATCCCTAGAGTTAACACTTTTCCTTTAGAAGCTTATCATACTATCACCAATTCTGTTCCTATAGAAATTCTTACGATTCCCCATCTACATTTATTTCCAAATCCAGTTTTATCCTCCAACAAATACTTTTCCTTTGGAATCTCGTATATCGAAATTATCCATTCAAAATTTCAAAGTCTACTATTTAGCTTGGACCAATATTTCCCCAATCGGCCCGTCTCTCTGTTACATCTCATTATCCATTTTTAACCTTGAGGCAAAACCAGCATAATTCTAATTTTGTTGGAATTTATTCTAGATCAAACCTCTATCTAGACCTATCTCCAAAAATCTTTACTTCCACTCCATCCAAAAATATTATATCATTTATTCTTTGGTCATGCTCCTATCTTAATCCAGCCGCCTGTTTAATTGCGGTGGCTTAATATCCTTCTTGGCACAAGAATAATATTACCACAATATTAGAGTGATTGCTCTTGTGCTAAGAAAATTATTTTAATCCCTTTCTTACAAAAATCCAAATTTTCTTTAGCCCACAAATATTTTACCAAAAATCCATACCACATATTTTGGGGCTACAGTCCTATTTATTTCCCTCCATCTATTTCTGCCACCTTCCCAAAATTTATCCAAAATTAGAAACCTTGCCATTTGTAGTTTCTTTCCTTCCTATTTGAGTACTTCAATTTAAATTTCAAATTATTAGAGAAAATTTTTCGTGAAAAGTTTTACATTTGATTCTTATTGAATTCTATTAAAATTGGAGCATTTTTATTTTGCATCCTTTTCAAATTTATATCTCAAATAAATATCTTTAGTTTTATTTTAAAAATATTTCAAACCTCTTTAGTACTTTAAAAACTATATTTTATATTATTTGTCAAAATCCAAAAGTCCACAAATATTTTTGTTTCCTTTGGATTTCATCTCCTTTGAATTCAATTCAAATTTATCTATGCAAAATTCTCAAGAGTTACTATTCATCCAGGCCAAATTTCCCTCTATTCAGCCCATTCCTTTTGCTCTCCCTCCCTCCACTTTTTTTCTTCTCAGGCCGCGGCCCAGTTGGCGCATAGCCCAGCTGAGCCGGCCCAGCCGAAGCCGCCTCCTTCCTTCTCTCTCTCCTATGGGCGCGCCGCTGCCCACGGCATGGCGCCATCGCCCGTGGTCCTCCTGCCGCCGCCGCCATCTTGCCGACCACGGCAAGTCGTCGTCGTGCTGTGAATCTCCTTTTCCGCCGCCCAACTCCACTGCAGCCGCCGCGTGTGCACGCCACCCTGGCCAGCCAATGAATGGACGAGGCCGGCACCGTGCTCCCCTTTTCCAAGTCGCTGCCACCATGGCCAAGTCGCCCTTCTCCTCTGCGAACTGCCATCGGCAACCGCCTCTTGTCGCCTATAAATAGCCGGCAAGGTTTCCTCTTCCTTCCCCACACACAACCAAGCTCCTCGAGCTCTAGTTGTCTCTCCTGCCATGACCGGTCACCACCTTGCCACTAGCCGATCTCGTCCACCGGCTCTCCTCACACTAAATCCTCACACCACCGGCATGGCCTTGCTTCGGTGATTCCATTTTTCCACTTTTTCCCTTCCCTTCCACCCCAAATAATGAGGAAATAGGTCCCGATCTTCTGATAGGTATTGATTAACAATCGATTTGGTGGAGTAGCGACACAACTCGATCCGGCTTCTGAACGAACACGCTCTTAAGCCCCATAATCGCAGCACCACATTTCCTCTGGTTATCAACCATGCCGAAACCCGGTTGACCTTGCCGAGAAGGCTAATCCCTATATGCGAATTCAAGAACACAAGCAAGAACAAGATAGATTGCAACACAATTGCATATGAATGATTAAGCACTCGAATTTGGGGTTCCACAAACCGATCTAGCGGCGAAACTGTTCTTGACAGATTAATCTAAGCAAAACCCCCTCTAAACGATGATGGCTACTGAATAAATATGATTAGGGACATCGTAGGGTTGCCTTAGGGCGCACACCCCCTTGGGTTAAGCCCACGACACAATTACAAGGCCCAAAACCCAAATCAGATTCGGACTGGATAAGGTATGTGGCTTGTTTTGCAGATTCCCGACAGCTCGGTAGGAATTTTGATGTGGGACCAAAACCATCTGAAAGTAGACTCCATAAGTTTTTCAAAACCATCTAACAGTACTCATGGGCCCCGAAATTCCTTCTATATCAGCAGCTAGGTCCGTTTGAAGTTGGTGCTGTCAGTAGGCCCGAATCCAAATCCTAAACGTGTAGAACTTTATCTTTTGTTTTCTATGTGTTGGTGGTATGCCCTAGAGGTAATCATAGAGATGATTGTATCACATACTATGTTTACATATTTATCCGACATTGTTCCTTGAAAAAGATAACTCATTATTGGTTAATGATATGTGATTCTTTCATGAGACTCTTTATGTTGTATGTTGCTATTTCTAAAGGATCTCTGATCAAATATCACATGTGGAACAAATATGTTTAAATGATCAGCACATGTATTAATTGATGATCATGTCTCATGGATCATGGTATTGAGATACCAAATTAATAATGTGGACACATGTTGGGAGAACATGTTGTTGGATAGACCCAACATGAGACACTGCAAGAGCCATATGTGTTGGTATTGAATTCTTAGACCTGAGATTATCATGGTTCCCAACATGTGTAGTAGCTTACTTAGGGACTACTAAACGCTACTCCGTAATTGGGTAGTTATAAAAGTAATTTTCGGATATGCTATGAAACATGTAGTGCGATACGAATAATCAAGATGGGATTTACCTCTCTTATGGAGAGATATCTCTGGGCCCCTCGATGTTATAGATTATGAAAGTGCATGGCCATGCCAAAGGTGATTGAGGAGTCAATCACAAGTTATATAATCTATCACAAGTTCAAGTGAATGATTGAGCTATTAGAGGATGGCACATATCTAGCCTTGAGCTTAATCGATATCGTGAGGCAAAGGACACTACAAGAATCTATTTAATCTGTGACACAATTTGATGAAATTTTCGTGATGTTTTCAGAGATCATCACGGATATGCAACTATGGATACAAGGCCCATAATACCGTGACAGTTTATCGATTTCGTCATAAACCGGCCCAAAACCTGTGACGTTATAGCAATTTCGTCGCGATTTAAATACTTCAAAACCATATAAGACATATGTAAATTTTGTGAACAATATTACTATCACTTTATCGGATGAAGAAATGACCAAAATAAAAGTTATAGATATTGATGAGTTATACAACTTTGATGTTGATGACTTTTTCAGTTGAAATCATTTAGTATTTGAAAATATTGTTTGCAGTTGTCATAATTTGAAATTCAAATTCAAATTATTGAAACAGAGTTATATACCAAAACGACCAAAACAAAAGTTGTAGATATTGATGATTTATGCAACTTTGTTGTTGATGACCTTTTAAGTTGAAATCATTTAGTATTTGAAAATGTTGTTTGAAATTGTCATAATTTGAAATTCAAATTCAAATTATTGAAACAGACTCATATACCAAAATGACCAAAACAAAAGTTGTAGATATTGATGATTTATATAACTTTGTTGTTGATGACTTTTTCAGTTGAAATCATTTAGTATTTGAAAATGTTGTTTGAAGTTGTTAGAATTTGAAATTCAAATTCCCATTATTGAAACAGAGTCATATAGCAAAATGACCAAAATAAAAGTTGTAGATATTGATGATTTATATAACTTTGTTGTTGATGACTTTTTCATTTGAAATAATTTTGTATTTGAAATTGTTGTTTGAACTTGTCATAATTTGAAATTCAAATTCAAATTATTGAAACAGTTATATAGCAAAATGAGCAAAATAAAAGTTGTACATATTGATGATTTATACAATTTTGTTATTGATGACTTTTTCAATTGAAATCGTTTAGTATTTGAAAATGTTGTTTGAATTTGTCATCATTTGAAATTCAAATTTTATATAGTTCAATTAAACCTCAGATGGAGAAATAACCAAAATAAAATTGGTAGATCTCAATATGTTATACAACTTTGTTTTTGACAACTTTTTCACATAAGTTCGTTTAGTAAGATAAAATTCGATTCGAAGGTTTAATATTTTGAAATTAATTGAAAGGAGGGATGCCTAATGGACTTATCGGCGAGGGATGAGCAAAAGGGCTGACCCGTAACAGGCCTTTTGCTCCTCCCTCGCCGAGAAGTCCATTTTGCTTCCCTCCTTTCAATTAATTTCAAAATATTAAAACTTCGAATCAAATTTTATCATACTAAATGAACTTATGTGAAAAAAGTTGTCAAAAACAAAGTTGTATAACTTATGGAGATCTACCGGTCATTTCTCTATCTGAGTTTGATTGACGTATATAAAATTTGAATTTCAAATTATGACAACTTCAAATAATATTTTAAAATAATAAATGATTACAAATGAAATAGTAATAAACAACAAAGTTGTATAACTCATCAATATCTACAACTTTTGTTTTGGTCATTTTCTATATGACTTTGTTTCAATAATTTGAATTTGAAATTCAAATTATGACAACTTCAAACAACATTTTCAAATACTAAATGATTTCAACTAAAAATATCATCAACAACAAAATTGTATAACTCATCAATATCTATAACTTTTATTTTGGTCATTTCTTCATACGGTAAAGTGATAGTAACATTGTTCACAAAATTTACATATCTCTCTTATAGTTTATAAACTATATAAGAGATATTTATATTTTGTGAACAATGTTACAAATCGCTTTGTCGGAAGAAGAAATGACCCAAATAAAAGTTATTAGATCTTGATGATTTATACAACTTTGATGTTGATGACTTTTTCAGTTGAAATCATTTATTATTTGAAAATGTTGTTTGCAGTTATCATAATTTGGAATTCAAATTCAAATTATTGAAATATAGTCATATACCAAAATGACCAAAACAAAAAAGTTGTAGATATTGATGATTTATACAACTTTGTTGTTGATGACTTTTTCTGTTGAAATCATTTATTATTTGAAAATGTTGTTTGAAGTTGTTATAATTTGAAATTCAAATTCAAATTATTGAAATAGAGTCATATAGCAAAATGACCAAAATAAAAGTTATAGATATTGATGAGTTATACAACTTTGTTATTGATGACATTTTCAGTTGAAATCATTTAGTATTTGAAAATGTTGTTTGAAGTTGTTATAATTTGAAATTCAAATTCAAATTATTGAAACAAAGTCATCTAGAAAAATGACCAAAACAAAAGTTGTAGATATTGATGATTTATACAACTTTGTTGTTTATGACTTTTTTAGTTGAAATCGTTTAGTATTTGAAAATGTTGTTTGAAGTTGTCATAATTTGAAATTCAAATTTTACATAGGTCAATTAAACTCGGATGGAGAAATAACCAAAATAAAATTGGTAGATCTCAATAAGTTATACAACTTTGTTTTTGACAACTTTTTTCACATAAGTTCATTTAGTATGATAAATTTCGCTTTGAAGTTTTAATATTTTGAAATTAATTGAAAGGAGGGAGGCAAAATGGACTTCTCGATGAGGGAGGAGCAAAAGGCGTGTTACGGGCCAGCCCTTTTGCTTCCGCTAGTGTTTAAGCAGTCGGACTTCCGTTAGTGTTGTCAATAGCTTCTCGTCTTCTCGGTCCCACACCAAGAACGATAAAGTAAGTATGACAAACCGCTGGTGAGAGAAGTCATGGATGACAACATAAATTCATTTGAGTTGGAGTCGGGGGCTACTTTCAGGGTTAAGGATAAGGCATACCTCCTATCCTACGACTTATGGAATATACCGATAAGGTATACCTTCACGTATACGGATTGTTCCCGTAAATATCGCGTGGAATCTTTTTCAAATTATGGAAAATATCTCTACGAGTCACGTGATTTCCAAAGTCCTACTCGGAAGGGATAGAGTTTCTGTTATACTGTACTAGGTCCTATATCCTCAAACCTTTCTTGGGGGTCAAGATGATCCACGGTATAAAAGGGACCCCCTGGGAGGGGTTCAGGAAATCCAATTCCATCACCAACACACGCACCAAAGTTTATGAAGCCGGAGTACACGGAGCCAAGTCGCCAGGAGACCTTGTCGAATCCCTCGACTACGATCTTGTCGGTATCATCTGTTTCGACTACTCTCATTGTAATATGTTCTCATCATCATCAATCCCATATAAACTGGACTAGGGCTATTACCTGATAAGGGGCCTGAACCAGTATAATCTTTGTCTTTCGTTTGCTTAATGTCATACTACGTAGACCCTCATTCCAACGTACCCGAATACTCTACTCATGCGGTCCGCGAGTATCACTCGTCGATAGATACGAAGTGTCTACTATGAAAGACGGTGAAGGGCAAGTGATGCTCGGTCGTAATGGACCATGCGGGGGTAAAGGGCAAGCAAGGGGCTTGGCGCCGAAGAACCAAATCTAGTAGTGAAGGACGAGTGGCGGCTTTGTCATAATGGACCGTGTGAGACCATTTGAAGCTACAAGTAACCACATCAATCGTTTGAAGAATATATGGTGAAATGGTTTTGGTGTTGGCGTCCCTTAAGACAATGAAAGGAAGATGGAAAGTAGGCATTCCTATCCTATTAGTATAATTCTCTTACTATATAAATTTGAGTATAGGAATGGCGTACTATCAAGACAGATGCAATGTCGATGTGTTTGTGTATGTCTCGGTGCTCAAAATGACCTGTCATAGTGCTACCTTGAGAGAAACCCAAACTTTAACCTATCATTTGAGTGATTTAAGGCCTTGTTTTTGGTTGAGTTGGATAGTCCTCTGAGTGAGCTTTCCACAGAGTCCAAGATCATAAAAAAGGACTCCGGAGCAAAAACTTATGGTCGTTTTACTCTGTGCTTATTGGAAGTTCCGAAAAAATTATTGGAAGTTCCAAAAATGGTTGCGTGAGATTTGCTTCTGTAAATTTTCGGAAGTTCCGAAAATTACAGTCTTGGTCTCCAACGGCTAGTTTTTGTGAGGCTCGGGTATATAAACTCCTCCACCCCTCCTTTGAGTGGCTGCTGTTCTTGGGGAGTATTAGACACATTCAAAACCAAATAACCATCCCCATTTTCCTACCTTTGTGTTGCCTCTTTGTGAAAGGGATTTGAGAAGGGGAGAGAGTTGGATTGAGAGATTGAGAAGTGGAGAGCTAGTGAGCTTCACTCCATACTTTGAGCACTCAAGTTCATAGCAGGCAAATCTTCGATTGTGTTTGTTACTCTTGGGGACTAAGGTCTCCTAGATGGCTAGGCATCGCCGGTGAGCACCCAAGGTTGTGGTGTGCCACAGAAAGTCTGTGAAGGCTTCGATTTCGCCTCTGCAAGGAAAGAAATCAAGAGTGAAACCGAGGAATGCATTTGTGCAACCTCGTGAGGAAAGGGTTGAAATAGGCCCGGCCCTTGTGGCTCCTCAACAGAGACGTAGGATCCATAGATCCGAACTTTGGGAAACAAATCACGCGTCTCCTCTCTTGATTTGCCCATTCTTGCATTCTCTCACATTATGCTTGAGGTTGTTTTTACCCGATCTACTTGCATGCTTAATTGATTTAGTTGGTAACTTTATATCTTCCTTAGATACCTTATTTGTCACCTTTTAATTCATATACATTTTCTTTGTTTGAGGTACAAGTTTATAGCTAGTGTTTTATTCCGTTATCCGCCTAACTTTTCGGTTGAGACCGGAACTTCGAATCCCATACCGGAAGTTCCGTTTTGAATCAAAAGTTCTCATCGTTCCAATATGCTATGAAGTTGTAATAATTTTTAGGAACGTCTATTCATCCCCCCTTTAGGCGACATCAAGGTCCTTTCAATTGGTATCAGAGCAAGGTCTTTCATTTTGGACTTCACCGCCCTAAGAGAAGATGTCAACAAGAGGTGAAATGTTCCTAGAACCTCTTTTGCTAGATGGTTCAAATTACATATCTTGGAGTACTCGTGCACTTAATGTGTTTAGGGCCATGGGTCCTCATATAGAGTGAGTTGTAGATGTGAGTATTTCTCCCTCCTAATGATAATGATCTATCATTTGAAGAGGAAGAGAAATGCACACATCTCAATGCTCAAGCTACTAATGTTTTGTTTAGTGCTTTGAGTGATGATGTGTTCAAAACCATCATGCCACTTGAAGATGCTCATCTCATTTGGATAACACTAAAGGAAAGATATGACAAGTCCAAATGTGATGGAGAGGATACTCTTGCGGAAGCATCATTTGGGGATTGCTCTACTTCATTGCCTCATCATGACAAGTCCCAAGTGATTATCTCCTCCGACCAAGAAGGTCTCACCTCATCATCCATCCCACCAACATACAACTATGAGCAAGGTAATAAATTGGTGAGTAAGGTTGATGATCTTCCAACTCTCCCATTGGACTCCAACAACAATCGATAATTAAATTGCTATATTTGATAGTGTTGTTGACTCATGCTTATCACCTAGCACTAGATATGTGCATGAGGATGATATGGATGGATGCTCTACTTCCTATAGTACTTGTGAAACTAACCTTTTGAAGGAAAAAGTGAATGAACATCAATGTTTAATTGAAGAATTCACATCATCAATTTGTTCATCTTCCATTGCCGAAGATCATGTGTGCTTTATGGGTCATGATGATGATTCCGTGGTTGATCACTTGAACAAGAAGGACACTGTTGACGGTCCTTAAATCATAATATCTGACCGTCAATACCTACATATAATGAAATAAAATATGGTATCCAACTTAGTGGTATGGATTATTACTAATCATTTCCACTAGTGTTGGTGAAAGATGTGTATGCAGGTAATTTGAGGAGAAAACACATCCGTCATGTGACAAAATGCACCTCCGCGCATTCAGGACGCGCTTACACGGATTAGAGGCCCAATAAGTCAATGAAAATAATTTAGAATTGGGCCAAAACATAACCCAGGTTGTTGGGGGCCCATTAAGCAACCTCCCGGCCGAAGGAGAGGCCGGGAGGAGTGTTTTTGGGTTCGGCCAAACCCTTCTAGTCGCTTCCCGCCATCTGCTTCCACGTGGATGGCTTGGATTCCTTACCAAAGGCAGTTGCAGCGTGTTTTGGTCATTTCCCATGCCCCTAACCGTCATTTGGAGCCTATAAAAGGAGGAGCTCACTCTCATTCCAACGCACACAACTTTGAGCTGAATTACAAGAGGCTCTATTGTATCTTTTGTACATTAGAATAAGGTAGAGAGTGAGGGGAAGCTCTGGAGGAATGCTCAGAAGTTTGGCGCTCATCCGACTTCTACCTCGACGAGTGTAGCTTCCTAGGAGGAATTCTGGAGGAGTACCGGAGCTGTCGGTACACTCTGCTTCGGGTTCGGAGAACTTCTTCTATAAAGTAAGCATTCATGTTCCTCTCTTATGTTATTTAATTACTTAGTCTGAGTAAGATATATTTCCATCTTTGCGGGTTCATTGTTTAGTATTCGTACTAAGTGCTCTAGTACTAGGACTCTGGATAGAGAAGGAAGTTCCTGTACAAGTATTAGAGTAGTCATTAATAACATAGACGCGGTGTCTAGGTTAGAGATTACCTTTGTTTGTTGTGTATCCTACGGATTTGTCAGAGGTAGGCGGCAGGTGGTGACAGCCCTGAATTCCGTCCTAGTAATCCTCCACGTTTGGATGCATCATAGTGCTATAGCCGGAACCACGCTGGCAGACCAGCAGGGGTCGATGCCCGAAGCAATAGATAGGAAATTACATTTGCTTAGCTTAGATAATTAAAACACATAGAAAGTCCTCTCTAGCCCGCGTACCACTAGTTGTTGTCCTTTGCTAGTCTTAGCCTTAGGTAGATTACACATGTTCCCTGAGTTCGATATCCTTTTGGGGTCACCCAAAGGTGAAGTGCTACAGCAGTATTCCGTGCGCTTGCGGATTTATCTGTGGTCGCAAGAAATACCAACAAGCATTTCTGGCGCTGTTGCCATGCAACGGTTGCTAATTTATCCGAGTCTAGGTCATCCTCGTATCTTTATTTTTATTTATTCTTCTTTTATTCTTTTCCTTGATGGAGCAACCCACAATTCAAACCCTTTCTGCTCCTTGGGCTGATCTTTGTGAGCCGTCCTGTTCTTCAAAACCAATCCTTTCTGATGGCTACGAAATCAGTCCTGACTTTATAGCCATGGTCCGAGAGCAACCCTTCTCTGGTGGTATTAGTGAAAACCCATACATCCATCTTCGGGGCTTTGAGCTATTGTGTTCATGTCTATCCATTGTAGGCATGACACATGAAACTCTAAAGTGGAAGTTATTTCCTTTTTCTCTTAGAGATGAAGCGAAGCAATGGTACACTATGTCTGTCAAGAAATTCCACGGTGAATGGGAGGAGCTCAAGCGCAAATTCTGCCATGCTTTATTTCCATTAACCCGTGTAATTAATTTTCGATTAGACATCCTCTCTTTCCGACAGAATGAGAAGGACTCTCTCGGTGTAGCCTGGGCCAGATTCTCATTGTTAACTCAATTTGGCCCAGACTTGTCTTTACCCCACCATGTGTTGTTCCAACATTTTCGGTACGGCTTAGACAAGGACTCTGCCGCAAATCTCGATATTTCCGCCGGAGGATCGTTCGCACACAAGACAACTGCCGAAGGAAGAGAGCTCTTAGATTTGATCTTAGAGAACGATTCTTTCGGCCGAAGCGAAGCTGTCCCGGAGGTCGAGATTATCTATGAGGATCCTTTGCACGTGGAGTCGGAACCCAACTCAACTGCCGAATCCTCATTCCAGTTGCTGGAGCCAGAAGAAGAAGAAATTCATCCTCCGGAAATTCCATTCCAATTCAGGGATGGTCTTTATGAAGATTATGGAAACACCCTAAATTATTCCAGCAAAACAAAGGCTCATCCCAAGCATGAGCCGTTCGAGGAGGTGATGTTTGTATCTTCGTTCGTTTCTTCTGAACCTATTTCCCATCTTCATGAAACTAAACGACCCTCATCACCCTCGATCAAGCCTAAGCCTTGTCCCTCTGGCCCTCAAAACACTGTTCTTGTTTATCATCATGAAACAACCCGATTCTTGCACAATGTATCTCTTGAGAACGAAAATCTTCAGGCCACGGACAAGCTTAAGACATTGACTTTCAAGGACGAGAGAAAACATTCCACATATGAGCATGAAAGTTTCTTTTTCAAAATCCCCCAGGATTCATGCTCACATAAGGAATCCCAGAGTCTTGTTCAATTAGTGTCACGTCGCTTTGCGAGGACCACAACCATCTTCCGGTTTTCATTTCTAACATGTTTAGAAGAATGGTTATAGATGCTTATATTTATCATAAATACTGCAAATCTCGTATTTGTGGCCCTAATCTTGCAGAGCGATGTCCCCATGGTCGAGCTTGTGACCATAAACAAAGCACTGCCGGGAGATAGCCCAGATTACTATGGTAAGTTTTCTTTCTAATAAAAGCAAGAACCAGTTTTTAGGATAATATGCACCTTCGGGTATTCTTGGTCGCTAACCATTTCAGGTTGAGTTTAAGAACGAGGGTCATGCGATGCTTAAGAACACGGTAGCTACATCAACTGTACACTTTGGTGACCATTGGTATTGGAACACACTCTATAGGAGAATCCGACATCACACACTTGGTTTTTGATGTCTTGCGACACAAAAGTCCAAGTCTGTGTGTGTGGGGCGGGCGGGGGGGGGGGGGGGGGAAGGAAGGTCCACGAGTTTTTCATGACGAGTTCCATCAACTAGGGCCATCTATGTTTGAAGTTGGTGTTAGTACTAGCTTGCTAGAAAAAAAAGGATAATAAAAAAAGAAAGAGGAGAAAAGAGAGACAGAAGAAAAGAAGAAAAAATGGGAGGAGAAGAAAAGAGCAAGAGAGCTGACGAGCTATATTTGGATCAAAGACCGCATTATGTGCATATCTTTGAAATATGGCTATACACCTCGCTAGTAGCAATCGTGCTGCCTAGCTACACCTAGTCGCTCTCTCGAGCTCATGTGCCACCTTGGCTTAGCCTTTATCCACTCCTAGCTATGCACAACTTCTCGCTCCCGCAGCACTTACGTGCATACAAGAAAGATGAGTTGCCCCCTTTCTTTTTTATAGGCGTTTGATGCTCCACCCTAGTTGGTACTTGCACATTTTCCAAAAAGAGATGTATCCTATGTCTCTACAGCAATGTGCCAACGGATCACGAATTCAAGGCACAAGGTTCTTGCACCCGAGGTGTGTGCATGACTAAACTACTTGCCTGAGTTTGCATGGTCAAAGCGCCTTCCTCCGGTACAATCTGCATGGAGATGGAGGAGAAATCGACAATCATATGTGACCATGCCACTGCCCCCGAGATTTCAAAATATACATCATGCTGGCGGTAAGTACACTCAGGTATGTGAAAGATAAGACAAGGTTCACCATTCCTTTTACTCATACTTATCTTCATTTGAATGAGACTTGATCCTACATGGTTATGTTTCTTTTGTCTATTTGCATATGCTCTGTTTTGGGTGTTCGTGCAAGACATCTATAGGCTTTTTAAATTAAGCATGGTGCTTAGGTCAAAATAGTCTACTTCAATCAAATTGGACAAAAAGTTTAGTTTGACTAATGAATTTCAGAGTTAATATGTTCATGGACATTGGATATATATCTTCTGTGGACTAATCCCTACAGGAAAGATTTTGTTGGTATTTCTTACAACCACAGATAAGTCCAGAAACCCACGGAATACCGCTGTAGCACTTCACCTTCGGGTGACCCCTAAAGGATATCGAACTCAGGGAACGTGTGTAATCTACCTAAGGCTAAGACGATCCAAGGACAACAACTATAGGTAGGCAGGCTACAGAGGACTTTCTATGTATTTTAGTTACCTAAGCTAAGTTGAAGGTAATTTCCTATCTGTTGCTTCGGGCACCGACCCCTGTTGGTCTACCAGCGTGGTTCTGGCTATAGCTCTATGATGCATCTGAACGTGGAGGATTTCTGGGACAGAATTCAGGGCTGTCACCACCTGCCGCCTACCTCTGACAAATCCATGGGATACACAACAAACAAAGGTAATCTCTAACCTAGACACCACGTCTAAGTTATTAATTACTACTCTAATACTTGCGTAGGAACTTCCTTCTCTATTCGGAGTCCTTGTACTAGAGCACTTAATATAAATACTAAACAATGAACCCGAAAAGATTCAAATATATCTTACTTAGACAAAGTAATTAAATAACATAAGAAAGAAACACGAATGCTTACTTTATAGAAGAAGTTCTCCGAACCCGGAGCAGAGTGTACCGACAGCTCCGGTACTCCTCCAGAATTCCTCCTAGCAAGCTACACTCGTTGAGGTAGAAGTCGGATGAGCGCCAAATTTCCGGGCACTCCTCCAGAGCTTCCCCTCACTCTCTACCTTATTCTAATGTACAAAAGATACAATAGAGCCTCTTGTAATTCAGCTCAAAGTTGTGTGTTGGAAATGAGAATGAGCTCCTCCTTTTATAGGCAGGTATGACGATTACAGCCTATGCGAAATGACCAAACTACCCCAGAACCGCCATTAGGATGTGATCAGGGCCGTCCATGCAAAATTTGATGATCAATGGCCACCAAAACGGTTCGGCCGAACTTCCGGGATGGCTCCGTTTGGCCCTTTTTCATCGTGGACACTAATTTTGAGGCCCTCAGCCCATTGGCATGATAGTTGGGCCCATTTGGATTTGTTTAATTGACTTATGGGGCCTCCAACCCATGTAAATGTGTCCTGAATGCGCGGAGGTGCAGTTTGTCGCTTGACGGATGTGTTTTCTTCTCAAAATACCTGCATACGCATATTTCACCAACACTAGTGGAAATGATTAGTAATAATACCTACCACTAAGTTGGATACCATGTTTTATTTTATTATAAGAAATGCTTGTTGGTATTTCTTAACGACATTACTGGAAATATAATTCCCAGCAATGGCGCAGAAATACTTCTGGTATATTATGGTTACAGAGTTCATTCGCAAGCGCACGGATATACCATTGTAGCATTTCACCCGAGAGTATTCCAAGGGTATCGTATTTATTTTATCCCGTGGGAAGATCATGTAGAGAGAATTCAACTAATAATTTATATATTACTTGTGATAATCATAGTCTAAGCAGGGGTTAAGATAATCCAAGGGTAGAGTGACACACAAGCATTTCTACTCATCCTCATAATAAATAATCTAAGCTAGGTGGAAAGAAAAGAGAAAGAGAATCTATTCCTATACTTTTAATATACATAGTATACATACATTCTAGTTAACTGATATACTAGCTAATACCCTCTATTCAATGCCCTCCTGGTACTTCGAGAAGCCACCCCTGACTGTCGAGTTCCTTACGACAGCCCGTCATGACCATCCAACCAGGGCTAAATACTGAGGAATACCCTCCCCAGAAAATTAACTTAGGATTATATATAGGCGCGGAGGAATTCCCGTACTGAGTTGTCACCATCAGTGGCCCACCTCTCATCCGCAATATATAACCCCAAATAATGATATCCCGTAATCTAGACACCACGTCTAAACTACTAGATACTACTCTAATATCATCGTCATGACATAGAGTAATTGCATAAGCAAACATTATACCCGCACCAAAGCATCTCCCACATAAGCTAGCAGTATATTCAGTATAACAAGAACATAATGTAAAGTAGGTACTCGTATACTCGGAAAGTATTTCAATACCATAAATGTATATAGAAGAGTATTCTAATAAAAGTACAAATCTGACAAAAGAGGAAAGGAAAGTTGCTAGAGCCATACCCGAACTCTTCCGAAGACTTCCAGACTCCTGATTCCTATTCTAATTCTATTCCACCAGCTAGATACTACTAAACTAAACTTGAGAGGAATGAGAGAGCTCTTGCTTGAGGTGTGTGTTGAAGTGAAGAGAGTGAGCTCCTTATATAGAGGTAGGTATGACGGTTGTGGAAGGGGTATTGTCCGAAGTGCCCTCCAATCGTCATTGGGATGCAATCCTGGACGTCCACGCCAAAACCTGGACCCAACGGCGCCGGGATTGGTTCAGCCGAACCACCAGGTTCGGCCGAACCTGGGGCTGGCCCAATCCAGCCCAATTTCGACTGGTGGCCTCCTCTATTGCTCCACTCCTCAGACTTGTGAATTTTGGCCCAATTCATCGTGTCAATTCTGAGTTCTTGGCCCATTCATACATAAGTCTGGTCCTCGACATCATCTGATTGATTTATCGTTGGTGTTGATGTTGATTCTCCTTCACTTTATTGTTATTCTCTGCAAAAAGGTTAGTAGACCTAATAATAGTGGAATATTATTGTTCTAACATATTTATGCATTGCAAGCATCACTAGTTCTCTCCTGTTTTAATAATATTGACGGTCGAAACTGATCGATAACGATCGTCAACAATATGCAGGTATTGACGGTCAGATATTATGATTTAAGGACCGTCAACAACACCCCCACACTTAACCTCTGCTCGTCCCGAGTGAAGGCTATGGACTCTACAACAAAGTTATGACTTCCTTACTAATAATCATGCAAACAAATTATTCAAAGTCATACCTGTACTTGTGGATCTTTGTAGTGTCTACCATGCAATCTTGGACAATTGAGAAATGGAATAATCTTAACTCAAGTCACCCTAACTTTTCATGAAGAACAACTTGGGGTTTTTTTTTCAAGTAACACAAAATTATAACTTTGCTTTACTCCTTAATTGATTCTTTTGATCTCTCAAAGTGTATGATTCCTCACAAAGGCATATGATTGTGCCTTTTCTTTTCCTACCATCTAATAAGGCTTATGTGGAGCTCAGGGTATGGAAAAGAGTAGAGCATTACTTGCATCACATATATTGCAAAGTCAAATAAAGGATCTATGGAAATACAAGTCATACTTTCTGGTCAAGAATGCGCATGTGTATGTGTATGGTAAATTTGTGGGTGGAAGAAAATACTATAACTCCTTTTATCATCCTCCATTTATTTTCTCTTTTCAAATTTGGGAGAGTGCATGGCTATTTTTTTTCTTTTTTTTTCTTTTTCTTCCATTTTTTTTCATCATCATGCTCCATACTTGTATGAGCACTTTTTTCCTTTCTTTTTACATAGCCATGCCTCTCTCTCACTTTTTTTTTGAAAGAACTTTGGAGGAAGAGGCATAAACGACATGGAGTATTTATTTTGTGGACTATGGATGAAATGAATGGTAAATGAGAAATGCTAACTTCCAGTGTAGAAGTCAAGCATAAGTGTGTGTATGTGGAGTGTATGTGATCTTGACCATGAGAGTATGAAAAACATTTCACTAGGGTCACAAAACTTGACAACGCTCAATGTAATGACAAGCAACGTATGTAGCAAGCTAATCATGACTGATCAACTTATGGCTCTAGTGGGAATAAAAATATCAATGAGGAGTTTAGCATCGTTATATATATTTTTCTTTTTATAAAATTCCCAAGTGTGCAACATGAAGAGCAGGATTTCTATCATCAGACTATATCTCATTCATCAATTGTCTGGATAACATAGGGTCCCTATTGGATATATCACCACAAGCAACAAGTAATGAGCTAAGAATAATAGGCATGCATGTTATTTTCAGGGAGATCATGAACTCTAATTGTACCATCCCTAGCTTGAGTTTAATTATCTTCGATATTTTAGAACTGATAATCAAATTAAACTCAAGATAGAATGGATGTCCAAAGGAAAATTTGTGCAAACCTGCACTCTAAACAGAGGACGATTCATGGTAGAGGTGGTTCAGCCGAACATGAGGTTTGGCTGACCCCTCATTAGGTCTGACTGCATCAATTTTCCATGTGTGGTTCATCATGGCTCATCACTTCTGGGGTGATCTTGCTTTTGTTATGCCGTTAATGTGCAAGATCACCCCCCCCCACACTTGTCTTTGTATCTGGGATGCTTTATTGGACACAAAAAAAAACAAAAACAAGAGTGAAGCAAAAAGGACTCACTTGGTTGGAAGACCAAGGAGCCACATTTATTTTGTTTTGTTTTATTTTTTTCCTTTTCTTTTCCTTTTTTTATCTTTTTTTATGGCAACAATGGATATGCTGGATACCCTGGCAGGATGGAGACATGAGATGAGGATGCACATGGTGTATGAGATTCTTACCAGATATGTCTTACCAAGATTTGAACCGAATGCAAGAATACAACAAGTTTTGCATTTGTTCTACTTGGTTCCCTATACATATCTTTTCTCATAGATAAGGAGCGTGATATAAGTGTTCGAAGTTATTGTACACTCCTCCTTGATTGTCTTTTTATTTCCTGCAAAAGGTTAGTGGACAACAAATACTCAAAGCAATACAAAGATTTTATTGTAGCCTCAAGATTAATTGTTCACATCCATGCTAAAAAGGAATTGGATTCAAAACTTAAGAAGCGTGGATCCCACAAAGAAAATGAGGTTATTCAGGAAGCGATTTATACTAGAGCAGAAGATATGAAGGAGGCGGTAAAGCATTTTGCAGTGTCACTACATAGAGAGTTTTGGGTTGCCAAGTTCAACCGGTCGCAATATGAAGTTAGGTGTGTTAAGGAAAAAGATGGGTGTCCCTGGAGAGTGCACGTTTATAAGGGAAAATTGGAAGGATTACTGGACAGTGTCAGTGGTTACCAAGCATACATGTTTTCTAACTGGTGTTCAGAAATACCACATGAACATTACATGTGCATTTGTTGCATCTGAGATGTATGTATGCGCATGTCATCTTAGGTGTGTTACAAGCGGCTTACGAACGACAATGTCGTGAACAATAGTGCAACTGGCGGGTGCTAACTACGGCACTCCCTCCATGGGAAGCCCGTACAAGATGCAGATGTGGTGATCGTTGTCAGGTTCTTCGTTCCATAAAGCCTACGACTTTGGGTTGAAGGTTCTTTGTTTGTCCAAATATTCTTGACGACAATTTCATGGTAAGAATATTTTGATTATCATGAATCCTTATTTTCTCACAACATTTACTAACTTTGTTCGCTTTACATCTATTCGTTTCTCACAGGAACCACCAAGGAGATGTCAATACAGAGAATGGGTAGACACCAGAAGGGTTCTACTCCACCTAGCCGTGTGGTGCAGCTTGAACTACCAGAGGAATACAGGGTTACTAAAGGGTGGTTTGAGAGAGGAGAGGGATCCTCACGTAGGGGTTAACTATTATCGGACAACTTGCCATATTGAAATTTGTAATGTCATGCTTCCTTGTCACATTACTACATCGTCGTTGTGTTCAAGTCTTGCACTACCTCCCTACTAGTTCGAATCTAATATTATCTATGTAACCGCAATGGAACCTGATGTATCATGTTCAAATTCTACTACTATTTCTTCATGTTACATAATTCTCCTTGTTTATGTGTATATAATGTTTCTATGACCGAGACTGTGATAGGCCTATATCAATTTCGTAAACTAATACGTCGAATAAGTTACAAATTAATATCTTACTTAACATATGAAATTGCGAAACAACCAACTTCAATATATTTTTAAAACATTATTAACAAGTTATACCAATAAATAATTCTTTAATTATTATGAACATAGCAGAGAAAAAGCATTTGGCTGGTAGATTTTGCATCTGGGCCCCCTAGGTGGCAGGGGGCCCAGATGCAAAATCTAGCAGCCAAATGCGAAAATTGGCTGTGAATTTTGCATTTCGCCCCTTGCGTCCTCTGTAAGAGCGGCAAGGACCTAACTGAAAAATTCACAGACGGCGCCGTCGAGCCGCTGTCTGCCACATCAGCTTGCCGCCCTAGTGGAGGGCGGTAGGGTCTATTTTTGTAAATTTTTCCAACGATAGATTATTTATGTAAATATTAAAAAAATTAAAAATGAACAAAATTCTGGTGCATGCTAGTGCAGTCTTGGGTCACCCTCTGCGTGATGATTCTAGGTTTTGTGTTAAACAACTCTTCAGCAGCATTGCTCACGAATGGTCGACTCCAACTCCTCTCTAAAAGATTTAGTTAAGCAAGGGTGAGTACTAACCGTACTCAGCAAGCCACCACTACATAATGCATTTAGTGCACACAGGGGTTCAAGGGTGGCTTGGTTTATTCGCATAAAGCTAGATTTCACAAATCATTTCGCAAACCTATGACCTAGCAGCTTTAACTGAAAACAACGTTAAGTTGAATTTGTCACTAATCCGCGAGGGTTCATCCACCTTGGTTCGGTTTACCCTCGCATCCAGTTTTCCACATTCCCAACATCATCATGACCTTCCCGCCCATCGGGCAAGGTCACACCACTTTCCTGAACTAAGCAAGATTAAAATCTATGAGGCTAGTCAAGTGTAGTACAAGTCCCGGCGCTCAATAACCGCGAGCACGGCTATTCGAATATATTTGATTTACTCACACTGCAGTGGATGTACGCTTTTAATCCCGCACTCCGCGGCTTGCCCAACACATGAGCCTAATCCCAACACACGAGACTTGCCACGGCCCGGTTTTTCAATCACCCTTGCATTTCGGCACCCGCTCCAAGGACGATGGATCCCCATTGCACTCCCAGCACAACACACCACCTCGAGCCGGCAGTGAGGAGAGTCCTGGCACTCCCGGGATCACAATGGGTTATATTACATATAGGTTAGGTGCATTTTAGATTTTTGGCATCAGTAACCAATCCACATCCCTTCACAACATCACAACATCTCACATCAAAACCACCATGACAGGGGTGCCGCCCCACGAGGATTTCTTAGTCCACCGGGTCTATACCCACTCGAGAAGTGCATTCGTACTCTGATCGTTTCTTGCATAGCTTCTTGACTCGGTCCTTAACTGACCAGGGTCGGTGACTAGCCGTTTCCAGAACCACCCATATTCTATCCATGCCGCCCCAGTCGAAAACATTTTGTTTCATTAGGTTTTTGGTTTTCGCAAAGCTTTTTGTGCTGCGGGTGGCGCTCATGTCTCCACCCGCCTTCTGGCAATCACTCTCGACGAGTGACCGCCACCAACACATTCATATCCAACTACTATGGAGTGTATATCATAAGCAATATTAAGCAATGTCAATAATTGACCACGCATAAATAATAGACTTAGGCAACAAGGATATAATAAAGGTAACAATATCAAGGATGGTTCATGAAAGTGCATCTAGGCCCCTAATGATTTTGGTGATTAATTACAATGCGATTAGAGAGGACTAACATTTTTATTTAAGCAAGTGATGGTTGTTATGTCCTCAATGAGTTAGCGTAATGCATATCCCGCCAAATACGTTGACATGATGGGATGCGGCAAATGAGCAAATGGTATATTGTACCTTTTCTTTTCCTTTGAGTCAATAGGAATGCCACACTATTAAGAGGGATGGTGCATTGACATATGAGGAGTGATCAAAGTGCTCAAAATCTATTTTTGAAAGTGTCTCTCCTCAGTTTGAAGTGTTCTGGATTTTTTCGGAGTTGTCCGAAACTCATTTTCGGAACTTCCGAAAAATACACAGAACCTGTTGGGCGCTTCTAGAAATTTTTGGATATGTCCGAAAAGGATTTTCGGACTTTCCGAAAATGACTATGAAGGCAAATATGGTTATGTATATTTTCGGACTTTTCCGAAATTGATTTTCAGAGTTTCCGAAAATCATCAGTTGTCCCAAAATCGCTTCTGTGTATTTTCGGACTTGTCCGAAAGGGATTTTCAGACTTTCCGAAAACATCGAGAAGGTGGTTTTTGGTTCTGGAAATTTTCGGATTTGTCCGAAAAGTTTTCGGAATGTTCGAAAAATCTTTCGTTGACTTTATTGTTAGTGCTGAGCTGGAATTTTCGGACATGTCCGAAAATCTTTCGAAATATCCGAAAATCTCAATTATTGTGCATAACGAGCAGATTTTGGGCTGTGGCTATAAATAGCCCCCTCCCCTCACTTGTGAGGGCTGCTGGTCACATTGGATATTCTTGTGCCCTTGGCTTGCTCTTGTTGAGATTCACTTTTGAGCCTTGCTTTCTTGTTTCCCCTCTCACCCGTGTTCGATTCGAATTTGGTATGTGTGTGAGTTGTGGATTCGAGTTTGTGTGAGTGCTTGTTGTTGACTTCGTGAAGATTTGTGAGCACTTGCATCATCTCCGGGAGTTCGTTGCACCATTTGTTACTCTTGGAGGTTGAGGACTTCTAGGCTGCTAGGTGTCGCTCCCGAGCCACCGATCTACTTGTGGTTGGCCGGGAGAAGTTTGTGAAGGTCGGATCTCACCTCCGAAAGGGAAGAGATACCCTTAGTGGAAAGAGGGTGCTTAGTGCAACCTCTTGAGGAAAGGGTTAGCTAAGACCTGGCTCTTAGTGAGCTCCTCAACGGAGAGTAGAATCCCCTCAAGGATTCGAACTTCGGGAACAACTTCGTGAGCTTCATCTTTGGTGACTTTACTTCCTCCCTCTCCACTAGCTTTGCTTGTTTGAGCCGCTATAGGTCTAGTTGCCGTTTGTGCTAACATATTCTTGTTGTAGGCAACTAGATCTAGGATTTACTTTGTGTTTGTGCTGACTCCGAAAATTTTCGGATATATCCGAAAATTTCGGAAATATCCAAAAATTACTGCTTCCGCTTTTAATTGAATTTTTGAATTAGCCTATTCACCCCCCCCTATAAGCCTAATTGACACTTTCAATTGGTATTAGAGCCTAATCTCCTAATTAGGCTTAACCGCTTGGAGAGATCATGTCGGGCCAAACGGGGGATGGGAATGATGGTGATAAGGGAGCTAAGATCCCTTATGACTACCCCCCTACATCTACATCTTATGTGAGTACCTATAGCGGCAAAGCTCCTTACTTCAATGGTACGAACTAAGCCGCTTGGAAGCATAAGATGAAGATGCATTTGAAGTCTATTAACCCATCTATTTGGAGAATAGTCAAAAAAGGCTATATTTTGCAGAATCCCGAAGATCCCACTAAGGAGGACGACGAGAACGAGTACAAGAACGCTTAAGCCGCTAATGCAATACTTAGCACCTTGAGTGGAAGTGAGTTCAACCATGTGGATGGCATTGAGAGTGCCAAAGTGATTTGGGACACGCTTCGGAACTTGTATGAAGGCACGGATAGTGTTCATGAGTCCAAGGTGGAGATCCTCAAGGGGCAATTTGAGAGGTTTGTGATGTTGGATGGTGAGAGCCCAAGCAACATGTATGACCGGTTGAGCAAGATCGTCAATGAGATCAAGAGACTTGGCTCCAAGGACAATACCGATGAGGTTGTGGTCAAGAAGATGGTTCGGGCAATCACTCCAAGGAACTCTACCTTGGTGACCATCATTCGTGAGCGTCCGGACTACAAGACTCTCACACCTCATGATTTGCTCGGACGTATCCTTGCCCATGACATGTTTGTGCAAGAGTCCAAGGATGTCATCCAATACATCAACCAAAGCTCAATCGCAAGCATCAAGAAGGAAGACTTGGCATTGAAGGCAAAGGAAGAAGAAGAAGAGAACCGCAAGAGCAAGAGCAAGGCGGAGATCGATGATGAAGAGATGACTCTCTTCGTCAAGAAATTCGGCAAGTTCATGAGGCGAAGCGGCCTCTTCAAGGGAGGTTCTTCCAAGCACTACAACAAGTCAAGTGGAAGACACTCCACAAGAGTGTGCTACGTGTGCAAAGAGCCCAGGCACTTCATTGCGGATTGCCCCCACCTCAAGGATGGTTCCCTCATCAAGGAAGATAAGAAGAAGGGTGAGAAGAAGGAGAAGCACAAGCATAGCAAGCAGGAACATTATGACCAAGCTCACCTTGGGATGATCTTTGGCTCCGACTCTGAGTCAAGCTCAAGTGATAAAGAAGGAGTCGCCACGTTCGCTGTCAAGCCTTCATCACCACCGAGACTCTTCGACTACTCAAGTGATGAGGATGCTCCCATTTGCCTCATGGCAAAGGAGCCTAAGGTACCTTCTCCTCTCAAGTCATTTAATGTTGATCTTGTTAGTGATGAGGAGGATGAGGTTGAGGATGAGGTTATGGATGACGAATTGTTCAAATCCATAGCTAAGGAATCCCTACGACACTTGAGTGAGTTGCTTGGGAGAATTGAGAACCAATATGCTACTCTTGAGAGGCAAGAGGCTTTGCTCATTCGTGAGAAAGAGCGGTCTCATGAACTCAAGAGTGAGCTTACTAAGGAGAGAGAGAAAAATGAGGCTTTGGTACGGCTTTACAAGCAAACCAAAGAGTCTCATGCTAATCTTAAGGTGGCGAACGCTCAACTTCAAGAGAGAGTGGATGGCTTAGACAAAGCTTACCTCTCTCTTGAAGAGAAGTTCGAAACTTTAAAAAATAGTGTCTCTCTCCCTAGCGAACCATCTTGTTCCAAAATTGTCCCAAGTAATGAACCATGTGTGAGATGCAAAGATGTTGATATTCAAGCTTGTACTACTAACTCTATTTCATTGAGTGCTTTGCAAAAGCAAAATGAGAAGCTTATGGGACTCCTTCACAATGGCCTACTTAAGTGTCATATGGGTAGTAAGGCCCTAAAGGAGTACCTAGGCTATCAAAGGAACAACTTCAACCATGAGGGTCTTGGGTATGTTCCTCCACCAAAAGGAAAGGTGGACAAGGGTGTGATGATCAAGAGGCCCCAAGGTCTTAGCAACTTTGTTAAGGCCAAAAGTATCATTCCTAATGATTATGCTTCACATTGTTCTTTTAATGCATCTTATGTTCTTAGGAAGAATGCTAGTGGTCGTGTTGTTGCTAAGTATGTAGGCCCAAGGGGCAAGAATATTTCTATCAAGAGAGTGCTTTGGGTGCCTAAGGCACTTGTTACTAACATGAGAGGACCCAAGCAAGTATGGGTACCTAAAACTAGAAATTGATCTCTTGTAGGAATATGTCTCCGGTGGAAGAAGTTGGGTAATTGATAGCGGATGCACCAATCACATGACCGGAGAAGAATCAATATTTTCAACTCTTGATCCAAATGGCACTTCACAAGATAACATAGTCTTCAGGGACGATGGAAAGGGAAAGGTTATGGGATTGGGTAAGATTGCAATCTCTAATGATCTTTCTATTGCCAACGTTCTCTTGGTAAAATCTTTAAACTACAATCTTTTGTCTGTTTCTCAATTATGTTTCATGGGTTAGAATTGTCTTTTTACCGATGTTGATGTGACCGTCTATAGAAGAAATGATTCATCGGTAGTCTTTAAGGGTGTTCTCAAGGGAAAGCTTTACCTTGTGGATTTTTCCTGAAGTAAAGCCAAACATGAGACATGCTTAGTGGCGAAGTCCAACACGGGGTGGCTTTGGCATCGAAGGCTAGCCCATGTTGGTATGAGGAATCTTCACAAGCTTCTAAAGCACGACCACATCCTTGGACTAACAAATGTTCAATTTGAGAAAGATAGGGTGTGTAGCGCGTGTCAAGTCGGGAAACAAATTGGAGCGCATCACCCGGTCAAGAATGTGATGACCACTACGAGACCATTGGAGCTTCTTCACATGGACCTCTTTGGGCCAATTGCTTATCTAAGCATTAGAGGTAACAAATATGGTCTTGTTATTATTGATGACTTTTCACGCTTCACGTGGGTGTTCTTCTTGCATGACAAGAGTGAGACACAAGCCATCTTCAAGAAGTTTGCAAGAAGAGCACAAAACGAGTTCAACCTCAAGATCAAGAACATTCGAAGCGACAACAGCAAGGAGTTCAAGAACATGTGCATATAGAGTTTCCTTGATGAAGAAGGCATCAAGCATGAGTTCTCGGCCCCATACTCACCTCAACAAAATGGAGTAGCCGAGAGAAAGAATAGGACTCTCATTGAGATGGCGAGGACAATGTTGGATGAATACAAGACATCGGACCGCTTTTGGGCCGAAGCTGTCAACACCGCATGCCACGCCATCAACCGACTATATCTTCACCGTATGAGCTTCTTACCAGTAACAAACCAAATGTCTCTTACTTTCGTGTTTTCGGTAGTAAGTGTTACATTCTTAATAAGAAGGCTAGATCCTCTAAGTTTGCTCCTAAAGTGGATGAGGGGTTCTTGCTTGGGTATGGGTCAAATGAATGTGCCTACCACGTTTTCAACAAAACCTCCGGCATTGTTGAGATCGCGCATGATGTGACATTTGACGAAACTAATGGCTCTCAAGTAGAGCAAGTTGACTCACATGTGTTAGGTGAAGAGGAGGACCCGAGCGAAGCAATCAAGAGGTTGGCTCTTGGGGACGTACGTCCTAGGGAGCCACAACAAGGGGCCTCTTCCTCAACACAAGTGGAGCCAACTACATCAACCCAAGCCGACGATCCCTCTACTTCAAACGTGGATCAAGGTGAAGATGGCGAGCAAGTGCCACCCTCACCGATCAATCTAGCTCGCCCAAGAATCCACCAAAGTATCCAAAGAGATCACCCCACCGACAACATCTTAGGAGACATCAACAAGGGAGTATCCACTCGTTCTCGTATTGCAAATTTTTGTGAGCATTACTCGTTTGTGTCTTCTCTTGAGCCTCTAAGGGTGGAAGAAACTCTTAATCATCCGGATTGGGTGATGGCGCAGCAAGAGGAGTTGAACAATTTCACCCGGAATGAAGTGTGGACTTTGATGGAGCGACCTCGGCAAAATGTGATTGGAACGAAGTGGATCTTCCGCAACAAGCAAGACGAGACCGGGGTCGTAATAAGGAACAAGGCAAGGTTAGTGGCGTAAGGGTTCACCCAAATCGAAGAATTACATTTCGGTGAAACTTTTGCGCTGGTAGCTAGACTTAAGTAGATTCGCATATTGCTTGCTTTTGCTACTAACCTCATTTTTAAGCTATATCAAATGGATGTCAAAAGCGCCTTCCTCAACGGGCCGGGCCTATCAATGAGTTGGTATACGTGGAGCAACCACCGGGCTTCGAGAATCCGAAGTATCCCAACCACGTGTACAAGCTCCACAAGGCACTCTACGGGCTTAAGCAAGCCCCTAGAGCTTGGTATGAGTGTCTTCAAAATTTTCTTGTGAAAAACGGCTTTGAAATCGGGAAAGCCGATTCAACTCTTTTTACTAAAAGACATGATAATGATATTTTTGTGTGCCAAATATATGTCGATGACATTATATTTGGTTGTACTAACAAGTCTTTTAGTGAAGAGTTTAGTAGGATGATGACCAAACGTTTTGAGATGTCCATGATGGGTGAATTGAATTGAAGTTCTTCCTTGGCTTTCAAATCAAGCAACTCAAGGAAGGAACCTTCATTTGCCAAACAAAGTATTTGAAGGACATGCTCAAGAAATTTGGGATGGAGAATGCCAAGCTGATCCACACTCCCATGCCATCAAATGGCCACCTCGACCTCAACGAGCAAGGTAAAGACGTCGACCAAAAGGTATATCGTTCCATCATTGGCTCACTCCTTTACCTTTGTGCATCTAGGCCCGATATTATGCTTAGTGTGTGCATGTGTGCCAGATTTCAAGCCGCTCCGAAGGAGTGTCACCTTGTGGCCGTGAAGAGAATTCTTAGATTTTGGTGCACACACCTAATCTTGGTCTTTGGTATCCTAAGGGAGCGAGGTTTGATCTCATTGGCTATGCCGATGCGGATTATGCCGGGTGCAAAGTGGATAGGAAAAGCACATCGGGTACTTGCCAATTCTTGGGTAGGTCTCTTGTTTCTTGGTCTTCCAAGAAGCAAAAATCCATCGCCCTATCCACCGCCGAAGCGGAATACATTTTGGCGGGGAGTTGTTGTGTTCAACTTCTTTGGATGAAGCAAATCTTGAGAGACTATGGCCTAAATGTGTCCAAAATCCCACTCCTATGTGACAATGAGAGCGCCATTAAGATAGCCAATAACCCCGTCCAACATTCCCGAACCAAACACATATATATTCGCCATCATTTCTTGAGAGACCATTCAACAAGAGACGACATAGACATCCAACATGTGAGAACCGACAAACAATTGGCAGATATCTTTACCAAGCTTTTAGATGAAGCTAGGTTTTGTGAGTTGAGAATTGAACTAAATATCTTGGATTCTCGGAATGTGGCTTGATCTATTGCATGCATGTTTGTTTGCTAGAATAGGTTTGCATACCACTTTGTGACAAAATGGACATTCAACTCATGGATGGACACTAGTCATATTTGTGGAGATCTTGAATCTATGTGTATGGGGATCTCATTTTTCAATGAATTTTGTTCCTAGCACAATTTGAAATAGATTCACACATTCCCTCTCTCGAGGGTGAATTATCTTGTCTCATGGTAATTCCCTCTCTTTTGATCCCTCGGATCATCCATTCGATTTGTGGCTATTGTTTTGTATGCTTGTGTGTGCTAGCCGCAACTTCAAATGGAGCCTTTAGTGCTCGACCATCCCTCCATTCCTTTAATCCTTTCAAAACTCCTTGTGAAAAGTGTTTTTGACAAAAAAAATTCCCGGTGCTAGTCCCCTGCAAAATTCCTTTAGAAAGTTTGCAAAACTGTTTCTTCAAAATTCCCAGCGAAATCCCTTTGAAAAACTGTTTTCCAGGAATTTTCGGACTTTCCGAAAAATTTTCGGACATTCCGAAAATCTCCTGTCCTGTCGCTCTTCATTCAAAGCTATCCCAGGATTTTTCGGACATTCCAAAAATTCTTCGGATATATCCGAAAATCTACAGAAGTGTGCGCAACCTTCTGGATCCTTTCGGACTTATCCAAAAATTTTCGGAAATATTCGAAAATATCGGGGTCTTTATATTTCACCCCGTGGACTCCTTTCTCCCTCCTTTCAACTCTTTTTCACCACGGGCTTGACTCCCTCCTCCGCTCCCCACCGATGACCACCTCCTCTCCGACGACCTCCCGCGGCTCCCCTCCTCTCCATCCTCGTGGGAGCGCATTTGGGGCACTACCTGGGACCTACATTGTTGATCTTTACCGCGTTCTTCAAGTGTTCTTCGCGTTCTTGAGGTATCCACCCTAAAATCAAATCCTTCGATTCCTCAAATTTTATCTTGCGATTTCCTTTGGTGGAGTTCTTCCCCTAGTGCCCTAGGACCTGCAGATTCATTTTCCCAAGTTTTTGTTGGCGGATTTGTGCGGCATCCGGATGATAGGGTTCGGAAAATTGTTTTCGGATATATCCGAAAATCTCCGGCTGACCCCTATCACCTCGGTTTTGCACGATTCTTGCCTTCACTTACTTGGTTCTTGCTTCTTTGGCTTCCATTCACTGATCCCTTGTCTATATCTTGTTTGAAGGATGCCTCCCTGCAAGCAAACTTCCCGTAAATCCAAGCGCCAAAGGGACCGCTCTCCCACCCCATCCTCTCATGATGATTCGGACAGTGATTGGTCCAGGAGAGAGGATGCGGCTCCTCAGGATGCGTGGGTGGCTCGGGGCGGCACTCTCCCTCCTCGGCGGTCCACTCAAGCTCTTGGTGGTGGTGGTGATGGTGAGGGCTCCTCTCGTCAACCGCAAACGCCGCCGCACCAACCCAATGTCCCCATTGCTCCTCTCCACATTCATACCCCCGAGAGGGATCCGGCGGTGATTCGCCAAGTGTATGATTGGAGGCGGAAGACTGAGGTTGTTGCTCCTCGCTAAGATGAGGATCCGCGCCCCCTTCGCCGCACCGCCATGGATTCGCGGTTTTGGACTCTCTTTCAACAAGACTTTTATGAGTCTGTGATCAAGTCCAAAGCTCATCCTACCAATCCCATGCAATGGATCAACTAGGAGTAGCTGCAGGCGCATGATGATCCGGTGCTCAACTTTGTGATTGCCAATTGTGAGTGCATGAGAATTCGCTCTTTCATGACTTTACAGCAGGATTGGTGCAACGAAGTCATCGCTCAATTCTATGCCACCGTTTTCTTTGATCCATATCATGCCATGCAATGGATGACCCAAGGATCCTGGTTTTCTGTCTCCTATCCGCGATTGGCTGAGATTTGGGGTTTTGATTTGCATGACTTGCTCAACCTTCCTGATCTGCATAATCTTCCAATTCCTGCCAACGCTGATTTACTCCCTCTTTACATTCCTAATGATCCTAATGTGGTGTTGGGTAAGGTCGACGGTCTCAAACCGTACTTTGCCTACTTGAACCGGATGTTTCGCCGGTCCTTTGTGCCTAAGGATGGTGATGCTAGCATCATTAACCACCTCTCCAGGACTGTGCTTCTCAGGTTCGATCCCCCTCCTCATCGCTTTCATGTTTATCACTTTGTGTGGGAGGAAATCTGCATGGCCTCCATTCAGTACAGGAAGGAGTTGGTCTATATTCCTCACATTATGCGGATGATCGAGACTGTCACTCAGCTTCAGTTTCGTCATGATGTGTCTCATTCCCAGCTTCACTTGCACCTTGTCAAGACCCCCCGCTCTTCCCAGGCAAGCTCCTCAGCAGCTAGGGACATCCCCTCTTCTTCCACTCAGCCGCCTTCTACTTCTAAGCGCCCTTCCTCTGTGGCTCGTTGTGAGCCGTCTCCCTTATTCCGTATTTTGTGGAGTCTTTTTGGTCTTTGCTCCACGGAGGCAAAAAATAACCGCCGATTGCGGAATTCGGCGAAGAAAACGGCTCGCGACGTCAAGTACCTCAAGGCGCGATTGCAATATAATGAGGACCACCACATCGATATCCCTCCTTCCCCTCCGGGTTTTGAGGCCGAGCCCGATGAGCCAGAGGAGGAAGAGCTCGAGGATCCGTTTGCTGGGTTGCCTCCTGACTTCGACTTCATTATTGTTACTACTTTTTATTGTGAGTTACTACCATTCCATCATGACGTTATTGTATGTGTGCAGTAACAACTATAATTTTTACAGTAACAGTGCATGTTACTGCAATTTCTTAATAGCGTTACTGCAAAACATGTGGTAACAACCAAACACACAGGTACATGACCTACCACCCACTTTGAACTAGTAAATGTAAGTGCAAGTGATATCTTTTGAATTCTCATCTTTAAACAATGATATCTCTCACACCATCTATTATATTTTTGAACTGTTTGCATCGTAATGCTTTAAAAAAAGAGCTCTACAAAACTAGATCCGTCTTGACTATATTTTAACTATATTTTATTAGTGTTACTACATGGTGGTTGTTGACGGTCCTTAAATCATAATATATGACCGTCAATACCTTCGTATAATGAAATAAAACATGGTATCCAACGTAGTGGTAGGTATTATTACTAATCATTTCCACTAGTGTTGGTGAAATATGCGTATGCAGGTATTTTGAGAAGAAAACACATCCGTCAAGCGACAAACTGCACCTCCGCGCATTCAGGACACATTTACATGGGTTGGAGGCCCCATAAGTCAATTAAACAAATCCAAATGGGCCCAACTATCATGCCAATGGGCTGAGGGCCTCAAAATTAGTGTCCACGACGAAAAAGGGCCAAACGGAGCCATCCCGGAAGTTCGGCCGAACCGTTTTGGTGGCCATTGATCATCAAATTTTGCATGGACGGCCCTGATCACATCCTAATGGCGGTTCTGGGGTAGTTTGGTCATTTCGCATAGGCTGTAATCGTCATACCTGCCTATAAAAGGAGGAGCTCACTCTCATTTCCAACACACAACTTTGGGCTGAATTACAAGAGGCTCTATTGTATCTTTTGTGCATTAGAATAAGGTAGAGAGTGAGGGGAAGCTCTGGAGGAGTGCTTGGAAGTTTGGCGCTCATCCGACTTCTACCTCGACGAGTGTAACTTCCTAGGAGGAATTCTGGAGGAGTACCGGAGCTGTCGGTACACTCTGCTCCAGGTTCGGGGAAACTTCTTCTATAAAGTAAGCATTCGTGTTCCTTTCTTATGTTATTTAATTACTTTGTTTAAGTAAGATAGATTTCCATCTTTGCAGGTTCGTTGTTTAGTATTTATACTAAGTGCTCTAGTACTAGGACTCCGGATAGAGAAGGAAGTTCCTGCGCAAGTATTAGAGTAGTAATTAATAACTTAGACATGGTGTCTAGGTTAGAGATTACCTTTGTTTGTTGTGTATCCCATGGATTTGTCAGAGGTAGGCGGCAGGTGGTGACAGCCCTGAATCCCATCCTAGTAATTCTCCACGTTCGGATACATCATAGAGCTATAGCCGGAACCACGCTGGCAGACCAGCAGGGGTCGGTGCCCTTAGCAACAGATAGGAAATTACCTTTGCTTAGCTTAGATAACTAAAACACATAGAAAGTCCTCTCTAGCCTGCCTAGCCTACCTATAGTTGTTGTCCTTGGATTGTCTTAGCCTTAGGTAGATTACACACGTTCCCTGAGTTCGATATCCTTTTGGGGTCACCCGAAGGTGAAGTGCTACAGCGGTATTCCGTGCGCTTGCGGATTTATTTGTGGACATAAGAAATACCAACAGTGGTCGTCCTGTTACTGCACCGTTCGTACGAGACGAGGACAACAAATAGGTGAACGTGGGAGGAAGTTAGCACATGGGTTGACCGATGTGGCAGTGTTGGTATTTCTTAACGACATTACTAGAAATATAATTCCCAGCAATGGCGCAGAAATACTTCTGGTATATTATGGTTACAGAGTTCATCCACAAGCGCACGGATATACCATTGTAGCATTTCACCCGAGAGTATTCCAAGAGTATCGTATTTATTTTATCCCGTGAGAAGATCATGTAGAGACAACTCAACTAATAATTTATATATTACTTGTGATAATCATATTCTAAGCAGGGATTAAGATAATCCAAGGGTAGAGTGACACACAAGCATTAACTACTCATTCTCATAATATATCATCTAAGCTAAGTGGAGAGAAAAGAGAAAGAAAATCTATTCCTATACTTCTAATATACATAGTATACATACATTTTAGTTAACTAATATACTAGCTAATACCCTCTATCCGATGCCCGCCTAGTACTTCGAGAAGCTACCCCTAACTGCCGAGTTACTTACGACAGCCCGTCATGACCATACAACCGGGGCTAAATACGGAGGAATACCCTCCCCAGGGAATTAACTTAGGATTATATACCGGCGCGAAGGAATACCCGTACTGAGCTGTCACCATCAGCGGCCCACCTTTCATCCGTAATATATAACCCCAAATAATGATATCCTGTAATCTAGACACCACGCCTAAACTACCAGATTCTACTGTAATATCATCGTCATGACATAGAGTAATTGCATAAGCAAACATTATACCCGCACCAAAGCATCTCCCAGATAAGCTAGCCGTATATTCAGTATAACATGAACATAATGTAAAGTAGGTACTCATATACTTGAAAAGTATTTCAATACCATAAATGTATTTAGAAGAGTATTCTAATAAAAGTACAAAGCTTACAAAAGAGGAAAGGAAAGCTGCTAGAGCCATACCCGAACTCTTCCGAAGGCTTCCGGACTCCTGATTTCTACTCTATTCCTATTCCACCAGCTAGATACTACTAAACTAAACTTGAGAGAAATGAGAGAGCTATTGCTTGAGGTGTATGAGTGAAGTGAGGAGAGCAGCTCCTTAAATAGGCTGCCAATGACGGTTGTGGCAGTTGGAATGGTCGGAATTGCCCTCCAACCGTCATTGGGGAGTGATCCACGCCTTCCAGCCAAAACCTGGATCCAACGGCACCAGGGGAGGTTCGGCCGAACCAGGGGCCGGCCCAACCTAGCCCATATTCAGCAGGTGGCCTCCTCTGTTGTTCTCCTCCGTAGACTTGTGAAATTTGGCCCAGTATGTCGTGTCAATTCTGAGTTCTTGGCCCATTCATGCATAAGTCTAACTCTCGACATCGTCCGATTGATTTATCATCTATGTTGATGTCGATTCTCCTCCACTTTATTGTCATTCTCTGCAAAAATGTTAGTAGACCTAATACTAGTGGAATATTATTGTTCTAACAGATATATGCATTGCAAGCATCACTAGTTCTCCTTTATTTTGGTGATATTGAGGGTCGAAACTGATCGATAATGATCATCAACAGGCAGCGATTTGACCGTCCTTTGACCACGCTTTGACTGGGGTGGGAGGTGGGTTTTGAGCCCAATAAAAGAAGGGGGAGGCGTGTTGGGCTCTTGAGGAGGAGGGGGTTGAATAGTTATTCACCCAGGATACGTAATAGTTAAAACGCTCCCCTCACAGCTCACCCTCCCCCACCCTCACCCTGTTTCCTTCTTTTTTCCCGCACACACCCCCACCTGTTTTCTTTTTTTCGCCCGCACACAGTAACTACCGTTCGTTTCCTCTTTTTCTTTTTTTTAGTTTTTTTTCCCACACATACAATGTTTCCTTGAGTAACAAATTTACTAATTGGGTTTATGGTAGACAATGCTTTTCCCTTTACAATGAAGTACCCCAAAAATATCATATCAGTAAAAAAATTACTACTGGTTCTATATAGGGTACTGCTCGTTCTTCTTCTTGCACATATTACACAGGCATCTTCTCTTAGTAAAAAAATTACTACTGGTTCTATAAATGGTACTGCTCATTCTTCTTACACAGATTGTAGAGGCATCTTCTCTTAGTAAATAGATTACTTCTGTATAATCAGGTAGAGTTGCAAATGTAGTAATAGATTTACTCTTCGACCAAACTCAAATGGCACAAAATTTACATTTTAACCATACTGCCACATAACGTAGTAATACTTTTACTCAAGTGTATTTTTCACGTGAAGTAATACTTTTACTTTTAGTCAGGTATATTTTTCACTGAATCACTCAGGAGAAACCAAATTAGGAGTAAACGATCAACATTTTCACCAAATTAGGAGTAAATGATCAACATGTCACTGTATGGGTAAAAAAAATTACACATCCACAGGCAAAAAAAAAAAAAAGAGAAGGAAACATGAAGCTAACTCCACAATGTGTCGGCGTGACTGCTTGGTACGTGTTGGATCTGGTGTTGAGGGAGCAGTCGGCAGAGGCCACTTCGTCGGTGCATCAATCTTCCCCAGCGGCGAGCAGAGGGGCAAGCCGTGTTGATGGACAGAAAAATTACGCATTTGTCATCTCCAGCATGAATTTAAGCACCTCTTCAATTCTGATTTCTAAACTGGATAAAGAGATTCCACTTGAAATCATTCTTGCAAGCAGCAGGGTTGGGCTTCATAATCCTGATCAGCAAGTGCAGCTAATCTATGGACTGGTTGCACTGCTTCCCAGCAATATCTGGCACTATATTTTCAGTGGATGGTTCCATGCACACAATATGTTAATATACCTGTGAACTTAGGCTGTGTTTGAGGAGAAGGAAATAGAGAAGATTGGGAAGATACGCAAAACGAGGTGAGCCATTAGCACATGATTAATTGAGTATTAACTATTTTAAACTTCAAAAATGGATTAATATGATTTTTTAAAGCAACTTTCCTATAGAAAATTTTTGCGAAAAACACACTGTATAGTAGTTTGAAAAGCGTGCGCGCGAAAAACGAGAGACAATCCCCCCTATCTCCCCTGAAAGAACGCAGCCTTAATGCAGTTGTTAGTAAGTTTTTTGTATGCGCTTGTAAATTACACCAAAGCTGTTATCCTTCGGCCTCACCAAACCACACAATTTTCACAATATTTCAGAGCTTCGATGCCAACAGAGTATCAAACTGTCCAGCCAACCAAAATGAAAATTTTAAAATGGCTTCACTTGGACAAAATGACATTCAGAGCTCTGAAAAACATCTCTCTCAATGAAGATTCTCCATCCATCTTTCAGCCATTCAAAGAAGTATTCTTAAAAAAATTCAGAGGACTGTTTAGCCTATCAGCTAGGTGTTGTGCTGAACAATGAAATTTCAGAAGCTAATAAGATATCAACTACTACTACAAAATTTCAGAAACTTATCAGGTAGAAAATTTCAGAAACTGCTAGCATATCAACTAAATGTTCTCAGAAGACTAATGAAAACAATACAAGAGGCAGTCGAGCTGCTCTGCTCTATTCAGGAGGAAAAAAATCCCCAAAAATAAATCCTAGTTACCAACATATTTGGATGCATGTGAAAAACATACCGCAGGCACCCAAAGAGATCAAAGCATGTGAAGGGTCATATTTGTACCTGGAGGGTGGGGTGTTGATGATCTTGTTGGCAAAAATAGCCAATGCAGAGAAACACCAGAGTATGTGCATGTTGCAGGTGTTGTTCTACTGGTCTGATCAGGAAACCTGCAAATCAATGAAAACGGAATGCAAAACAGATGTATGTATCCCAACAAAGATCTGATGCACTGTTGTGTACATTATGAATCTCTGATCAAATGCCTACGCCTGGCCACCGCCGGAAGCTGCCGCCTGCTCCTCCAATAGGTCTCAACTTGGGGGAGTGGTGCAGCACCAGTCGTCGCTCCAGCCACCGCAGGATGCCACCGCCCTCTCCTGCTGGCGGTCACTCGGTTGGAGGGGAGCACCACCAACCGTCTGAATGCATTATGAGAACAGTACTCAGCAGGCATCACCACAGTGAAATCTTTGCAAAATCAATGGGCGTGTCAGAGAAAAGAAGGAAAGAAAACGAAGACGAACAGGAGAAAGAAGATTATCAGATCGATGGGGTTGATGCCAGGCGCACAGAGGTGACGTTGCATTGCAGCATCACTGGCATCCCTTTCTTCTCCCTCTTTGTCTCTCTTCGTGGGGAAAAGAAGCAAGAAGCACCTGGATCTGGTCCGCCGCATCACTGGTGTGGATATGGAGCCGGCAACGACCAGTCCTCCCACCCCTTTGATGGCATCGTCGCCCACCTCGATGGCTCGGATTGCACCAGCCACCGCATGGAGGAGGTGAACCGGACGCCGGGATGTGGCCTCCTCTCCGCCGCTGTCGATTCCGTCATATCCGCCCTATCCAGGACCTCCACCACCATCGGCAGAGCAGGGGACTAAGCATAAGTGAAGAGGGAACAAACCATCGCCTCGTCCCTGATCCTCCTCCATCCTCCACCTCCGCTGCAGTGCTCCGACCCTAGGGAGGAGCCAGATGCGGGCGAACGCGAGGAGGAGCACGAAGCCTCTTCTCCCTCGCCTCCCTCATCCTCCACCACCGCTGCTCCTCCTCGTCACCGCTCCTCCTCATCCCCGAACCACGCTGCTGCTCCTCGTCGCCGCTCCTCCTCATCCCCGATCCGCCGCCGCCGCCGCTCCTCCTCCACGCGGAGCCATCGCCGGATCCGTCACGCCGCTGCTCCTCCTCCTCGCCGCTCCTCCTCATCCCCAAACCGCCGCCGCCAGCCGCCCCGTCGCCCGCTGCCCCTGTCGACCGCCGGATCCGGGTGTGGGGCGGCCACCGCCGCTGGATCCAGCGGAGGACGACCGCCCTCGCCGGATCCGGGCGAGGGACAGCCCCGCCGAGCCCGTCGCCCGCTGCCGCGCCGTTCGTAGTTGCCGGAACCGCCGCCGCGCTGTCGCCCGCAGCCGCCCCGTGGCCCGCAGCCGCGCCGTCGCCCACCGCTGCCGTCGACCGTCGCTGCAACTGCCTCTCTCAGATCCGAAAAAATGGGATGGTGACGTGGTTGGTTTCGACGTGTGAGAGCAACATAAGTATATATATGCTGATGTTGAGTAGTAAACAATTTACTCGGAGGAGGGGGCGCAGGGAGGGGTGCCGCGGGAAGGTGTGTATGGGGGGGGGGGGGGGGGTGGCTGGGGGGTGAGGTAGGGTGGGTGGGTGGGAAGGGGGTTGGGGGTGGGGTGTGAGGTAGGGATGAAAACGGAGCGAATAGGGACGGATAATGTTTACCCCATATTCGTTTTTATATTTTTTATCGGATACGAAACGAATACGGATAGCTCGAATACGAAAACAAATACGGATTATCTCGAATACGAATAAGAATCGAATATGATCGGACACGAATACGGAAACAAATTTTTCTCGGAACACGAAAACCAACTCAACTTCTAATAGAAACAAATATCAACATATATAATTAGCTCATTTTATATAAAATGAGGTATAATTTATAAATATTTTTTAAAATTTAAATAATATTAATAGTATGGACTAGTGTTAAGAGATAAACTACTATTAAAATCTATAAAGATATGTTGAAGGTTATAGAGTTAAAAAGAAATGGGGTATGTCTCATGGGTCCTGCGGATATCCGAATAGCACTGTTCACCGGATATCCGAATTATTATCCGTATCCGACGGAAACCCTGGTACCATATTCGTATTCGTATCCGGGAGAAAATATCCATATTCGTATCCGTATCCGAACTATCTGAGAATTATCCGATCCGAAAGGTATCCGTATCCGTTTTTGTCCGGAGCGGACGGAAACTATCCGGCTCCGTTTTCATCCCTAGTGTGAGGGGGAGTGTTTTAGTTATTAGGATGCGGTATAGTATGTCTATATATAGACACACATATATATATATACACGGTGGCGTTCACAGGCGCTTTGCGCCACGGTTTAAATGGTGCCACACACAAATGAGGAATGTCAGCCCACCAAAACCAAACCAACCTATTAGGGAGTTAAAAATTAACTGACGGAAATTGTGGCGCAAACGATACCTGCAGTTCGCATGTCAAAGGGAGAGCGAATGTGATAGTAAAAATTTAACTGTTTTAAATATTGGTGATGAGTTAAGATGTTGCAGATAACAAGTTAAATTTTTACCGTGGTCCACCCGTACGACAGAGTCATGTTTATGTTAAAATCAGTGGTGGTTGATTGTGCATATGAGGTCAAATAGTTTAAAATTAACTTGCATAGACCGATCGGTGATGAAGACGTTCCGTGTGTGAGAAGTTATAGTTTAACTGATTGAGAGAATTGTTTTGCCTTTCGATGTCGCATGTAAGGAGTTAAAAATTTGTCTTTGTTTCAGGAGTACTATAGGGCCATGGGGAGAATTTAAGTAAACGTTGGCAAAGTTAAAAAATAACTGGAATGAGCCTATAGATGCTGAAAGACGTACCAGAGGATTTTTTTACACGACATGATTTACATATTGTTATTTAATAACTTTACACGACATGATTTACATATAGTTATTTAATAACTTTACGTCGCTATGCTGTGGTGGCATTATGGTTGTTTATCCATGCGCACGTTACTCCAGATATATCGCGCATGCATGCAAACAAGAATCGCTACAAAATCGCTGAGATTGTTTGCCCTGATATGTGGGAATCAACCATCCTGTCAGTTTCCCCTATATAAACTGCTCGGCTCATCATTTGTATTACGCAGCCAACTCAACCATGAGTGATAAACAAGAGACCGAATCCACAAAGACACATTTTGTCGATCCCACTCACAACCCCACCACCGATGCCACGCCACAACAGGATGAGCATGAGAGTGATCTCCCCGAAGAGTTTGGGGTGACAAGCCCTCCTCCACTGTTGCCACCCCCTTACCCGCTGTCGCCATCGATGGAAGATGATGGCATGATCTACGTGGAGGACTTGGGGTACATGTCTACCCCATGCCCTTCCCCCCTTCTGACGTCGACGATCTAAATCCGCCGGAAGACCCCAACAACAAGATTATTCTGCACCCAGCTTTCATCGACGACGGCGGTGACCTTGATATTATACAAGAGGACATTTACAACTTTCGATATGACCAGACCCCGCCAAGAGATGCTTAGTCACCAGTAACCCGGTTCAAGCGCCATAAACGTGATTAGTTTTGATATGTCTATTTAATTTTTGCCACAAACCATTACATATGATAGACCATATGTTTTTATGATTACATTACCCATAGTCCAAAAGGGTTAAAGTTTTTAGATGTTGGTGTTATGTCTGCCGCTTTTTAAAAGATAATAAAGAATGAATCGTTTAGTCATGATATGTTTGTTGGTTTGGCTGAGTTGATTCAGTGGGTGAGTTAGAAATATCACATATGGTCAGTCGTGGTACGCCAGTTATACTTTAACTCACATAGTCCATATATGTGTGTGTGTTCAACATGGTATTGAAAAAATCTGAAAGGAGTTAAAATTTAACTTGTTCTCTTATTGGATGAACTCGAGTGATTTGATCAAGTATGTAAGTTGAAAAATAACTTCGGTTTTGGTGTCGCTCGTGTGCAAAGACGCTATGGGTTTTTAATTTTAGTTTCTAGAACCACATTGATCAAACTGAACATACGACGATGGATAGTGAGAATGGATATAATTAAATAAGGATGGAACTAGTCACTGTTGAATTTAAAATATGGATTCATAGATGAAAAAAAAAAGACAAGTATCATATAGACTGTGTTATATAAAATTGGAGTGTCTATATTGTAATCGTGCGGAATCGTTTTCATAACTCCCGAAATCATCGTCTGCATTTGTTTGATCGTCATCAGTATACCCAGCAGATTCAGCCGCATCTTCAGCTCACTCATCGTCCAAACATCTTCGCAGTGATGGACCCTTCCTGCTTGATCTCCTTGTTGTTCTAGGGACTGCAGTACTAACTTTGCATCCAGCATTGGTACCACGTCCTCTACCCCTGCCGGATCCGCGTGGCCTGCCCCTCTTTCCCTTACCCCTATTAGCGGCCTTCATCACCTTGTCGAAATTTGCTAGGTTCGTCGGGCATGTATTTGTGTAATGCCCATCCCTCAGATGGCACCACCCACATTCCCGTGTGCACAACTTTTTGCCCTTGGCTCCAAGTTGAACTTCCTCATCCGGGTCATGGGTCCTTCCTTTTGTTCTTGACTTTGGGGGGGGGGGGAGGGGGGCTCCCTGCTTATTTCGGCATTTTGAACTCATCTAGCAATGCCATCCTGCGTATTGGTGTCAACAGTCGCAGTAGAGTCACGCGGTATCTCCTCTACTTGACTACGCAATCCCTTCAGAACAGCCATAGCCCTGTCAAACGCTACCTTCGATTTGCACGCCGCCCTAGCAACTCCAAACGCTTCAATCATCATCATATTTGTCCTGTAACTTTCTTGAACCCCATCTGGTCTAGTTGTCTCTCGATCCCGCCTATCAAAGGGCACGTTGCTCTTCGCTTTCATTGTGTACCTCTTTAGGATGTAGACAGCGGGTATCTTCTCAACTTGTACATGAACAAATGCCCGGAGCATGTGTGTGCAGAACATGCCTAAATTACATCCAAAAAAAAGGAGAGAGCATTTAAACCAGCGTATTGCGATGTGTGATAACGGAATACTGAAAATGTTAAATGTACATAAAACATCGATATCGAGTTTGTACTGTAAAAATACATGTATGCTCCCACTGTTTGCACTTGCATGTAAATACCCCTTCATCGACATCTGCAATAACCTTGAATTGCTTCTGACACCAGTTGTGTTTTTCGGAATGTTTGGTGTGTGACACTACTGTCAGGGTTATGGATACCACATACCTAGCAGTAGTTGACTAAATCTTGTCAGGACCCACCACATACCATGTCTTATACAGAAACAACCTTCGGATATAGGAGGAGTTCCGCATAAGGAAGGATGACTAGAGTTCTACATGGAAACGATAAGGACTACTCGGATTGTATCCATATTGGTTTCCCTAGTTCTACTTGGACAAGGGGACACCTAGGGGTATAAATACAAGGCCCCCTAGGAGGAGAGGGGATACGGAACAATAGATCAATAAACAAGATCAACATACAAGCCAACATACGCCAAGACAAGACGCCGGATATTGACTTCAGAGATAAGCCTAGGAAAACCCCATATGGTACCTGCGGAACCAAAGAGAGGAATCTAGCGCTGTCTTTGATCTCGCCGGGCACGGATTCGAGGAGGAAGACTACCCTGTTGTCGACTATGTGATGATACTTCAGTCCGCTAAGTTGACAACAGTTAGATAGGCTACCCCAAATATTGTACTGGTGTGATTATGATGAATAAGAGCAACGACCTGCTTCGGCCAACAGGATGTAGGGCTATTACCTGACAATTCAGGGGCCCGAACCTGTATAAAAATCCTCGTCCCCATCTGTTTTACCTCAGTCTCGCATATATCCTAGTACCAACGATGCCCATACTATGCAAATACCGAAATCGCGACATCGAACATCGACAACTACCTACCCGTTGCGGAAATTGTCGTCTTGTGTGATCCTGAAGTCAGTGCTGTCCTGAAGCGCCTCCTCGAACAATCTGAAAGCCGCCCTGGTGTAAAGTCTCGACATCTGTATAACAGATGGCCACCGTACAGCCAACATTGGCTTTCCATGTACAAAAAGAAATATAATTAGTTGGTGTGAGTTAAAATTTAGTAGAATTATAGGAGTGATGTCAGGCCGTTTCCCCCAGTAAAAATATCACTAACCGAGCATGCTCTTGTCTCGGCAGCCTCCTTCTCCTTCCTGTCAGTTATAACCTCCAACATTCTCTGAGCAAAACGGTGCAGCGCGGTTTGGTGGTCAGCAAACTTGTGCTTCACCAACTTGTTCATGCTCTCGCTCCGCTGCATCGACGTCATCCTCCTGCAGTATTCCTTCTTGAAGAACGCAGGCACCCACATTTCCCTGATATCATATAAAGCTTTCATGGTGGGACAGCCCTCCAAATCATAACTCTTTATGAATTGATCCCATGATGTTTCAAACTCATAAGGCATGTAGGTTTGATTGATGCACAACATCATGTCTGGTTCAATTTGAGCGTCCCGTGCAAAAATGGTGTTCAATGGGTCAGAGTGGCGGTTGAGGATATGCCAACTACAGAGTCGGTGTATTATCCTAGGGAAGCACCGCCCGACAACAACTGCCATAGCAGGATCTTGATCTGAAAAAAAATGATGTAAATGGCGGTAAAACAATCGTACAGGAAGTGTAGATAAATTGGAGACACGGAAAAAATTAATGGTGGATGACAATAGGGAGTTTTTTGTAGATTGACTTGCCTGTTAGGATGCAGCGCGGAGCCAGGGAATTAGCCATGTACTTGTTGAAGGTGTTGAATAACCACTCAAATGACTCCGCCTTTTCGTCTCTGAGCAAGGCACATCCGAAGAGTGTGCTCTGCATATGGTGGTTTGCACCAACAAACATTGCAAGTGGCGTTTCGTAAATACTAGTTTTGTATGTGGTGTCAAACGTTACCGCATCTCCAAAGTCAGCAAATTCAGCCTGGCTGCTAGCATGACTCCAAAACAAGTTCTTAATGACACCATTTTCATCGAGCTGGGCGTCCCAGTAGAACTTAGGGTTTTGCAACGTGCACTCGTTGAAAAACGCCAACAACTTGTTGATTTCATCTGCATTTTCCTTTCGGACATTGGCTGCTTTCCTGCATCGGTCAGATGGGAACGTCCTAATTACAATCCACATTTGTGTCTTCGTGCAAGAAAGCATGAAAATAAACTTTCATGAAAGCAACATCACAAAGCCAAGAAATGGAATAATTTAAAAAAATCACCTGTTCTCAACGTCGCGTGAAGTGAAAGGGATATTGTCTTGGTCTCCATGGAGATCAGATAGAACGCCCATGATACAACTTTGCGGCACGTGACTTTCTTGCATAGTGTCCACAAATTGCATAACTGTGTCGTCACGGTTCTTATGTGCACGCATGTGCTTTACCGCCGAAGGGGATGGCGTTAGAGGGTGGTTGTGCTGTAGCTCGACCACATCATACACCACCGATGAGAGCGCGCCACCGTCGTAGTTGTGCCTCAGCTTCACATAAGCCTTGCACCCCATTTTCTTGGACGGTCTTCTCCGTTGTCTATCACCATCGGTGACCTTCGACACGTGCTTGCCCTCCCTCGTACAACACACCTCGCGAAACGCTTTGTGCGTACGGCTCTTCTTGATGTCAAATCCAGCGTGACATGCATATCTCTGGTAGAAGTTGTATGCGTTGTCGTATGTAGGGAAAGCCATGCCTTCGGTGGGCACCATATGCGGTGGCACGCTAGGACCCTGTTATATAGCAAAGATAAGTTTTGTTAATAAATTATCGATGAAATACTGGAAACATTATGAAAGTTTAGATACCATTTCTAAAATTATTATGGCTGCTGAGTATAGCACGTGGATTGCCAGTTAAAAAATGGCTTGTATCCAGTTGCTAGTGTATTCCTTAGGTATGGGATTAATTCGGTTAATAAAACAGAGACGTGCGTTCGGGATCATTGTGATAGTTTAAAAATAACTTTCGTATTCATGAAGGTAGTGATATAAAACATCCAAAATTACGTAGCAGGAGTGTTAGGTTTAGAGATATAAAATTACTTATAGATCGAAGTTATCGTGCATAGATGTTTGTTGAACCTAGTTGTTCTAGGAATGGGAGTTGAGTTAGTTTTTAACTATTGAATGCAATGAGAATTGCTTGTCGTTAAAAGAATCAATCGGTGAATGTGATTCATGAAATATTGGCAAACCATATATAAAATATAAAAAATGGTATATTTTTAGTGGGAGTAGTTAGTATCGTCACATGGCGATAGCAACGAAAAAAAATAATCGTGGCTCGAAATAATGTGCTTTTGGTGCATCACTATCGCAAACTAGACGTCGATAATATTCACCATAGAACACAGTGGGATTGAAGGAGTGGAACTTACATGGTTGTAGACCCTATTCGGCGTGGGGGTTGCAATGTCGTTATCATCCAAGCATGGCGGCATCCATTGAGAGGGAGCATCTCCTGCTTGGCGCGTTGGGGTACATTGTTGGTGTGGAGAGCTCGCCGGAGGGCAACCCGTTGATGAGCGAGGAGTGAGTGGCGGACAAAACGACGTGGAGCTAGTGATCTCCAGCGATGCCATGAGCAGCCAAGGAAGATGAAGGAGTGACTAGAAGGATGTGCTCCGAGAGCCCCCACTAACTTGAAGCTAGCTTGGTTGTTGATTCTTTTTTTTTTTTTTGCTTTCTGTGTGGAGTTACGCCTTGGACGTAAGCACTGGCGATAATGACGGATCTGCATGTGTTGCACGCCCAGTTTTTTGGGTTTTTTTTAAAAAAATAACCGATCGTGGGGTTAATTGTGTGATAACGGCTTGTCCGATTAATGCTCAGCCCGTTTATTTTTTTTTTGGTACCGAATGAAATGTTCTGTAACAAACAATGTGGCGATATTGGACGTTGCTACGATGTAACAAGTTATAAATTAACTACATTGTAGTTAAACCATGTGACATGAGACCTTCGAGGTGTAGATTTGAATAAAGATATATTATAGATGATGCTATGATGGCAATTAGAGTTAAATATTTACTTATGTACGGTAGCCGCGTTATATTACTGCGTGATTTATTGGGTGGGTTGTGCTTATTGAGTTGTTTTTTTAGCTTTAGACCCGTGCATACGTATGAGTAATAACACATATGATTTTCTAACCCTTTTTTAATCCCATCATATCATCGGTCAGGAGGGGGGATTGTTGGTAATTAATAAGGTTACAGATAAAATCCGCAAGCGCACGAATATACCTATGTAGCACTTCCCCTATGGAGTATTCCAAGGGTATCGAATCCAAGGGAACGTGTGTGATCAGACTTCCTCCGGTTCATCCAAGGACACCAAGCAATTGATAGGCTAGGATAGAGAGGATTTACTAGTGAGAAACGGTGTGTAGGGAAAGCTTAATTTTAATCCTAACGCAATACTTCAGGCACTGGCAACCCGCTGTTCCCAGATGTCGCTCTACTACGTACCCGGACAGGGAGGACTTCAGTGATCTCGAGGGCTGTCACCACCTCTACACCCACCTCAACGTACTGTGGGATACGCAGCAATTACTGGATAACAATTACCTAAACAAAACGTCTAAGCAATTACTATCTACTTTAGTGTTTATAACTCACCAAAGCAATCACTATATTTTAGTTGATTATAGTGAACAATAATCCTGTATGCTATTTAGAAACTAAACAAGAGATAATTCTCACAAGATAAATCTAAATTACTCAAGAAGAATATTATAATGAATTCAGAGTAATAAACAGAATAAAAGAAATAGGAGTAGATTACCGACAACTCCAGAATTCTTCCGACTCCTTCTACTCTACTCTCTTCCTATTCTAGTATACAATATAGTACAATAGAGCCTCTTATAATTCAGCTCAAGCTTGGAAGTGTGTGTGAGAGTGAATGAAGTGAGGTCCTTTTATAGGGCAGTTATGACGGTTGTGAGATGGGGAAATGTCCGAACTGCCCCACAACCGCCATCAGGGAGTGATCTGGGACGTCCATGCCAAAACCTGGGATCAACGGCGATCACCAGGGTTCGGCCGAACCAGGAGGTTCGGCCGAACCTGGGCTAGGCCCTCCTGGCCTGGCCTTCGGTCGGTGGACTCCCTAGACCTTCCTCTATCCATTTCTTGGAGTTTTGGGTTGATTTACTAATGTTTCGATGAAGTTCATGATCCCTCCTTGTATGGATACATAATTCTCCTCACTTTAGTCTGATTTTCCTCCCAACTTCAGGGTTTATCATCTGCATACAAATATACACCAACACTTATGGAATATGTGAGATTAAGCACCTATCTCTATGTTGGATGCTTTATTATCTGTACTTTATGCAAATGTTGGCGGTATAGAATCGGCATTTAATAGCCACTAACAAAACCCCCACACTTAGCCCTTTGCTCGTCCCTGAGTAAAGGTTAGTGTAGAATGAATTTCTTCATGATATGAATCAAGCATATAAATCATTCACACCCATACCTGCACTTGTGAACTATATCAATGGCTATCTTACCATCTTGAATAATTGATAAATGGAACAATCTTGATTTCAGTCCTTCTTGCTTCTCTGCCATACTCATGGGATTTTTATGAATTTTCGCAAACTAGCTCTTTTCCTTATATTGACTTTTCTCTCTTGTCTCTCAAAGATTTATATTTTCTTTTGGATCCTCACTAAGGCAAAGTGTGCCAGAATTTACCCCTATTCTAAGGCTGATATGTGGAGCTTGGTAGGGATAAACTGGTGACATACTTGCATCATATATATTGCAAAGCCAAAAATATGGACTCAAGAAGATCATCAATCATACTCCTAGATCAAGGATCTTTATTTGTGGTTGAAAATGGAAAAGTGAAATATGTTGTGGAATGATGGAATAAAGAAATGATTCTCCTTTTTCCTATACTTTCTCTCCAAATTGGTTTTCTTGGCATGATTGTGGAGGGGGCATGGCTATATTTTCTTTGCTCAATGTTTTGAGAGCAAATTTTATTTCCTTCTTTTTTTTCTTTTCTCTATTTTTTTCATAGCCATGCCTTTCCCCCTTTTGTCATTCTTTTTTTGCCAAGAACTTTTCCAGGAGAAGAAAGCATAGTCCAATGTAGGAGTTTATTTGAATGGATATTTTTGTGGAAAGCCAACTTCCAGTGTAGTAGCTTAGCCAATTTTTTTTATATGTGGAACTGGAAAGTGGAAATGATAGTGACCCCTTGATCATGAGAGTATGAAAGATATTTAACACAAGTCACACAATTTTGACAAAGCTCAATATAATGTCAAGCAGTCATATGCATGATAAGGTTGATCATTAATGTACTTGCATATGGCCTTGGTAGGTATAAGGTAAAGTCAATTGGAGGATTGAGCCTTCTTAAAATAATTTTATTTTTGAAAATAAATTCCCAAGAGTCATAACCATGTTGCAAGGATTCCTTTCATCTTAATCATCTCACATAAAGCAATTACTTAGATGTATAAGGTTCCCAAAACATGGATTAGCATAATACTTACATGATTGGAAAAATAAAACCAAGCACCTACTGCTATTTTATTCATGGGAAAGGAAACATCTAATTAGCATAATACTTATTTTCCTTTCCCATCACTATGAATGCACGCTTATCTTAGCGCACAAACCGCGACTAAGGGTATCAAAATTATTTCTAATTTTAGCGAGTTCTATCCCTAGCTTCGCATTGCGATCCCTAAGCTCTATGTTCTCCTTGCGGAGTTTCTTCACTTGAGCGGCGAGCTTGTGGATTGAGGGCTCCGGCGATTTCACCTCATCCTCTTGGAATTGGCCGGGAGCCCTCACAATTGGAGGGGGCATCAAATGACGCTTCACCTTGATAAGTGGAGGGCTACGGGACTCCGCTGCCCCCTCCTTCTCCGATGCCATTAAAGGCCGGAGTAAACCCTTACCATACCCACCGTCGGGAGTTCGTACTCCCTGAATGCGGAAACGCTCCCCCTTTGGGGTGGATGGAGTAGCGGTGGGTGTGGTGTACTTGTGGAGCACCTCATCCCCTGCCTTGGTGAAGAGGGTGCCCACAAAGCGCTCGGCGGGAGGCGGTGCGGCCTTCCCGTCATCTTGGAAAAGGCATCGTGCCTTTAACAAGCCGAGCTCTCCCGTAGTCGGCCGTTGTGCAGGCGAATCCCCCTGGATTTTTGTTCTTGTAACATGGCGAGGGGAGAGGGATCGCGCTGCCGAACGGGGGCCGATTGGGGCCGAGAAGGGTTCGGCCGAATCCCTGGTTCGGCCGAACCAGGGGGCTCGATGATCGGCTCCAAATTCGCAAGGGAGCCTGACACAGCTGCAAGGGGTTGAGCCCATACAGCGTTTACCCCTTCCATGGTGTAGTGTTCCACCGGGATCAATTGATTCGCCGGTTTCGGCTCTCCGGTGAGGTCGTAAGTGGAATTGGAGGAAGAGCCAATGAATGGGATTAGGAATTTGCCAGCCATTGGTGGATATGAGTGGAAATTCGAGGAATTGGGTTGAATAGGAGAGGAGAGTGTGCAAAGGTGGAGGAAAGGAGGAAGAAGGAGTGTTCTGGTGTGATCCAAACGTTGTACCTTCAAAAGCGCATCTAAACGGACTAAGGACGAGCGGGGGAGACCATCATTCGAAATTGGGACCGATTGGGAACCGCCATGGCTCGGCCGAACCACCCTGGTGGGTCCGGCTGGCCGCTAATTTTTCCCTAGGTCCACTAAAACCTATTCTAAGCACAAAAATGACAACTATACAGGGTTTTGAGCATGTGTTAGATGAGATCATCATGGTTCATAATTAATTAATTCAATAACGTCCACTTCTTTATCTAAAGTTTCATTTGGCTCAAGGAAAATCCTTAAACGTTGACCGTTTACCTTAAATATGTTACCTAAGTTGTCGCGGAGTGTGATTGCCTCGTGTGAAGAGGTGTTGACGACATCGAACGGTCCTTCCCATTTGCTGCGCAATTTTCCGTGGCCGAAAAGCTTAACCCTAGAGTTGAACATCAGTACTTTGTCTCCTGGCTTAAATTTCTTGATCTTTATCCTTTTTTCATGCCAGCGCTTCGTCCTTTCTTTGTATATCTTTGCGTTGTGGTAAGCCTTTTCTCTCCATTCCTCAAGTTCAGCGATCTGCATTTTTCTCCATTCTCCTGCTCCCTCAAAATCCATGTTCCAATTCCTGATGGCCCAGTATGCTCTGTGCTCAAGTTCTACGGGGAGTCGACATGGCTTCCCGTAGACTATCTGATATGGGGACATTCCAATGGGTGTCTTGTATATCTTTGTTTGTTTGATGTTTCTGCTTGTCCACTGGTCTGTGGGTGGTAAGGAGTGGCCACATTGTGTTTAGCTCCCATTTCTCGTAGGAGGTCTCGGACGGTTTTGTCAATGAAGTGAGAACCTCCGTCACTTATGACCATTCTGGGGGTACCAAATCTTGGGAAGATGAATTCTGTGAACATCTTCTTGGCATGCCTCGCTTCCGCGGCGCTGCACGGCATAGCCTCAACCCACTTGGAGACATAGTCGACTGCCACCAGAATGTACTCGTAGTTGCGAGACTTAGGGAAAGGTCCCATGAAGTCTATACCCCAAACCTCGAATATCTCGACTTGTAAATTGTATGTAAGGGGCATTGCATCGCGAGCAGTGATTCCTCCTTGCCTCTGGCAGCTTGTGCACCTTCTGATGAATTCTTTTGAATCTTCGTACATTGTTGGCTAGAAGAAACCACTTTGCCAAATCTTGGCCTGGGTGCGGAATGCACCGTAATGGCCACCATAGGGTGAGGCATGGCATCGTTCTATGATCTTAAGTCCTTCTTCAGTTGGCACACATCTTCATAGTAGGCCATCGGAGCAGACCCGATATAGGTATGGCTCATCCCATATGTGACGGCGACTTTCATACTTCAGTTTTCGTTGATTTTCCCCTGGTGGTATGTACTTGGATACCATGTAGTTCACTATGTTGGCATACCACGGGTTGGAGTCGCGAACCGTCATCAGCATATCATCTCTTAAGAAATCATTGATCGGTTGTTCCTGCATGTTAGTGATCTGCAGCCTGGACAAATGATCTGCTACAGAATTTTCTACTCCCTTTTTATCTTTAATTTCTAAGTCAAATTCTTGGAGCAGCAAAATCCATCTTAAGAGACGAGGTTTAGCATCTGTCTTAGTGAGCAGGTATTTCAAAGCAGCATGATCAGTATAAATTATCACCTTGGCTCCTACTAAGTAAGATCTAAACTTGTCGATAGCAAAAACAACCGTGAGCAGCTCTTTTTCAGTAGTTGCGTAATTCAACTGGGCTCTAGTTAGAATTTTGCTAGCATAACAGATTGCATGATGCCTTTTATCCTTGGTTTAGCCCAAGACCGCAGCAACAGCAAAGTCACTTGCATCACACATAATCTTGAAGGGTAGGGTCCAATCAGGAGGTTGAATGATTGGAGCAAAACCAAGTGCCTTTGTGAGAATTTCAAAAGATTTTAGGCACGCGTCATCGAACTCAATGGGCGCATCCTTGGCTAGCAAATTTGTCAGAGGTCTGGCAATTATAGAAAAGTCCTTAATGAACCTTCTATAAAAGCCGGCATGACCCAAGAAGCTGCGGATTCCTTTGATGTTCACGGGAGGAGGAAGCTGATCTATCACATCGATTTTAGCACGATCAACTTCGTTTCCTCGTTCGGACACTCGATGCCCAAGAACTATCCCTTCACGTACCATAAAATGGCTCTTTTCCCAATTAAGTACTAGGTCCTTTTCTTGGCATCGTCGTAAGACTTTGTTTAGATTCTGCAGACAATGACCGAAAGTCGTTCCATAAACTGAGAAGTCATCCATGAAGACTTCCATGATATCCTCGATCATGTCCGAGAAAATAGACATCATACACCTTTGGAAAGGTGCAGGAGCGTTGCATAGTCCAAAGGACATCCTACGATACGCATAGGTGCCATACAGACATGTGAATATAGTCTCACTCTGGTCCTCCGGATGGATGGGAATTTGATGATATCCGGAATACCCATTGAGGAAACAGAAGAAGGAATGATTTGCCAGCTGTTTCAACATTTCATCAATGAAGGGTAGCAGGAAATGATCCTTTTTTGTAGCCTTGTTGAGTTTCCTGTAATCGATACACATCCTCCATCCGGTTACGGTTCGTTGCGGAATTTGTTCATTTTGAGAATTTGCAACGACCGTCATTCCTCCCTTCTTTGGCATAACCTGAACTTTGCTAACCCACTCACTGTATGGTACGGGATAGATAATCCCGGCATGCAGGAGTTTCAAGACCTCTTTCTTTACAACCTCTCGCATTGCATTATTGAGCCGTCGTTGAGGTTCCCTAGAGGGAGTACTCTCGGGGTCAATAGGAATACGATGGGTGCAAAGCGCGGGATTAATCCCCCTAAGGTCCTGAAGCGAGTAGCCAAGAATAGAACGATGCTTTTCTAACACGGTGAGAAGACGTTGAGTCTCGTCTTCTGAGAGCTTGTCACTGATTATGACAGGAGCCTCTCTGTCATTGTGTAGGAAGGCATATCGTAGGCCTAGAGGTAGAGGTTTAAGCTCCAACGGAGGTCGAGGTGGTGGTTCCATGATTGGCAGGTCGAGAGTCTCACCGGGATCTGCTTCTTCCTTGATGAAGTCGGGGACCTCATCTTCCAGAAGGGCCTCGGTAGACTCATGAGGAGGAACTGCGGTAACCTCTTCCGCTGACTCAGTTTCTGGGAGAGGGTCGGTCAAGGTGATCCTTGCCCGCGAGAATGGAATTGAGAATTCATTCTCTCCCAGTGTTATTTTGAGGCTACCTAATCGGGATGTGTTGATGAGAAGTTGCTCAATGGGCAGCCCGATTAGGATATCAAAGTCTTGGATTTCAAAGACATGGAAATCCAAGATCGCCTCCCTGTCTTCAAAGCAGACAGGCACATCTTGCACAATCCCAAATCCTTCGATAATATTTCCATTCGGATGCTTGAAGAATTTGTTTGTCGGGGTCACTGCCTTATCGCTTAAATAAGCGAATGCAAAGGACACAGAGATGAGGTTGGCCCTGATAGTTGGACTGTAGAGAATACCGACATCGTTCCCTTTTAGGTGACAAGGAATGATTCGGGGAGCGGTATTTATCCGGATTACTTCGGATGAAAGCTCTGCCTCCCTTTGCCATTCGTCGCTCATTATGGATGTCAACTCCCGGACAGTTTCTCGTAGGAACCTGAGTTCCATAGAATCGGGAGGTGACAAAGGAACGTGTGGTTTCCTCTTGCTAAAATAGTTCAGGGTATTGCCGTAGTCTACGTCAAAACCGTCCTTGAACATAATTGTGGCACAATCCGGAGTCTGAATTTCTTCATTCTTGACGGATGGCTGCTCAGGAACCTTCTCATCAATCGAGCTAGCAGAAGTGGACGGTTCAGCAAATGGCTCTATCGTTAGAGGTTCCTCTATCTTGGACACGGATGCCTCCAGCTAGGGGTCATTGGACTGCGTCATGAAGGAAGTATTCTCTAGAATGCGATCCAAGATCGTTTTTCCTTCTGACGGCGTTTTATGCATGAATGATCCTCCAGCGGTTATGTCTAGATAGAATGCAGACTCCTTATCCAAACCCGTATGGAAATGTTGGAGAAGCACATACTCAGGTAAGGACAGGGTTGGTCCGGACTGCACTAAATTAGTGAATCTGGACCAAGCTGCACCAATTGACTCGTTTTCGATCTGCTTGAAATTGAGAATTTCTACTCGAAGGGCAGTAATACGAGTAACTGGGAAGAAGGTTCTTTGCTCTCTCTTGAAGAGAGAACGGAAACAATTTCCACCGCACAGTTTCTTGTCTCATGCCACGAATCTTATGGCATGTGCAGACTTGTTCAAAGTCTCGCAGATGATGGTAGGGATTTTTTAGATCAAAACCAGAAAAAGTATTTTCCCTAACCATACTAATTAGCTCGGGACGAATTTCATAGCCAGTTGTATAAATGGACTCCGATGAAGAAGGTGGCTCATAGAATTCACCCCGAGGAGCAGACAGCTCAAACAGAGGTTGCACCATGGTCGAGAAGAGTTTGATAGGAATACTTCTCTAGGATAGCAGGGGCGAAGGTAGAATAAAAAAATGAAAAAGGATACGAGGATGAACTGGGTTTGGAAATGATCAGCAATCATTCCCTGGCAACCGTGCCAGAAATGCTTGTTGGTAATTGATACGGTTACAGATAAAATCCGCAAGCGCACGGATATACCGATGTAGCACTTCCCCTACGGAGTATTCCAAGGGTATCGAATCCAAGGGAACGTGTGTGATCAGACTTCCTCCGGTTCATCCAAGGACACCAAGCAATTGATAGGCCAGGATAGAGAGGATTTACTAGTGAGAAACTGTGTCTAGGGAAAGCTTATTTTTAATCCTAACGCAATACTTCAGGCACTGGCAACCCGCTGTTCGCAGATGTCGCTCTACTACGTACCCGGACAGGGAGGACTTCAGTGATCTCGAGGGCTGTCACCACCTCTACACCCACCTCAACGTACTGTGGGATACGCAGCAATTACTGGATAACAATTACCTAAACAAAACGTCTAAGCAATTACTATCTACTTTAGTGTTTATAACTCACCAAAGCAATCACTATATTTTAGTTGATTATAGTGAACAATAATCCCGTATGCTATTTAGGAACTAACCAAGAGATAATTCTCACAAGATAAATCTAAATTACTCAAGAAGAATATTATAATGAATTCAGAGTAATAAACAGAATAAAAGAAATAGGAGAAGATTACCGACAACTCCGGAATTCTTCCGACTCCTTCTACTCTACTCTCTTCCTATTCTAGTATACAATATAGTACAATAAAGCCTCTTATAATTCAGCTCATGCTTGGAAATGTGTGTGAGAGTGAATGAAGTGAGGTCCTATCGTAGGGCAGTTATGACGGTTGTGAGAAGGGGAAATGTCCGAACTGCCCCGCAACCGCCATCAGGGAGTGATCTGGGACGTCCATGCCAAAACCTGGGATCAACGGCGATCACCAGGGTTCGGCCGAACCAGGGGGTTCAGCCGAACCTGGGCTGGGCCCTCCTGGCCTGGCCTTCGGTCGGTGGACTCCCTGGACCTTCCTCTATCCATTTCTTGGAGTTTTTGGTTGATTTACTGATGTTTCGGTGAAGTTCATAACCCCTCCTTGTATGGATACATAATTCTCCTCACTTTAGTCTGATTTTCCTCCCAACTTCAGGGTTTATCATCTGCATACAAATATACACCAACACTTATGGAATATGTGAGATTAAGCACCTATCTCTATGTACACTTATGGTATAGAATCGGCATTTAACAGCCGCCAACAGGGATGGCGAGTTATTATGTAACTACTTGTCCCATAGCATTGGACGGTTTGTTGTACGGGATGCTCCCTGCTCAAGCAATAAGTAATTTTTTAACTCATCGTAGGGTTTCGGATGATCTCGGTTATTAGTATGGTTTTACTTTGTAAATTTTTAACTTAGATTCTGCTAGTCCATTGATGTATGCTACACCCTTTTGGATGGGTAACTACTTAACTCTTCGCATAATAACCTTGCAAATGTGTATAGACACGAGGTGTGCTGGACGACTGAGTTAATTTTTAACTCTAGTCACGTAGGATATCGAATTTTGATCCTGTCCCAGTCTGTCTACTTGTTAACTGTTCAGTTAAAAAGTAACTTGTGTGTCCGGACTCTGGTGAAAACAATGAATGTTGCTGCCGACAAACAGACCCATGTTTGTTGTGCTGAGCGAGTTAAAAAAAACTCCAAAATGAGTAAACCCTAAAAATTATGTTGTTTGCTTTATCAGGATTATTGAAAGAAGTAGGCAGTTAGAAACATACATGACAGCATATTGCACAAAAGACATGCCAGGAGATAATATATATGGGGGTTGTCATTCTAACCAGTAGGATCGAACTGTACAATGACCAATGACAAAATGATGTCTTGTATCCTGAAAATGAACTGGTACCACACTAGTTGTAAACTGTGATGAAGCCTGAAGACATGAGATTGTAGCATATGACACATCCTGTATCCCAATGAAGAATGTTTTTCCAAATGGTAAAAAGCACAACTATTTTTTTAGGCGACAGGATCGACAACATCGGATCGGCGGTACATCTCGATGTCAGGATGAAGAGGCGCGGCTTGGTTGTACTCGCTGAACATTAGCTGGTGGAGGATGCTTGACCGGACAAGCGACGAGTCGGTCTGCGAAAAGAATGTTGTTCGTGAATTGGTATATAATAATGTGAAACTGAGTGATGAATGTGTCACTACACCGATGCTAGGGTGTGATTGCTGTAGTTACCGGGATGGAAAGAGTCTCGATAGACTCCCGGTTGCCGTCGTAAGCCTCCATGAACCGCATGATGTAAAATGCACAGTCGTTGGAGCATATTTGCATTTTTGGGCACTTCATCATGTTTCTCCTGAAGCTGCCGAACCTGTAGAAACTCTTAGGCGCTACCTCCTGCAGCGCATTGCTCAGACCCTTGACGATGCGTTTGGACAACGCACGGTGGTGGTCGCTCTCCAATGTTCCAATCAAAAGGTAGTTGTTCGAATCCATAATGTCCACCCGCCTGTGTGCAATGTTGATGGCGTACAGAGACCAGTGGTCGTGGTGGAGCACAGGTAACATTATCTGTCCATTCAGGGATTGAAAAGTAAAAAGGCACGAAAAATTGCCAAATATATTTGCTAGGTTCAAGAGATGCTCGATGAAACGGCAAAAAATATACATGGCATTAGGCTTGATGCGAACACTAAACCCTATCTAATGAAGAAGAGGGGGGTTACCATCTGAGTCTTCGTCATCGGAACGTTCTGGATATAGTCACGCAAGTTTCCGGCCAAAGCATCGGCGGAGAAATCATGTGTCTCACCATTTTGTTTGATAAAGTCGTTGTTCAGGAGATACTGAAAAAAAAAGTGAGGCCATTTGTTGTAGTGACACAAAAAGGGCAAAATCTTGTGAAAAAGGAGAGGCAAACAATAATGTTGCTGCACCGTACGGAATAAAGAAGGAAAACAATTGAGGTTGACGTAAATCACGTTACCGAGACAGAAGTCGGTAAGAAAATCCTTTTTCCAAAAGTATCTGGCCTGTTCCTCATGTCTTCCTTGAACAGAATTGAGCTGAACGCGTCTATGAATAGCCCCTCTGTCAGATTCCCGTTGGAGAACGATTTGAGTACATCGTATCCATACGCAACGGAGCTGTCAATCTCTAGCAATTTCACGCTGCAAGCATACCATGAAAAAATAACACGAAAACCCGTAAAAATGAAAGCAAGCCAAAAAAAGGAGGGGGGAACGGATGAAAACATGATGCACCATAAGGACATAATCAATAGCGTAATGTACACCGACCTGTCCATACGACCACCATTGGTCAATAAGAAGTCTCTGAGCTGAACGCTTAGCGACACGTCAGATGGCATGATACTTGGGCCAACAACCACCGGCGACACAAATCTTGGAGGCTTTCGAATAAACCGCTTTGGCTGAGACCATGGTGTTGAATTTACGACATCGGTGTCCTCATTGGTCTCGGCCAATAGCTGGCAGAAACAAAAAAGTGTTTAAGGTGGAAAAAAAAGGTTAACCCAACATAGTTGTCGATCGAACTAAGTGAAATGTTAACTTCCATCTTTACGTGAGTCACTGTATGACTCCACATGCATATCACACTATAATTGTTGACTGCTCTTTTTATATGTGACAAAAAAAGACAGATAGTTGAAAACATGTGTGGAAAAAGGGTATTTCAGTAATAAGTTAACAATCGGTTTTGTCATTGGGATAAGTCTAGAACAGAGTTTTTTAAGTTGGAGTTAATTATTTACTCTACAGTTTTGCTTAAATGTACACTAGCAAAATTACCCTTGTGTTGATCCTAAAAAAGATGAACTAAATGAATTATAACTTAACTCACAATGAAATCTTGTTGAGTACTCATCCATATGTAATAAGATTATTTGTTTGAACCACTTGCTGACTTATTTCTTGGTCAGTGGAGTTAAGAAATGACTGCCTAACTATAATTTATTACTCTACTATTTGTTATATTGTACACTAGCATATATACCTCTGTTATGTTGTGCACTAGCAAATATACCCTAAGTGTACACGCTCCAGCCGGTGCAAAAAAAATGTGTGCAGGTAAAAACCCAACTATGTGAATAGGAATTTATGCTATGAAGCACAAGTGAACTCATTAAAAATGGATGGTTGGGAGTACAACCTCTGACAGTGTAGGAGCCCCCTCGACCCTGCAAATCTCCTCGATTTTATCGTACACTTGTCTGTCGGTTGTCACGTCCCAAAACGACCCTAAAATATATCCCTTAAATTAAGCTTAGAATAATTAAAATCCTAGTGAAAGCCTCCAAAAATTAAAATGTGCAAAGCTAAAAGTCAAATAAGGCTTGGAGGATTTTTGTATATTTCCTAAAAGCCTAAAATATGTAAATAAATTTTAGTGGAATTTTCAGAGCACAAATAATAATTATCAAGAAATAAACAAAGTTAAAAAGGTTTTATAAAAAGAAAAAAAACCCTAAAACCCTCTCCCCACTCTCTTGGGCCGAATTCGGCCCAACTCCCTCCCCCTCTCTCTCTCCTCTCCCCGCGGCCTACTCGGCTTCTCCCCGCGCGCGCGCCGCTGACGGGCGGGCCCGCCTGCCACTCTCGCTGATGGGTGGGGCCCACCCGTCATCCCCCTCCTCCCGCCGCTCCCGGCGCTCCCTCCGCCCGCGCCTAGCGCCGCCGCCGCCGCCAAATCCGCCGCATCTAGCCGCCCCCGTTCAAAATCAAGTGGGGGGAAATGTTTTCCCCGATTCCCTCTCCCTTTCCCCCCAATTTTCCCTCCCTCTCTCCCTTGGATTCCTTTGGAAACCCCTCCCCTAATCTCGCCGGCGCCATTGATGGAGCCCGAGAACGCCGCGCCGGTTTCCTTCCCCTCCGGCCGCCCTCTCTCTCCCCGGCCCTATATAAACCCTCCCCGCACCTCCCCCGTCCGTTTCCGCCACTCCCCGCCCTTTCTCCCCACCGGAATCGAGCTTGCGCCGTCGTCCTCTCTCTCCGCCGTCGCTGTCGACCTCTGGCCGGGCCTAGCCGCTCGCCGGGACTGTCCCCCGCCACGGCATCGTCTCCTCCGGCTTCGCCGTACCGCTACCGATCTCGTCCACCCCTCCGTTTCGGTCGCCGACCGCCGGAACACCGCCGTCCCCGTCAACCCGAGCCGCACCACCGCCTCCCTCCGCTCCGGCCGCATCCTCCGTCGCCGCCGTCGCTTCGGGGTGAGCCGTGGACCGCCGCTTCTTTCCTCCTTCCCTTCCCCTCTCTCGGCCGCCGCTCCGCCGCGCCTATGGCCGCCGCCGGCGACCATAGGGGCGCGGGCGCCGCCTCCCGCCGGCCGCGCCGACGTGGCCGCCTCCGGGCGCGCCGTGTGGCCGCCGAGTGGGGCCCGGCCGTCAGCCGCCCGTGCCCTCGGGTGCGGCTGACACGTGGGGCCCACGGTGCCGACTGGTGAGCCGTGGGTGCACCCGTCCATCATGGACCGAGGGGCTACCGCGTGGGGCCCACCACTCCCGTGGACCCGGCCCGTGCGCCCCCTCCCCTCGGCTGACGCAATAAACCCTATTTTTAATTAAAATTTAAATGAAGAAATTCGCAAATATTCACATTAAGAGCATATAAACTTCAAATGGCCATATCTTGGCCGTTTGAACTCGGAATTGGACCGTTCAAGTCTCTAATTTTTCCTTAAGAAGTGAAGAACCCATTTTTGTGCTTTGTTTCTGCTTGTTATATGGAGTTTATTAGAGTAAAAGCCTTTTTCTTTCCGTTGGTCGTGTAGATGCTGCAGCTTCAGAAGATCCGCTCTTCGTGGAGGTTGAAGCCGACGTTTGGGAAAGCGAGCAAGGCAAGGCACATCTCCTTTGAAAATATTGTTGTCCTATGTTTTAAAATTATTTTGTTTTAAATTAATGCATTATCACTTTATTTAAATTAGGCAACATTAGGTGGTTTTATAATTTTTAGACTTTGGGAATTCTCATATCACCTGGACACTATGGAATGATTAGATTATGTGGAAATGGACACACACCTCTCCCTCCTTTTAAAACCCCCATAATGGTTTTAGGCTGGGCTCGAGGTACATGGTTTTGATAGTAGCACCTCGACCACTATAAGGACCGGTCTTCGGGCCTCTGTTGCAAAGCACTACCGTACTTCCACATGTCTAGTGGGTAAGGCTTAGTTTGTGGCTCAGTCTGGTTATAAACAAAAGTACACAGATAGGGATGGACAAAGTCGGGGCTCGATGGACATCTCTAGGACAAATGAAGGCTACATGAGCTGCGGCCTAGTAGTCGAGATGTCATAGCACAGGTCTGGTGTCCTGCTGCTAGGGCTCAATCTTGGTTACATATCTCGGGAATCCCGGCCGTAGCCAGGGTTGGGTCGGTACTCTTGTTTACGGTTAGGATGGGTTGGGAACTATGTCATGTCTTCCGTCCATATGCCATGGTGGTATGTGGCACGTGGTTACATGTGAGGAAGATGTGTCTTGTGGGTAAAGATGTACACCTCTGATCAGAGTATAATCTATTGGAATAACCGTGCCCTCGGTTATGGGCAAGCCTAGCAATGTACCCAAGTTAGTGTTTTAATTCCTAAAACCTGCTTAACAACTAAAATGTGGAATGGTTAGCCTGGGTTGGCTTCGGACGAGCTGGGACCCAGGGTCGGGTTACCAGTTCGGTCTGAATCATCATAGGCCATGGGTTAAGGCAGGTTCGTGTGGGTTCACGGCCTTGATGAACAACATTGTGTAGCTTTAGGATCGCCTTTACAAAATGGCCCTGAGCAACTAAAAGTCTTGTAAATGTTGTTTACTGCAAACCCTAACCCCTTTATTATAACTCCCTTGTACTCCTTTGCATTTATTCTGCATTCGTGGGTGTGTCTTGTTGAGTACGGTGGTTGTACTCAATCTTGCTCAATTTTTCCCCAACCCAGAAGAGGAGTTCCTGGAGGATGAAGGCTTTGGTGTCTAGCTCGTGCCTGCCATCAAGTGCCTGTGGTCGTCGCCCTAGTCTTCCGCTGTTTTCCGTTTGTCTTCGTGTGTGCTGGGCCTTCGCCGCCCATGTAATAATTTATCTATTTACGCTTCCGCTTGTTAAACTCTGAATTGTATCAACTTTTGGTGTACCTTGCCTCCTAGGACAAGGAATAATACACGCACGTATGGAATGCCTGTTGGGTTAATTCCGGTCGTGACAAGTTGGTATCAGAGCCTCCTTGACCTTAGGACGAACCCTAGAACCCAAGCCTTAGCAGTATTTTGAAATAAAAATCATCTCTTATTTGTGAAAATCCTTTAGTCTCTCCATGTCTTGCTGCTTCATTTCTCATCAAAAGCTGATCTCTAAAATTTTTCTTTTGTCTTTATTTATAGATGGCCGCCAACCTCAACCGTCGTGGTCTGGATATGACTGGCTTTGCTTTGGAGCTGCGGGGCATGTGCGTTGTCCTGGGATATCCGCATGGAGTGGACTACCAGGGCAAGAGGCTTCCGGAGCAGGATGGTGACGATGCGGAGCCCCGCGCCGCTTGGGAGGTCACTGCGGTGATCCTCACCGGCTCCCCTGAGAGGACTTTGCTGGCCGTCACCGCGGGTGGAGATTTGCCGCCCCAAGCGCCGCCGCGTTTGCCGTAGCCAGAAGATCACCGCCCGCAAGAGTACCTCCAGGCCTGAGCTGGTTCGTCAGTCCTTAGCATGGACCTGCTTCGTGGAGACTCCTTGCGCCGAGCCTGCGCCTGTGGTTCCTCAGGAGTTGGGAGCCTCTGGCGTTGGCAGCACGGAGGATGTGCTATTGCTCACCTTCCGCCCCGGCCCATCGCAGAAGTAGACAAGCAGCTAGTAGGCCCGCGCGTGTGTTCTTTTCGTTTGATCTCTTGCTGAGTCGTGTGGGGCATGGTTATACCGGTGTGTGGTATAACTGTGTCGGAGCCTGTCTTTATTTTATTTGCGTAAGCAACTTGAACCTTAATGAACCAATTTAATAGCAGAAATAAATTTAAGAATTATGGTAGTTGTTTGTGGTTAGTTTTAATCGTCAGCTCTTTCTGTTAGCTGGTTCTGTGTGGAATCTTCAGATAGTGACAACCAGGAGAAGCACTGCTACCGGTGAGGGCAGTCACCCTGAAGGCAGCCACAACAACAACCATGGCAGTCCACCTCCACCTCCACCTCCCCCTCCGCCGTCACCACCGCCACATGGCACCAGCCCCATCCTCACCCAAATCCTCGCCCAGCAGGCCAACATGATGGCTGCTCTCCTCCACCATATCCAGAATCCGCCGCAACACAATGCTCCACCCCCGCCACCACCACCCCCACAGCACTCCAAGCTTGCCGAGTTCCTCCGCATTCGCCCACCTACCTTCTCTAGCTCCAATAACCCCGTGGATGCCTTGGATTGGTTGCATGCCGTTGGGAAAAAGTTGGACACCGTCTAGTGCAATGATGAGGAGAAAGTTATCTTCGCAACCCATCAGCTGCAGGGGCCCGCATCGCTATGGTGGGACCATTTCCAGGCTACGCAGCCAGAAGGACAGCCAATCACCTGGGCCCGCTTCACCGCCGCTTTCCAGAGGACCCATGTGCCAGCTGGGGTCGTAGCCCTTAAGAAGAGGGAATTTCGGGAGTTGAAGCAAGGCAACCGCTCTGTTATGGAGTATTTGCATGAGTTCAACAACTTGGCCCGATATGCCCCGGAGGATGTTCGTGAAGATGAAGAAAAACAGGAGAAGTTTCTGGCAGGGATGGACCCTGAACTTTCTGTGCGTCTGGTCTCTGGGGACTATCCCGATTTCCAGCGCCTGGTGGACAAGAGCATTCGCCTAGAAGCCAAGCACAAGGAACTGGAGTCGCACAAGCGTCGCCTGGCGAATTTTCGTAATCAACAGGGGGCTAACCAAAGGATCCACTACACCAATCCCTATCCAGGGGGATCCTCCTCACAGCAGCAGCAGCAACAGCCTCGCCCCGTGCCATGCCCTCAGTATGTGGTTCGTGTCCCACAGCCGCAGCAGCAACAGCAGAATCAACAAGGGAACCGTGCAACCCGACCTCCTGCACCGGCTATGCAGCCTGGTCAAGGTCGCAGGGATGCTCAAGGTCAGCAGCGTCTGTGCTTCAACTGTTTCGAGCCTGAGCATTTCGCGGATAAATGCCCAAAGCCGAGGCGTCAGCAAGGCCCAGCGCCACCCCACCCCAACAACGGTGGTAAGGATGCCACCCGGGGTCGTGTGAATCACGTTACTGCGGAGGATGTCCTGACAACTCCAGATGTCATCGTCGGTACGTTCTTCATTCATTCCATCCCCGCTACCATTTTGTTTGACTCTGGAGCTTCCCACTCATTTATATCTGTGCAATTCGTGGGGAGAAATCAACTAAGGGTAGCAAAGCTTAGGAGCTCTCTGCTCATCACCACCCCTGGAGGGGCTATGACAGCAAAGTATTATAGCCCGACCATACCTATAGAGATCCAGGGAATTTCTTTTCCCTCGGATCTGATCCTTCTTGACACCAAGGACTTGGATGTGATCCTCGGGATGAATTGGTTGACTCAATTCCAAGGAGTAGTGGATTGCGCAAGACGTACTGTCACTGTGTACCGGAGGCCTGATCAACCGGTTGTCTTCTTTGCGCACCCAACTCCCACCGGCAACTCAGTACTTCATCAGCTGGGACTGTCAGAAATACCTGTTGCCAGCAAGTTCAGTGATGTGTTTCCGGAAGAGCTACCCGATATGCCACCAAAGTGGGAGATTGAGTTCAGGATAGATCTTGCTCCAGGAACCACTCCCATGTACAAGCGACCCTACCGTATGGCAGCGAATGAACTGGCCGAAGTCAAGAAGCAGTTGGAAGGGTTGAAAGAGAAGGGGTACATACGGCCGAGCACTTCTCCCTGGGGTGCTCCCGTGATTTTTGTAGAAAAGAAAGACAAGACAAAGAGGATGTGCGTTGACTACCGAGCTCTCAATGAAGTCACTATCAAAAACAAGTACCCTCTTCCCCGGATCGATGATCTGTTCGATCAACTCAAAGGTGCCTCTGTCTTTTCCAAGATTGACCTTCGTTCCGGGTATCATCAGTTGCGTATCCGTGAAGAAGATATCCCTAAGACTGCCTTCACCACGCGGTATGGATTGTATGAATTCACGGTGATGTCATTCGGCTTGACCAACGCTCCTGCCTTCTTCATGAATCTAATGAACAAGGTGTTTATGGAGTATTTGGATAAGTTCGTTGTGGTCTTTATTGACAACATACTGGTGTACTCACAGTCCGAGGAAGAACATCAGCAGCATCTCCGTCTAGTATTGGGAAAGCTCTGAGAACATCAGTTGTATGCCAAGCTCAGCAAGTGTGAATTCTGGTTGTCCGAAGTCAAGTTCTTAGGGCATGTGATATCTACTAAAGGAGTCGCTGTGGATCCCAAGACAGTAACAGCTGTCACCGATTGGAAGCAACCCAAGACGGTCACCCAGGCCCGCAGTTTCTTGGGTTTAGCAGGGTACTATCGGAGGTTCATCGAGAATTTCTCCAAAATTGCCAGGCCCATGACGCAGTTGCGGAAGAAGGAAGAAAAATTTGTGTGGAGTCCGCTGTGTGAGAGAGCATTTCAAACTCTCAAGGAAAAGCTGGTTTCCTCACCAGTGTTAATCTTACCTGATACCTGCAAGGATTTCCTGGTGTACTGTGATGCTTCGCGCCAAGGATTGGGGTGTGTGTTAATGCAAGAAGGTCATGTGGTAGCTTATGCTTCACGCCAGCTACGACCCCATGAAGGCAACTATCCTACCCATGATTTGGAATTGGTCGCGGTGGTCCATGCTCTGAAAATCTGGCGGCATTATCTCATTGGAAATCGCTGCGAAATATACACCGATCATAAGAGTTTGAAATACATCTTCACCCAGTCGGATCTGAATCTTTGGCAGAGAAGATGGTTAGAGCTCATCAAAGACTATGATGTGGGAATCCATTATCACCCTGGCAAGGCCAACGTGGTGGCCGACGCGCTGAGTCGGAAAGGCCACTGCAACGCTCTTTGTGTCTGCGGCATTCCACCAGAACTTAATCAACAGTTGGAAGCCCTGAACCTAAGTGTCGTTAGCCATGGATTCCTAGCTGCACTGGAAGCAAAGCCCACCTTGCTTGATCAAATACGCAAGGCTCAGAAGAATGATCCGGATATGCAGGGGATCCTCAAGAATATGAAGCAGGGTAAAGCCGCTGGCTTCACGAAAGATGAACACGGAACCTTATGGAATGGAAATCGTGTATGCGTTCCGGACAACAAGGAACTTAAACAGTTGATACTTCAGGAAGCTCTAATGCTCCGTGCTTGTGTTCTGGATTTTGGGAGGACCTGAGACAAGAGTCTCCCCTATGCTGAGTTCTCCTACAATAACAGCTACCAGGCCAGCATACAAATGGCACCCTATGAAGCGTTGTATGGATGCAAATGCCGGACTCCGCTGTTGTGGGACCAAGTTGGAGAAAGCCAAGTGTTCGGGACTGATATCCTAAGAGAAGCTGAGGCTAAAGTCAGAACCATTCGGGATAACTTAAAAGTGGCCCAGTCTCTGCAGAAAAGTTATGCAGATAACCGACGCCGCAAACTGGAATTCGCAGTGGATGATTTTGTGTATCTTCGGGTCACGCCACTGCGGGGAGTGCACAGGTTTCAGACAAAAGGGAAGCTTGCACCTAGGTATGTGGGACCTTTCCGCATCATCGCTCGACGCGGAGAAGTCGCTTACGAGTTGGAGCTGCCTGCATCCTTGGGCAATGTGCACGATGTGTTCCACGTGTCGCAGCTCAAGAAATGCCTTCGAGTGCCATCCGAGCAAGCCGATTCAGAGCAGATTGATGTTCGCGAAGACTTGACCTACGTGGAGAAGCCTGTGAAGATTCTGGACACAATGGAGCGTAGGACCCGGAATCGAGTAATCCGCTTTTGCAAGGTCCAGTGGAGCAACCATGCCGAGGAAGAAGCTACTTGGGAGCGTGAAGACGAGCTAAAGGCAGCCCATCCCGTCCTCTTCGCCAGTTCTTCCGAATCTCGGGGTTGAGATTCCGTTTAAGGGGGTAGGTTTGTCACGTCCCAAAACGACCCTAAAATATATCCCTTAAATTATGCTTAGAATAATTAAAATCCTAGTGAAAGCCTCCAAAAATTAATGTGCAAAGCTAAAAGTCAAATAAGGCTTGGAGGATTTTTGTATATTTCCTAAAAGCCTAAAATGTGTAAATAAATTTTAGTGGAATTTTCAGAGCACAAATAATAATTATCAAGAAATAAACAAAGTTAAAAAGGTTTTATAAAAAGAAAAAAACCCTAAAACCCTCTCCCCTTTCTCTTGGGCCGAATTCGGCCCAACTCCCTCCCCCTCTCTCTCTCCTCTCCCCGCGGCCCACTCGGCCTCTCCCCGCGCGTGCGCCGCTGACGGGCGGGCCCGCCCGCCACCCTCGCTAACGGGTGGGGCCCACCCGTCATCCCCCTCCTCCCGCCGCTCCCTCTGCCCGCGCCTAGCGCTGCCGCCGCCGCCAAATCCGCCGCATCTAGCCGCCCTCGTTCAAAATCAAGTGGGGGGAAATGTTTCCCCCGATTCCCTCTCCCTTTCCCCCCAATTTTCCCTCCCTCTCTCCCTTGGATTTGTTTGGAAACCCTTCCCCTAATCTCGCCGGCGCCATTGATGGAGCCCGAGAACGCCGCGCCGGTTTCCTTCCCCTCCGGCCGCCCTCTCTCGCCCCGACCCTATATAAACCCTCCCCGTACCTCCCCCGTCCGTTTCCGCCACTCCCCGCCCTTTCTCCCCGCCGTCAGCCACCCGTGCCCTCGGGTGCGGCTGACACGTGGGACCCACGGTGCCGGCTAGTGATCCGCGGGTGCACCCGTCCATCGTGGACCAAGGGGCTGCCGCGTGGGGCCCACCACTCCCGTGGACCCGGCCCGTGCGCCCCCTCCCCTCGGCTGACGCAATAAACCCTATTTTTAATTAAAATTTAAATGAAGAAATTCGCAAATATTCACATTAAGAGCATATAAACTTCAAATGGCCATATCTTGGCCATTTGAACTCGGAATTGGACCGCAAAGTCTCTAATTTTTCCTTAAGAAGTCAAGAACCCATTTTTGTGCTTTGTTTCTGCTTGTTATATGGAGTTTATTAGAGTAAAAGCCTTTTTCTTTCCGTTGGTCGTGTAGACGCTGCAGCTTCGGAAGATCCGCTCTTCGTGGGGTTGAAGCCGACGTTTGGGAAAGCGAGCAAGGCAAGGCACATCTCCATTGAACATATTGTTGTCCTATGTTTTAAAATTATTTTGTTTTAAATTAATGCATTATCGCTTTATTTAAATTCCCGCGTTATCACTGTTTTACTTAGCCATGCCTATTTACCCTTGTTATGACCTTATTATTATTGCTATTGTTATTAATACCTTGTTCACCCTAGGAAAATGAAACCCCAACTAGTGGGTACTCTATTCATGGTTCCACTAGTATGAATTTAGGTTAATGCTTCGCTGATTAATTAGGCAACATTAGGTGGTTTTATAATTTTTAGACTTTGGGAATTCTCATATCACCTAGACACTATGGAATGATTAGATTATGTGGAAATGGACACACACCTCCCCCTCCTTTCAAAAACCCCAAAATGGTTTTAGGCTGGGCTCGAGGTACATGGTTTTGATAGCAGCACCTCGGCCACTATAAGGACTGGTCTTCGGGCCTCTGTTGCAAAGCACTACCGTACTTCCACATGTCTAGTGGGTAAGGCCTAGTTTGTGGCTCAGTCTGGTCATAAACAAAAGTACACGGATAGGGATGGTGTGGACCAAGAATAGTAGACATATTGGGGAAGGTGTACACCGCTGCCCTGATATCTTCAACCATTGGCCCCTTTCCCCTGTCGGCAGGCTTGTTGGCGTTGCAAGTACTCTCCAACGGTCGCAGCTGCGAGGGACAAATCATGGGGTTAGCGGCGAAAAAAAAAGTACTGTCGAGATTGTCAACGATAAATGGGTGTGTGTGGAACATTGACATTTACAGAACAACGAATATTTCAACTTTAAGACATGCAAAATAGTAGAATGGTGGCCCTTGTTCTCATGTTTTAGATGATGTTGTACTACACAATGTAGTTATACTGCATACTATTGAGCTAAAACTATCAATAAAAATAAGAGGGGGGACAACACGTATGGGGAGGTTGCCAAAAGGCGGCATGCCGTCCCCGCTTGCTTCCTGATCAGCAGCAATGAGCTTATCCACGATGTCCTTAGTAAACATCTATATACGTGGGGTGAAGGTTAAATCAAGCCCAATGTCTCTTGGTGGCAGTATGTTGTCCATATATTTAACCCGTGTACGCAGGCACAAAGTTAGAAAAAGAAGTTGACAAATAGCAAACAGACCGGCGATTAGCATTGAAACAACAATTTGCTGGTAAAGAAAGATTTGATAAAATAAAGGAAATGTCAACGGAATGGCTTACCACGAGGAATACGACACAAGAAGCTATTGACGATGCCGGGTTTTGGCGCTAACACCTAATGCTGTCACTTAAAGCCCGGAACACAGCCTTGGACCAGTCAATAGCAGCGACCCGGTCGAGGTCGGAGGCGACCCGGACATCGCCCCTGGGCACATAAAAATCGGTAGTTGGAACTAGGAGCTTTGACCTAAGTACCATGATGAAATATCGAACGGCCTAGGGGTCATCTTTCTAGCTCTTGATCACCTCGATCAACTGTTTTGCTGATAACCTAGCCTTCTTATGAATTCCCAGTTCATCGGTGATGCTTTCTTGAACGGTTCGCACAACCTTGTGGGATGGGACTACAATGTCATTTCCACCGAGCAGGGTCCCCAGGGCAAGCCTCACGGTGCGAGGGGTGATCTGTATCTTCCTGTCATCATCTATTGAAATGCACATTGTGTCGGGATGTCACGGGCTGATAAATTCATCCCAAAATAAAAATCATTCTCTAAATGGAATAATAGAATTAATTAAAATTCGAAAAGAAATTGGCAAACACTAAAATACGTACAAGAAAAATTCGAATATGCTCTGGAGAATTTTTGTTAAATTCTTCTTGGTCTAAAAGGAGCCCTCAAATTTTACTTGAATTTTCAGAGCACCGGAAGTATTTATTAAGCAACAACAACAATTAACAAAGTTTAATAAAAAGAAAAACTAAAAATAAATCCTCCTTCCTCCTTTGGGCCAAGTCTGGCCCAAAGTCCACCCTCTCTCTCTCCCTCAGCCTGTGGCCAAAGTCTCCATCTCCTCCCTCTCTTTTTCCTTCCCTCCTCTCTCTTGGGCCGCTCCTCCCGCCTTCCCCTCGGCCCAGCTCCCTTCCCCTCCCCCTCCCGGCCCACTCCCTCCTCCTCCCTCTCTCCCCCGGGCCGCCTCTCCCTCCTCTCCTCCTGGGCCGGCTGCCCGGCCCAAGCCGCGCCCCCTGCCGTGCACGCGCGTTGCACGCGCGCTGACGGCGCGCCCGCTCGGGGCCCACGCGGCGGTCGTCGTCTTCTTCCTCCAGCCACCCGGCCTCCCTTCTCTCTCCCGAAAACCTAGCTCCTTTCCTCCCTCAAATCCGTGCGATTAAATCATTGGATTCCAAAATTAATTAGTGGGAATTAATACCCATTGATTCCTCTCTCTTTCCCCCATATTTCCCCCTTGATTTGTGGCCCCAATCATCGGGAACGGACGCGTCAAGGTTGCCCTCGGCCTCACCTCCCCTCCATCCGAACTGCTCCGCTGTCCGTCGTCGTCATCACCGTTCGTCCTCGTCATCGACGTCCCGTCGGTCGCCCGGCTCGTCGTCTCGCTGCGCCGCCACCATCATCGTCATCACAGCGGCGTGTTCCACACCGTCCTCGTCTCCGTGCAGCTGCTGCCGGCTGCCCTCGTCGCCTTCTCGCCGTTCCCGGTCATCGTCCTCATCGTCGTGGCGTTCGTCCCTCCGTCAAGTCGTTCTCGTCCGTCGTCCGCGTCCGTAAAGTGAGCCGCTGCAGCTCCTTCTTCGTCTTCGTCCTCGGCTCCGCGTCGTCAAGCGTTGCACCGGCCGCGTCTCGCCTTCGTCCAAGGATCGCCGCCGAAGTCGTCCCCTCGCCGTTCGTCTCCGTCGTTCCCGTCCGTCTCCGCCGCGCCCGTTCGTCGTCGTCGTTCCCACGCCTCGTTGCGTGGTGGTAAGGATCTCTCCTTCGATGCACCATCCTCGTCCTTTCGGTGTCGCCCCGTACCCGTTGTGCGGTTGTCGACCCCGGTACCCGTGTACTGGTGTCGGTAGTCGTTCGCTTGTGCGTGTGGTGACCATGTTAGTGTGCCCGCTCGGTAGCCGCGTGGTTTCCATGTGTCTAGTGGAGTCCGTTTGTCGGCCACTCGCTTCGGTTGACACACGGGGTCCGCTTCCATCGACTCGTGGACAGTCTCTGTGTACTCGGTCTACCGTGGTCCTTTAGGTTGACATGTGGGGTCTGCATGTCAACGGCGCAGCCTTCCTGTCTTTTCCAGGCTAGCGCTTACGTATGTTTTATAGTTGCAAAGCCTAATTATAATAATCCGCAAATCTCCATATAATAGCATTAAACTTCAGATGATCATATCTTGGTCATACGAACCCCAAATCGACCCGTTCAAGTCTCTTAATGTTTGTTATAACCTAAAGAACCATGTGCTTCCTTTTTATGTATTGTTATTGCTTCTTTATAGGTTTGTAGCTTTGCTTGTGTGCTTCGCATAGCTTCTGTCGTTCCGGAGGTTCTTGAAGCGTGGTTCGCGGTCGTCGCCGAAGGTTCGGAAGGCCATTGTCTCTGAGCAAGGCAAGTCACATCATCCTTGAGCATATTGAATCCCAGTTTATAAAATTATTTTGATTTAAATTAATGCATTATCGCTTTACTTAAATTCCCGCATTATCACGGTTTTATTTAGCCATGCCTATTTACCTTTGTTATGACCTTATTATTATTGCTATTGTTATTATTACCTTGTTCACCCTAGGATAGACAAAACCCCAACTAGTGGGTACTCTATTTATGGTTCCACTAGTATGAATCTAGGTAGATGCTTCGCTGATTAATTAGGCAACATTAGGTGGTTTTATAACTTTAGACTTTGGGAATTCTCATATCATTTGGACAATATGGAATGGCTGGCCTATGTTGGAATTGGACACACACCTCCCCCTCTATTCTAAACCCCCAAAATGGCTTTAGGCTGGGCTCGAGGTGCGTGGTTGGGTTTTGTTAGTCGTACCTCGGGTACTATAAGGATTAAGCTCAGGCATCTGTTGCAAAGCACTACCGTACTTCCACATGTCTACTGGGTAAGGCGTAGTTTGTGGCTCAGTCTGGTCATAAACAAAGGTACACGGATGGAGATGGACGAAGTCGGGGCTCGATGGACATCTCTAGGACAAATGAAGGCTACACGAGCTGCGGCTCGGTAGTCGAGATGTCATGGCACAGGGCCGGTGTTTTGCTGCTAGGGGCTCAATCCTGCCTACCTATCTCGGGGGTTCCGGCCGTAGGCGAGGTTGGGTCGGTACTCTTGTTTATGGCTATGATGGGTTGGGAACTATGTCACGTCTTCCGTCCGTATGCCGTGGTGGTATGTGACACGTGGTTACACGTGAGGAAGACGTGTCTTGTGGGTAAAGATGTACACCTCTGATCAGAGTATAATCTATTCGAATAGCCGCGCCCTCGGTTATGGGCAAGCCTAGCAATGTACCCAAGTTACTGTTTTAATTCTTAAAACCTGCTTAACAACTAAAATGTAGAATGGTTGGCCTGGGTTGGCTTGGGACGAGCTGGGACCTAGGTCTGGTTGCCAGTTCGGTCTGAATCATCGTAGGTCTTGGGTTAAGGCAGGTTCGTGTGAGTTCACGGCCTTGAATAATAACATTGTATAGCTCTAGAATCGTCTTTATAAAATAGCTTTGGGCAACTAAGTGACTTTTAAATGCTGTTTACTGCAAAACTTAACCCCTATATTATTACCCCTTGTACTCCCTTGCATTAATCATGCATCTCCCTGTGTGACTTGCTGAGTACTGTGGTTGTACTCATTCTTGCTCTATCTGCCCCCCCCCTTCAATAAGAGAAGCTCTGAAGAAGAAGTCCTGGGTAGAGTCCTCGCTTATACCCCAGTTGAGCGCCTATGAAGATGGAGCCGTAGGCCCACTAGTCCGCTGCTGTTTATTTTTGTTTGTCAGGCCTGAAGTGCCTTTGTAATAATGTAAATATTATCGATATAAAAAAGATGTGCCTTTTTTATCATGTTTGTTTTGTGTACCCCGGCTTTTCCTAGGACGGGGATTAATACACTAGCGTTCTGGAAAAGGTATTTTTCCGGGCGCGACACGTGATCAGTCCTGTCCATGAGCCATCGTATTAGGTCTGGCTGCTCAAGGCTTTCAAGAGACATGCACGCTACTGCTTCAAGTCCAATCTCCTCCAATTTCTCATGGTGTACGGCTAATAGCGCTCTACAAGCCTGCGCCGCTAGAGCGGCGCTACAGCGTGTGAGGTTATGACCCTTTGTCTCAGGTGGCTGCAAACATAAAAAGAGGAAAGTAAACAACAAGTGAATAGATATGACGAGCAGCAAAACCGTCGGAGGGTGGTCAGTACCAAATGGTAGCTCTTAAGGATACAGAGTTACATGGGGTGATCATGATATATCAGAGCAGCAATTGTTTTTACTGACATAATATTTGGGCAACTGGTGTGTGTGCGAATCAAACTATACCTTGATCACCAGTCTGACTATACCCACTCCAAAAAAAACAATAAACTTTTAACTCAATAAATTGTGGGCTCCACCCACCAAGCAGGTGTACAAGGTCAAAATATAGCGCATAAATGGCAAACCAGAGCACTGAACGCGTCAGGCTATACACATAGCAGCAATTTTTTAACTAAAACGATTTGGACAACTATAGTATGCTTTGACATATGCATTTAATTGTCTGATAAACCGCACCAACCCAGTAAACTTTTTACAAGTGACCCCGTAGGCAACCCATGATATGTGAGCATGACCAATGGTTGCACTATAATGCCAAAAACAAACATTACAATCTAGTTCCTGATAGTATTGGTGGAAAAAGGGATGAGGAAAAAACCTATAAGGGAAAGAAAAGTAATGTGGTGCTCACCTCGTCACCTGATGGGCCCTCGCCGGCCGACGTAGCACGCCATCTCCTTTTTGGCCTGCTCTGTGCTGCTTCACCGACCTCCCTCGACGAAGACGCTCCGCCGCTAGCAAGTGTTTGGGGCAGGACGACCTCGCACTCGTTTTGCGAATCGGCAAACCTAATCCGCTTGACCCTAGCCGGCATTTTCCCAGTCATCTCCATCGGACATGGCTCTAGATCAACAACAAAAGAGGTTAGCCCAGCAATGGGGGTGAGGAGGCAAACTCATGCGGCGGGGGATAAAGATATGGGATGAGGAAGAGGAATGTGTGGAGGGTGATATTGCTGGTACCTACCGGCCAACTTTGTGGGAAGGGAATCACTTGGGAGAAACTTCGACGGCGCTGACGATCTCCGAGAACTTGTAACACACTGAAAATTCGACCAACGAAATCAAACCCTAAAATTTTGGGCCTTCAAAAACTTTTTAAATAAATTGCATCATGCCGATTTTATTCGCCTATTTCATTGGATTTTGATTTCGGAGTTCTTAGATCGCGAATAAAGAATAATTAATTAGGAATAAACCCTAAAATTAAATTGGCAAAATAAACAATTAGAATATAATTTAAAATAAAGATTTGGTGAGGATAGAAATAAATGAAATATTATTGCAACCATATTTGCATCAACTAAATTTAAGTGCGACGAAATAAGAATTAGCCCTAATATAAAAATTCAAATAAATTATAAAATATGGGTAATATTAATCTAGGGTGAATCCATTGGTTAGAATAACACAAATATTGAGTAAACTTCATTTATGCAAAAATTAGGATTTATAGAATAAAATTTATATAGGAAATAGGCTAAAATAGGGATAAATAGGAAAAGACACTATTCATTCAGGCATAGGTGTTCGATGAGGTTCCCTAGCCCTGCCCCCTCCTCTGCCGCGCGCGCCTGCCACCCCGAGCCCCGCGCCACCATCGCCGTCGCGTCGCCTGTCGGTGCGCCGTCGTCCCGTCGCCGCGTCGCGTGCCTGCCGCCTTGCGCCCCGCGCCCTGCCGCGCGCTCGCCGCTGCCGCGCCGCGCCGCCGTCCTGTCGCCATCGCTGTCGCTGTCGCCGTCGACGTCCCGTCGCCACGCGCCCGTCCCCTCGTCACCTCGTGCCCCACTCCACCGTCGCCTCGAGCCCCGCTCCGCCGCCGCTGTCGCGTCGCCCATTGCCGTCGCATCGCCCGTTGCCGTCTCGTCGCCCGTCCCGTCGCCGCGCGCCCGTCCCCTCGCTGCCTCGCGCCCCGCGCCGTCGCGTCGCCGCGCGTCGCCGTCGTCCCGAGCCCCATGTGCTGCCGTCGCGTCGCCATTAAGCCGGCCACCTCTTTCCTCTCTCTCTTTCCCCCCTCTCCCCTATAAAAACCCCACCCCTCTCCATTCTCCCCACTCCATTTCCCTCCTTCTCCCCTCTTCCCTCTCCAGCGCGCCGTCGCTCTCGTGCCACTGCGCCGCCGCCTTCGTGCCGCCGCGCCACCGCCCTCGGTGCCAGCGCGCCGCGCCGTGTGCCGCGCCGAGCGTCGCCTCGCCGTCGCCGCCGCCCTTCCCCGTTCCGCCGCCGTCGCCGCCCCGGTAGCATGAGCCGAGAGAGAGGGGGGGAAGAAAGAAACCTAGGGGGAGGAGAGAAAAAGAAAAGAAAGAAAAGAGAGAAAAAGAAAAGAAAGAGGAGAGAAAAAGAAAAGAAAGAAAAGAGAGAAAAAGAACAGAAAGAAAGAGAGGAAAAGAAAAGAAAGAGAAGAGGAGAGAAATAGAATAAAAAAAAAGTATAAATAAATAGAAATTAGAGGGAGATTAAGGAGGTTTAGAAAATTTAGAATAATTAGAAATTAATTATAGATTATTTATAGTCATAGAATTGCAAAGTTTAATATGAAAATAGATTATTTTCAGTAATCTCTGTAAGTAACTCACTCGCGGAGATAATCGGATTTAGTTACTAAGAATTGTATTCTTCGTTGAATTTTTAATGGAGACACTTCTAAATCACAAAATGACTTAGGATTAAATGACCTTAAAATTGGAATAGCGTGGTTTTGCAAACTTTGTAATCAATATAGAAAGATCGATTCGCGTTCGACTGTTATTTGAATTCTAATTGAATTCAAATCGTTCTTCGCACGTAATTCTAGAGCCCGAGGGAGTTGCGGATCCGAGCGAGGGTCAAGACCCGCAGGACTACGAGCAAGGCAAGTCATCACTATTCTTTGAACACGTTGATCCCATTTACAAAATTATTTTGTTTACAAATAAAATTGCATGCAATGATGAACATCCTACTTGTGATTATGCCATGCCTTGATTATTGTTTACCCTTAAATCCTTGTAACCATGATTTACGTATAAGTCCCTAGTCAACTATGACAAATACTTAGAAATGCTACTGTAGATTTATGCATATACATATTTATCAAATGCTATATGCTTGGGCAAATACCTTTGGGAAGGTAATTGAGATGCGGCATGTGGACACATGAGCGCCACATTGCCATGATATTGATGACATGATTTGTGAAAGGAAAATAAAACTAAACAAATGTTTTCGACTGGGGCGGATGGAGGATTTGGGTGGTATCCGGAAAGGGCTAGTGCCGTCCCTGGTCAATTAAGGACCGAGCCATGAAGTTAAGCATGAAACGACCCCCGTACAACCATACTTCTCGAATGGATATAGACCTAGCGGATTAGATAGCCGAGCGGAGGCAGTATCCATGCATAGTGTTTTCTCATTGAGTGAGGCAGGTGTCCTACAGTGGGACAGCCGTTGAGGTAGGGCCGAGAGTCGTGCCCTACATCGGTGTCGCCATTGGTAGGACTGCCATGAGTGTGTGAGAGAGAGAACTTAACTTGAACCATAATTTAATATGTGTGTGAGACTTCTCTTTCCCGGGAGCGCCAGAACTCCTCTCACTGCTAGAAACATGGACGCCTAGAGTGCATGAGGATTTAAGTTCATGGAGCGGGTACTGCCAATGCGAGGTTATCGAAAAGCTTTGCCGTAACGCGTCTCATGTGTGCCGCCGTCGCCGCCGAGCTCCGGTCTGCCGCCGTCGTCGCCCCGGACCGTCTCCCGCCCCGGCGTCACCTCCTCCGGCTTCGCCGCATCGCCGCCATCCCCGTCCACCCCCTCGTCGAGCTCGCCGACCACCGGAGCGCCGCCGTCCCCGTTCACCCGAGAAGCGCCGCCGCCTTCCTCCGCTCCGGTCGCCTTTTCCGTCGTCGCCGTCGACCTAGGGTGAGCCGTGGACCGTCGCCTCGTTTCCCCCTTTCCCTCCCCTCTCTCGGCCGCCGCTCCGCCATGCCTATGGCCGCCGCCGGCGACCATAGGGGCGCGGGCGCGCCGTTTCCCGCCGGTCGCGCCAGCTTGGCCGCCCATAGGCGCGCCGAGTGGCTGCCGCGTGGGGCCCGGCCGTCAGCCGCCCGCCCCCTTAGGTGTGGCTGACGCGTGGGGCCCACGGCGCCGGCTGGTGTGAGCCCGGGTGCACCCGGTCCACCGTGGACCGTGAGGCTGCCGCGTGGGCCCCACTCCCGTGGACCCGGTCCGCGCGCCCCTCCCCTCGGCTGACGCAATAAATCCCTTTTAAAATTAAAATTTAAATGAAGAAATTCGCAAATATTCATTTAAAGAGCATATAAACTTCAAATGGTCATAACTTGGCCATTTGAACTCGGAATTGGACCGTTCAAGTCTCTAATTTTTCCTTAAGAAGTCAAGAACCCATTTTTGTGCTTTGTTCCTGCTTGTTATATGGAGTTTATTAGAGTAAAAGCCCTTTTAATTTCTGTTGGTCGTGTAGACGCTGCAGCTTCGGAAGATCCGCTCTACGTGGAGGTTGAAGCCGACGTTTGGGAAAGCGAGCAAGGCAAGTCACATCATCCTTGAACATATTGAATCCCAGTTTATAAAGTTATTTTGATTTAAATTATTGCATTATCGCTTTATTTAAATTCCCGCGTTATCACTGTTTTATCTAGCTAAGCCTATTTACCTTTGTTATGACCTTATTATTGTTATTGTTATTATTACCTTGTTCACCCTAGGATAAACAAAACCCCAACTAGTGGACATTTTATTCATGGTTCCACTAGTATGAATTTAGGTAGATGCTTCGCTGATTAATAGGACAACATTAGGTGGTTTTATAACTCTAGACTTTGGGAATATTCATATCACTTGGACACCATGGAATGGTTGGGTTATTGTGGAATTGGATTCACACCTCCCCCTCTATTCAAAACCCTCAAAATGGTTTTAGGCTGGGCTCGGGGTGCATGGTTTTGATGGTAGCACCTCGGCCATATAAGGACCGGTCTTCGGGCCTCTGTTGCAAAGCACTACCGTACTTCCACATGTCTAATGGGTAAGGCTTAGTTTGTGGCTCAGTCTGGTTATAAACAGAAGTACACGGATGGAGATGGACGAAGTCGGGGGTCGATGGACATCTCTAGGGCAAATGAAGGCTACACGAGCTGCGGCCCGGTAGTCGAGATGTCATGGCACAGGGCCGTTGTCCTGCTGCTAGGGGCTCAGTCCTGCCTACCTGTCCCGGGGGTTCCGGCCGTAGGTGGGGTTGGGTCGGTACTCTTGTCTATGGCTAGGATGGGTTGGAAAATATGTCACGTCTTCCGTCCGTATGCCGTGGTGGTATGTGGCACGTGGTCCCACGTGAGGAAGATGTGTCTTGTGGGTAAAGATGTACACCTCTGATCAGAGTATAATCTATTCGAATAGCCACGCCCTCGGTTATGGGCAAGCCGAGCAATGTACCTAAGTTAGTGTTTTAATTCTTAAAACCTGCTTAACAACTAAAATGTGGAATGGTTGGCCTGGGTTGGCTTGGGACGAGCTGGGACCCAGGGTCGGGTCGCCAGTTCGGTCTGAATCATCGTAGGCCTTGGGTTAAGGCAGGTCCGTGTGGGTTCACGGCCTTGTTTAATAATATTAAATAGTTCTCGGATCGTGTTTTAAATTTAGCTTTGAGCAACTAAGTGTCTTTAAATGCTGTTTACTGCAAAACCCTAACCCCCTATATTATAACTCCATTGTACTCCTTTGCATTTATTCTGCACTTATGGGTGTGTCTTGTTGAGTACGGTGGTTGTACTCAGTCTTGCTCAATTTTTCCCAAACCCAGAAGAGGAGCCCCTGGATGAAGAAGGCTTTGGTGTTTAGCTCGTGCCTGCCGTCAAGCGCCTGTGGTCGTCGCCCTAGTCTTCCGCTGTTTCCCGTTTGTCTTTGTGTGTGCTGGGCCTTCGCCGCCCATGTAATAAATTAACTATTTACGCTTCCGCTTGACAAACTCTGAAATGTATCAACTTTTGGTGTACCTTGCCTCCTGGGACAAGGAATAATACACGCACGTAAGGAACGCCCGTTGGGTTATTTCCGGTCGTGACATCACTGAAGGCAGAGCTCCAGGTCCACGGCGACCAGTTCCAGCAGCTATCTGATCAGTACAATGATCGCCGCGGGATGATGGATACACTCGAGGAGCAGCTGAGAGAGAGTCAGGAGCACGTCAGCCAGCTTGAGGAGCAGCTTCGAGCAGCTACAGTCAGCACCACAGGAGCTTCTACTTCCTCAGCAGTAGGGCGTGACCGCTACTTCTTCCTTACTCCGCCGTACCCACCAGCGTTCCACGCACTTTTAGGAGAGGTTGATATGCTAGTTACCGAGTCAGCACCTTACCTGGTGGACCCGACAGTGACACAGCCACCTGCCCCAGAGATTGTGCACACTCCACTGATCCCTACTCCGTCACCGCAGCTGGGTTCCAGTTTGGAGACTCCAATCCAGGTCGACTTCGAGACAGAGGGGACCGACACTGAGCCAGAGATAGAGCCAGACATCACTGATCCTTCAGAGGACGAGACTCCTGTCCACCGCATCACCTTTATCGGAGGCCCTCGCACCCTCAGCACTGCCCGCAAGAGCACACAACCCCCGGGCAAGAAGCCCAAGCCAGATCCAGAGGCCACTACTTCCGAGCCGTGGGGACTCAGGTTTGCACGAGCCAGCGACCACCCTCTACCTGCCCTAGGATCCTGCGGATGGTTGGATGACTAGACTAGAGGACTATTGCAGCTTTGATCTCGCTTCAGATGGTTTTTGGATAGCATGCGAGACACACCCTCCCTACCTAGATTGACGGGTAGCTTGATGATTAGTTCGATGTATCTTTTAGATAAACTTTATTTGGACTGCGTATATGTGCAGTCGATTGCATCATGACTTATGTATTATCTGTGGAACTCTGTGATGTTATTTATGATATTATTACTGTTGTGTTATGAATGAGTTTATTCCACCATGCTTGCAAAACAAATTTCACATCAAAACAACTCCCTTAACGGGATAAAACCATAAGGGCTAGTTAGGAAATTAGGATACTTACCTCATCAGCCTACACAGATGGCAAGCCGACGTCGGGCGTCAACCAGCAATGAAGAAACTCAAACACCCGACCTAAACACCCTGACCGGAGTCATGGCTACTCAAACCCAACTTCTGCAAGCCATCGCAAATAATCAAGGCAACCGTGGAGGATCAAGCTTTGGAGAATTCATGAGGACTAAGCCACCCACGTTCGCCACAGCTGAAGAACCTATGGATGCTGAGGATTGGTTAAGGATCATTGAGAAGAAGCTGACCCTTGTTCGAGTACGTGAAGCCGATAAAGTGATCTTTGCGGCGAACCAACTGGAAGGACCAGCCGGAGACTGGTGGGACACCTACAAAGAAGCTCGAGAAGAAGATGCTGGAGAACCAAGCTGGGAGGAATTCACTACAGCCTTCCGTGACAACTTCGTGCCTGCCGCTGTGATGCGAATGAAGAAGAATGAGTTTAGGAGACTACGACAAGGAAATACCACTATACAAGAGTACCTAAACCGTTTCACTCAACTGGCGCGTTACGCAACTAGAGATCTTGCCGACGAGGAGGAAAAGATCGACAAGTTCATCGAAGGCCTGAACGACGAGTTGCGTGGGCCCATGATTGGACAGGACCACGATAGTTTCCAGAGTTTAATCAATAAGGTCGTTAGACTGGAAAACGACCGGAAGGTTGTGGAGCACAATCGTAAGAGGAGGCTTGCCATGAACCGCCCGCCTCAGGTCGCACCCCAGTGTCCTAAAGGAACTACCTCATCAGGATGGAGACCAACGGTGGTAACAACCAATCGTCCTACCGCACCTAGCAACTTCCACAGGCTGGTTACCACTCAGACCCGAGCTCCTGCACCAAATCAGGCCACTACTGGATCAGTGAGGCTAGGAAGCTGTTTCAACTGTGGAGAGTACGGGCATTTCGCCAACAAGTGCCCCATCTAAACAAGACACCCATTCGCACCGGAGCTAATGCAACGGCTATTCACGGGACTGCTACCCCTGCTGCTGGACGAGGTCTATTCAGGACTCCGCAGACTAACAGGACCTCTACCAGATTTAGACGCGGGCAAGTGAACCACGTTCGAGCTGAAGAGGCCCAGGAGACCAGAGTGTACTGATGGGTATGTTTTCTATCAACTCCACTCCAGTTAAACTTCTCTTCGATTCAGGAGCATCGCATTCATTTATATCTTTGAAAGCAAGCCAACAACACAATTTGACCAGAGTTAAATTAAGGCAACCAATGTTAGTGCATTCACCTGGGGGTGAAATAACCGTGGATACAGCTTGCATTGACGTACCTATTCGCCTTAGGGATGTGGTGTTTCCCACCAACCTTATGGTGCTGATGCCTCAGACCCTTGATGTCATATTGGGTATAGATTGGTTAACAAAGAATAGGGGAGTAATAGACTGTAGACGTAGAGAAGTTACCCTGACCACACCCTAGGGATCGGATATGAGAGCAACCATGGATCAAGATCCTAGACTAACCGAACGTGCCGGAGGCATATTTACCATGCTACCCCTAAAAGGAATGCCCGTAGTGCAGCGATTCCCCGATGTGTTCCCAGAAGATTTACCTGGAATGCCACCAGATCGTGACATAGAGTTCATTATTGATCTGATACCCGGAACTGCCCCCATATCCAAGAGACCATATCGGATGCCGGTCAATGAGTTGTAGGAACTTAAAAAGCAAATTAGAGAGTTGCAAGAGAAGGGATTTGTATGTCCCAGTTCGTCACCTTGGGGAGCCCTAGTGTTATTCGTCAAGAAGAAGGATGGTAGCATGAGAATGTGTGTGGACTACCGCTCACTGAACGAAGTAACTATCAAGAACAAGTATCCACTACCACGGATTGATGATCTTTTCGATCAACTTAAAGGAGCTAAGGTGTTCTCTAAGATTGACCTTCGATCAGGATACCACCAATTGAAGATTAGGACCGGGGATATACCCAAGACCGCGTTCTCAACGCGCTATGGATTGTATGAGTTCACAGTAATGTCATTTGGTTTAACCAACGCCCCGGCGTACTTTATGAATCTTATGAATAAAGTGTTCACGGATTACTTGGACAAATTTGTGGTAGTATTCATCGATGATATTTTAATCTACTCCAAAGACGAGGAAGAGCATGCAGAGCACTTGCGATTGGTACTCGAGAAACTTCGGAAGCATAAATTATATGCAAAGTTTAGTAAATGTGAGTTCTGGTTAAAAGAAGTCACTTTTCTAGGCCACGTAATCTCAGCCGGTGGAGTGGCAGTGGATCCTGCTAAAGTTGAGGCCGTCACGGAATGGAAGGCACCCAAATCTGTGACTGAGATTCAGAGTTTTCTAGGTTTGGCCGGATACTATCGAAGGTTCATTGAAGGATTCTCTAAGATAGCCCGACCAATGACACAACTACTCAAGAAGGAAAAGAAGTTTGTGTGGTCAGAACAGTGCCAGGAAAGCTTTGAGCAGCTCAAAGAAAAGTTGACCTCTGCGCCTATTCTAGTTCTTCTCGACAATAGGAAAGACTTTGTTATATATTTTGATGCATCAAGGCAAGGACTAGGAGGATTACTGATGCAGGACGGAAAGGTTGTGGCCTATGCATCGCGACAACTGCGACCACACGAGGAAAATTACCCTACCCATGACCTAGAGCTAGCAGCCGTGGTTCATGCGCTAAAGATTTGGAGACACTATTTGATTGGAAACCATTGCGATATCTACACTGACCACAAGAGTCTAATGTATATTTTCACCCAGTCAGATCTCAACTTGAGGCAAAGGCGATGGTTGGAATTAATCAAGGACTATGATCTAGAGGTTCACTATCACCCAGGCAAAGCAAACGTTGTGGCCGACGCTTTGAGTCGTAAGAGCCATTGCAATCATCTGAGAATGGAAGGGATGGCTCCTGAGCTTAAAGAGGAAATAACCCAGCTAAACCTACATATAGTACCCCGTGGACAGATAAACACCCTGGACATTCAACCTCTTTTGAGAACCCAAATAGAAGAAGCTCAGAAGGACAACGAAGAAATCCAAGAGGTGAAGGAATGCCTAGCTGCAGGGTTTGCAAAGGAATTTTCGACCGATGAGAAAGATGTCTTATGGTATAAAAAGAGGATCTATGTACACGAACAGGGTGGACTGAGAGGATTAATCCTAAAGGAAGCTCATGAACCAGCATATTCATTGCACCCCGGAAGTACGAAAATGTACCAAGATCTGAAGGAAGGATACTGGTGGCCCAACATGAAGAGAGATGTGGCAGAATACGTAGCACTCTGTGACGTATGCCAGAAGGTGAAGGCTGAGCACCAGCGACCGGCGGGTTTGCTGCAACCCCTTAGGATTCTCGAGTGGAAATGGGATGAGATAGGTATGGATTTTATTGTTGGATCGCCCAAGACCGCAACAGGGTATGATTCCATTTGGGTGATCGTGGATCGACTCACCAAGACGGCGAGATTCATTCCCGTCAAGACCAATTATAGCGGTGCCAAGCTCGCCGAGTTATACATGACCAGGATAGTATGTCTTCATGGTGTGCCTAAGAGAATTATATCCGATCGAGGCACGCAGTTTACTTCGCATTTCTGGGAGAAAGTACATGAAGTCCTAGGAAGTTACCTTGCTTTTAGCACCGCTTATCATCCACAGACAGATGGCCAGACAGAGAGAACAAACCAGGTCTTGGAGGACGTGTTGAGAGCTTGTGCCTTGGATTTTAGCAAAGATTGGGAGAAATGTTTGCCCTACGCCGAATTCTCCTACAACAACAGTTTTCAAGCAAGCCTAAAGATGTCACCCAATGAGGCATTGTTTGGTCGACGATGTCGTACTCCACTAATGTGGTCCGAGACTAGAGAACGGGCGGTATTTGGACCTGACATTATCAAAGAGGCCAAAGAAAAGGTTCGCCTGATCCGTGAACGTCTAAAAGTGGCACAATCACGACAAAAGAGTTACGCTGACACCCGAAGAAGAAACCTGGAATTTAAGGAAGGAGATTATGTTTATCTGAAGGTTTCTCCGATGAGAGGCACAAAAAGGTTTAAGGTCAAAGGGAAATTAACACCAAGATATGTGGGACCTTTTCAAATCATGGCTAGACGAGGAGAAGTCGCATATCAGTTACAAGTACCAGAAAATATCGCCGATGTGCACCCAGTCTTCCACGTGTCTCAGTTAAAGAAGTGCTTACGAGTGCCGGAGGAACAAGCTCCGTTGGAAGAAATTCATATTAGCAATGATCTCACGTATCCAGAACACCCAGTCCGGATATTGGATGAAGCTGAAAAGAGGACTAGGACCAAAGTGTGGCGTATGTACAAGGTACAATGGAGTAATCACATTGAGGATGAAGCCACTTGGGAAAGCGAAGAATTCTTGAAGACGGAATACCAGCATCTATTCGAAAACCGGTAAGAAATCTCGGGACGAGATTTATTTAAGGCGGGTAGGTTTGTAACACCCTGAAAATTCGACCAACGAAATCAAACCCTAAAATTATGGGCCTTCAAAAAAATTTTAAATAAATTGCATCATGCCGATTTTATTCGCCTATTTCATTGGATTTTGATTTCGGAGTTCTTAGATCGCGAATAAAGAATAATTAATTAGGAATAAACCCTAAAATTAAATTGGCAAAATAAACAATTAGAATATAATTTAAAATAAAGATTTGGTGAGGATAGAAATAAATGAAATATTATTGCAACCATATTTGCATCAACTAAATTTAAGTGCGACGGAATAAGAATTAGCCCTAATATAAAAATTCAAATAAATTATAAAATATGGGTAATATTAATCTAGGGTGAATCCATTGGTTAGAATAACACAAATATTGAGTAAACTTCATTTATGCAAAAATTAGGATTTATAGAATAAAATTTATATAGGAAATAGGCTAAAATAGGGATAAATAGGAAAAGACACTATTCATTCAGGCATAGGTGTTTGATAAGGTTCCCTAGCCCTGCCCCCTCCTCTGCCGCGCGCGCCTGGCCACCCCGAGCCCCGCGCCACCGTCGCTGTCGCGTCGCCTGTCCTGCGCCGCCATCCCGTCGCCGCGTCGCGTGCCTACCGCCTCGCGCCCCGCGCCCTGCTGCGCGCTCGCCGCTGCCGCGCCGCCGTCCCGTCGCCGTCGCTGTCACTGTCGCCGTCACCGTCCCGTCGCCGCGCGCCCGTCCCCTCGTTGCCTCGAGCCCCGCTCCGCCGTCGCCGCGCGTCGCCGTCGCCTCGAGCCCCGCTCCGCCGTCGCTGTCGCGTCGCCCGTTGCCGTCGCATCGCCCGTCCCGTCACCGCGCGCCCGTGCCCTCGCCGCCTCGCGCCCCGCGCCGTCGTCCCAAGCCCCGTGCGCCGCTGTCGCGTCGCCATTAAGCCGGCCACCTCTTCCCTCTCTCTTTCCCCCCTCTCCCCTATAAAAACCCCACCCCTCTCCATTCTCCCCACTCCATTTCCCTCCTTCTCCCCTCTTCTCTCTCCACCGCGCCGTCGCTCTCGTGCCACCGCGCCGCCGCCTTCGTGCCGCCGCACCGCCGCCCTCGGTGCCGCCGCGCCGCGCCGTGTGCCGCGCCGAGCATTGCCTCGCCGTCGCCGCCGCCGCCATCGGTAAGCCGCCACCCTTCCCCGTTCCGCCGCCGTCGCCGCCCCGGTTATCACGCCCGGAAATTCACTAGTAATTTCCGAACTAATTTGTGCATAAAATCCTCGTTCAGGAATCAGCCGAGGTACACAAACTGACAATTTAATATACAAATCTATCATAATAATAACGTTACATACTTACAAAAGAAAAGGAAAAACAGCAGCGGAATTAACGGTCTAGCGATGGCTTCAGCTCCACTCCCACAAGCAACTCAACTGGGGTATAAGCCAAACGTCTTCTCCTTCTGGATCCTTTTTCTTCAACTGAGGTTGATTGATTATTGCAAGAATGAGCATATGACATACTCAACAAGCCACACAGCAAATATGCAAGTGCACAAGGATACCAAAGGATGGCATAATATAGGCTCATTGCAAAAGCAGCATTTAGCAAAACATTTCAGAGAAGTAAAACAGTGGAGTAATTAATCAGAAATTTTAATCAACACTGAACAGCACACCCATGCTGCACAGGCCCAACCATCCTGAACAACCATACCCGGCTGTACAGATCTAACTCCAAACCAGGAGCTAAGCAAATTATTACCAGGTATAACATCCATAATTATTGTGAGAGGTGTGAGACTAATCACGAAAAACATTGCTCAACTCGCCCATAACCGCGAGCACGGCTATTCGAATAGTTTTACTCTGGCCAGAGGTGTACCACTGTACCCACAAGACACAGCCTCAACATCATGTCTACCATGCGTCGCGATACTGGAAAGTACCCGAATAGAGGCTGTAACAATACCCCCTGCACAACACAACTCATCACAGTGCACCATTCCTGGATCATAATCACCCCCTCAAAAACCAGAGGCATGGACTCCCCAGCGACCCCCACGGACTTCTCGCCGCTTCTCAGTCTGGTGCCCCGCAATGAACCATGCTATACAAAAGGTAAAGCCGTTGCCCACGCTGGCTTGTGGTTGGCACGGTTAATGTCTCACAACAGTAGCTCGCGAACCGGTCCTTAATTGCCATGAGCACGACCTTCAAAACCATGTGCTCACAACCCACCATTGTCAAGTTTTAGTTATCAATTAATTATCATAACACGATTAACCATCGTGAGCTACCATTAAATATAACCATAAGTGATAGTGTAACATTAGTTATCCCAATTATGTGATAATGTTTCTAAGCATGGCTAAGCAATTATCTATATATAGCATTTAGCTGAACCAAACCAATATATAAGGTTCTAGCTAATCAAATTATAACCCATAGGAAAATAAAGTCATCTTCGGCCATTAATTAATTGGGAAAGGCTCACCACTCGATGACATTCGAAAATAATGCATAAGTTGAAATCAAACAATAGCTTTAAACGGGTTCAACATGCTCAAAGGATTGTTTGGGATCTGTGTGACTTGCCTTGATCTTCCGCAAACACTTCTGAACCTTCCTCAACGAAAACGCTCTCCTCCGGAACGTCGGAAACTAAAGCGAAAGAACAAAATCAACAAAACAGTACAAAAACAAGCATAAACAGTACATGTGGATATTTTTAACATGTAGATCATGATTTTAGATGAATTTAGCAACTTGAACCACTCGAATCCGAGTTACGATGATTTAGTTATGAATTTCCGAAGTTTAATCTACTAGAAAAAAAACTGAAAAAGAGGAGATGATGACGTCATGATGACGTCATCGACGGCAGCCACGGCACGGGTGGTGACCTCGCCGGAGCTAGGGCGGCCGGCTGCGGATTTGGAAGGCATGCACACGTAGAGAACGACGAGACGAACGCAACGGTGCTCACCAACAAGTCTAACGATGGACGACGATGGCCGGCGGCGAGATGAACGGCGGCGGCGGCTCGGACCTCACCGGCGGCGAAGCTCCGGTGGTCTGTGGCTAAGGGGGACGGGCGGCCAGGCTTCCCCTCACCACGGCGCACCTCTTGGTGGCGGCGGCAAGCGGCGGCGACGTCAGAGGCGGCGGCGCGATGGCTACGAGGCACGAGAGAGGACGGAAGATGGGGCAAACGAAAGAGGAGGACTAGGCGGTCCTATTTATAGCCTTGAATTGAAGAGATCGGACTCCTCCCGCAAGAAATCGATCCGGGAAATCAAAAACTCGGTTTTGAAGATAAACTCGAAAACGAGTTCGATTCGGATAAGATACTCAACGATTAGCTCCGATTTTTGGGGGTAAAGATAGAGGAGAACGAGAGGATCAAAACCCCTCAAACAATCGGAAGAAAAGGGGAGAGATTGAGGAGGAAATGGCGCGGCAAAGCGGCTTGGCATGGCAGCCAACTCGGCTCGGCCGGCGGCTGGAGCTTGAAGACGCACTGTAGCGATAGGGAGGTAAACTAGACTTCTTGCCGGGCTTTTCTTTTCTCAGCCTGATTAGAAGAGGGAGCAAAACCGGACTTTGGCTGAGAGAAGAAGAGAGGATGCAGGCTCGGGTTGGGCTGGCGGAAGAGAGAGGAAGGAAAGGAATGGGCCGGATTCAGCCCAAGACAAGGGAGGAGAATTTTTATTACTTTTCCAATTAAAATAATCACTTAAATGATCTTTGAATTGTTAAAAATACTTATATTGCTCAAATAATTTCAAGAAAAATCTTGAAAATACTTGGACCCTCAAAGTACTTAAAAAAATTACAATCAGACCATTTAATGATTAATTTAATATGTGGATAATTACTGAAATGTTCTTTGTAAGATTAAAATTAGGAATTGAGCTCCGAAAAATCTGAGAAAATTCCAGAGAGTATAATTAACCATGGAGAATTTAATAAAAATTAAATCCATCCATGCCTTATATTTAGGAAATTTTATTTCCCACATTTAACTTCACTTGTAAATTAATGAACATTTAATATAAATTCTAATAATAATTTATTAAATAATTTATAAATCCTGAAACAAAAATCAGGATGTGACACCGGTAGCATGAGCCGAGAGAGAGGGGGGAGGAAAGAAGCCAGGGGGAGGAGAGAAAAAGAAAAGAAAGAAAAGAGAGAAAAATAAAAGAAAGAGGAGCGAAAAAAGAAAAGAAAGAAAAGAGAGAAAAAGAAGAGAAAGAAAGAGAGGAAAAGAAAAGAAAGAGAAGATGAGAGAAATAGAATAAAAAAAGAATATAAATAAATAGAAATTAGAGGGAGACTAAGGAGGTTTAGAAAATTTAGAATAATTAGATATTAATTATAGATTATTTATAGTCATAGAATTGCAAAGTTTAAAATGAAAATAGATTATTTTCAGTAATCTCTATAAGTAACTCACTCGCGGAGATAATCGGATTTAGTTACTAAGAATTGTATTCTTCGTTGAATTTTTAATGGAGACACTTCTAAATCACAAAATGACTTAGGATTAAATGACCTTAAAATTGGAATAGCGTGGTTTTGCAAACTTTGTAATCAATATAGAAAGATCGATTCGCGTTCGACTGTTATTTGAAGTTTATTTGGATTTTATTTGAATTCAAATCATTCTTCGCACGTAATTTTAGAGCCCGAGAGAGTTGCGGATCCGAGCGAGGGTCAAGACCCGCAGGACTACGAGCAAGGCAAGTCATCACTATTCTTTGAACACGTTGATCCCATTTACAAAATTATTTTGTTTACAAATAAAATTGCATGCAATAATGAACATCCTACTTGTGATTATGCCATGCCTTGATTATTGTTTACCTTAAATCCTTGTAACCATGATTTACGTATAAGTCCCTAGTCAACTATGACAAATGCTTAGAAATGCTACTCTAGATTTATGCATACACATATTTATCAAATGCTATATGCTTGGGCAATTACCTTTGGGAAGGTAATTGAGATGCGGCATGTGGACACATGAGCGCCACATTGCCATGATATTGATGACATGATTTGTGAAAGGAAAATAAAACTAAACAAATGTTTTCGACTGGGGCGGATGGAAGATTTGGGTGGTATCCGGAAAGGGCTAGTGCCGTCCCTGGTCAATTAAGGACCGAGCCATGAAGTTAAGCATGAAACGACCCCCGTACAACCATACTTCTCGAATGGGTATAGACCTAGCGGATTAGATAGCCGAGCGGAGGCAGTATCCATGCATAGTGGTTTCTCATTGAGTGAGGCAGGTGTGCTACAGTGGGACAGCCATTGAGGTAGGGCCGAGAGTCGTGCCCTACATCGGTGTCGCCATTGGTAGGACTGCCATGAGTGTGTGAGAGAGAGAACTTAACTTGAACCATAATTTAATATGTGTGTGAGACTTCTCTTTCCCGGGAGCGCCAGAACTCCTCTCACTGCTAGAAACATGGACGCCTAGAGTGCATGAGGATTTAAGTTCATGGAGCGGGTACTGCCAATGCGAGGTTATCGAAAAGCTTTGCCGTGACGCGTCTCATGTGTTGGACGAGGCTCATGTGTTGGGCAGTTGCGGAGTGCGGGTAAAGTGTACATCCACTGCAGTGTGAGTAAACCAAATCTATTCGAATAGCCGTGCTCGCGGTTATTGAGCACCGGGACGTGTATTACACTTGGCTAGACTCTAAATTCTTAACTTGTGTGGGATGGGATATTGCATGATGATTTTTATGCTGTTGGAGCCACTTCCTGAGAGGCGGGAAGGTGAACGTCCTCAGAAAACCATGACGACTCAATAGCGGGAAGCTATCCTTGGGATCACAATGGATGGTAGACAGAACCGTCGTTGTTTAAATGTGAACACTGGTACTAAAATTTGATCAGTCAATGCTAGGTCTTAGGCTTGTGAAAAGAATTACAAAACTAGCTTTGTGCAAAGAACCATAGCCATCCTTTGAATACCCCTATCATGTGCATTGTTGCTGTGATGGCTTGCTGAGTACGGTTGGTACTCACCCTTGCAATATATAAACTTAATCAGAGGCCGGAGATGAAGCTTCGGAGGATCCCTACGCGTACTACCAGGAGGGTGATGAAGACGATGGCACTCAGTAGGTCTTAGTTACGGTCGTTGCCTGTGGCAATGGCGTGCCGCTGCCTTAACTCCGCTGCCTTATCCACTTCTGCTTTTGGAATGTATTCCGGACCGCTCGGTCCGATGATCTAAGACTATGCCTGCGGGCTTATGATGTAATAATTCGCACTAAACTCTCATGTATGTGCATTTGGTATTTCAGCTATGAACTCGTGTGTACCAGACTACTTGATCCAGGGAAATGGTACTGTTTACACGATTGATTCCTGTTATAAAAACGGGGGTCCACAGAACTGAATCGGCAAGAAGAGGAGCGATCTCTAAGAACTCAAGAACGGGGGAGAGAAAAGAACTGTCCGGAAGAGGAGTGGGTGGCGATAACTACGGCGGTTTTGATGTGACTAATCTCTGAAGATTCGCTGCCATGGACACTGTGACTGACAAAAAAAATTAAAAAATACGGGCATGCATTTAATGACCACCGATCACTTGAGAGTTAAAAAGTAACTCAATTTAACGACCAATGCCATGTGCCCCACCGCGCAGTGACGCGCAAACGAGTTAAAAAAAACTGCCCTCGTGCCAACACGCAATGGAGTTGCATGTGTTCAGACGGAGTTAACGAATACCTCACCGGAACGAGCACGACGAATGCCCCCCCACACGCACCTTGTCGCACCACATGAGTTAAAATATAACCCGAAAAAACAGGTAACTCGTGTGACACCGTCGATACGTGCCATGTACTGATGAGTTGAAAAATGACTGGCTTCTTAATCTCACTCACGCATGCATGCCCGCTCTTTAGTTAAAAGATAACACATGGCGTTATGTGGGCGCGGGCATGGTCATAAGTTAACAAATGACTCATGAAAGTTGGGCGCGGGTGGGATGTGAGATAATGTGGTGCTGTGGTGGGTGCGGGGTGGACGCGGTATTCTCATAAGTTATCAAATGACTCAAAAATGGTTGGCGCAGGCGGGATGTGAGGAATGTGGGGTAGGGTAGGGAGGTGTTGTGTGAGGCGCCATCTAATACGTGGCGCCTACGATATATATATATATATATATATATATATATATATATATGAACCTTGGTTCATATGCACCTCACTCATTTGTGTGACATGTGTACACATTATAATCACTGTAAGATGTACCTATCTAGCTTTGTATCCTTATAGTGGGAGCAGGGGTTGGTACATGATCTAATTGCCAAGACCAAAATGCACTTGAAGTAGTACTCCACTCATATTGGACAATGATGACTCATCACTCACTCACAATTCTCTGTTGACCCATGCGCATGGTAGTGCTATAAGGTACAAATCACTTGATTAAGTCATATCATTAATAACCGTTGTTAGCACTTAATTGGCTAAGTATCTGTTTATGTTTCGGCATTTCACCTCAAATAATTTCTTTTGGTGATTTTGATTTCTCATGAGTTCTCATAATGTTTTGCGATACATCAATTTGTTTAACAAAAAAAATGTCAACCCGTGTATATAACAAATCAACATTTCATTTTGTAACTGTCATTTTTTGGTGAATGGAGATATACTGTTCTTGTAAATGTAGATATATAGATATGTTGAATTTTTTTTGTATGTAGATATATAGATCAAACTTTCTTTTTGTAAAATGTTATTATGGTAAATTGACATGTATTATTTCTATATTACAGGTACATCATTTAATGTAAATCTAGCTATATGTCATTATTTCGAATATGTATGACATTTCATATGAATTTGAAATGTGTATAAAATTTAAAATGCACCACAAAAGTATCATGTGAGTTGTCCCGGACCTCTTTATTGGAGTAATGTACACGTGGCATAATCTTATAATTCATATTATCTTATATATGCACGTTAGATTTTTATTCAAAAATGATATAGCTGCAAATTTTCTCCTGCCAACTGCCATAATATCCTTCCTTCGGTGGATCTTAGCAGAGGTATTATTTACAAATTTCATTTGGTAAAAGATCAATTTATTAGGTAAATGTTAATTATGTAGTTATAGAAAAAAGTATGGGTACTTATTTCGGAAAAAAAAATGTAGCATGCACAGTTACACACCGTGGGATGAAGAACTTAAAACAACACTAAGAAAAAAAAAGTAATATTAACTGTGTTTAGCATGAAAGAGAGCTATAATTTAGCCCAGGGGTAAAGTTGGAAGATTAGAAAGTGAGGTCAAGAGCAAGTACACAGCAAGCCTTCACAAGTACAGAGCAATGAATATTTAGGTAGCACACATCTTAAAGCACACCAACGTTCCAGATTTAAGGTGAAGTGAACCTTGGTTCACATATATAGGTAAATTATGTGGTGCTCCATGAAGTATGGGCTCCAATTGTATCCACCATTTATCTGCTTTAGGATCCGTGCTACTCAAAACAGCATATTATAGATATATTAGCGGGTTAAACCCGATTAGAGATGCAAGATCCAGCTTTCCATTTGTAATATACGTGCATGGTTCGCGCACAGCTAGCTGTTTCCATATAAGCTTGCATGCATATACTTTCCAAATGTATACGTGCATGATTTGCGCCCAGCTAGCTAGCTGTTTCCATATAAGCTTGCATGCGTCAACTTTCCAAATGAATATGATCGTGATCGCATGAACACAATTTATTTCCAAATTATATGTACATAATCAAACCCAATAATTTCGATGTAATTGCTTTATTTTCATCCATACTATTAATACTTTTCTATTTCTAGTGTATATATATATACGGGCAGCGATGTCATTCCATCTTTTACACACTCCAATTTCATATCTCCACGCCGTTACACCGCCGGACATCGACAATCTTCTTCGATGCAACCGTTGGTTGTCCACGAGCATCGTTGCTGACGACGTTCGTCCGTGACCTTCGTCGTTGCAACTAGTCCTCGGCAACATTCGTCGCGAAGCTATTGCACCACCGGATATGCAATAGCTTCTTCGTCGCAGGCTGCTGATCGTCGTCCGCGAGATTTGTCTTTGACATCGTACGTCCGCGAGCTTCTTCTTCCCAACCAGGCCTCCACAATCTTCGTTGTCAAGCTGTTACGCTGCCAGATATCCGTGAGCTTCTTCGTTGCCGCCGCTGGTCGTCTGCGAGCTTTGCCGCAGCCACTGGTTGTCCGCGCCTTTCGTCCGCAAGCTCGTTCGTCGGCCCAATACGTCGTTGGTTTTGTTCATGGATAAGGATTTTTTTTTTCCAAATCCAATATTTGGGTATATATACTGTTTCAAATTTTGGTTCGAATTTTGTTAGGTCCGCCAGGATCTAATGCACTTCCAAAATTATTTTTCATGCTACGGTATTTATTTCTGTGTTCTCATACCCAATATTTGGGTATGTGTACTTCCAGAATTATTTTTCATGCTCCGGGATTTTTTTTTGTTCATACTCAATATTTGGGTATATGTACATGTTTACGTGCAAATTGGGTACGTACCCAATATTTGGGTATATATATTCAATATTTGGGTATATGTTCGATATTTGGATACATACACGTAAAATTGGATATATACAAAATATTTGGGTATATACCCTGATGAGAAGTATATATACACAAGTCTTTAAATGGGTTATATACCCAATAATAAGAGTCATGGTGCGTCACACATACTCTATACCAGTATAATATTATGGAGATGGTCCCACATACTCGACGTGCATATATAGCAAAAGAAATAAGGTACGGTATAGAATTTAAACAAACATTTTTTTTTTGGAAAACACATGGGTGTACCTAAAATATAGGTACATGATTCCTGGAATATATGTCACGTAAAATTAATTTGTTCACCAAACACAACCAATTTGTTTTAGATATGTTGACACGATTATACTCTGGAATACATGCGTATGTCGTGTACCCAAAGTCACGAAGAAAATTATTATTTCAGATACGTTCACACGAATTGACTGAGTATATTTACCTTCCTTTCATTAAAAAAAATACTATAAAAAAGTTTCATTTATAACCTTTTCACACTATATACGGAAATAAATGACATACTCAATCGTGTGCATGTGATTAAACATCATTACCATCCATAATTAATTACGCCTATGAATCCGGTACCTTTTCATCTAAGTATATACAAATTCCATATATCATAAACTATTAATGGGCAGACCTGTTAATATCATACCCACATCAACTAGTTTGATCAGGATCAAATCTAACGGTGATTATAATTGGAGCCCATATACCATGGTGCCCCAAATGGGCTATATATATAGGAAAACTAGAAACTACTATCAGGAGTAGCTACTCCCTCCCTATCCTCCCTCAATTCGATCGCTAGCACTAGATAATGCTAATGACTGTTAACGGGTCTAATGAATTGAATACTCCCACCCGTTTTTATTTTTCTCGGTGGTTAACTTATCTTCTACAGCAGATTCAAAAATTGAACATAGCCTCCCTAGTTTGTTGTATATATGAGATTTGATCGGAGACGAGCTAACAAGAGATATATCCGGGTGGTTTTTTCGCACTTATGTTTGTTTATCCACAGCGAGAAAGCAGGATATTTCTCCCATCATGAAGGAAGAGCAGAACATTATCTATCTAAAATCGTTCTCTGCGTTTGGATGGTTCATAACCGAACTGAGCTCAGATTAGTAGCCTCACCGGTGGCTGTGTTGCAGATAACGATGAAAGCTCTAGCATATAGAGAATTCCAGTTCTAAGGTTTGCTGCTTATTTTCCATCTTTTGGATTCTTTTCTTGATCGTTTCTATTCCTAATTCGTTTTCTTTATACTCCCTCGGTTTCGTTTTATTTGACGTCGCTAAGTCAATCCGAAATCATTCTTTTTATTTGACGCTGTAGTTCAGTCATACTGCTGGTTTCCATCTTTGCCCTCCTCCTCGCCCTGATTCCTCAAATCCGGCCGCCGCCGCCGCCGCGAGGGATGCCGGCCTCGCCTGCGCGATATCCGCTGAGGCCAGCGCCGTGCTGGCCGTCATGCGCCGCAGCCTCCGCCACCCGCGCGCCGTAGCCGACGACGCCACGGCGGACCACCCGCTCGTCTCCTCCCTCAAGGCGCTGCGCCGCCTCGTCTTCTCCCCCGCCGCCGTGCTGCGGCCCTTCCTCTACGCGGTCCACTCCGAGGACTCCGGCGCCGCGGTCACCTCGGCGTCGCTGGCCGCTCTCCACGAGGTGATGGCGCTCATGGGTCCGTCCCTCACGAGCGCCGCGCTGCGTGAATGGGCCTGTCGCCAGCTGCCGGTTCGAGGCCGGGGCTGAGGCCGCCGCCGAGGAGGCCGTGCTGATGCGGATGCTGCAGTCGCTGCTCGCCTGCCTGCGCGCACCCGCCGCCACCGCCCTCGGGAACCAGCACGTCTGCACTGCCGTCAACACGTGCATCCGTGTCGTCCACCAGGCCGGCGCCAAGGGCGAGCTCCTGCAGCGATTCTCGCGGCACGCCATGCACGAGCTCATCCGATGTGTCTTTGCCCGCAACCGGCGAGGAGGAGAAGATACGCTCCTGGTGCCCTGGTGTGGTTTCTGTTCTTTGTTTGTTGTTCGTCGACAAATTATCAACTTCACCTAAATCCTTTTCAGACGATTTTTTCTCTTCTTTTTCCAGGAACATGTTCTTGATTTCTGATTGCAGTTCATTTTGGGTTACCTGGATAACTGCAACTGCAATTCAGTGCTATGAAGTCACAATAATCCCAACCTCCCTTCAGAACAGAGCAAGTCCTGAGACTGAAAATGTGTTCAACGATGCCTTTTGGGAGAGCCTGGATGCTGTTGTCAATGCGTTGGACAATGTTGGACAATGGAATCTGGAACTCTTGGTGCTAAATGTAACACACAGATGGTGATACCTCACCTAACACAGAACTTTTGGTAGAAATTTGAGATGTGAGCATGCCTATTTGAGCATTTGTGTAGTGCCAAATTGTTTGGTAGAAATTTTGGAGTAGTTTTCAATAGAATCCTGTGAGCTTGAAAATTTTGTATTGTGTAAGTAAGACAATTTGGAATTGTGTCTGTAATATCAATTGGAATAATGGCAATATGAATGGCTGAATAATGTCAATTGGAAGAAATCATATACTGTATCTGTAGTCTGTCTGTATTGTCAGTTACAAATTACAAATTGGAATACTGAATGTTGAATGCACATGAACTAAGATTTTTTACACAATCCAACTTTTTTTCTCCAAATATAACAAGGTCAGAAATAAGCATCAGTAGTCACCGATCCGGAATCAAGAATCAAGAATCCCAGCTCACACAGCAAGCAGGAGTATATGGAACAAGAGACAGTGGAGAATCATGCAGAACAAGAGACAGTAGTGAACAAGAGACAGTGACATGTTCATATCAACAACAGCACCAGCAATTGCTAATCTGGATAGTGTTTCAGATTAGCAATTTCAATTACCAAAAAGCAATCTGAAGCACAATTTTGGCAACGAATAAATGATCAGCACATGAGTAAAATTGGGTAGTCACTGAGCTCAACATTCACTGAGTACCAGGGAGTACAATGTAGAGTAGCACAATATGTTAAGCTAGAATACTTAGGTATAATCCAAGAATAAATTACTCTTAGAATAAATTACACATGAAGGAGACTTGAACACATGTTTATTTTTCCTCTATCATTCTTCTCCCACTGATTCTCCCTCTCCTTGCCTGTAGAGAAAAGACACCGATAATATGTGATCAATACACATCAAGCATTTGGTCAGAAGACTTTACAGTCTAAGTTTTAACAAACAATGCTAGGGAGCATAAAGTGTAACATTGCTGATTTCATATGCTCAGGATTGTTACAGCAGGTGGATTTAGGGAACTCCAAATAGCAGAGAGAACTCAAATTTGCCGCATTCTGTACCTTCCTGATCACAAGAACACAGTCCAACATACAAGCTCTGAAACTTTGAAGCAAGGCATATGAACAAACAGCAACCAAATAATACTAGTCCTATGAACTTCATAATACACACTGAATAAATGAACAAAGATGGCATTAATGAGCAAGCCACGGAGCACAGAAAACTCTGCATAAAAAAAAGAGTAAAGTCCATCACCGGTCCCTAAACTTGTACCGTTGTGTCATCCCGGTCCATAAACTCGCAAATCGACTGTTCAGGTCCTCAAACTTGTTCGACTATGTCATCCCGGTCCCTAAACTTGCAGATCACTCGTTTAGGTTCTCCAACTTGTTCAGTTGTATCACCCCGGTCCCTAAACAGGACGGTCTAAAAACTTTATATAAAAAATAATTCATAACATTTTCATGTGAACTCTAATGAAGACAAACTTTATATCAAAATTGTAGCCCTCGACGCGACCTACAACTTTGTAGTTGAAAAGTTTTTGAATTAAAACTGTATAGGGTCCCAAAATATTGTTGCATGTTTATAGATTTTGAAATTATAATTTTAAAATTACATTTTGGGACAAAAAAATGACTTAAAATAAAAAAAATTCAACTAAAAATTTGTAGATCGCGTCGAGGGCTACAAGTTTGATATAAAGTTTGTCTTCATTAGAGTTCACATGAAAAAGTTATGAATTATTTTTAAATATAAAGTCTTTAGACCGTCCTATTTGACCCAGATGATATTCAAATCCAAGTTTGGAGACCGTGGTGACACAACTAAACAAGTTGAAGGATCTAAACGAGTGATCTGCAAGTTTAGAGACCTGGATGACATAGTCGAACAAGTTTGAGGACCTGAACGGTTGATTTGCGAGTTTAGGGACCGGGATGACACAGCGGTACAAGTTTAGGGACCGGTGATGGACTTTACTCTAAAAAAAAAGAAGTACCTTCCGGCGGCTCAGGACAATGGTGCTGCCGGCGGCTCCGGCAAGGAGGGGTGGCGGCGACGGCTCCGACGAGTATGGGTGGCGGCAGCGTCTTGGGGGTGAGCCCCGGCGGCTGGCATGGCGGCCGGCGTTTCCGCCTCTTTCTTTCCGCGGCGGCGGCTTGATGTTGCGGCTTGACGAGGAGAAGGCACAGGAGCACGGTGCTTGGAGCAGGAGGGCCTCGCCGGCGTCTTGGGGTGAGCCTCGGTGGTTGGCGCGGCGGCCAGCGTTTCCGACCTGGGAGAGCTCGAGGAAGGAGGCGTCGGGGTCAAGCAGGCCCGGCGGGATGGGATGGCAAAAACGAGAGGGAGGGGATCCCGGCGGGTGGCGGCGTGCACGCCCGCACCTGGGAGACACGGGCGCGGAGGTCGGAGAGGAGGCCGCCCACCGCGGCGGCATGTCGGAGGCCGGTCGATTTTTGGGGATTCCTCCTGCGCCGATGAGGAGAAGACACAGGGGCAAATATGTAATTTCACAGCTTCCTTAATTTTGACAAAGATGTCGGAAACGTCAAATAAAACGAAACGGAGGGAGTATTTTGCATTGGCAGTCCTGCAGCAGGTGCGAATGTATCAGGTGGTGGTGGCTCTCGTTTATGTTTTTACCAGAAACGATCACGCTGGACGATAAGAAGTCATGTTCTGCTCCCAGTTCTGCCGTTCGCCATGTTCTGCTACATCTCTAAACCCAAATACAAACACAAGCAGAAACTACCAAATCTGCCACATGTTCTGCTCCTCAGAAATCAGAGAGCAGATCATGCTATGCTCCAAAGCAGTGCATGTCCATCTCTAAACCAAAAAAAGAAGTGATGTTCTGCTCCCAGTTCTGTGCCATGATCTGCTACATCTCTAAACCCAAATACAAACACAAGCAGAAACTATGATCCATGTTCTGCTACATCCGCAGAAGAAGCAGAAGAACTTGTACTGCTCCAATTCACGGATTTGTCCGACACCACAGACTCGAGGCATATTCTGCTCTCAGTTCACACGACAGTCAGCAACTACGAAAAAAAGGATGGGGCATAGCGGACAAAGATGACAACAGAGAATTTGGATAACACAATAAGCTAAAATAGCCCAAAAAAAACAAAGGAAAACTTCTTATTTTTATTTCAAGCAGAAGTTACAGAAAACTCAACTCAAATATTAGTCGCGTTTCTCTCATAGAAAATATCATAAAAGAGTATAGATAGTTCGTACGACTAATCAACGATCATGCAGAAAGCAATCCATTATTCCATATGATCTGCTCATTAAACAACTGGCTAAATGTTCTCCTTGGTTACATGTTCGATCGGAACAACTTCTGCGGTGCCGGGGGTGCTCCGCAACTTCTGAAATTCATGTTGCAAGCTGCGTGACTATTTCTGGAAATGGATGTCATATCTCTGGAGAGAGCGATTCATCACTTCACTCCTGTCACCAGTAGCCATGCAATGCACAGTTGCACAAAACCATTCCTGACCAAAGAACGCAACACACAGTCAGAACCAAACACACAAACAAGAGGAAAATTATAAAGAGCACATCAACCAATTCGAATCTTCGATATGTACCAATCAGTTGATGAGTTCTGCACACATTCATGTCCATTCAACAGACCTCCGTCCTCCCGCACCGCCCGCTTGTGCTGAGCAAAAGAACTCGTTGGCAAGGATCAGCCTTTCGCCACCGCCGGCTTCTGCTGCATGTCACCACTCGCCGAGATGCCGACGCGGTTCCACCTTCTTCCACCGTCGGCTTGTGGTGCTCGTCTGAACTCGCCGGCGAGGATTCACCAACGGCTATTGCCGCCTTCTGCATGCGACATCATGTGTCGACGAGGTTCCGCCTTCTGTCGCCGCGGAAGGCGAAGCAACAGAACTCGCCGACGAGTTTCTGCCCTCTACCCCAAAAAGATTCTGCTCCATCAAATTTCTGCAGAACTGATCTGCTTCTGCTCACAAATTCCTCCTCTTCTGACCTACCTCGCCGCCGTTTTAAATAGATATCCCGGTAACAACCTCAACACTTCCCTGATCAAACGGCCTTGCATGCGTGCGGATTAACAAGCCTTGCATGCAGAACTTTCAAATGGCCTTGCATGCAGAACATAGCGCCACGAAAACCGCGCAGTGAACATATTTTTGCAAAATAAGAAAAATCAATATTTGATTTTCTGCCACGGTGGGTTAGTGGATACCTTCTCTCCTAACGTGAGTGGGGCGAGACTCAAAGCCCGATAGGAGGTGGACAGGTGTTGGATGGCTACTATAGGAGTAGCTACTCCCAGTAGTGTGTGTGTATATATATATATATATATATAGGACACTCGTATGGGGCACCATGGTGCCCAGGCACCATGGTATCAAATGCACAAAATCACTCAAATTTTTTAAAATTTTCAAATTGTGAGTATATACCTAGTTATAATAATTCGATTCATACCTATACCTATCAACAAAACAACTCAAATTTAACTTTATTTCACAATCCATGATTACATATCTAACTAATTATATGTATGGATGCTATATACCTAGAATCAAAATCTAACAAAAACAAGTTCAAATTCAGTTCAAACTTGCTTTGAACTAGTTAGTAAAGTAGTTAATGTTAATATCTAAGTAATTGAAAAAGTTTCATACTCATTTGAATTGGGTATATACTCAATTTCAACAATGGTGCCCGGGCACCATGGAGCACCAAACAAATTTAATATATATATATATATATATATATATATATATATATATATATATATATATATATATATATATATATATATATATATATATATATGTATGTATGTATGTATGTATATATATATATGTATATATAGGACACTCATATAGGGCACCATGGTGTGTGTGTGTATATATATAAAAAGAGGTGTTGCCGAAATTTCTTTGTTTTGGCACTTTTATAGGTTTCTTTAGTGGCATCCTAGGCTTGTGGATATTTCTGGGATATTACACGTCAAGAAGAATGAGCCGATGCTATCTGCTGCGGCCTACTTCTGGTCAAATACACTCAATTGTTTCTTATTCTGGCAAGGCCCCATGACTCCATCGTTGTTACATGTCAAGATGCTAACAAGTCTGAATGTCACGACTTCCGTCAACCCCTTCAAACTGGACATTAAGTGTAAAACAGATCCATGGAGGTTGGAAAGGATACATAGCAGAATATCAAGGCACATGATCTGTTTCCTTAAGGGAACATGTTGCATTCCTGGCCATGTGGTTAGAAAGAGATGTATTATGTGGTTCAACCTATGGGCCAACTGCAAACTATCAGCACTTTGCTCAATTTTTGGTTTAGAAGAAGCATATTCCTCTAAGGAAATATCTGCTTGGCTCAGTTTATCGAATGCTTCACTCTGTTGCTTGCAATATTTAGAAGATAAAGTAATCAATTATGGAGGTCCTTGGTGGTTCATGCAGCTGTGGATTAACATGTACACAAGGCCATCATTAGCTTTGTCAGCTTTCCCAACAACTTATACTGATGATGAAGATGTCAGCACAAGAAGGTGCATGTCCTTTGGGGAAGCTGCCATTGTGTATCCTAGAGAAAATTAATCAATTGAGGGCTTCAAAGATTGGTTCTTCAGATTCTATGATGGATGTGTGTTAACACTGGAATTTTGCATCAGATTCAGAGAAGGAAGGAGATCGAGGTAGATTTGGTGTGGATTCGAGTTTATCTCCAAGTCGGACTGTGCATCAGCTGAGTATCGTATCGGCTAAAAAGTGGACAAAGGCTTGATTTGGCCGATATGGCAAACAGCCGATACAGATAACTTGGGGTCAACATGGGCCTAGATTAAGATAACCGTCATTCCCAAACAATTCCCAAACAGAGATAGAGCTCAATTAAGGTAATTGTATCTATTGATTAGGATAGTTATAGTCTTGTTTGTATTTTATCTTTAGAAAGGTTCGAGTCGTGTCCATAATGGACTAAGTTTGTACTCGGGTATAAATATGAACCTCATAACATTGTAATACAGGAGACAATCCAATACAACTTCAGCGCATCGCCACCCTTTTCGCTTTTACTTTTCGACGAGTTCGCTTCGCAAGAGGTAACCCATCTCGATGGCTTGTGCTATCGGGGCTACTATGTCGTTTTAGATATTTTAGTCCTTATATCGTGACCATCTTTATTATATGTCTCTGCTAATCTAGTCTTAGCATATCAATTTAGCTCTATTGGCTGCTTCTCACTTTAGGGTTTCTGCCGGTATCTGCTAAATCGTATTGCTAGATTAGATTAGCTTAGACATCTACCACCCTAAAAATTCAGTCAATGGCTTGATTGTCTAGATATCATGTTTCTTTTCATACTAAGTGTTGCATCAATACATTCGATGTACTAAGTCGTGTTTCGAACCATAATCTCTAGCCTGCTTCTTGATTGTTAGTAAGGATAGTATTGGGGTTTCAACCGATCTTACCTAATATACATGCTCCTTTACTAAAGTTTTATTTATATTTGCCACTTATATAGACATATCTCCCTATATAGTTATATCAAGCTAGATTGGTCGTTCTCCCCCTCATCCTATCTTACTATAAAGTTATCCCCCACTAACTCCTTAAGCTTAACATGCAAAGATGCCACATCATCATCCACTAACAAGATGCCACATCATCATCCACTAATTAACAAGATGTCACATCATCATCCATTAACAATCATCACATTTAAACATCATGCAAACATGCTATATCTTTATAGTTTTTATAATTTAAGAGCTTTTCAAATACAAACATGTTAAATTATCATCCAACATAATTCACATAATGTTTCAATGTATATCTTCATGCAAAGATGTCACATCATCATCCACTAATTAACAAGATGCCACATCATCATCCACTAACAATCATCACATTTAAACATCATACAAACATGCTATATCTTTATAGTTTTTATAATTTAAGAGCTTTTCAAACACAAACATGTTAAATTATCATCCAACATAATTCACATAATGTTTCGATGTATATCTTCATACTAAATTCCCGCAGCAATGCGCGGGGTTTCACCTAGTTTATATAGAGCACGACCCTAACACCTCTGTGGTCGTTCTCCCCCTCTTCTTATACCCTTAGCTGCCGCTAAGAACAATCGGTTTTTGATGATTAGAGTTAGCTACTTGCTACCTGCTCGCAACACGCGTGTTGGCTAAACCGCCTTCCTGCTTGCAATCGGAACTCCGCCATATTGTGCTTTTAATAATGAAACATCATCTTCATCTAGCAATTCAGTGCTTGTTCTACTTGTTACTGCTTGTTTTTCGATTGCTTGCAGGACAAGTGCCCTTGTGGCCAGGTTGTCATCTTCCGCCTCTCATCGAAAGATCGTGACAGAAACCCTCACGGGTCCCATCATTTAGTAGTGATACTATAGACGATCTTAGGGATCTGACAGAAAATCTGTTGAACATATTTATTAGTTTGGTCATTAAGAAAAGAAAAAACAGAAGAGGAAAAGTAAAGAAAACAAAATAAATATGGAGTAAAGTGTGAACATTAGGAAAAATAGAAGAACATGTTTTATATGTTTTCTTAAAAACAAAACAACACAATTAACTACAATATTCCAGGATAGGGGTTACATTGAAAGCGAAAATAGCATTAAGAGTTTCTTTGAAAAATATTGTTGTTATAGCAATGTTACAAAAAAATTAACTAATTTTTGTAAAGTAAAGTATATTCAATAAACTAATAGGCACATTGATAAACAAATAAACAGGCTATATAGTGGGTGCGTTAATAGGCACATAGATTTTCTAGTAGGAATAAGTTCACTTCGTGACCCTCAAAAGTGATCCAAATCTAAAACGTGACCCTAAACCGTAAAACTAGATATCTTGACCCCTAAACATTGAAATCCCGGGCAAACCGACTCCCATGGCTGTTTTGCGGGCGGTTTTCGCTGACATGGCCGCTTGACTCGGTCAACATCGCTGACTCAGCGACGGTAGTTGGGAATAAATAGCGGGGCCTCTTCTAGTGTTATCTTTGTCGCTCGTTTGTTCCCCATTGGTGTTGTGAGTGGGTTGTGGCGGCGGCGGAGAGCGGTACGGCGCGGGGGGTTACGGCGACGGCACGGTTGACGGTGGTGAAGCTGCTAGCGCGATGAGTGGCGGTGAATGGCGAGCTCAAGGAGTGAGGGCTCATCGGTGTCTTCTAGGCACACATCTGCTTCCCCCATCCTGTATCAGGTTGGCCCTTTGGAGTATGAGCCGACGGTGGCATGCAGGTGCGGCAACAAGGCGGTGAGGTGGATTTCGCGGATCTCGGACAATCCCGGGCGCTGGTACTTCAAATGTGTGAATGCAAGGGTGAGTTTTTTGAGCTAAGTTCTAGGGTTCAAGGGGTCCATGATTTTGTTGAGCTGAGTTCTAGGGTTAAATTGGTTCACTGTTGCAGAGTGGAGGTTGCGATTATTTTGCTTGGGTTGATGGTCTGTTGAGCAGTTTCCTTAGAGAAGTGCTGAACGATTTGCGCGACGAAGTGTGGAAGCTGAGGAGGGAGAAGGGAGATTTTCCGGCTGCTGTTGAAGAAGGAAGATTTGTGCAATCAGAGCTGGTATTAGCTAGGAATGAGTTGGCCATATCGAGGAAGGCTGTTGGTGAGAAGGAAGCTATAGTAGGGGTGTTGAAGGATACGAATAGTAGGTTAGAGTTTGAAAGATGTGTGTTATTTGAACTCTAAAATGGAATATTATGAAAATGGGTAGGTAATAAGGAAATGATTAGTTTGATACAAATTTGAGCAAATCAGTTGTGCAGTAGGCCACATATGATAAAATTGTAGTCAAATTGCAGAATGAACCAATTAGTCTGGCATCATTGTAAGGCAATATTTTCAGACCAACATAGCAGGTGCCAATTCAGTTGAACAAAACTTAGCAAATTTCAGCTCAATGACGTAGGCCAAATCAACAAAACTCAGCAAATTTCAGCTCAATATGACATAAGCCAAATCAATTTAGGCATTTCATAGATATTTCAGCAAAAGAAGAAATAGTCAGGCATAGCAGCACACATGAGCCTTACAAGTCTGGCATAGCAGCATTCTAACCATTACATGACATATGGCATGAACGACATTACATCACAAATAGGATAATTAGCTAAGGCATGTCAATACTTAGCAGTACACATAGATTGATTCAAAGTTTGTTAGATTCCCATGGTGGCAGCATGAGAATTGATCCTGGAGTCTTGGCCTTCTTGGATGGAGCAGGCCCAGCAGATGTTTTCTTCTTTGCTGGTTCTTGAGCTGAGACTGAAACAGATGCATTCCTAGATGTGATCTGAATTGAAGCTGATGTACAACCCTAGGAATATGGCACAATTGCCTGCAGGTTGACTGTTGCAGAACCACCTGGCTGTGTTGCAACCTTTGCCTTAGCATTCATCCTAACAATTTGATCATGTTGCCCCTGAAAAAATTATGCATACAGTGTGAATAAGCATATAGGTTCAGAATTGGGAAATGCAAATTAAAGTAAGAACAATTGGAAAACATCTAACCTTCTGCTTAGTTGAACTGTTGTGTGTTTGACTAACAGAACTTGTTGTAGCAGTAGTTGGTGCCTTCCTTTTTTTGCTCTGCACAAAACTCCGTGGAGTGTTCGATAGCACCAAGTTGTTATCTTCCTGTGGGGCTGTGTTGCTACTTCCTCCTGTAGCTGCATGGTGCCTATCACAGGAAGTTTCGTCGTTACCAACTTGTTTGCATTTCTTGCATCTAATTACGGTGCCCATCCTAGATGCCTTTGTTGGTTTTGCATGTTCATTGGCCTCTCTTCTTCTCTCTACAATATTCTAGGATAGGGGTTACATTGAAAGCGAAAATAGCATTAAGAGTTTCTTTGAAAAATATTGTTGTTATAGCAATGTTACAAAAAAAAATAACTAATTTTTCTAAAGTAAAGGTAGGATTTGAGGAGGATAAATGGTTAGAAAATACTTCCTTCATAGAGATATCCGTCTCTTCAAAATGTTTCCCTTAGAATAGTTTTGTAAGGTTAGGTTAGAACTTGGCAAATTGGCATAATTTAGTGGTCTCTATTGTGTATATTCAGTTGAATGATGAGTGTGACTTATTTAGATGGAATTTTCAGAAATGGTCAATTCTTGGATTGTTCTATGTACTTAGCTCTAATAAATAACAGCCATCTTGAAAGGAATAAAATTTAAAAAAAATTAAAAATGCCTCTTAAAAAAGATTTTTATGAGGTATTTGTTTAAAGGAGTAATGTTAACTAAGGATAATTTAGCAAGAAGGAATTGAAATGACAAATAGTAGATGTTCTTTTTTATGAAAAATGAAATTATACATCATTTATTTTTTAGTGCCATTTTGCTAGATTCCTTTGAACATCAGTTCATATTTCTTTCGGTTTGAAACCTTTAAATAGTACTTCCCCGTTTTTTGGGAATCGGCTTGTGGGCATTGACTCGAAAACAAAGAAACATATTCTAGTAAAAGCATCTGCCATATGTTGAGCTTTATGGCTTAGTAGATATGATATGATTTTTGACAAATCCCCAATGAAATCTTATATGTAGGGGGTAACATACTGGCTCCAGTTCCAGTCACAACTACAAAAGGTGTGATGAGGATAAGGAAATTATACATATTGCGTGTTGAAATCTAAAGACAATCGACATGCATATTGTTGACGGTCCTTAAATCATAATATTTGACAGTCAATACTTGCATATAATGAAATAAAACATGGTATCCAACTTAGTGGTAGGGATTATTACTAATCATTTCCACTAGTGTTGGTGAAATATGTGTATGCAGGTAATTTAAGGAGAAAACACATCCATCATGTGACAAAATGCACCTCTGCAAATTCAGGACACGTTTGCACGGATTGGAGGCTCCATAAGTTAATGAAAACCATTTAGAATTGGGTCAAAACATAGTGCAGGTTATTGGGGGCCCATTAAGCAAGGTTCGGCCGAACCAGGGAGCTCGCCGACGGGCTCCAGATTCGCAGGGGAGCCCGGCACTGCTGCGAGGGGCTGCGCCCATAGTGCATTTACCCCTTCCATGGTGTATTCTTCCACCGGGATTAATTGATTCGCCGGTGTCGGCTCTTCGGTGAGGTTGTAACTGGAATTGGAGGAAGAGCCGATGAATGGGAGCCGATGAATGGGATTAGGGATTTGCCAGCCATTGGTGGATATGAGTGGAAATTCGAGGAATTGGAGAGGAGAGTGTGCAAAGGTGGAGGAAAGGAGGAAGAAGGAGTGTTCTGGTGTGATCCGAACGTTCTACCTCCAAACGCGCATCTAAACAAACTAGGGACGAGCGGGGGAGATTGAGGTTCAAAATTGGGGCCGATCGGGCGCCGCCCTGGATCGGCCGAACCATCAGGTTCGGCCGAACCCTGGTGGGTCCGGCAGGCCACCAAATTTTTCCTAGGCCCACTAAAACCTATTTTAATCACAAAAATGACAACTATACAGGGTTTTAAGCATGCAATAGATGAGATCAACATGGTTCATAATCAATTAATTCAATAACATCCACTTCTTCATCTAAAGTTTCATTTGGCTCAAGGAAAATCTTTAGGCGTTGACCGTTTACCTTAAATATGTTACCTGATTCGTCGCGGAGTGTGATTGCCCCGTGCGAAGAGGTGTCGATGACGTCAAACGGTCCTTCCCATTTGCTGCGCAGTTTTCCATGGCCAAAAAGCTTAACCCTGGAGTTGAACATTAGTACCTTGTCTCCTGGCTTGAATTTCTTGATCTTTTTCCTTTTGTCATGCCAGCGCTTCGTCCTTTCTTTGTATATCTTTGCATTGTGGTAAGCCTTTTCTCTCCATTCCTCAAGTTCAGCGATCTGCATTTTTCTCCATTCTCCAGCTCCCTCAAAATCCATGTTCCAATTCCTGATGGCCCAGTATGCTCTGTGCTCAAGTTCTACGGGTAGTCGGCATGGCTTCCTGTAAACTATCTGATATGTGGACATTCTAATGGGTGTCTTGTATGATTTCCGGTATGCACACAGTGCGTCCGACAATCTATCCTTCCATCCTGTTCCCATTTTATTGACCGTCTTTTGCAGAATATTCTTGATTTGTTTGTTTGATGTTTCTGCTTGTCCACTGGTCTGTGGATGGTTAGGAGTGGCCACATTGTGTTTGGCTCCCATTTCTCGTAGGAGGTCTCGGAAGGTTTTGTCAATGAAGTGAGAACCTCCGTCACTTATGACCATTCTGGGGGTATCAAATTTAGGGAAGATGATTTCTATGAACATCTTCTTGGCATGCCTTGCATCCGTAGCGCTGCACGGCATAGCCTTAACCCACTTGGAGACATAGTCGACTGCCACCAGAATGTACTCGCAGTTGCGAGACTTAGGGAAAGGTCCCATGAAGTCTATACCCCAAACATCGAATATCTCGACTTGCAAATTGTATGTGAGGGGCATTGCATCGCGAGCAGTGATTCCTCCTTGCCTCTGGCAGCTGGAGCATCTTCTGACGAATTCTTTTGAGTCTTCGTACATTGTTGGCCAGAAGAAACCACTTTGCCAAATCTTGGCCTGGGTGCGGAATACACCGTAATGACCACCATAAGGTGAGGCATGGCATCGTTCTATGATCTTCAGTCCTTCTTCAGTTGGCACACATCTTCGTAGTAGGCCATCGGAGCAGACCCGATATAGGTATGGCTCATCCCATATGTGACGACGACTTTCATACTTCAGATTTCGTTGATTTTTCCCTGGTGGTATGTACTTGAATACCATGTAGTTCACTATGTTGGCATACCATGGGTTGGAGTCGCGAACCGTCATCAGCATATCATCTCTTAAGAAATCATTGATCGGTTGTTTCGGCATGTTAGTGATCGCAGCCTGGACAAATGATCTGCTACAGAATTTTCTACTCCCTTTTTATCTTTAATTTCTAAGTCAAATTCTTGGAGCAGCAAAATCAATCTTAAGAGACGAGGTTTAGCATCTTTCTTCATGAGCGGGTATTTCAAAGCAGCATGATCAGTATAAATTATCACCTTGGCTCTTACTAAGTAAGATCTAAACTTGTCGATAGCAAAAACAACCGCGAGCAGCTCTTTTTCAGTAGTTGCATAATTCAACTGGGCTCCGGTTAGAGTTTTGCTAGCATAACAAATTGCATTATGTTTTTTATCCTTGGTTTGGCCCAAGACCGCACCAACAGCGAAATCGCTTGCATCACACATAATCTCGAAGGACAGAGTCCATAATCTCGAAGGACAGAGTCCAATCAGGAGGTTGAATGATTGGAGCGAAGACGAGTACCTTTTTGAGAACTTCAAAAGATTTTAGGCATGCGTCATCGAACTCAAAGGGCGCATCCTTGGCTAGCAGATTGGTTAGGGGTCTGGCGATTGTAGAGAAGTCCTTGATGAACCTTCTATAAAAGCCGGCATGTCCCAAGAAGCTGCGGATTCCTTTGATATTCGCAAGAGGACGAATTTGATCTATAACATCGATTTTAGCACGATCAACTTCGATTCCTCATTCGGATACTCGATGCCCAAGAACTATCCCTTCACGGACCATAAAATGGCACTTTTCCCAATTAAACACTAGGTCATTTTCTTGGCATCGTTGTAAGACTTTGTCTAGATTCTGCAGACAATGACCGAAAGTCTTTCGATAAACTGAGAAGTCATCCATGAAGACTTCCATGATATCTTTGATCATGTCCGAGAAAATAGACATCATACACCTTTGGAAAGATGCAGGAGCGTTGCACAGTCCGAAGGACATCCTACGATATGCATAGGTGCCATATGGACATGTGAACGTAGTCTTACTCTGGTCCTCTGGATGGATGGGAATTTGATGATATCCGGAATACCCATCAAGGAAACAGAAGAAGGAATGATTTGCCATCCGTTCCAACATTTCATCAATGAAGGGTAGCGGGAAATGATCCTCTTTTGTAGCCTTGTTGAGTTTCCTGTAATCGATACACATCCTCCATCCGGTTACGGTTCGTTGCGGAATTAGTTCATTTTGAGCATTTGCAACGACCGTCATTCCTCCCTTCTTCGGCACAACCTGGACTGGGCTAACCCACTCACTGTATGGTACGGGATAGATAATCCCAGCATGCAGGAGTTTCAAGACCTCTTTCTTTACAACCTCTCGCATTGCATTATTGAGCCGTCGTTGAGGTTCCCTAGAGGGAGTACTCTCGGGGTCAATAGGAATATGATGGGTGCAAAGCGCGGGATTAATCCCCCTAAGGTCCTGAAGCGAGTAGCCAAGAACAGAACGATGCTTCTCTAACACGGTGAGAAGACGTTGAGTCTCGTCTTCAGAGATTTTGTCACTGATTATGACAGGGGCTTCTCTGTCATTGTGTAGGAAGGCATATCGTAGGCCTGGAGGTAGAGGTTTAAGCTCAAGCGGAGGTCGAGGTGACGGTTCCATGATTGGCAGGTCGAGAGTCTCACCGGGATCTGCTTCTTCCTTGATGAAGTCGGGGACCTAATCTTCCAGAAGGGCCTCGGGAGACTCATGAGGAGGAACTGCAGTAACCTCTTCCACTGACTCAATTTCTGGGAGAGGGTCGGTCAAGGTGATCCTTGCCCGCGAAAATAGAATTGAGAATTCATTCTCTCCCAGTGTTATTTTGAGGCTACCTAATCGGGGTGTGTTGATGAGAAGTTTCTCAATGGGCAGCCCGATTAGGATATCAAAGTCTTGGATTTCAAAGACGTGGAAATCCAAGATCGCCTCCCTGTCTTCAAAGCAGACAGGCACATCTTGCACAATCCCAAATCCTTCGATCATATTTCCATTCGGATGCTTGAAGAATTTGTTTGTCGGGGTCACTGCCTTATCACTTAAATAAGCGAATGCAAAAGACTCAGAGACGAGGTTGACCCCGACAGTTGGACTGTAGAGAATACCGACATCGTTCCCTTCCAGATGGCAAGGAATGATTCGGGAGCGGTATTTATCCGAATTACTTCGGATGAAAGCTCTGCCTCCCTTAGCCATTCGTCGCTCATTATGGATGTCAACTCCCGGACAGTTTCTCGCAGGAACCCAAGTTCCATAGGATCGGGAGGTAACAACGGAACAGGTGGTTTCCTCTTGCTAAAATAGTTCAGGGTATTGCCGTAGTCTTCGTCAAAACCTTCCCTGAACATAATTGCGGCACAATCCGGAGTCTGAATTTCTTCATTCTCGACAGACGGTGCTCAGGAACCTTCTCATCAATCGAGCTAGCAGAAGTAGATGGTTCAGCAAGTGGCTCGATCGTTAGAGGCTCCTCTATCTTGGACACGGATGCCTCCGGTTCATCCAAGGACACCAAGCAAATGATAGGCCAGGATAGAGAGGATTTACTAGTGAGAAACAGTGTCTAGGGAAAGCTTAACTTTAATCCTAACACAGTACTTCAGGCACTGGCAACCCGCTGTTCCTAGATGTCGCTCTACTACGTACTCGGACAGGGAGGACTTCAGTGATCTCGAGGGTTGTCACCACCTCTACACCCACCTCAACGTATTGTGGGCCACGCAGCAATTACTGGATAACAATTACCTAAACACCACGTCTAAGCAATTACTATCTACTTTAGTGTTTATAACTCACCAAATCAATCACTATATTTTAGTTGGTTATAGTGAACAATAATCCCGTATGCTATTTACGAACTAACCAAGAGATAATTCTCACAAGATAAATCTAAATTACTCAAGAAAAATATTATATTGAATTCAGAGTAATAAACATAATAAAAGAAATAGGAGAAGATTACCGACAACTCCGGAATTCTTCCGACTCTTTCTACTCTACTCTCTTCCTATTCTAGTATACAATATAGTAAAATAGAGCTTCTTATAGTTTAGCTCAAGCTTGAAAGTGTGTGTTGAAGTGAGTGAGATGATGTCCTTATATAGGGGTAGGTATGATGGTTGGCGAAGGGGAAATGTCCGAACTGCCCCGCAACCGTCATTGGAAGAGCATCTGGAGCGTCCACGCCAAACCCCAGGATCAACGGTGATCAGGGGGGTTCGGCCGAACCTGGGCTGGGCCCTCCTGGCCTGGCCTTCAGTCGGTGGACTCCTTGGGCTCTCCTCTGTTCATTTCTCGGAGTTTTGGGTTGATTCACTGATGTTTTGATGAAGTTCACAACCCCTCCTTGTATGGATGCATAATTCTCCTCACTTTAGTCTGATTTTCCTCCCAACACCGGGGTTTATCATCTGCATACAAATATACACCAACACTTGTGGAATATATGAGATTAAGCACCTATCACTATGTTGGATGTTTTATTATCTGATCTTTATGCGGATGTTGGCGGTATAGAATCGACATTTAACACCCGCCAACAGCCTTGCCAAATTATCCTTAGTTAACACAACCCCTTTTAAACAAGTACCACATGAAAATTTTAATCTTAAGTGGCAACTTAAGCTTCCAAATACATTTATTTCTCTCAATATAGCCATTATTAATTAAAGCTAGGTACATAGACCTCACTGAGAACCAGCCATTCTTAGGCCATTATTTTGAAAAGATGGATGTTTGCTCTTAAACTCCTCTTTCCAATCTCTCCTAAAACTTCTACGTAGACCATCCAAATATCTTACTTAACAATCCACCCCTCAAACTCACGTTCCATCTAACAATTCTCCTCGAGCGGTTATTTAGTTTTATACCATTTTTAATCCTATTAATAATTGACACATCCAAATTTATTGTCGCTCATTTGATTTTGTAGCTACAAATTTGGCAAATGCCAAATTTTTCTGTGGCTTCATTAAGGTTAGCACTAGCCTAGCCCAAACAATTTAGTACCAATTTGATACTTCCAATTTTTTTCATTAGTGACATGGTTCAAATCTTAACATCCACTAATATGCCACTAGACATGTGTTGGTTGGAAGGGGGGGGGCATTTACGGATATGTGAGAGTGTGGTGTTAGGCCATTACCAATCTAAGACACTGCACCTAGTTTTCATAAACTCCACATCGTCAAGAAACTAGTACTAGAACACTACTCTTCCAATGCAAACACCACTACTCCATACTTAAATTTAATGCTACTTATCTTACATGATATCTTGGATGTTGGGTAGAAACCAAGTCTCATGCAAGATATGGTTTCCTTCTCTTTTCTCATTTATTCACTTGCCACATCATTTTTCATCGTAGATGACAGTTTATTTAATACTATGGACACAATTCTAGTCATTGGGTTGGGAATGGTCTTATATGTTGTGTAGTGGTGTGTGGACGTGTGCGTCTGCCGTCTAATGGGATAAAATAGCCTCCCAAATCAAGAAAGCCCTAAGGCTCGGTTTAGATAATGGGTTAGGAGGGGTGGGATTGGGACAAAGATATGAGTGGAGGGTTGAGATGAAATGAGATATGAAGAATGAATAAGTTATCCTCTTAGAAGGTGGGATAAGATTTCCCCAACCCATTTTCTGTAGGATACAAAAGACGGCCCAGCAAGTAGTAACCAGCAGCCAAGCCCAACTCTCTTCGTCCCCCTAAACCCCCACACATGGCGCTTTGCCTCCGCCGCGCCGCCGCCGCCGCCGTCGGAGAGGCGCTCCGCCGCGGCGCTTCGACGGCGCCGTGGAGGCGGGCGGCCTCGGCGTCGTACCACCACACGATCCAGGCGTTGCCGCGGGAGACGGCCGGCCCGCGCGCGGCGGCGCGGGAGCGCCGCAGCGGCCGCGTCCCGGCCGTGCTACTCGCCCTCGCCGGCGCCGGCCCCGGGGAGGGGGTGGCCCACCGGAAGCTCCTCACCGCCGACAGGAAGCAGCTCGGGGAGATTCTGAAGCAGTCCCCCTACTTCCTCTCCACCCCCGTCCGCCTCCAGGTCCGCGCCGGCGAGCGATCCACCGCCGTCGTGCACTCCGGCACTGTCCTCCCTATCAAGGTCTTCGCCCCTCTCCATTCCTGTCCTTTCCACCCACCAAAAAATATCTCGTTCATTCGTTCTTGCGCATCGAGGAAATCTTTTCGTATTTCAGCTCAGTTGGCGTTGGCCGTGTGGATTCGTTTGCTCACCCTGTGTACGAAATGCGCATTATTAGTGTAGTTTCTCCTGGCAAATTGCTGGCTGTTAGGTTATTTGTTACTAGTGTTAGCGACTTCCTAGTATTTTGTAGTGCTTACTTTGGAGAAATTGCTCAGATATGTAGCAGTCCTTATAGTTTAGGAGTGCAGAGAACCAATCCTTCTTTTTATATGATTGTTTACTGTTCTTGAGCAGTTTTATCCTGAGAAAGCTGGGGGAACCACTGGTGTGGTTTCGCAACTATATATGCGAGAGTGCTAGAAGAAATTGGTCAGATATGTTGTGCGTCAGGACCGGGTCTGCACTATCTTGCATAAAATGGATTGTGGTTGATGTGGATGCTCTTGTGTTTTGCAGGTGCATAGAGACGAAACAACAGGAAATATATTGAACTTGGTGCTGGTGGAGGCAGATGAAGGAACAATGCTGAAGGTGAACTTGCCTGTAGAGTTCAAGGGGGAGGACGTCTGCCCTGGGTTGAAGAAAGGTATAGGTTTTCTTTTTATTTGGCAAAATCCCTGTGCTATATACAAGATGATAGCTTATGTTTTTATGGAATCTCAACATAGAAATGTGCATTGCATGATGCTTAACACTTGGCACGAAACTCTGCCCTTCTGTAACTAGGCCCAGTTTTATTTAGATCATTGAGTGGATTATTGCCACGGATTATCTCCTTGATTATAGGGATAATTTAAATATTTTACGAAATAAACTTAACAAATAGTTTAAAGTAAGCGGTCTAAGGCTCTAAGCAATGCAGTTGAAGAAAGTTTTTTTTTAAAGAAAACATATTTTTTGAAGCGTGGAACAAATAATCTGTTTCAATAATCCAGTGAATAAGCTGAAAAGTACAGGCCAGATAGTAGATACCCAAATGCCACGGCTAAGGATCAATAGATCCAGGTTACCCTATTTTTTGTGATTCCATGTAAACTATCGAATTTGAATAGCTTTATTCTACGAGTCTATGTATGCACATTTGTTTGAAATTGTGTCAGAACTCAACAGTGACATGAAAAGTTATACCACAGATTGAAAAATGTGTTAGCTTGCTTATCGATATTTATGAAGAAAAATGAAGAACGGAGTTGTTGCCAGTGCTGGACCCAGGATTGGCCCAAGAACTGAGCCGACCCATTATACCTTGTTCTGTGTGTCTCGCATGGTGAAAAATGCACATCATGATGAACATTGAATCCTAGGCCTCGGGCCATGGCCCAGGAGGCCTGAGGCCTGGGCCTGCCCTTGGTTGTCGGCATGGTTTGCTTATCGTGTCAACCCATGGGATTGGCAAGTTTGTAGTATGGGCGCATTAGTTGGATGCATGTAAGCACATTGTGCTCAAAGTTGATATTGGAGCCTGGATGGGGATAAAAAAATAATGAGGTGCTCTTGCACATGAGCCCATAATTGAGTGGTAGCAAACATGGGATTTTTGCCAAGCAGATGTGCTGAGTTGCTGACCTTGTGTAAGTGGTCACTTGGAAAATAGCTTGTTTGTTGGAGGTTCTAAGCGTAAGCAGTGAGATTCCCACATCTATTTGTCTTATATCAAGGTTTAGTACCACAAAAGTAGCTAACATTTTTGAAAGCCAATATACAAATCAGGAGTTTAATGGGCTTTGTTGAGCCCTCCATTACCAGGCAAAGCTCAGATTCCTCTATTTAACAGAATAAAAAAAATGACTTTCTTATTGTCTGAAGATGTGCATTCCATTGTGAATTCCTCAATTCAGATTAGTGAATAACATGGTGCAATTTACTTTATTTCTTTTTGTTTCCTAATCTGAAGTTCTGTTAAGATGTTGGACTTGTAGGGACCAAATTACTCTTGGTGTTGTGTGTAGGTAGATTTCTTTTAAGATATTTATTTTGTCTCGAATGCACGTTCCTAGTAACTGTTCTATAAAAAAAAATATAATTCTATCAAGTGGAAAATTAATTACCCTTTCCAGTGAAATTGGCAAATATTATTTGTACTGTATTGCTGGCCTAAGTTTTGCAGAGGGGCATCAATTTTCTTATTTAAGATATAGGACTCTTGCCTTAATAATTCTGGATAGCTCCATGATTTGGCAAAATAAATGATGAACAGTATGAAATTTCCATTATGATGTATTACTATCCTATACGCATTCTAAGTATCTGTACACCAAGTCTGCTGCATTCTGGAAGTTAGTTTGTTTAATGCAAGTGGGCAGGTGGCACACATCTTCTCTATTATTTACTACCGCATCGACTGGGTTTGTGGTCCTTTTCTGCCACCTCCCATTGTTTATATCGAAGTCCTCGTGTAAGGAACGAGCCGTGACTTTGGTACTTCTGCAATGATAAATCGCAATCAATAGGTCCCGAATATGCTTACCATTTGTAAGGCCGGGTCGATTTATGAGGGGGACAACTTCCAACATTCAATTTCCACTGGCCTCAATGCCGGCTTCAATGAGCTTATCATCTCTTCTGGGCCACCTAAGCTAGCCTCTCAAAAACAAAAATGGAAATGGAATTTAAAACTTCAACAAAATGTAGTTTAATCTTTCAAAAACTCTGTTACAATGGTGCTCCTCGTTTGTGGAGCATGATATCTTAAGCTTGTAGCAGGTTTAAGATTATGCTTGGGAGTTGGGGGATCTTCCAAGAATGCCCTAAATTGTTTGAGTAGTTTTCAGGTAATCAAGTTAGCGCCAAACTGACGGTAGCTGAAGAGAACATGTGAGAAAGCACAAGTAGTCACTCTTAGCCAAGGGAGGACAAGTGGTTGGCACAGGAGTTCAAAATTTAACATGTACCCCTGTCCTTGCATTTACTTATTTGTTGGTATCTGAGTTATGGTTATGGTGCTATGCTATGTTATGCATCTAATTCTGGGGTTTATGATATTGGTAAAGGCTTTACCAGTGTTTTCGTGTACACCTGGCAAATCATGATCTTTACTGCTACCAGTCACGAAAAGGAGTCGTTTTCATTTCGCAGTCTTTGCAATGTGACATATACCATTTGCTATAAATTATACATTCCTGAAACCTGTTTATTTAAGATTTTGATATTTGTTTTCATGTGAAACATACATATATCAATTTCATATGGCCAATCCGAAGAGTTGCTAATATATTCTTGATCATAATTGTACTATTTGATTTCACGCTGAGCAGTGACATTTTAATGACTGCCTGATAAGAGTGCACACGTTGCACTTTAGATGGGAGTGACAACTCATCTACCTGCTTTACTTAGTCATATTTGGTGCTCTCTCAGTCTAGTTTTCTCAAGACACAATCGTGATGTATCTGATTTGCTGGTGTGATTCTGCCTTTACATGTGGAACTAGGACATCTGCTCTTTGCTTCGTCATTTTCTTTTAACTAGATACCATGATTTTGTGCCTATGGCACCACACAAACATGTGGATAATATATATAACTAGTCATACTGAAGTACTGCCTTCATCTCAAAATATAAGAACCTAGGACCGGAAGATTCGTAATACTAGGAAATGTCCCATCCGGTCCTAGGTTATATTTTGGGATGGATGCAGTATATACTATGGCATGTCACATTTTCAATATCTGTGGCAGTGTTTACCTCTTTATGTGGATTATCTAACTCTTGCTTTGCTATTCTTTGAAGTAATTTGTGTCTAATTGCTGAATTGTTGTCTTTGTATGCTTGACCTGACTATTGAATTCAATTGAAAAAAACAGGCGGCTTTTTGCAGAAAATAAGGACCAGCTTGGTGTATCTCTGCCCTGCTGAGCACATCCCTCCAAAAATTGAGGTGGACCTGGCAAATCTTGACATTGGAGATAGGGTATCAATGAATGACATCCCCGTCCATCCGTCGTTGAAGTTACTGAGTAAAAACGAGACCATGCCTGTCTGCAAGATCTTGGCCTCGAAACCAGTTGAGTAGAGGAATCCATGCAAATTTTTGGAGCTTGGTGACAATGTACCCGAGTTGGTACAGCAGCCCAGTAACTTCATCTCCCTATGTGCTTGCATTTGGTAGCTGTTTGCCAAGTCCCAATGTGGTAATAGGTTCAAACAAGTTATCATGTTCAGGACCAATCTTGGCTGTAATGTCACAAAATAACACCAGCTTTCTCAGTTTAACATACACAAGACATTTTGTCGATTCTTGGTTGTGGCCTGGGTGTATTGACACGCCGAGCTGATAATGTCGAACTTTAAACATACCATGCCCCATTCTTATTGTTAACCATTCCTACTGAGTTGTTGTCATGACTCATGATCATCACCAGCGTGTCCCATGTACTGAATACTGAATGCATGAACTGGAGTGGAAAGATCATAAGACCAGCAATTTCATGCATGGTGTCACTGAATCATGTGTGCATGTATTTTTTGTCCTGTACGGACAAAACTTTTCATATTTAACCCTTTCTTGGAATTTAATGGGCTGCGTTCTCGAGCTGTTTGCTCCAGTTTCATGGCCAGGCAGTGCCACAGTGACCGACCATCTGAACTCCTTTTCTGGCCTGGAATTTTGGACCATTGCATGATATGATCAAGATGAGATCATCTGCCGTCCTCTCGATATGGTAGCATCTGCAAATCTTTGCTACTGACGTTTTTTCTAGTCTTTTGAGGCAATATGCGTCCAAGATGACAAAACACTGCTTTGAATTGCAGCAGTGCACACAACACAAGCTATCTATCAGGATCGCTCTTGAACTCATTCTGCTCCGTTTCTTCTCCTATCATTGGCCGGCCTGGTCTAAGACCACAATGCAATACCTAACAGGGAAAAAAAAGAGAGACCAATCCAGGATGAACCAAAAAGTCATCTTCACTTGTCCTTTTGGATTAGTCCAACAACACATGATTGAAATGAAAAGCACTTAAATGTTCTTTGCTCACCAACAGCATGTGTTGTGGTTAAATGTAGGTGTATCTTTCGCAGTTTTGCAGAGAGGCCTCAAATTGCAAGGAGAAAATGGAGAATTGGAGATCAATCCAGGATGAACCAAAAAAAAAAAAATCTTCGCTTGTCCTTTTAGATTACTCCAACAACACATGATGAAATGAAAAGCACTTAAATGTTCTTTGCTCACCAACAGCGTGTATTATTGTGGTTAAATGTAGGTGTATCTCTTGCAATTTGCAGAGAGGCCTGAAATTGCAAGGAGACAATGGAGGAGGAAAGCAAGACAATTCCCAGTGCCTTTGGTGAACTGGATGGCCGTGGCAATAACTCCAAACCGATCCTAGGAACAACAACAACAACAAGAGACTAAATTGTTCAGAGGTCTCCGGTCCCCTACCATTGGCAATTGTTAGATACTCCTCTCTACCTCTATACAGCTGCGCCACCTCCATCCCATCCCATCTGCCTCTGCATTCAATTTTGCACCATGTACTTACCAAACAGTCATCCCTCCAAATTCACAAATCGCTACGCCTCCCCCAACATTCGGCGGCCGACACATGGGACCAGGGGCTCATATGTCGGCCACCGTTTACCGGGGGTAATTGTAATTTTAGCGGTGCCATGGTGCGTGTAGCATTATTCGTTGTATTTTGTACTAGTGGTATGTACTACTATGTACAGACAGACAAACAGGTGTATAAATTCAGGGCTGGTGCACAAGTTATTACTGCCTCGTTACATGTCCGGGCTGGGCAGCAAGCAATTCGGTGTAGCAATTTGTTCCCTCTCCCATGCAATGCTATACAATACAGATTGGCAATTCATAATGGCAGCAATGGCCAAATTGGCCACAGAAAATTGATTGGGTGATACTGCCGCAGTGCTGCTAGCTGCTATAACACTGTTACACTGGCCTTCTACTTCTTTCTGACCTGAGCTCTGAAAATCTGATAGAGCTTAGCATGCATATGGACAATACCACTATAATGTCTGGTCAAACGAGGCACCTACATTTTGCATCAAAAATGAAAAAGAAAACAGGCACCTACACCGTACATCTAGCATCAAAAAAGGAAAAAAAAAACAGGCACATACATCTAGTAAAGGGGCTCTCATGGCTTAGGATGGGGACAATTGCTTTTGATTAATTTAGCCCTCCTCTTGATTGCAAGTACACCAAAAGACCTTGGTTTGCATGCATTAATCCTAGATTAATCACAGCTTGCACGTACATACACATGCTAGGGGAGTTTAATTAATTAAAAAAAACTCTGTGCATACATGAGCAGAGACCTAGCTGACTAGTGAATGGTTGTGTGTGGGGATTATATAAACAATGGAACAAGACAAGAAATATTAAGAGGGTGGCCAGGTTGGGAAGAAGGGAAGTCAGCCCTAGTTGTTAGCAAAAATGTATTGATTTCACTACAGATCTAGTACAATAACATTGATGGTCAAAGGATCATCAGGCATCGGTTTTAATTATATTTATGGAAGTCCTGATGAAATATATATACCATGTAGTACCTAGATTCTGAGATATATATATATATATATATATATATATATATATATATATATATATATATATATATATATATATATATATATATAGGCAACATATCCTATGCACACATGCCCTCACGTGTACACACGTGCACACCAACTAAAAAATGTCACCAAAAAATCTAGAAAAAATCATACACATACTTTCAATTGTATTACACCTAGGGTTAAAATCTTAACGTCAAATTCATTATATTTTAGCCGTAACAAAAAAAAACAAAAAATCTGACAGTTTTAAGGTTGCAATTTTGTCAGAATTTTATCTTTTTTGTTATTCTCTATGTAGAATGAATTTGAAGATGCGACTTTGCACGTAGATGTAATACTATTGAAAGTACATGTATGAATTTTCCTAGAATTTTTTGTGATAATTTTTAGTTGGTGTACATGGTGTGTACATGCGAGGGCCTGTGTACATAGGATACGCTACCACATATATATATATATATATATATATATATATATATATATATATATATATATATAATATACTAGCTAGTTGCTTTTCTTTTCGTTTGGTTAACTGCACCCATTCTAGGGTGGGTTATTCCACCAATTGTGGTACCAGAGCTAAAATCAAAGGGACAGTTCCTTCGTTCACATTTGGACATTGGCAGTCCCACCAAATACATATTGATTTGTATTACTTAAAAAAAACTAATAATACTATGTTATGAAAGTACTTGCTGTAACACATGATCAACTTGTTTGATATTTATACATCCAATCTAAATATTTTAGTAGAAATACATAGTATTGAAAATTCAACTTGAAAGACATGTCCAAAAGAACATGTTTTTATAACCGTTTAATAAGAGCCACTTATTAATTGCAACATAATTTATGTACCAGCGTGGCAAGCCATGCGTCGGTCTCTGTATGTGATAAGTGTGAAGACGTTTGACAAAAAATCGTGTCATGACAGTATGACACGAGCTACAGAGCTAATCAAGAAACTACGGTAAAGCTTTCGTGCGTTTGGTATTTTGCTACACTCGTAAACTTTATTGTAGTTTCTTGATTAATTAGCTCTGTAGCACGTGTCATGATATAACTTTCGTCAAATGCTCTCACACTTATTACATACAGATAAACACGTGGCTTGTCACGTTGGTGTGCTTTAACACTTCATGATGGGTCAAAATCATATAGGGAAGTGCGAAAAAACAAGGAATCATAGTGATAATATGTGGATGTGGAAATTTAATCTTCCTGGCGGTTAGATGCCATAAAAACCTGCGTGGTGATGAACTATATAGAACCTAAACCTTATATACAATTTCTCAAGCTGTTTCCTAACATTACAGATATTGCAATAACAACTAAACTCTAATTTTCTGGATTTAATAGTTGGAGTAACACTTTTCAATAAGTTAACCCTATCTTGCGCAGCTAATAAATTTAAAGCTAGTACAAGATATACAGGAACTCCTTTTAAACACATCAATGGTAAATTATATGCAGGGAAATTACTGCGCTTTGATAGGAAATAATGTGTAAAATGGAGGACTACGAAACACAAGAATACAGGGATAGCCACGTATAGACAAACCATAGAAAAAAACACAAGAAAAATGAGGAGATATTAAACTCAGAAAAAAAAAACCCCATCAGGTTGGGGTTCTCCAAAATCCCTAGTTTTGGGGAGCCATTCGAAAGAGATTTCACACCATTCTAAAAGCCTCAATTTGTTCCAAAGGGTCAAATACAAAATCTTTCCATAGGATTCAAATCTTATGAAAAACCCTCCATAAATTGGATCATTGATGTTGAGTGGGTTCGAACCTAAATGAAAATCATTACGTTTTTGGCGGTTGAGTAGGGTCGTGAGCATCGGTGAGTGCATCACACTGTTGAGTTCCATGTGTGATGAAAGGGATAGGACCATGAGCAGATTGGATTGTGGCAATGCAAGGCATGGTACATATGCATGTGAGATTGTGAAGCTTGTGGAAGCATATGCTGGCCACCCTGAAATTTCAGAAAGCAAGATGAAATGGAAGCATGGCATTGCTTCCAATTGAATAGCATTTGGTTTGTCCTGCATTTCGAACAAAACAAACATGCATATCCGGACATTGTGATGATTTTTCAACAGCGTACCTATAGATGAATTAAGAGAGCTGTCAGGCTCCCAGGCAAAGCATGGTAATAACTTCATCGCCTGCTTCTTTTGTATCTTTCTGAAGAAAGGACACGTCTTAAGGATCATTGGCATGCATAACAACTGTGCTTATGCATGATCTCAAAAGGGCAGTAAAGTATTAATGATGAACCACCACGGGACTCGGATTTTTGTCTCTTTGCACAAATAAAAACGACTAGAATCCACTCATTATTAGTATATTTCAGACAAAATGAACTACTGGCTTTTATTTCTTTGTACACAAAAATATACTAGAGCAAATATAGCAAAGGAACAAATGCAACAGCAGGAAAATAAAAGGAAAAGAATCAGATCGAATGAGACTATATATATGTTCAGGAATCAATGCAGAAGTGACCAAAAGACTAGCTAGTACAGTAGTTAAAAAGGATCGATACTGCAGAAGAATCGAAGTATTTTTCTTTGTTTTTTTTTTTTGTTTTAACGCTTGCTGCTCCCTGTGTCCCAGCTGGTGACTGCCGGGTTATATCACTCTACTACCATTTGCCCCCCATTCTGATGAACAGAGACCTCCACTGTCTCACATTCTCACTCCTCTGTCTGTCTGCTGCCAGACTCTCTATACAATGTTGTGGGTTTTTTTTTTCCTATCACTACTTACTTGTGGCTACAAAGCTCCATGATGAGGGTCTGTCTTTGTTTCTGGCTGCATTTATTCGGCTCTCACTCTGGAGGGAAAAGCAACTCATGAAGGAGCCTGACAAAGCATAGTTCCAGGAGGATGATAAGTCAGTGAATCAAATTGATTGGGGGTTCAAAAGAGTTGCATAGTAATATCATATGCGTGATGCCAAGACTATGCATATGCCTATGTCAAAATCTCTGATATATGCAGCAGTGAGTCAGATGCGCATTGCTGCAGCTTCAAACCGGCCCCTACACAAACACACACACAAACACAGAAGAGAGAGAGAGAGAGAGAGAGATGCATATGCAATTATGAACATAGAAGTCCATATCAAATGACCATTGTGTTAGGTTACAGTTCTGAAAAAATTTAGTCTGTACTCTGGTTTTTGGACAGTAATTCAGTCAATGAATAAGAGAGATGACCAGCGTTTTTATTTAAAGAAATGCCACTGTTAATTTATTTTCTTGCTGACAGAAACCCATTAGTCTATGACAGACTGTAAAATATAGAAGCAGGCCACATGAATTGATCGGCAGACAAAAATATGTAAGTACCAGAAATGCAATTTCAGATCAGTTTTACACGTTTTGAACATGAGAGCATGCTGTCTAGTGCCTGTCAAATACTGACCTATACATATCGCTAGCTATCTATATACTGTTTTTAAGTTTTCTATACACACTATTCTAGAGTCAGATATTACAGTGAAAGACGAAAATTGCTACTATATATATGTACTGTTTTTAACTTTTGAAACAAACCAGCATGCACTGAGGAACTGACTCTTAAAATGTTATAGAAATTGCTATTTTTTCATTAAAAAAGCACAATGGCATAAATTTATAGTCTTATAGATAGAAGAATCGCCCCATTGGAAATAATGTGGTGCTAAAAAAATTCCAAAAGAAAATCTTCATGCAATCAGTGCAAGAAACAAAAACTTATTAGCTATACTTGTATAGCTGCTTCACTCAGATTTCTGAATATATGGAGTATATGGCATTAGCAGGAACTATAATCTAGCTCTTAACATACTAACATTCTAATTACACAGTGCTATATATGGTTCATATCGAACTCCAAAAACATGTTTTAGATATCTGGAATTCTGGATATTTTCACTGAACAACAATGATTTGGTAAACGAGAATGATGATTCTGTAAATTCCAGAAATATTGGCTTGTAGAATGGGGTCTAATCGTGCACCACATAAGGAGAATTTTCTACCTACACTGTTACATATATTTCCATCCCAAAATTTCTGTAATGTTGTGTATTTTAACTGGTCACCCATGAAAGTCATCAGAAAATAATTCAAGAATATACGTGCCAGTACTATTGGAGTTATCAAATATAATATAAATAGAAAACAATACTCCTACATCACACGCTCAAACAACTCGAACGGCATGCACATCCCATTTTCCATTTTTATACTTTAGTTTCACTCAAAAGATTTAAATAACTCAAAAGGGAGAAGAAAACGAGGCTATAAAAATTTAAAAAAACAACCAGAGAGAAGAAAACGAGGATTGAAAGTAACTAAAAAAAGAGAAAAAACCATCACCAACTATGTTGAAGTACTCCATAAACAATTCTTTAGCTAAGCTATTTCTTTATGCACTAATCAACAATGAATCAGCAATCAGTTTGCGCAATCAACAATGAGATTTACAAATCCAAACACAGATGGAATCAAGAATCAAGATAGGTGGCAGTGTCGGTGGTAACGAAAAATACCTTGAGAAAGATCACCACCTCGCTCGCCTTGAGAAGTCATGGATGCTTTCAGGGAGGCATGGGTGTCAGTTTGCTCGATATCATATGAGATGAGGGAAGACGAAAAGACTTGTGACCGATCGATGAAGGAATTAACAGCTGCAAAGAAACCGAAACGAACTAGATGGATCGAGAGGAAGGTGGATGGAATCATGGAACACCCACACGCACGCACGGCGACGGAGACGGGGCCGGGCGCGCGGCGGTCAGCCCGGCGGGGCGGCACCGCCGCTCCCCTCGTCGCTGCCTTCCGTGTGGTGGTGCCGGTGGTGGTGGTGGTGGTGGTGCTGCTGCGAGACCTCGTCGTGCGAGTGGCCGGATGACGGCTGCGGCGGGGACGGCTCCATGTGGTACGGGAGGGCCATTGCCGGCTCGGTCTGCACCGACGAGGGCGGCTGCTGGCGAAGGAGGAACGGGCCGCCGTCGAATGTGTCGGCGTTGAGCGACGACGACCCTGGCGCCTCGACCGCGACGGTGGCGCCGGCGTTGGCGTGGCCGGCCTGGCGCGCGCGCAGCATGTCCTGGTCCCGCGCGACCTCGACGAGGGCCATGTGCTGCGCGTTCACCATCTGCTGATGGTGATGGTGGTGGTGCGGGTGCGGGTGCGGGTGCGGGTGCTGCACCTGGAGGCCGGCCATCTGGTGCTGCACCACCTGGTGCGCGTAGCCGGCGGCGCCCATCCCAGCACCACCACCACCACCTTGGGCTTGGAGCTGCTGGTGGTGGTAGTCGGCGGGGGGGAGGTAGTGCGTGTGCGGCGCGGCGGCGGCGACGACGGGGGCGAAGGCGGTGGGGCCGATGTAGGCGGCGAGCTCCTTGCGCGCGTCGACGATCTGGTCGCGCACCTGCTTGATCCTGAGCTGGAGGATGGAGATGTAGGCGACGCAGCCGTAGACGGGGTCGCGGAGGCGCGCCTCGGCCTCGTACGCCAGCGAGTTCACGGCGTCCTCCCGCTGCTCCGGCTGCAGGTCGTTGAGCAGCTTCGTCACGTTGCTCGCGCCGAACACCTTGTGCACGTTGGCGAACTTGGCCGGCTGGTCCGGCGGGAAGTAGGGCGCGAACACGCACCCCTGCGTGCACTTCCGCCGCAGCAGCTTGCACGCCGCGCACGGCGAGCTCGACGACGACATCTCCGATCGATCTCTCCCAAGTCCCAACCGAATCGATGGCGAGGCAGAGCACCCGAATTTAAAGAGATCGAACGTCCTCCAACGAACCCTAACAACCTTCTATTATCTCCTACAAAACAAAACAAAAAACAGAAGAGAAAATTCGATTGAAACCACTTGAGATCAAATTTTCAAAACACTGCATGATCCTAACAGAAAAAAAATCAGAAATGGCGACGTGTACACATAGCCAAATCATCCGCTAGGGCAGCATCTAAAATCTAATCAGCGTCGTCAATGTCGTCGTCGTCGTCGGAGAGAGAGAGAGAGAGAGAGAGAGAGAGAGAATTAACGCATTAATTCAGCCATGTCCTGGAGACAACTACTCCTGGCGCACGACGACGACGGGTCGGGAGACGCGCGCGCGCGTACCTGCTGTGTTCCGAGGACTAGATGGCGGCGGCGGCGGCGAGCGGGGAGGATGAGGAGGGGATCAGATCCGGCTGGCCGTGGCGCGGATCTGGCCGGCGCCGGCCGCCGCCCGCAGTATACTCCCCTCCCTTGTCGGCGGCGAGCGAGGTCGTCGACGTCCGGCTGCCGCAGTATACTCCCCTCCCTTGTCGGCGGCGAGCGAGGTCGTCGACGTCCGGCTGCCGCTGCCGCTGCCGCCGCGCGCGCGCCGCGACAATGCTGCATCACAACAACAACGAAGACGAGGAGAGAAAGCACCCGCGATTAGGATCCACGCAACAATCGTCATCATCATTAGCAGATACACACACAACACGAGAACCCGAGCCACCACCAACAACAACAACGAGAAGAAAGAAACCCCAAGCCCAATCCGCTCCTCGGAACCCGAGCGCAATTTGCAAAAACAAAAAAAAGAAAACCGGAGAGAGAGAGACGACGAGTCGACGACGAATAAAATTTATGGGTTTAAATCCCATGGCGCTCGCGATCAGCGCCGCTACATAGGGAAGAGGAGAAAGCAATAGGGAATTTAGAAATGGGGGGAGATGCGATGCGATCGGAGGAGGAGGCGCACCTCGTCCGGCGCGTTGGATCTCGCCGATGGATTTGCGGCGGTTTGGGGGGGAGGAGGTCAGGAGGAGGAGGGAGACTCGCCTCCCCTTGCTGCTTGCTACTCAGATCCCAATGGGAAATCAGGAGAGAGAAAGAGAGAGAGAGAGAGAGAGAGGAGAGCGGAGCAACGGGAGGATGGAAGAAATAGTAGCGGGGGGCTCCCTTCCTCCTCCTTGTCGCGTGGATTGCCTCCGCAAAAAAAAAAAAAAAAAAAAAAAAAAAAAAAGAGGAAAAAAAACTACTAATCCTGGAAGGATCGGTGCATGGGTGGGAGAGAGATTTGTGACACTTAGACACGAACTCCCCTCCGTCTCATAAAAACAAATCTAAGATATGATATAGACATCTTCATAGTATTACACGAATATATCCAATTCGATATTGGTTTTCTATAGGACGTAGGGAGTATGGGGGAGGAGTTTCACGACCGTATAACGTCACACGGTTGCGTTCCGACAACCATGGAAGCGCAGTAACATATATACATAGGTACCCGGCCCACTATAAGGCACGCACGCGTATGTGTGTATACCTAGAAAATCATTAATTGTTAGTTTTGCGGTGGTGTTACGGGTGTATAGCTAGTTTTGTTTGTAGTAAGAATATTTTTGCTCGGATTTTAAGGGTGTGTTTAGTTGGCGAAAATAAAATTTTTGGGTGTCACATCGGATGTTTAACCGGATGTCGGAAGAGGTTTTCGAACATGAATGAAAAACCGAATTTCATAACTCGCCTAAAAACCGTGAGACGAATCTTTTGAGCCTAATTAAGCCGTCATTAGTATATATGGGTTGCTGCAGCACTTATGGCTAATCATATACTAATTAGGCTCAAAAGATTCGTCTTGCGATTTATATGCAAACTATACAATTAGTTTTTATTTTTATCTATATTTAATACTCAATGCATACGTCTAGATATTTGATGTGACGTTTTTGGGGGAAAAATTTGAGAACGCCTAAGTTTTAGAATTGAAACTTGTACTCATAATTGAATTATGAAGCTAATTATTTTTTTAATGGTGTGTAACAGGTGATCGACATTGAGGAGTTTATAATGACTTCATCGAAGATACAATGGACGCTTGTCAAATAATAATAATAATAATAATAATAATAATAATAATAATAATAATAATAATAATAATAAAATTTGAACTAAAAGGAGGGGGAACATAGTAATATGATTATGTCAGATTTGATTACTAATAGCAAGTTTTATAAGAGCCTCAGGAGTAGCGTGAAGATATATACCTTTGAATTTTTGATCCGGACTACCTTACTATTCTTGTGTTAAAAAAATATTTTTGATTCTTCGCAAAGAAAAACATTTTTTTTGATACGGGCTAATTAATTAGAGGTGAATAGAGTGATGATAGCCTGATAGGCGTTATGCCAACTTGGCAGGGTACAATACAAAGCTTGGGGATTCAGTTAAAGTGTTCTGTTTGTTTGCACAATACAGCAGTAACTGCAAGCCTATGTATGTCAACAAACCCATTGGCCAGCTGGAGCCCAACTGGAAAGGCATCCGCGATGTTCTATGGTAGATTATGTCCATACTGGTTTTTCTCACATATATAAGAAGAACCATATACATGCATAAGTGATTATATTTACATTAACCATTTGATATACTCCTTCGTTTTTTAATAGGGTTAATTTGATCCATGTTACTGTAAATATGGCAAATAAAAAATACTATTATTATTCATGTTATCTACTAGGTGTCACTGTAAATTTCTAAAATTAAAACCATGCCACTCTGTCATTTTTTCCGTTCTCCCCATCCTCCCTCCGTGAGGACGTGAGGCCACATGCTCGGTGACGACGTCGTGGTCGTCGTCGACAGCGGGCACAGCATTGCCGGCGAGACCCCGACAAGCCGCCCGCCGCAAAGTCCAGGATCTGCACCAGCGCCACGCTGGCTGCAACTGCGCGCGTACCGCATCAGGTCGGGGAACGGCGCCGCCATGGAGGAGGCCGACGTTGGGCCATGCTGCAGCGGATGGGGCACGGCGCCGGGAGACGAGGAAGTCATATATTGAGGCATCCAAAAGCTCCAAGAAACACAGCATCGGCGTGCGAGGAATCATCCATCCAAGACCAAGTTAGGTGAAGATGAGCTCGTCGCTAGCAAGAAGGCGTCGTCGTTCGTGGTGACGGCGAGCATGAGCGCGGTGGAGGCGCTCAAGGACCAGGCGCGGGGCTGCGCAGGTGGGACTCCGCCAAGCAGCAGGTCACCGGCATGCCGTCCCGGTGTCGCTGTCGTCGCAGACCGCTGGCAACGGCGTGCCGTCCGTCCTCCCCCGTCGGTGCCGCCGCCGCATGCGGCAGGGCCACCAGGCCAAAGAGGTCGGAGGAGAAGATGCAGAATGGGTATCACCTCGTCTGCTGGGGACCTAATTAAATCTTCAATTCGTGTAGTGCTTTCGTTTGCAATTAGTCCACGATCTCCTGATGGAGAATTGCTACGTGCAAACTACGGAGTAAAATCAAAAAGAAGACGTCGGAGCGGCACTACCGTGGCGTGCGGCGGCGGCCGTGAGTCCGCGCGCTCGATGCGGAGCTCGGCGACGAGGCGCAGGTCGCGGTCGGCGAGCACAGCGGCGTCGGCGTCGGCAGCATCAGGGTCGGCAGCGTCATCCGGGGCGGCGGAGGAGGATGGGGAGAGTAAGGGAAGACGGAAAGATTGACCGGAGGATGGAAAGAGTGACGGCGTGGCATGGTTTTAATTTTTTGAAATTTACAGGGCACCGAGCACATCACGTGAATAGTAGTGGTATATTTTTTATTTGCCATATTTGTATTAGTATGGATCAAATTAACCCTTTTAATATACGATGTTGTTGATTTTTTTATATCATTTGATCATTCGTCTTATTAAAAAAAAATTATGCAAATCTAACACTTAAAATTTATCAAGTGATAAATCAAACCACAAGAAAAGAAAATACACTTACTTAATTTTTTAATAAGACGAATGTTCAACCATGATGTAAAAAGTTAACGGTTAATATATTAAAAACAAAGATAGTATATATATACGTTTGGTTTTCATGAAGGTATATCGGTGTATATTTCACTTGGGGCCATTTGGTATGAAATATTTTGCCTCCAAGCTAACAAAAGCCATTTCTCTCTTTCTTTTGTTTTTCTTTTCGCTCATGATTCTGCTCGGGAATACTCCCTCCGTACTCCTCCGTACTCGTAAAGGAAGTCGTCCAAGTCGTTTTGGACAGCGACACGGTTTCCAAAATACAACTTTGACTTCTTGTTTTTTAAAAAATATTTATTGAAAAGTGATATAGGTATACTTTTACAAAAGTATTTTTCAAGACAAATCTATTCATATAATTTTTACATTATCAAACTCAACAACTTGAGAATTATTCGTTTGTCTAAAACGACTTCCTTTACAAGTACGGAGGGAGTAATGGTTTAGATGACTAATGTCTATATAATCTTTCCACATCATACATACATGATCTATACAGAACACATATACAATATATTACTTCCTCTATTTCACAATCTAAGTCATTCTAGCATTTCCCACATTTATATTGATATTAATGAATCTAGACAGATATATGTCTAGATTCATTAATATCAATATAAATGTGGGAAATGTTAGAATGACTGAGTATCTATTTAGTTGACTGTAATAAGATTTGAATATTAATGATTTGACTCTAGATAATTGTACGGTATTGATCACCGGGTGCTTCTAATACACGGGGCCTGTTTAATTCACAAAATGAAAAATTTTAGGTGTCACATCGGATGTTTGACCGGATGTCGGAAGGAGTTTTCGAATGTGAATGAAAAAACTAATTTCATAGCTTGCCTGGAAACCGCAAGACGAATCTGATTCGTCTCACGATTTCTCTCCTAACTGTGCAATTAGTTTTTTTTAATCTATATGTGTCGAAAGATTATATGTGTTAAAAGATTCGATGTGATGTTTTTAGAAAAAACTTCTCGGAACTAAACGGGGCCACAGTCGATCGCTGCACGCAATCGGCTCGCCCCCGGCCCTCGTTCGCCTATAGGCTGTAGCATGTGGGTCCATGCGAAGTAAAAATATAAAAAAAAGGAAAAGAAAATTATTCTAAAATAAAAAAAAATACTAATGAACCAGAAATATATTTCTGTTTTGCATTGACGCATTTTCAAGTGAATATCCACGTGCTTGGTTTTCTTTTTATTTTTTTATATAGTTTGTTTGTATTGGCTGATGACAGTCGTTACCCAACATGTCAGTAGTAGTTGCTTGTCAAATATTTTTTAAGTGGTTTTGGGTGACTTAAAATCCTAGTGTAAGTCAGAGCTTTATACATATAAATTTTATACACATGAACTTTTGACCTAGAAACTTTATGCGTATAAAAAGTTTCTATAGATGAATTTCAAACGAATTTAAAAAAATAAAAAAATGGGCCAAAAAAGGCCATGCAAGTAACCGGACAGAAAAGTTTATTCTACAATTTTGCACACATGCACGTCTTCGTCGGCAACAAAAGAAAAGGAAAAAAAAAGAGATGGACTAACTTGCCTCCATCAAAACCGGTAACAGTAAAAAAGGAAAAAGAGGAAACAACAAAATTCGAAGCGATTTCTAAACATAAAAGCGGTTAAAAAAAAGAAAGAGAAAATGATCGCGGGTGCACGAGCCTAGGCTAGAAAGAGAAAGAAAACCAATTGCTCTGCCAAGCTAGATCACAGCGAACAATCGCACATTAGCAATTTCTTATTAGACCATTATTAATTAAATCATCTTTTTTTTCTCCTTTTCTTCCACCACATAAAAATCTTACGTGGCATCTTCTTTTAGAAATTGACGTCACATCATCGTTGTTTATACCCTCAATTAATTCGAATAATTAGTACTCCCTTTGTACTCGTAAAGCAAGTCGTTTTGGGCAGCGACATGGTCTCAAAAACATAACTTTGACTTCTTATTTCTATAAAAATATTTATTGAAAAGTGATATATGTATACTTTTACGAAAGTATTTTATTTTTATAGAAAAATGATATATGTATACTTTTATGAAAGTATTTTTCAAGAAAAATATATTCATATAATTTTTACATTTTCAAACTCAACAACTTGAGAGTTATTCATGATTTATATTTCCAAGGTTTGACTTAAACATTGTCCTAAATGATTTTCTTTACGAGTACGGAGGGAGTACGGTATTCGCATTAAGTAGTACAATTTTTTTAATGTATAAGGGCAACCACAATGTGGCCACAATAATCATAGGCATCCTCAATGTGCAAAGGTCATACCTTAAGGTGGGTCCAACACACATAGTTGCTTCATAGATAGAAACAAGCCACTCTTAAGGTGGACATCTCCAATGTACATGTAAGAATAACCTTAAACGGTAAGTTAATATTTGTACTCCATTTTTATGCCTTCTAAGATGAGCTATCACCATAAAATGAATCCCACAAGAAGAAAAAAACACCCAAATAGGAAGCCCTCCGCAGGTTAGCCCCAATCTTCCATAAGCATTCAGACATGCAAAAATGAATATGGTAGAAACTAGAAAGTAGTGAGACAAAGACACATGACTTCCTAGGATACACCTTCGGTGGGATGCCATGCAAGGAAGCTCCACATAGGTCCATCCAAGGAATCCTAGAAAATGTTGTCGTATGGAGAGTCCCACCAGAGTGGAGAGAGTCGCCTCAACAAAGCCACTAAAGGGAACACTATGTCTAAAATTGTTGTCATTATCGGTCTGATAAACCCTAAGCTAGACTTTCACCTACAATCTGCATGCCTGCCTCCCCATCACCACACCACATCCAACCATCATCAACATGTAGACATGGTTACACTGACGCCCTCCACCGGTTAGCCTCAATCTTCCATCGCTTGCAAGTGTTGCATGACTATGCCATCATCATCATGGGACTCTACCGCAAGTCATTGCAATCGTTTACCACCCCTAATCCTCCGGGAAAAACGTTGCGCCAACACCCGCCCGCCCGCTATCAGTACCACAGCGAGCCACTATCGGATCTGGTCTTGGAGGGCTGGACTCAGCCATCCCCGTTGATGTCGGCCGCAGCCATAAACTTGCAACTACCATCGTGCCCACGATTCTATATTTGTTCTTGTGTATCTTGCTGTGGTTGTGCCTCCCTTCGACCACCGTCAAGAGCCAACCACTGTTGTGGACAAACCGTCGTCACCATCCTCACTACATACCCGCTCCTAGTTGCTCGCTAGATTGCCCCACCACCATTGTCCCTACTACTTGCAAGGCAGTGGCTGGTCTAGCGGGATGGAGGCAGGGAAGGAGCCCTAGGGGTGGGAGGAAGGCGGTGCTTGGGTTTTCGGAGCCTGTTGGCTTGGACAACATGGGGGCGACAAAAAAAAAATACATATTGTAATATAAATGTAACATTTATAATAGCTTGATGTGCTACGTTTTGTGTTGCACACTACCAATATTAGCATCGTCTTCCTCCCACTACCTCGACTATGGTGACCATCGACTAGCTGTGAGACTACAGACATTACTACCTACCTTGTCATTGCCAACAACTATAATTTCTATTTGAAAACACATAAACATTTTTACTAATCAAGTTATAGAGTTTATCTGATTAAACCCCAATGCATCACTGAAAGATAAGAACTGAGAGCAAAGAACCATCCTTATCGAAACGAGGGTTAATTGAACTAAAGAAGAATCCTTCCTAATGAAACCAAACAACGTAAAGGGGCAAAATGTCAAGGTATCACAGCATTGTCGTGACGACTGCATCCTTGGGCTTCCTTTGACATACACTCCGCTTGACAGACCGGTAATCCTCTTCGTCCGCCTCCACAGAAATGACACAAATTAGCGAAGGTTTGTTTCTGAGCCATAGATTTCGGTGTGTGCTTCGCCGGACTAAGCAAAGGATTTCCACGGAGTTCACCATTGAATCTAATGAGACTTGGCTTGAATCCTGTCAACCAATATTGCATAGGTGGTTAGAGATCAACTCGAATGACAAACCTTGCATGGTTACTGCTACTAGGGAAAAAAAGGGAAGACTATTCCGAAATCTAGCCAACCTTAGACACAAGAGAGAGTTTGGATGATGGCGAAAGAACCGTTGTCTTGCTGAATCGACGAAGGAGGTTGAGGGAGAGTTGACATGCAAATCATGTCTGCTAGATTCTGGCCACCATGATTCAATTTGTTTACATAGATATGTCATCCATCCCACTCGAGACTTACCACCACTGCTGCACAAACCCTTTCTAGCCCCGGTTTGCAACCCCCTTAGTCCCGGGTAGCAAACCGGGGCTATGAATCCGGGACTAAAATTGATCTTTAGTCCCGGTTGGTTACCAATTGGGACTAAAGATAGCTAAGCCACGTGCCCGGCTGCACCATCATTAGGGACTAAAGATATTTTTTCTTTTTCTTTTTCATTGTTTTTTTCTGCTTGAATATTGATTTCAAACCGAACTCAACAATAATAAAATCAGCCTCATTCACAAAATCATCCACAAATTCAACAACAAAATCATCCACATTCACATCACAAAATCATCCACAAATTTATATCATAAAATCATTCACAAAAACATCTAAAATTCATCTCCAAATTTACAATACAAAATCATCACAAAATCAACACAGATATTTACAACACAAAATCCTCCGCGACGGTCGTGCCCTGTCGCCCTTCGCAGCCTCGGCCGCCGCCCTCTGCAATGGCCCCACCGCCGCCCTCCGCGACAGCCGCGCTGGGTGCTGCCGCCGGTCGCCGCATCCCACGGAGGGGAGGGCGTCGCAGCCCACGACCCGCCGCCCACTGCCGCCTGTCGCAGCCCGCCACCCACCGGCCGCAGCCGTCGGAGAGGGGGGAGGGGAGGGGAGAGAGGAGAGAGGAGAGTGGAGGGCCTGGAAGAGGAGGGGGAGGATGCGTAGGAGAGGGAGGAGGAGAAGAAGAAGATAAGGATGAGCAAGAAGATAAGGTTGAGGGAGAGAATGAGAGAGATTTTTTTTTTGCTCTCGACCCGTGCGCAATTGTATCTCTCCCTCCCATATGCGATTTTTCCTCTTGCCCTCCTGCGCGCGCTTTTTAATGTTTAGTCCCAGTTGATATAAACAACTGAGACTAAAGTATTGATCTTTAGTCCCGGTTGTTGACACCAATTGAGACTAAAGATAATAGGGTGTCTGCCACGGCTTGATAATGAATGAACCGGGACTAAAGATCATCTAGTCCCATTGGAGTTTTAAACCAGGACGAAAAATGATGTTTAGTTCGGATTCCTATTCAAACCGAGACTAATGTGATTTTTGGTCAACACAGCAAAGATGGTTTCTACAGTAGTGCACTGCCCCCAAGACTACCAAAGGGGAGGAGAGTCTCCCAATGGATTCCATGCAACAATATGACAGCAACTATAATTGCCTATCTCCTGCTATAATTTGATGTCCCAATGTTGATTATGAAATAATATTATAGTATAGTATGAACTATTATCCCTAGGGACTAGGGATATGTTGTGATATTATATAATTTGGTATTTAATTAATTGGTTTGAACTCAAAAGTACTTTGTACGTTGTATATACAACCATTGGGCTCAATTAAACATATACACACCGATATCAAATTATTATTGTTTTTACCAATAAAAATAGATAGACACGCACATATATATATATATATATATATATATATATATATATATATATATATATATATATATATATATATATATATATATGTATATGTAATCCACACACACCCAAGAATCACAAGGACACCCCTAGTAAATATGCTCAAACTATGAGACAAATTAGATGCCATCGACAAATCTCGGAGCTCACTAGTTAGGGCATGTTTGTCACAGCTCTAGCTCTAACTCCACCTCTCTTGGAGCTGTAGCCCAGCCAAACAGTTTTTTTTTAAACAGTAGACGGTAGGATTTCTACCGAATGTATTATAAGAAGAGAGTTGGCTCTGTTTATAAGGGAAACCAGGCCTGAAAACCATACAACTGTACAATTTGTTAAAGAAAAACCGGCAAAACCTTATACGGAAGACACAAAAAGCCTGTGACAAAACGACTAGACCCACAGAAGTGATCGAGAGAAGAGTAAGGCCTTCAAGGCGTAGCCTCCAAGGAGAAAAACCGGCAAAACCTTATACGGAAGACACAAAAAGCCTTTGACAAAATGACTAGACCCACAGAAGTGATCGAGAGAAGAGTAAGGCCTTCAAGGAGGTGAACAATGACAGAAGTAGGCTACATACCAACACAAGTCTTTTCTGCACACTTTGTCCTCACTCGTGTGCACCCAGGAAGAATTTTCCCGGATGGGTGAGTTCTTTCGAGATCGGCTTCTGGAAAAGAAGTTGCAACTTGTTTATATAAGTATTCTATTAATCCTATTAAGCCCTGAGCCGGGATATCACATTCTCACCCCCTTAAGATATCGACATCCTCGTCGGTCAACCCAGGTCAGGAACATCCCCTATTAGCACCACGTATATACAGACAATTTTCGACGCACATACGTCATGCTATACGACCACTTTGTGGATCATCCCGTATGCACCGTATGCCCGCTATTCATATATACGTATAGCTGCAAGGGTCGGCTCTGATACCATCTGTGACGCCCCACACTCTCCAGGCCAGGCCCTCTCTACATATGGCAGCTTTCCTAGGACATAGACTACCCTCACAGACCAACACAAGTCTTTTTTGCATACTTTGTCCTCACTCGTGCGCACCTGACGCCCCACACTCTCCAGGCCGGGCCCTCTCTACATATGGCAGCTTTCCTAGGACATAGACTACCTTCACAGACCAACACAAGTCTTTTTTGCATACTTTGTCCTCACTCGTGCGCACCCGGGAAGAATTTTCCCGCTCTGATACCATCTGTGACGCCCCACACTCTCCAGGCCGGGCCCTCTCTACATATGGCAGCTTTCCTAGGACATAGACTACCCTCACAGACCAACACAAGTCTTTTTTTGCATACTTTGTCCTCACTCGTGCGCACCGGGAAGAATTTTCCCGGTCGGTCACCTATCCCGAAATTGCTCCAGACCAACACAAGTCTTTTTTGCATACTTTGTCCTCACTCGTGCGCACCCGGGAAGAATTTTCCCGGTCGGTCACCTATCCCAAAATTGCTCCAGGCTAAGCACGCTTAACCTTAGAGTTCTTTCGAGATCGGCTTCCGGAAAAGAAGTTGCAACTTGTTTATATGAGTATTCTATTAATCCTATTAAGCCCTGAGCCGAGATATCACACGACGCCCGCCCAAATCTAGACTGGATTTTCACCCGTAGGGGAGAGAATCCACAAGGCAACACCTCCTAGGAGGAAACGGCACCCACAGGCGTTGATGTCACCGATCCTAGAAGACTAGGCAGGGGTTTCGCCCGATACTCCCTCAAGAAGTGCAGGACCTCCAAGAAGCTAGAGTAAGAGAGTTGAGTGTTATCGTTGCCTATCTCATTGGCTGAATCCGATGCAGCAGCTCCGACTCCAATTTAACACAAAAACTCTAACACCGTAGGGAGTAAGCACACCGCTCCACACTCGGCACAACTACAGGTTTACACAGCCACATGGCACGTGAAGCACCGGCGAGGCCCAAGAGCCCTGACTACAGACATACTAGACCACCAACACGGACAAACAAAACTCCTCAACCACGAAAAGACTCCACGGCCGGGTCTGGAAGTAGATAGCCAAGAGAAGGGAGGAGCATCAAGGAGGGGAGGAGGCCTGGCCGGCCTGAAGGGGAACTGAGAACTGACGGCAGGGGCATCAAAGACATCGGTGTCATCCATGTTTCCGACGAGGATCTCCGGGCTCCGCGGTACAATCCTTACAACTGCAGCAACCACCTCCAACTTCACCACCAGCGCAGAGAGAGGAGCGCTAGGGCGAGCAGCAGAGCAATTGAAAGGAAGGAAGAAAGGGGGGAGGCGCCGGCCTTCCCCTTCTGCTTGTGCCGAGAGACGGCATAGAGAGAAAGAAAGAAGAGGGAAGGAAGGAGAGAAAAGGGTGGCTGTCGGTGACTGGAGCGGCCGGAGTCACCGACGCGACCCCCCGACAGGACCCCCGATGCCCGCCAACTGACGGAGCCGGCTGGCGTAGCGCCGCACCCCGGGCAGGCCGATGCGCCGCCCCGGACGCCGACCCGCCGCCTCGCGTCGCGCTTCCCGACGCCGCTGTCATAGATCCGGCAGTGGCGGGTCCGGAGCTACCGCCGCCCAGCCTAAAAGACCCCGCCGCGCTGGCGAAACGCTGCGTCCCCCGCGTAGAGAAGAGGCGCCGCTGCGAGAAGGCCCCGCCGCTGCCATCCTAGCTCGCCAGCCGGCTTTGCTGGCGGCGAGCTTCGGCGGCTGCGAGATAGGGTAGAGGGGGAGAGGAAGGCGGCAGCGGTGGTTTTAGCTCCACCGAAAATGGGAGTAGAGCTGGGTGAATCGCTCTCACAAAATGAACTAGAGAGGTAGAGTTGGGTTTAGGCAGCTCCACAACTCCACTCCAGACTCAACTTCTAAAGCTAAATTTGGGAGTTAGAACTCTACAAACAGATCCTTAATGTAAATTAGTATCCAACAAAGCTTACCCACGTGTGCATGAGAGTTCACTACTACATCACCGATTTTCCCGGACGGGCTAGCCAATTTTCGCGTGCGGGTAGGCGGCCCGCACGCACCCAGTCGTTTGGGAAAACCGCGATTTTCGCGTGCGGGTGGCGCGCCCGCACGCGAAAACCGATTTTCTCGTGCGGGCGCTTAAGCCGGGCGCTTAAGCCGCCCGAATGGAGATACAGAAAAAGGAAAAAAAAAAAGAAATCCCTAACCCTAACCCTAATCTGCCGCCGCCGTCGCCGTCGCCCGCCGCCACCGAACACATCACAAGAACACACATCACAATAACATCTCACATCAACAAGAACACATCTCAAATGAACAAATCACACAAAGAATTGCAAATAACAAAGAGAGAAGGGGGAGAGATAGATCCGGTCGCCGGTCACCGACGCATGCCGCCGCTTCGCCGGTCCCCCTCCCCTCCGCCGGATCTGGAAGGGAGGGGAGGAGAGTCGCGCGCCGCCGGCCGGATCCACCGCCCCCTCCCCCGGATCTGCAAGGGGAAGGAGGGGAGGGGGCGGGCGCCGCTGGATCCACCGCCCCCAAGCCTTCCCTCCACCGGATCTGCATGGGGAGAGAGGGGAGGGGGCGCGCGCCGCCACCGCTGTCGCCCGCCGCCGCCGCCTGCTCTCCACCTGCCGCACGCTGCCAGATCCGCCGCCCCCTCCCCCGGATCTGCAAGGGGAAGGAGGGGAGGGGGCGGGCGCCGCCGGATCCGCTGCCCCCAAGCCCCCAAGCCCCCCCTCCGCCGGATCTGCTAAGGGAAGGAGGGGAGGGAGCGCGCGCCACCGCCGCCGCCGCCGCTTTCGTCCGCGGCTGCCGCCGCCGCTCTCGCCCACCGCCGTGCGCCATGCACTGAGGGAGAGAGAGGAGAGGAGTGGAGAGAGGAGAGGAGAGTGGGAGGAGAGGAGAGGAGTGGAGAGAGAAGAGTGGGAGAGAGGGAGGTGGAGCGGCCGGGCGAAGGTAGGTGGTGGACCTTAAATGCGGTGGGCCCGTGTGGTTGGCTTAAGCTGCCCGCACGGGATATTGCTTTTTCCCGTGTGGGCGATAGCCTGGAGCCTGTCCCCTATTTTTACATGCGGTTCCAGTTACGAACCGCATGGAAACAAAAGGGGAGGGCGTCCAGGAAAATATATTATGTAGTAGTGATTGTTTGCCTGGCTTCACATATATATTGTCTTGTGTACCGTTTAAATTCTTAAAAGCAATAAATCAATCTCCCTTTCAAAAGTACTAGAATTCTTGTTAACAGGTGATGAGAATTATTAGTCGTCATGAGAGAAAACAATTACTACCAAAACATGATACAAAAGAGGCGTGTCCAGCAATCCTCTTTGACCGGCGTCCCTCACCACAAACCAAACAAAACAAAACAAACGTGGTTACCGACTTGTATATATTCCACAGTACTAAACATTCCGACGATCCATTGCAAGTTCGCAACATGTAAGGTCATTGTTCGGTGGATGTGTTGGCCTCTAATGCAAAAGAGACGGAGGTGTGAGGTGAGGTCGCTGTGATCGTGAGAGGCATCGTTGTCGGTGGTCACGCGTACGTACGCTGGTGATATGATGCTCCTGACTCCTGTGGTATGCTACCTGTCACTGTGCGTCGTCGCCTACGTATCATTGTGGTGATGATATATACCGGAGTACTCCCTCCGTCCCATAATATAAAGTATTTTAACTTTTTGTTTGCACAGTTTGACCATTCGTTGTATTCAAAAAAATTTAGAATTATTATTTATTTTATTTGTGACTTACTTTATTATCCAAAGTACTTTAAGCATAATTTTTCGTTTTTTATATTTATACAAATTTTTTGAATAAGATGAGTAATCAAACAGTATAAGAAAAAGTTAAAATCCCTTATACTATAGGACGGAGGGAGTATATATATGATGTGGCTTCGATTTATTTTTTGTCGCCGTTTCATCAATTGCCGATTGATTTGACGGGCTGGGTGCATACGTGCATCGCGAAGCATTTGCAAACCCCCAATCACCCAATGGAACAGTGATAACTAACTAAATTTCTAATTAATTAATTAATTAATTCTTTGTTGGCCTGTTTCGTTGCATATGACTTTGTAACTGCACAATTAAAGATCGAGGTATGTAGTGAGATGCATGCACCCCGGAATGGCGGACATTTTATTGGCAATCTAGATAGAGCTTGTTTGGGAGAGGTGCAGGGTATCCGTAGATCTACCGAGTTATTATTTGGGTGAGCCATCTCATTCACAGCTTAATCTAAACATACATGTATCTCTACTTAAAAAAAACATCCTCCTTCCCCTCCACATAAAAACCTCTCTTTCCTCCTATAAAAAACCATCCACCCCCAAAAAAATTTCCACTTTCCTAAAGAACCAACCATTATAAAAAGGATTAAAAGCCCACTAGACCTAAATCATCTTAGTAAACTAGATGACGCTCCGCACTTTGCTGCGGGATATATGTTAGATAATAGAGAAATGATGAATGATTTGGATTGAAATATTATAAAAATGATTTGAGAATGATGATTTAGCATGTGTATATTTTGTTTTAGAATAAAATAAATTGTAGATATAATTACTATGTGTATGCATGTTGAGTTTTGAACTTAATTGGTTGATGTGGCATGCTTGCATGTAGGTTTTAGTAGTGCTAATAAATACTATGCTTGCATGTTGAACTTTAGGTGTGTAGTAGGCATTAGCTTTATAGAAAGAAGAGATTGAATAAAAAACATTGCAATGCGCGTGCCTATAACTAATATATAGAGAGGCTTAATTGGACCACTTAACTTTAGCCTATAAACTTTTTTAAAGGAATTATTTGACAGATGGCGGTTCTGGCTGCGACTCTTGTAACCCGAATTTGCCTTCGCCTATGCGATTGATCCTGATGGCTTTACGATAAGCTCTACAGTGTCGTAGCCCCGGTATTCCAACCGGCCCAACATTTTTCAAGTAGTGGTTTTTTTTTGTCAATATGTTATTACTGATCATTAGAGGGTGACATTTTAGACTTATGTCCAATTAAATTTTCTAATTCTATTTGCCAATATCTCCCCAAATAAATTAAACCATATATATAAAAATTATATGCATGTAATATTTTTTTTAAAAAAATATAAATTCACTTACACCACTCGATCCGATCCTCAGATCGTCTCCCATAGAACTGACTGCAAAGGCGACCTAAAATTTAGCCACTGTCACCAGAAAACCCATTTCCGCTCTCTCCGCTCAGTGGCAAGCCTACATAGATCTAAGGTACCCTCATCACATAGAGTGGTGAGTAATGTAAAGATATCGGATCCGTCGTCAGGGGGTGCGAAGATGCCTACCTGTGGCTGTTGCCACTACTGTGGTGGATGATTCTCTTCACTAGCCGGCAGAGCTCTAAGGTTGGGGTGATCAATGGTGAGGCCTGCTGATACCCTGCTGCCATTAACCGAGAGTTCCAAGTCAGAAAGGGAAGGGGGGGGGGGGGGGTACAATGTAATCGTATGCCTTCGCATGTGTATGTACCTAGCCAATCGAATTTATATAAAAATTGTGGTGTGAATACAAGTTAGAATAATACATACTACTACGAATTTATTTTGCTGAACCCAACATACTATGGTAACATGTGTGTGGTGAATGGTGTGCATCACCTTGTACTTTCTGAAAGAGTGTGACTTATATATATGTTCCTACATACACACTTTGGTTTAACAAATTGCAAATCTTTGCTCTTGTAGTTGCTAATCTTGACAAATTCGATTGACTTCATAAAAAATTATGGCTACGAACACTAATAATACCGACTTTCAATGGGGGCAATTTGAAAAGTCGAGAATGGGCTCAAGCGCGTCGTCCATGTCGTCTAGTCCTCTACGCATCTGAGCTACTATCTGCAGTAACATTCGTCTTGCGCGTTGGCTTGACTCCCTGAACAGTGCACAGGTACTATAGCAGCAGTAACTTTTGTACTGTACAGATAATTTTGTACTATAGCTATTCACCCCAGGCGTTGAACTTCAAACAGAGAACTGAGATGAGGGCTAATGCCCATTATTACTGTGGACCTCTGCCCTATAGCACCATGCTATATAGCGGAGGATTCCACTCCATTCAAGCTAGAATTTTTTATTATGTTTTAACCTTTTTTATTTTTCTTAAAAAAATAAACCCTCTTAAAACTTAATATCAAATCTTAATATTTTTACCATGTCACCCTTCTTTACGAAACAACATTGCCATGTCACCCGCATTAATTAGACGTGCCAGTGTTATTTTGCATGTCAATATAGCTGTGGCAAAATAACAATGCTACATCATAAGAGCAAGTTTTATAGTTGAGGTGATAGTCATCTCTAAACTTATATATATCATCCGGTTATTATTTAAGAGGTAATGCATACAACACATTGCCTTCATCACACTTGCCCCAATACAACATAATAATTCTACTTTATTTATTTTTCTCTTAATCTATTGCATATCTATTTGTTTCATCTCCCTTTTGTCGACGTTTGATGTCGCGATTCCGTTATTTGCATAGTATGGGGATCGTTGGTACTAGGATATACGCGAGACTGAGGTAAGAGAGGCGGAGACAGGGATTTTTATACAGGTTCGGGCCCCTGAATTATCAGGTAATAACCCTACATCCTGTTGGCCGAAGCCGGTATTGCTTTTATTCACCATAATCACACCAATACAATAGTATGGGGTAGCCTATCTAACTATTGTCGACATGGCGGTCTGAAGGTCTAATTCGTAGTCGACAACAGGGTAGTCTTCCTCCTCGAGTTTATGCCCGGCGAGATCAGAGATAACGCTTTCGTCTCTCCTGACAGTATCCGGAGACACCGTAGGGGACTAGCCGTGCTTATCCCTGAAGTCGATATCTGGCGTCTTGTCTTGACGTATGTTGGCTTGTATTGGCTTTGTGGCGTCTATGTTGATTGTGGTGGGTGTCTTCTATGGTGGGTGTGTTAATTGTCCCCCCTCTCCTCCTAGGGGACCTTATATTTATACCAATAGGTGCCCCCTTGTCCAAGTAGAACTAGGGAAACCAATATGGATACAATCCGGGTAGTCCTTGTCATTTCCATGTAGAACTCTGGTTGTCTTTCCTTATCCGGAACTCTCTCCATATATCCGTAGGTTGTTTCCGTATAGGATATGGTATGTGGTGGGTCCTGTTGAGATTTAGTCAACTATTATTAGGTATGTGGTATCCATAACCCTGACAGTAGCCCCCGACTTCGATGCAAATGAACGAATTCATATTCTCAACCGCGTGTAGACCTTGGAGTAACTGTTATCGAGCTCGTGTGACCATTCTCGGTGAGTTCAGAGATAACGTTAGACTTCCTTTATCAGCCTCGAACTTCCTTTATCAGCCTCGTGCGGGCACCTAAAGGGTTTGTCTGAGTCCATCTCTGGTGTCAACCGAGAAAGTACAGAGCATGCGACTAAGTCTCCCGTCTTGCTGTAATCGAGGATTTGGATTGAAGTCAAGAAATTTTATCTCGGCGGGTACACCATCTCTTCATTCTGTATTCCTTGTCGAGATCCACCAACTGTTCTCGAGTAATCGAGTAGGCGTAGAGTCTGCGACGGAGCCTTATCAACATTTGTCGTACTCGCCTTAGTCGATCTTGGTGTAGAACCATAGAGACATGGAGTCTTCGACAATGCCGAATAGAATTTTCCTGAAATCAATACTCAGAAAAGAATATTAGATAGAAATAGCCCCCGAGCGAATTCTCAAAGGGTGACATGTTATAATATGTATGGAAAATCGAAAATGAATTAAACTTACAGACCAATGTTTTGTATATGAGCGTCTACTCTCTTACCGACTTCAATCAGTCAGTTTGTTGAGTTATACACTCTCCCTAGCCCCCAGCCTTGTCGTCGGAGAATCGTTCTCGGAGGATAAGGCTCTTAGACCTTTGACCTGCCTTGGTTGAACAAGTACTGATCCTAGCCCCCAGCCGTGAAGTTGGAAAATCCATTTCCGATTGCATGGCTTGGTTAATACGCAAGACGAGAATTCTTACAAGACCAGATCTTACATGGTCTTTCGTCTCTAAAGGATCCGACAAAGCCTTATCCGCTATGGGCGTCCCCAGCCGAAGTTCCCTTAGGTTCCTCAGAGGCTTTGTCAAGACGGCGTAAAAGGGACATTAGGATAGGTTTCAACGCTAGGTGTCTTTTGTGATAAGGGATCTCTGGGTAAAACACTTGGCGATATTGTGCACCTGATATCAACTTTGTTGAAGTAGAGGTAATGGGAGAATCGCTACACCTCTGGTCAAGAACCAGATAGTAGTCGTAACTCAACCACTAGAAGTAAATGTACGAGAGATCGCTACGATTGACTGGTTGAGAACCAGTGAGTAGGTATCTCTCGATCATTTGAAGTCGTGGTACGAGGACCGCTGTGTTATTGCTATAGTCGTACCTCGACCATCTGAGGAAGCGCTAGAGTTGGTTTATTACGCGTGCGTCTCATGTGGCCAACATGACTCACACACCCAACTTGTAGCATATCCGGATGTCTGTTCGCAATCATGTCGGGTGATCAAGCCGACGGCGTTCACGAGGAACTATCTGTTAACAACCTTTTCTCGAGTAGTCCAGCCATGGCCGGTGCTATGAGATAGGTCGTCGGTCTTCGTTGGTAGGTTGGGCGCGATGACTCTGCATTTGTCGAGATCGTTCTCGACAATGCGGTGTACTTGACCACAACCTACTCGAGTGCTCAATTGTTCCTGAAAAATATTTTCTAGAAGGCAAGACATATAGCAGATAATATCGAGTATGTATTCGAAAAACTGCATGGTCCTTCTAGTATGGAGGTCGTTGGTACTAGGATATACGCGAGACTGAGGTAAGAGAGGCGGAGACAGGGATTTTTATACATGTTCGGGCCTCTGAATTATTAGGTAATAACCCTACATCCTGTTGGCCGAAGCCGGTATTGCTCTTATTCACCATAATCACACCAGTACAATAGTATGGGGTAGCCTATCTAACTGTTGTCGACATGGCGGTATGAAGGTCTGACTCGTAGTCGACACCATGGTAGTCTTCCTCCTCGAGTTTGTGCCCAGCGAGATCAGAGATAACGCTTTCGTCTCTCCTGACAGTATCCGGAGACACCGTAGGGGACTAGCTGTGCTTATCCCTGAAGTCGATATCCAGCGTCTTGTCTTGACGTATGTTGGCTTGTATTGGCTTTGTGGCGTCTATGTTGATTGTGGTGGGTGTCTTCTATGGTGGGTGTGTTGATTGTCCCCCCTCTCCTCCTAGGGGGCCTTGTATTTATACCCATAGGTGTCCCCTTGTCCAAGTAGAACTAGGGAAACCAATATGGATACAATCCGAGTAGTCCTTGTCGTTTCCATGTAGAACTCTGGATGTCTTTCCTTATCCGGAACTCCCTCCATATATCCGCAGGTTGTTTCCGTATAGGATATGGTATGTGGTGGGTGCTGCTGAGATTTAATCAACTATTATTAGGTATGTGGTATCCATAACCTTGACACCTTTATAGAAAGAGTCCCTTGCAAGAGGGTGACTCTTTCTCTTTCTTCTCTCTTTTCTCCTCTACCTCATCGTCTAGTTCTATATGGCATTTTCGAATTTGTGCTCAGATATCCATAATAGCTTTAAGGATTAAGGGTTTGGCGTATCAATGTTTTACCGCCACGTGGCTGATATCGCCAAATGATTCAGATTTGGAAAGATTAGTTTTTAGAGAGTTTATTTTTAAAATTAAGGAGTTCAAAATAAAAAAAAATCTACCAATCTCTTTATTAGTCAGTATTTGTTATTAAATTACTGTTTGACAAAATGGTTAATACAAAATTATAAAAGTGTTATAAATGAGATAGAACTTACTAATAAGCTTAACAAGCTTGCTGAAATCAAGCTTTTAGCTCGTTAACGGTAACAAGCCGCGCCTAGCTCATTCATTAAGATAACGAGAGCTAAAATGAGCTAACACTTATCGAGCCGAGCTGACTCGTTATTATCCAGCCTTAATACACAACTCATGGATGAATTAATACACTAAAATATACTATTAAAAGGACATCCAAAATTAATTATCCAGCGGATTAAGTCTATTGTTAGCCCCTTTTTAGTTTTGCTAAAAGTCACCCTTTTGCTCTGAATTGCAAAACCAGTTATTTTTCACTTTCAATTTTTAAAACTAGACACATATGACACCCTAAAACATATTATTGCTAATGTATTTTCACTAACACGTGAACTTCATTAATTAATTGACACCTGCATTAACTGAACGTGTGCAATGGGAACACAAACTAGGAAAACACTGCTTCTATTTTAAACAAAACTACAAAAAATTGTCTTGGGGTGTTGAATTGTCTTTCCGGTTTTAGAAGTTGACGATGAAAATAACCAGTTTTGTAGATGCAAAATAGACTTCGAACAACGCTAAAAATGAACCTTACCCTTATCTTGTAGTACTATCTAAGGTCTAGCACATACAGTGCATCACTGCATTGGGTTGGGTTGGTCCAATTCATACTCCTTGTCCAAATATAGCTAATCCAACAAAATTCCAATTTATGCTCAGCAGAATATCGGACAAGTGCATAGGACGTGTGTGCAACCTGATGTGTCTTCGTCAGTCAACGGATGGCAGCAGATGAAATCTTTTTTTTTATAATTTTTTGTTATATTATAGGGGAGAGAAGAAAAGTATTGTTCGGACTTCTGAATAAGCTTGATTCATGGTCCGTACATGCATGACGTGGAAACAAACTTTTGCATTCCTTGCAGTAGTACTTTCTACTCATATTTATTGGGCAAAATTTGCTACAGGACACCGAAAAATTACGGCATTTGCTATCAGACACCCGAAGATCGTGTATTTACTCGTGGACACTGAAAAAAGTGGTAATTAGCTACTGGTCACTCCTTCCATTATTTTATTATTTCCGGTCAAAATAGAGAGATAAACTTTGGTTAAAGACAAGTTTGCCCATGGACCCACTTGTCAATCTCTCTTTCTATGTTCTTCTTCTTCCTCCCTTTCTCGATCTGTTCCTCTCTTTCTCATTGCGCCGCCGCCGAGCTCCGCCATGGCCGAGCTGTCATGCGTCGTCGCCGTCGGCGGTGAACCCCGGCTCTAGTGTCGACCAAACCGAGAGAGGAAGCTCTCAATCTCTTCATCGCCCTCAAATCCCTCGCCGGCCATGAAGAAGACAACGCGCGCTGTCACCAAAGAGCTATCTCCATCTCTAACTTACCACCGTTCCATACTCACCTTAACATGCCGAAGATTTTTCCTTTTGATTACATCCTCTCTCGTGTAGCGGATCGACGGGAACGCCGCCGTGTCATCGCCGACCTTGGAGCACGCTCTGCACATCGCCGCCATGACGTTGTCGCCGTTCGGGGTGCAGTGGACCATTGCAAGCCGAACCACCACGCCATCAGCTTCACCTCGACCTCCTCTCCTTTTACTCCCAAGTACCCCATCCAATGGCGCAACGATCTTGGAGATCGGCATCATCTTCTCCAACTCCAGCTGCCGAGCTCCATCTTCGATTTCTCCCTCTCCAGTGAGTCCCAATCCGATTCCTTGCCATGGTAGCCTCGCATAGACATCTCTAACACGAAAGACATACATGCATGGCAGTCCTTTGAAGAAATCGAGCCATCGTCGTTCATCCAAGGTGAAGCGCCTCCGCCGAGACATTCCGCGAGCCATCGTCGACGACCAAGCTTTGCCGACCTCATCCGTGCACGGGGATGCCGCTGTGTGTCATCGCCGTTGGTGGTGAACTCCAGCGATGCGCCGCCGCCCCGCCGTGGCCGAGCCATCCTGGCTCGGGCCGGCCGTCGTCGCTAGGAAGAATGGGAAAAGAAAAGAAGAGAGAGAGGAAGAACAGTACGTGTCCAGGGGCATTATGGTACTTACACGGCTCTTTCTCTCTCTATTTTGACCGAAAATAATAAAATAATGGAAGGAATGTCCAGTAACTAATTACCACTTTTTTGCAGTGTCCACGAGCAAATACACGATCTTCGGGTATCTCACAGCAAAAGCCGCAATCTTTCGATGTCTTGTAGCAAATTTTGCCTATTTATTTGTACTCCTGTGAGGTTTGGTTTAGTTTAATGAGACTTGACGAAAATTCGCTCCCTTTTTATCTCAAGGTAATGTAGTAGCCTAGAGCCGATCCGTTTCAACAGAAAACAAATTCAGTTTCTAATTTACTAAATCAATTAATAAACAATTATTTAGTCTAAGTAAATACATATTGAACAAGTAGGTGATTTGATTTTTTTTTTTTTGATGGAGGGAATAGTGAAATGAGGGAGAACCTGTTAAAAGTTGGTGTAGCATAGATTGTGAGACATAAACGTAACTGGTAGGGGTTATATGAGAATGGATATCATCGCTACTAACATTGAGCAGTATAGACTAGTCAATATTGAGCTGAAAACCAGCCCGCATTGATGGCCCACGTAAATACCCAACCCAACATAAACACCGCCAAGATACAGCCCATGCCCATATGATGTGCCGCCCAGCGACAGCGAGCGTGACATCGGCAGGCCCACGTGCTGCCAACGGGCAACCTGTCAGCGGCCCATTCAACATTGAAGTGAAAAGGGCGAAGGCCCAGTAAAGCCCATACTAAACCCAAAAGCAACCGAAAAGAGACACATCTCGGGTCCTCTCTCGCCGCCGCCGCCGCCGCCGCCTAGGCCTCCTCGCCGGCGCGCGGTAGCTCCGACGGAGGAGTTCCCCCCATGACCTCCCGCTCGCTCATGTTGATGTGCCAGCTGTCAGCGCACACAGCTGAGCGCCACCTCGTCCTCGTCGATCTCCCTCGCCGGGATATCTTTCCGCTTGCGGCTACGTCTCTGCCGGTCTCCGGTCTCAAGTACTCCCTCCGTACTCAGAAACTCGTTTTGGACAGCGACATGATCTCTAAAATACAATTTTAACTTCTGGCTTCTATAAAAATATTTATTGAAAAATGATATATGTATACTTTAATAAAAGTATTTTTCAAGACAAATCTATTCATATACTTTTTATATTTTCAAACTAAGTTATTTTATGATTTACATTCGTAAGGTTTGACTGAAATATTGTCCTAAACGACTTTCTAAACCAGTCTATACTATATACTACACTACTTTCTACTCCCTCTGTCCTAAAATATAACAACTTCTAGCCTTTAAAATTTGTCCTAAAATATAACAACTTATTCACCAACATTTTCTTCTCAACCAATCATAATTCTCCACCATTCAATTTTTTTACCTACCTCCACTTCTTCTCCAATCACAACACTCTCCTATTTAATCGTACCAATTTTCTTAATAATTTTATCCAACTTTAAAAATGTTTATATTCTGGGACCCACTGGAGCTTCGACCAACCACCATCGGTCAATTCCGCTTTGGGCGGAGGGAGTAGCATCTTCAACTCAGTTCTTCCTAAGGCTATCCCAACCCAAAAACTATCAAGTAGTTTCCATACTTACCATATAATATAGACACTATGTGTAGAAACTATACATCCAATGGATGGTGTCTTCAAATTAAATTACCATCCAATCATCTCTCTTCTCTCTCCTTTTACCCTCCTATCCCATTATTTTCATTCTTGGTTATTGTGTAGATATGGTTTCTTGTATGAGATATGGTTTCTCGTATGAGAAATGATTTCTTCATCTTTTTACCTCTCTCATTATTAACTTTTTTGCCACATCATATTTTTGCTTATGTGGCAATGTATTTAATGCTATGGATAGTAGATAATATGGAGGGTTGGGGATGTCCTAAGTTCTTGTCTCGGACGAACCGGTTTTTTTTTTGTTGAATAATTTACGAATAGATTTTAAGTAGTACAATAAATTATGAATAGATTTATTAGTACATAAATTCTGCTTAGCTTAACATTGGGGGGGGGGGGGGGAGGAAAAAGTATGAAACCGCAGTACCATTTCACTGTACAAATCTCCTTAAGAACCCAGAGAAATTTTATTCATTATGTAATCCATTTGACTGTGTAAACAAAGGTACTAGTACTGATAGTTTACAAAGAAGCAAAACCAAAACATCTGGTGGGTAGTGTAAACTGTAAACTAGATGGATGTAGTTTCAAACTGGGTTTCTGCTTTAGCTCTTGATGCTGCAATCTTTCGCATAACCATACTTTGCATCCGATCTACGTGAGTGGAGCTGGCAACGACTTAGTCCAGATAGAGAGAGTCCAGATAGAGAGAGAAACGACAACACCAAGTTTTAGTGGTGAACACGACTAGATGAGTGTGTGAAAACACGGTCCCGGAAGATTCCGTTTTCCTTGAACGCGCGGGAAGAACAAAAGATGAATAAAAAAGAATAATATTGTCCATCGTGTTCCCTAACCAACAGAACCAACAGAAGAGGAGGGAAGATCGGCAACAGTGCTCCAGCGACCAAACAGGGATGAGTAAGGTGGCCGGACGTGTCCCATGATGTGACTCGTCCATAGATGGTGGTGGTTGGCAATGAAGCAAACCAGAACAATGGGAACACGGCTGACAACAACATGGTCCCGATAGAGAAAGAAACGACAATAGGAAGCTCTTGTGGTGAACATGGACGGGTGAGTACATCAAAACGTGTTCCCGAACGAGGAGGTTCCGTTTTTCTTGAATGCGTAAGAGGAGGATACGCAGGGGAGAGGAGAGATGCCAAGGAGTAGAGATGTCGTGGGAAAGGGGGAGGACGTGCGGCGAGGTATAGATGTGGGGTGTCGTGAGGAAGGATGGAGGCGGGAGAGGAGGGTCGCCGGGAGAGGTGGGAGAGGAAGGACGTCAGGGAGAAGAGGGGCCATGGGCAGGGGGAGCGTGTGAAGATCAGGGCACCGGGAAGGGGGGAGGGGAGAGAGGGGGAAGCGAGGGGTGACGGACGAAAGTGAAGGCGGAAGCCTTATGTATTTTTAAATTAGGTATATATAGATATAGATAGATTTAGTTTTCAGCTTTGCTCCTTTTATTTTTTTAATTAAACTACTCCCTCCTTTCCAAATTGATCATCATATAATAGAATTTAAAATTTCTCAAATTGATCATCATATACATGCATGAACACGGATTTTATTAAAATACAATTAATGCTGCATGGGAGTAATTGGCATGGTGTTTTAATCGATGCATGTATTGTGGAAAAATATGTGTATGGTGTCTTGATTGATATGATTTAAATTATCCTTGGTCTTGGTGCATAAACTTATATGAGGATCAATTTGGGAATGAGGGGTACTATGTAAGCGTCACATCAATACCACACCGGGCAAAGAATTAGTCAAATTAGTCACGTAGTTATCACGTCAGCTAAAACCGGGGATAATACTGACACCTCGTTTGCACTGGTTTTGTAAATCGAGGTTTGCACTGGTTTTGTAAATTTCACAAAACGTACACGTTTTGTAGTTCAGGTTGTAGAAAACCACACACTTTGACACTTGGCACTTAAGTATATATATTTTGGTTCAATGAATGGATTCACTCGCGAGATGACGTGACTGTTTCATCAAGGACGAGGACATGACATCATATTACCCGCCATCGCACGAAATTAATAGGATGCCACGTCCTTATCTTAGATAAAACAATCACGTCATCTCGCAGGTGAATACATTCATCGATAGTGTGATTTTGTAAAACTAAACTACCAAAATATATATACTTAAGAGCCAAGTATCAAAATATGTGTGATTTTCTACCACTTAACCCTGTAAAACATGTAGTTTTGGAAATTTACTCTAGGTTTGGGGGACCCGTTGTTTTTCCGTTCAGGGATATTAAGGGCATCACAGTGGGGGCCCACAGATCTCTCTCCCGTTCACTTCCCCGAAACGTCCCCATGCTGCGCTCCCTCGCCGGCGCCGCCGAGGCGGGGCGCTCGTCGGCGGCCGCGGCGCTCCGGCGGTCCCTCCACGCAGGAGGGCGGGAGGAGGTGGAGAGCGTGGCGTACCGCATGTCCATGCTCCGGCCTCCCCCTGTCGTGCCGAGGAGGGGGCTCCCGAGGAACTCGTGCAGCCTCATCGGCCGCCTCGACGGGCCGGTGCGCCCGTGCGGTGGCAGCTCCGACGAGCGGCCCATGGCGTACACTTTCCTGTCGGTCTCCTCCTCGCCCTCATCCCCGCCCTCCTTGAGTCCGTCCAACTTCCGGTAGCGACCCCACTCTTCTCCCTGAATCGCAATTAGTTTGGATCCCTGACAGAAACGGAAGGCCTTTCTTTGGTCTATCTTAGTGCTAATTCTTCTTAGTAATCTTAGTTGTGTGCGCTCATAGTAAGTTCAATCTTGTGATGCTTGTTGCGGTCGGTTCGTGTGATTGGATGCCCATTCTGTAATAATTGATTTATGGTGCTTAATTGCTACATTTAACTGTGCTATGGGTTGGAATAACCTTTTCATTTATGTTAGGAATTACCTTTTCATTCATGTTGTCTGCAAAATTCATCTAGTCCTAAGTCTTTCCCCTCATTTGTACTAGGCATGTTCAGCTTGCATTTCCAAATTGTTTTGATGAGAAGGCCATTGTTTAACTTTGGGTACTTATTTTTATGATTATGAGTTCTAGGGCCAATTTGTGTTTATACATTGTTTTAACAGATTCATTCTTAGTACATGCTGTATATATCTATCAAAAAAGAGAATATTGATTGGAGTAAAACTGAATCAGCTTAGCAGAGTCTCATTTTCTTTCACAAACCTGTTAATCGTATAGGGGATATTCAAGGTATGCATGGTTTAATGAGGGTTTATTTTCTTGTCCTTTTCGTAGACATGAATGAAATGTATATAGTCTTGTTCGGCTCATGATTCCTGTACTTTCGTGTAATGGAGTTTATCACCATTTTTACAATGTTATTATGATCTTGAACAGTGTGACATTGAATTTGCAAGGCGAGCTGGCACATGTAAGCCTAAAGCATTTGAAACAAAATGACCTTGTTTATGTATCTGGCCTTCTGAATTCATATCATAAAGTTGATCCAAGTGGAGAGAAGCATACGTTCTACAAGGTTTGTCAATGATAACTTCTTTTGAACACTTTTTGATGTTCTTTGTGAAATATAAAAGGAGCGCACACCTAGGCCCTAGGACCTTGATGATTTGTATGTCACCAGATTGTGCCTTCTCTAATATATTTTCTATTCCACAACCTTCGCTTATATAGATTATACATCTTCGTATGCAGAACATTTATTAACATCAGAACTTTAGCTCAAATTAAAAATACAAAGTTTGCTCAGAATGTTTGCTTGTTCCGTGCTGCTTTTGTGTTGTGAACACCTTTTGTGGTGGATGTGCATAATTGTCAACAAGGGAAGAAAAGCTACAGGAGTGGCAGTGGGAAACAGGTTCATAGAAAGAGTTTGATGTCCACAAATAACAGCACCATGTCCTTGAGGAAAGTTTGTGCTAGTTGGTTAGTAGATTTTGCACTAACTAGTATATAGCAGGTTAGTAGTGGATTGACATTGGAATAGCAGATACCACCTGCTATATTAGTGGAATAAAAAAACTCAATTTTTTTAAGTTAATCGTGCATACATCAAGAGTTCACAACTCTCTTAACACAATAAAATGGTGACATTTATAGGTCCGAAACACTCATAAAAGATATAGATAGACGTACAACTCACTATATATGCACGAAAAGTGGTAGTAATTAACAAGGTAGTCGAAGTTTAGATCTGGATTCTCAAGTAGCCAACATGACTTAACACTGCAACTACAAAATTAAACTTTAAAATTCAGACTTCAGACTCCAGTGCATATAGCAGTTGCTATTTTGTAACCCGCTATTTTGCAGCTGTACCTCATCTCAGTAGCGGTAGTACCCACTACTGCTAATGCGAGCACTGGCTGCTACCACCGCTGCTATTTGGAACCTTGAAATTTGTAATAGTAGTTAGATGCATCATTTAGTTATATCAGAGATACATAGTCAAGAGTTGTTGAAGTTGCACCAAAACATGTTAGTATGCTTGATACCTTAGAAGAAATAAAGGAAGTTCCTCCATCCAGAAGTACTGGTTCCTGCTGTATTTTTCTCTTGACTGTCTTCTCTCTCCCTGTTCATTCTAGATTCTGTTTCTCCCCATTCAAGCCCTCCTTCACCTATTGCCGTTCTTCAAATTGTCCTTACCTGATTTCCTCTGACAAATGTTTAGTTAGCAACGCATTGTGATATTTGTGGCCAAGAAAATATGTTTTCAGTGCAATATCCCTTCCATGCCATTGTGATTCTAACTCCGTCTTTTTTATAGATACATGTCACAGACCTAAACTATGTTCTTGATCAAAATCAGAGGCCTCAAAATGATGAGAATTCTTCAGACAAATCATCAATGCTGTCTACCACAGGTATTTCTGCTGAGTTATCTTGTACAGTTATATTCTTTTCTATTATTTACCAAATCTTCTAACCTTGTACTTTTCAAAAGTTAGATGAAATACTTACAGAAAAGAAGTACATAGATCGGCTTCGCTTGTGGCAGGTCTTCTTCGCTAGCCCTTACGAATGGTGGGACAACCGACAATCCAAGCCATACTCCTACTATCCTGATTTCAAGCACAAGGACACTGGCGAGAAGCTGTGGCTTCGTGCAGATGATCCTCCTTGGGTAAGAAGACAGCTTGAATTGCAAGACCAACAACTGGCAGAGAATGGACACAGGGATGGTAGTAGGACACTGAAAAACCACACATGGAAATCACAAGATTTTGACTGCTCTCCGTCTCAAGATTTTGGCTATTCTGATGACGAAGAATTGCTTCATTCATCAGGTGCATGATATGGGGAGATGTGAGATAATGCTAACTGGTCTCTTGATCTGCAATTATTATGCCTAGCTTCAGTGTGGAACTCACTTAGTTGTAGAGGATATAGAGTACTTATGTTAGCGTAGCAAGTTATTAATGGCTTGAATGGCGAATACTGGTAATGTGTGCGGTAACTCATGTACATGCATGATGTGGTGGAAATGTAAAAAAAGTACTTATAATCAACAGATGGTGGAAACCTAAACACTCGAAATCATGTGATTACGACAAGTACTCCCTCCGTTCTAAATAAAATCGATTCCTAGATCCTCGAGGCTAGTTTAGGGTTCATGTGAAATTACCGAAGTACCCTCATTAACTACATCCATCAACAATCCCAATCCCAATCTCTGCATTCTGCACACATTAATTTAGTAACTAGTAGTACTACTACTAGTACTTTAGAGAAGGAGTAGTACTAGGAGAAGAAGAAAAAACGAAATGCATTGCCGCAAGGAAGGAACATCTCTCTAATCTAAGAAAAAGAAATGGTTTGAATTCACATACAAGAATAATAGCAAGAACAAGAACAAAGAAGAACCAGGAATAGAGGAAAAAAAATAACAAGAAGAAGAACAAAGAAGGACCAGGAATAGAGAGGAAAAAAAAATGAAATCGGGATCCTGCATCCGCCGCCGCCGCGTCCATCCGCCGCGCATCCATCCATCGCCGCTGCCGCCGCCGTCGCGTCCATCCGTCAGGCCGCATCTATCTCCTACTGTTGCCGCCGCATCCATCTCCTGCTGTCACCGCCTCATCCCGCCGCCGCCACTGCATCCATCCATCACCGCCGCCGTCGCCGCTGCATCCATGTGCCGCCGCGCGCCATCGCGGCGGCTGTTGCCGCCGTCCTTGTAGATAGGAGCGGAAAGAGGGCGGAGCTGGAGGGAGAGATTGAGTGGGAGAAGCGAAGAGGGAGGTTGGGAGAGGAAAGGTTGCCGTGTGAACGGAGAGAAAGGAAAAGTTGGGACGCTCTAGCTCTTTCTGGACCACCCATGACCACGCAAGATATTGAATGTGTCTCGTTTTCTGGGCACGAATCGATTTTTTTGTGGGACAACCACTCTGCCCTAGGAATCGGTTTATTTTAGGACTGAGGGAGTAGGCAAATACATTGAAGCCATATACCAGAACTACCCATGGATTTTTCTTTTGTCATATTTCGTTCAAAGAGTTGAGGGGAGATAATGCATCGGTTATTCGCTCAAAGGGGTGAATGGAAGATAGTGCATCAAGTTATTCGTGTGGATAGTGTATCAAGCAATTCGCAAGGGCGAATTTTCTTTCCAGGTTAGGTCGCTAGGAACCTACCACTAGAAATAGATGTTCTAACTTACAACCTCTTATTTTAAGTGACTGACATGTGAGTCACCCAGCTTGTGGGTTCATATTTTAGCAACCAACGTTCAGTGGGCAGTAAGTCGCCCAGTACTATATCTCATGCTTCATAGCACATCTCAAAGATGTGATGCCGACACACGGTGCATCCTGTAACAGCTTTCATTTATGCAGGTAAGCAGGGGTAAATTCCCCGGTAAGGGGAGCAACAATGAAGCTGTAGAAATGCATTTCTTTCATCCAGTTGTAATTTTCAAGCTGCACATGGATGTCCTTTGGTGATAAGTTGATTAAACCTCAAACACATTTTAGTTGAGGTATATGAATGCCTTCCTGTGGGACTTAAACACTTACAGTGAGTGATCATAATTAAAAACGTCTCCAGAGCAGCAAAATACTGATGGGAAAAAAAATTTGTGGTGCCATTAATCATAAAATCAACAGAATAGACAAATCCATGTCTTGTTGGCATGGATGATACGGTGAAACCACAAAAGCACAACTAGTTTCTGGGCTCCTGTCTGTGGAAGGCACATTCATAGGAAAAAAAGATGAATAAACACCTACGAAAGCGTTCTTTTTTCTTTATCCTCACCTACGAAAGTGTTGGGTCTCGGTATCTCTTGAAGAGGGATTCGATGTCATCAAGAACTTCCGGTGCCAAAGGCCGTGGAGCACTGGTAAATGCATCAATGTTCTCCTTCAACTGATCCATGGTCGTTGCTCCGATGATTGTGCTAGCTGTGAATGGACGGTCACGCACAAAGCCCAGTGCAAGCTGGACTGGAGTTAGGCCGTGCTTCTTGGCAAGCTTGACATATTCATTCGTTGCTTCCTGTCAAAACAAATGCATCAATTAGCAAGTCACCATATACGGGTGAGAATGAACAGAAAAAAATATTTTGATAATCTGGACAGATGAGAAATGAATCGGAAAATGTTTTGATTTAACTGGTTTGTTGGTTGAAGTATTTGATGGAGTAGAGTACACATACTTTAGCCAACGATGCATTGTAGCGCTCCATGTATCCAGGGAAGAGATTTAGCCTGCTCTTCTTTGATATGTCAGGGTTAGTATCAATATACTTCCCAGTGAGAACACCTCCAGCCAATGGAGAGTAGGCAAGCAACCCAACATTACAGTTATTTGGGTGGCACACTTCAACAAGGTCAACTGCTCAAAAACAAAATTTGGTGAATGTCCACTATGTGAATAAATCCAGTACACTGGTATAAATCATTTTTGCTTTTGCTAGGGCTTAATAGGTTTATCTTAAATCAAGAAAAGCAATAAATTAAGTTATCTAACAATGAATGTTTATCTGCATCTCATGTTTGTTGGAGATAACAGGCAAGGTAACCAATGTTTATGAACAAAAGATATGGCAAAGATATATCATACTTAAGCTCAGAACCAAGAGCATGAAAGAGTCTTGCAATGAATAAAGTGAACGGATAAATGTTATCAGTTTAACCTTCGAAGTGGCATCTCACAATTAGACTATAACTGTTCTGGATGCTCACAATCTTTGGAAGTCCTTGAACCTTTGCAGCATGTACAAACTCCATCACTCCATATGAAGTTTCATTGGAAACACCAATATAACGAACCTAGAACGGTGATTAAAATCAAATTAAACAATGGTTTACAACTTGCCATTATTCACAAACTCTAAATATGCTGTGAGTTTTTGAAAAAAAAAAAAAACTAGAAACTAGTCAAATGCACCTCTACCAAGACAACAGTTACATGCGCTCATATGTTATAAAAAATACACATCTTTAACTGGATGATAAAAGATGTAAGTGTCATGCCCTGTTGAAAGGTGGCTCATATGAGGGGCAGGCATGAAGCTACATGGTTGTAAACTTGTAATCCACCGGTCCCACTCACTGACAGAAAATCCTTTCTAAGTGCAAAAAGTGAAGATGCAGTATAAATGCATTACCTTTCCTTCATCAATTAGCTCTTGGAAAGCTTTCAACTGTTCCTCAAATGGAACACTTGGCCTCCATTTGGTTGGGTTGTAACAGTATTCACCAAATAGTGGAACATACCTATCTGGCCTGAAGATATAAAACAAACATCTGGATGAGTCTTGTTTGTTCATCGTTGTGAAGATAGAAACTTCAAACACATAAGTATAACGAGAGTAACTTCTATCTAAACAAGTGTAAGTGAATAGTCAAATAGCTCACGGTATTTCTGTTAAGATAGCAGATACACTAAAACAATTTATATCAGGCAATGGATTGAGTGGTGAAAAGAGAACTCAAATTTACAATTTCTATTTTCATCATTTTTTTCTCGAATACACATGTGCACTAATTTCGTCATATATATTATTTGTATTGGTATACTTTCCAAAGGGAAAATTGCTAGGTAGTCACGGTGTCAGATATATGACAAAATTTAAGATAATGTATTAAATCTTGTATGGGAAGATAAGAATAGAGAAGTGCAAATTACAAGACACTGAGAGCCAAAGATATTTTGTATCCCTAGGTAAGTGCAATAAGATCAAAAGTAGCAGGAACAACAGGAAACAGTAGGTAAAAAGGACACCACATGTCCTTGTTAATACATAAACTAAATTTTCTTCTTGCAATAATGTATATACCCGTCAGATGGAAAATAATATTTGAAAGAAATATACTTTTCCATATGCTATGTAGATAAACAACTGATAGCTGAAAGAATCCGATGAATGGTTATGCATTCTGAAAATGATTGTGCGAATCAAGCTGGCCAAGGACGTCTAAATTATATGAGAAAAAAAAAAAAGGCACTAACCAGTGTATCTGGAGTAAATCAATGTAGTCTGTAGATAAGCGGGAAAGACTCTTTTCGACACTTTCCTTGATATTGGCAGCATCAACACGAACTACTTTCGCATTGTCCCGGAGAAAAGTAGATCGCTCTGAGTAACCTGAAACTTTTGTGGCTAGAATAATCTAGGTGCACAGAAACAAACCACGCAAACACAATGTTTCAGTAACACTGTCAGATATTCCATCATCGGTTGGACATTCAGGGAACTGTTCGTAGTGAAGTCTGAGCTGTATTTACTTATACTCTTCAACTTATTGCAGTTAGTATAATTATGCTACCTAGACCCTAAACACCAAAGTTAAAGAATGATCATATTAAATTGAATAAAGATGATGAATTTCCTGAGTGACTATAGCTATTATCCTGTGGAGGCTGACAGGCTGTGTTTAACCTTCCCACGCATGGATTCAAATTGTATATCTGACATGAACGCCCATATTCCTCTTAGCGAATGCCATAGTTCCTACCTATTTTTTCTTAATTTAGTATGTGATAATAAATGCAAGAGCTTATTTTAGTTACCTTATCTCGTGGCTTTGATTGCATCCAACTGCCTATATATAGATCAGTTCTTCCTTGAGTCTCTTTTCTGGGTGGCACTGGATACTAAAGGCGAAATGGAGAAAGGCTGTTACAAAATGAAAAACTAAAGCAATTGCCGCTCCGTAAATCAGGAGAAAAGAAAACAGAAGGAATGTACTAATTAACCATTTCTGCTGTGTCAAGGATATTGACACCTTGATCGAAAGAATAAGAAAGAATATCGTGCGCTTCCTTCTCCGTGTTTTGCTCTCCAAATGTCATCTGAACAAAAAGCAGGATTAGCATGGGATGTAAAATTAAATGTAAAAAACAACAAGAGCAGGAAACATGATCTCCAGTTATATATGCACATACTGTTCCAAGAGTGACCTCACTGATGACAAGGTCTGAATCTCCCAGCTTCCGATACTGCATCTGCGACTGCGCCTGCGCCCGAATTCTGCTGCCGATGCGTCTCCTGTGCCATATCTCAGGCCGACGGGAGCACAACCCCGATAAGGTATTGCCGTGTGATGAGGATGGGTTTGCAGTGAATGCAGATACGGCCATTTGTTGCATGCTGAAGTTCCCTGTTCTTGCACAATTCCAACAAATTAACAAGGTTAGACAACAAGTAAACAACCAACACTAGATCAGATATGCACACATTTCTCTCCACCCAAAAAAAAAAAAAAAACTCACACCGTTAGGAGAGCACGAAAGCACCCGTCTCCCTAAATCCCTATGCAGAATTAAACAATTCTTGGATTCGTTGGCCAGGGCGTCTACTCATGATTCATGAAGTGGAGAGAGGGAGGGATGATTACCAGCACAAACCTGGTCGCCGGCCGTGCGCGCGTGGAGGATTCCGCACAGGGGAGGGGAGAAGGCTACGGCGGCGGCGGAGGGCGCGAGGAGAGGAGGCGATGCGGTAGAGGGGTAGCCGTGGCCCGTGGCTCCGGCGGGACCGCAGTTTGGATAGCACTATAGCAGGAGGCACGGGCCGCACGGCCGGCCAACGGGAAAAAACAAAAAAAAATAAAATAAAAGAAAAGGAAAAGGATATGTGGTGGGCGGGTGGGAATGGGATACACGCAGTTAGAATAATCAAGTTTTTGGTTATGAATGAGAGCGGCAATTGTACGAAAAAAATTTGAAAATATACCTTTTTTTTTTTCATAATTTGCGTTTATATACATCCATGGCAAGTTTTGTGAAAATAGATCTAACCCGTGTCGCGGCGATGCAGGAGCGACGCGCAAGCGAGAATTTGGGACGCGGGACCTGTGCCCGGAGCAGTCACGCACGTTGGAGGATGCGGTCCTGCACATTGGGCATGCGGCACCGGGGCACACCCGCACATTGGGCATGCAACATCGCGGTGGTTTGCAGGACCGGTCGGCACCAGCTTGGTCCCGCAGAATGCTTATGCAGGACGGACTTCGGTCCCGCGCACCACGGTGCCACATATTGGAAACGCGGGACTGCTCTTAAATTAACCCCTCCTAAACTTTAGGTCCAATCACTTCTAAACTTTTGTGTGTAGTTAAAACAAATCAACCACTCCTAAACTTTAGGTCCAATCACTCCTAAAATTTTGCGCACAGTTAAAATAAACTGAGAATCCTAAACTTTTGCGCAGAAGGGAGGGGGGCAGGGCAGTCGCGCGCACCGGTCGTGCGGGACCGAGGCCGTCGCGCGCCTTGGTTGTGCGGGACCGTGGTGGTCGCCCATTCCGGGAGCGCGGGACCGATGCTCCCACTTGGCCGCATGCAGATCCGTGCCGCTCCCGCGTGCTTCCTTTGTCATCTCATCCACGTGAAGTTGTCTCCCATGATGCGTGCTGCTGCTAAAGGTAGACAAAATATAAATCCGCGCCGTCAATACAGTAAAAACGTCAATCATGTCTTTTCTTTTCGTTTGAAGCTCACCCCATAAACTAAGAGGGAGGGTGAGAGATGTGATGCCCCTCACACAAGAGCTGCACAGAAGAGAGGAGACGCTACTCCTGCAGAAGAGAGAGTAGCATTGTGAAAAAGAGGAGAGCTAGAGAAAACATTTTGGTGAGCTTCCAACAATTGAAGAAATATAGGTAAATTAGTAATATAAATATTATCAAGTATACGTGGCGATGGCTTGTGCATTAGATGTAATTATTAGTGTATTGGATAAGTTATAATTTAGATAGTGTTCATATACTACATATAAATTGTTCGGTTATATGGCATGTTTAGAAATTTTAGGTACCACTTACGTTTGAAGTCGATAAATATGTAGTATGAATGTAGTTTGAATATAGAATGGGTTTAGTATTATATTTGTTGTACATAAGATGTGCATAAATTTTTATTAGTGTGTTAGGCCGTGGGGAGAAATATATATATATATATATATATATATATATATATATATATATATATATATATATATATATATATATATATATATATATATATATATATATATATATATATATATATATTTCGAAATTTCTTTAGTTGTATGTACGATATCTAAACAAGATAGAGAAATGGGTAAAAAATATATTAGTTTAGTATGAACATAGAATGGTTGTAGTATTATGTTTTTTTGGGTACATAGTAAGGGGAAAATTTTAATTAGTATTTAGAGCCATGCCGCGTGAATAATTGAATGTGGTAAGAAATATTTTTAGTTGAGTGTACCATTTGAGAGTGAATACGGCAAATGAAAGAACAAAATTTAGAGGTAACTTGCATGACAGTTGGGATTGATATAAATAGTATGGATTTTGCAAGATTTATTATTGACATATATTCATTATTTTGAAGGTTATAAGTGTGAACGTGGTGCATTAAATTTAGAAATTACAAGTTCGGAGAAGGACGAGAAATAAATAGGAGACATAGAGGTAAGCATGTATATATTTTTATGTGTTTAAATTTGGTAATTATTATTATGTTGTTAAATTTGCTGCATTTAGAGACAAATTTCAATAGTTGAGTATTATGTTGAGTATTTAGAAACAAAATTAGTTGAGTATTATGTTTTATTGTACATAATACGTGGATAAATTTCAATAGTATTTAGAGACGCGTTGCGTGGAAAATTAAATGTAAAAAAATTTGAATACATTAATATGTATCCATGAACCATTTGTTACATTTGGATAGTAAACCAGCGAACATATATTAATATGATATTATAATTGTTGCTTAACCTTTGAAATATGAAATTAAAACTTGATTTAGGGATTCACTAAATGTGCAAATCATTTAAAATAATAAAATGAACAAGGGAATAAATTTTTCTTAAGAAATCATGGTGCGAGTTAAATTTCTGAAATTCTCCATGAACTAAAATACTCTATGGAATTATCGTGAAATTTTCGAAGCTATATTGGTAATTTTAAAAGTGCAATAATAATTTCAGCAATTATTAAAAACATAAAAGCAAAGAAAATACCCAATTAGTATTGGGCTGATTTCAGCCCATTTGAGGAGGATGGTGTAGGGAAGTGGGTAAAATCAGCCACCTATTGAACTCTAGTCTTTGGTGATTTTAGCCCATTTTGATTTCAGCCCACCATCAGATGAGTGTAGGAAATGGGCCGAAATCAGCCCAACAGTGATGGAGGGATTTGATTTGTTTTTCATTTAAACTAATTGCTAAAATGATGTTTGCGATGTAAAAATTAAATCCTTCGATTGAACAGTTGGAAGAAAGTTTGAGGGAGTGTTTTAATATATTGAAAATTTAATAAAAAAAATATAAGAATGATTTATTAAGGGAATTTTGTTTTTAATTGTAAGGTCATTCAATTTTCAATAGTTTCATATGTTAAATAATATCCAAATTTTGTTTAAAAAAATACTCAATTATAGGTATGTCACCAACCTTTAGTTTAATAAAGGCCGTCAAAATGCTTCACATACAAAATGAAAATGACATAATCCATATCTTCATTTGTGAGTATCGTTCTCATCAACCTCGTACTCACTACTATAGTTTTGATTAAGAGTTAACTTTACGACTTTTAGTCATATATCGTAATATTTCTTATAGTGTGATTAGAGTTGGGTCGTATGTAATGCAATTGTTTATTTGTTTAGGAATGGCAAACTTTAGAGTATATTATGGCGACGGGGATATTATGTCCAACGAAATGGGTGTTGACTTGAGCAACTTTAGTCAATGCACACTGTATCACCCAAATGCGGACAATCTAACAATGCCCGAAGTGTGGTACTGGTTGACATTCTCATTCTCATTGGACCCACAAGTTTATAGTGTTAATGTCAGTCTGCTATGGAGTCATTCGGGCACAAACATCCAATGGCAACTGAAAGAAGTAACCCGAAGTCGATCATGAAAGGATTGGTTGCAAGGTTGCAGACGCTGAGGATACAAGATGGCCATGTTGGTGCAGGCTTGTCCGAGAAGGGCTCGACCAAACAGTTCGTTCGGTCAGTTCAATATGCAGGGAGATGCATGTGCTCAATCGAGTGCATTTAATGTGGAAGTCTCCCAGCATAATGAGGACAATATCGGCATTGACATGCAGAGCCTGCATATCGAACAAGTTGAACAAACAGAATTGCCGAGCACGGTGCAACAACATGCGACGGGTAAGCCGATGAAAGGGGAAGAGATAAATGCTACAGTGGACGAGATTGAGAGGGTTGATAGGCATGCTCGTGAGGATGAAGCTAACTTGGCTCAGGAGGAGGATGAAGAGGCAGATGATGATGAGTACGAAGTCCAACATGTTCCAGCATCATGGAACAGTGAAGATCTTGGATATATCAGAGAGAACGAGCTGCATGATACAAATATTTTTCGAGCATCTCGTAGTAAATAAAAGATTCTTCACAGGTATCAGGTGGCTAGGCCTATACCAACAACAACAGGAGGATCACAGTGGCATCAAGGGTTCACATCGGTACCGGGTAAAACTGTTTCAGAAAATAGTTTCGCACAGATAGCTTGTTAACTTCTCATCTAATACTATTATATATAATCTAGCATTCGCACGTCTCTGAACAACCCATTACAACTTATGTATATGAAAACTTATGAATTATATTTGGTGCTATTTTTAATCATTATAGTTATGGTAACCTTTCTGTAAATTAAACCAAAATCTGTACGTATCATTATGAAAATCGTCCAAAAATTTAGCTCTTTTTCATGCACAGTTTTATTTAAGTACAAGTGGCCTAACTTATAGAATTAATTGTTGTACCCAATGCTAATTTAATCTAGGGACTTAAAAGTACGAGAAAATTCCCTATGTAGTATCAAAAAAAAGTTGCTCTACCCTCTATAGCACCCAAACTTAAAAAGTTCCCTATCTAGGCACTTCTAAAATTTCCCTTCCCTATGTAGCACTTCTGTTAGTTTTTACACTTGACGGTGTTAACTAGCCGGAGAAAAGACGGTTTTGCCCTTCTTTAGTTTTCAAACTTGCCCGTACATGATCGTTGGTATTTTCGACATGTTTTCTCTTGATTTAACGTAACACTGCAAATATAACATGTCGATCCACTCTTTTGAAAAAAATAATTATCCTCTTGTGGTTTCACTTGTCATTAATTAACTTAAGTAATTAGTAACTAACATCATGTACAGGCAAGTCTGAAAACTAAAGAAGGGAAAAAGCGTCTTTTCTCCTGCTAGTTAAAATCGTCAAGTGTAAAAACTAACGGAAGTGCTACATAGGGAAGGGAAATTTTAGAAGTGCCTAGATAGGGAACTTTTTAAGTTTGGATGCTATAGAGGGAAGAGCAACTTTTTTTTGATGCTAGATAGGGAATTTTCTCTAAAAGTACTGGACACACTGTTTTTATGGACTAATTTTCCGAATTCACTAAAATTATGTGGTGGTCTCGCCTTTTGTTTTCTGAACAAAATTAGTGCTATTTTCGAATTCAATATTCACATGTAGAGATTATTGCAGGTAGTACAGCAGTGATCCCTTCTATTCCGCATACAAGTACCACTGATCAATGGCAGGGAGGGTTTGTGCGGTTCACAGGATCCAGCCAAATGGTTCCCCCAATGCATACAGAAGCTGGAAGCTCGCAATTCCAAGGAGCGTTTTCCGGTAGTTCAATAAACACACATGTTAATGTTCATCATTTTGTAATTTACTGAGTCAAGCACATATTTGCTTATTTTTGCAGGTGTACCTCAAGTTAACATGCCCGTGTTTTCAACGGGTATGAACGATCAGTGGCAAGGAGCTCCCACAAACAACACATGTTCGTACATAATGTGTTTCATTTTTTACGATCTTTATATTGCGATATTAAATTAGCGCTGCACCTGCAGGGGATGTACCAAATGTCCATAAATGAAAACACACAACCACAAGGACCAAGCTTTCTCGAAATGTTAGGCCATGGAGATTGGTTGTTTAGTCAACCACCTATCATGCAACCACAAACAATAGGTACAAATTATAATTTACTACAAAATATTTTATTTCCATTATGTGTGTACGCTACAACTTTGCATTCAATGTTTTGTAGGAATGTACAACCTTGAACAAATGATGGGATATGCCGGCAGCACATAGTCCTACGGAGAACCATATAGCTACGGTGGGGGGTCGTCAACAGCACAACACGAGATAGGACCGTCACAGCTTGATGAATCGCCACCAGTAACTCAGCGACCCAAAACTACGGCCACGTTGATCTCAGCGGTGTTGAGGTGGTCCGTAGGTCTGTCCGCGAGCGACATTCACCTAAAAGATTATCTTTGTCAGGATGCAGACCTCCAACCGGTGCTAGAAGAAAGGGAAAGAAAAAGGACACTAACACGTCACGAAATTTCGATGATGAGGCTAATGAGTAGAACGCTTTTATATTTTGCTCATTCGAACTAATATGTAATGTTGTGTGTTAAAACTTTCTAATGTCTCAGCTACATTTCTAAATAAATAAACTCGAAATATTTACCTGCCTTTCCATCACGAATACTTACAAATATTTACCTTTACATAACACTTTAGTGGGTTTGAACACTTTGCCGAATTCATGGCATTATCTTATGGTAAGCCCCCAATATGCACCATAAATCATCGCGTACTCAGTTCATACCATAATATAGGGCCTGTGAATTCGCAAAGTACACTAACCTATTGAAGCTTACACCAATGATATACTATTCTTGAGTCTGCTTCTTTCGTTTCGTAACGTTTCTTTTATAGGCACTCAACGAGTAGGCTCTAACCAGAAAACACATGAAAAAAGCTGGGAAGAATCACTCTCTTTTTCTCTTTTGTTTCTGTTTCTGGCTGAGCATATCACATGCAGCGAGATTGTTTCTGGCTTAGCATGTCACGGGGAAGTAACGAAATATTTACCTGCCTTTTCTTCATGAACACTTTGAAATATTTACCTTCACACAACACTTCAGTGGGTTTGAACGCTTGACAAATTCATGGCATTATCTTATGGTAAGCCCCCAATACGCAGTGTAAATCATCGCGTACCCAGTTCATACCACAAGATAGGGCCTGTGAATTCGCCAAGCGCACTAACCTATTGAAGCTTACACCAATGATAAACTCTACGAATATGAGTTATTTGCTCTACGGATATGAGTTATTTGCTCTAGTTGAGTCTGCTTCTTTCGTTTCGAAACGTTCATTTTATAGGCACTCGTCGAGTAGGCTCTCTAACCAGACGACAACAAACTTTCGGCGAACAACACGTGAAAAAAGCTAGCATCACTCTCTCTTTGTTTCTGGCTGAGCATGTCACATGGAGCGAGAGGACAAAGAACTTTCAGTGGACAAAACAACTTTCGGTGCGGTCCTGCGGAATGGAGGCGCGGAGTAGCCGTGCATTCCCGTCCTAGGGTGATGCCATGATTTTTCGTGGCCAACTTTGATCGTCTGTCTTATTTAAAAAAAATAAAAACATTAGTCACACATAAATTAGTATTCATGTTTTATCGTATAATAATAATAATAATAATAATAATAATAATAATAATAATAATAATAATAATTAAATAAAATGAACCATCTAAATTGGGCATAGAAACTTATAGTTAGACTTAAAATTGGAAAAAGAGGGAGTGTGGTTGACGGGAGCTGGGCTGTGGGACCGGTGGCTCGGTGCCACAGAATGGCGCTGCGGGACCGCCTCGATCCCGTGCCTCCGTTCTGCGCGACCGGTCTAGGAGGCGGGCGCCACGGAGTGCGTCGGTGCCGCCGATTGGGGTTGTGGGACCGTCTCGGTCCCGCGCCTCCACTCCGCGCGATCGGCCGGCCAGGCGGCCGGTCCCGCTGCCACCACCACTCCGCACAGCCATGCCGCGGGACCGACTCGGTTCCACACCCCCAGTCCACGCGACCGAGCCGGTCCCGCACCCCCAGTCCGCGCCACCGCGTTCCCACGCTGCCATCTCGTTCCTGCTTTCCCAGCGCGCGAGGAAGGTATATTTGCGCAAAACTTTATCTCCGACGTATATAAATGCAAATTATTAAAAAAAGTATATTTTCAAATTTAATTCGAAATTGTACTACGTGTGAGTGACTATATGACGCTGAAAAAATTTGCATAATTCACTTAAATGGAAGAGCTTACTTTGATGACACCCACTTCTGTTTCCAAGTCAGAAAGCTGAGCCAAGCGAAATGACATATTTACAAATAAAAATAATTTGTGAATAAAACTTGTATATACGTGTTCTTAACGATCTACTCCCTCCGTCCTAAAATATAAGTATTTTTTATCCTGACACGGTATACGAGATACCCCTTTGACCAACAATATCTATAAAAATAAGATGTTTTAAATAAAAGTGAGTTGCATATTATGACAGTTTGTTTAATGATAAATCTAGTAACATCAATTTTACATGATTGATCTTTTTATTTTTTACTATTATTGGTCAAAGTTAAAAATGTTTGACTTGTCACTATGCTAAAAATGCTTATATTTTGGGACGGAGGGAGTAAAAGAAAAGGCTGAAAAATAAACTTTGATAAAAAAAAACCTCAAAATCAGCTCCAAATTTAAGGTTGAAAAATTCAAATTTTGGCTGATAAGCATAAGCTTAAGCGAAAAGATGAGTGGTCCCATCGTTTTGCTTTTTAGGGGGATAAGCCAAACGACATATTTGCAAACGAAAAATAGTTTATGAAAAAAACTTTTATATACGTATTCTTAATGCTGAAAAATAAACTTCGATGAAAAACTCCAAAATCAACTTTAAATTTAAGGTTGAAAATTCAAACTTTGGCTGATAAGCATAAGCATAAATGAAAAGATAAGGCTGGACGTCCCATATGTATAGGGGTGAATCCAGCGTGGGTGCTGGGGGACTCGAGTCTCCCCTACCCCGCTGGATCACTATTGATAGAAGGGGAGATGAAAGGGGAAGAACAGTGAAAAAAAATAAAGAGTAGGAGGGACTGAAGAAGGAATAAGGAGATGTGTCCCCTCTTGAATCTTGTTCTAGATCCGCCCCTGTATATGCAAGGACTTTGGTGTTGTTTGCATTCAGACAGAAGGAAAAGATGCTGAGAAACTAATATCCAACAGTGAGATACTGCAGGAATGCAGAGTAGGAATGACTAACTTGAGGAGTTTACAGTAAATTAGTTATCTTCTCTTGTATCGTTTACATATTCGCTTTATGGAATCGTTTTCAGGACAATATCATGGTCGAAGAGATTTTTTTTTTTGACGCAAGAAGAGATTGTTCCAAATCAAATAAGTTCATCCAGAGTAAGGTATGTTCTTTCCGAGGTTTATCATATGACATTCTTATATTCCTAACATCCTCTATTAATTGAATACTGACATGCGAGCCCTGCATTTGTTTGCAATATCAAATTACAGAGAATGCATAAGAAGATGCCTATCAATTAAATATCTTATTATTCGTGATGAAGTCATCAAGTACATTGGTGAACACAAACTCTACAAGGAAGCTGACGGCAGCGATACAAGCTTACCATTAGGCCATTTACAATGCAGTGATGTGTCATTCTCCCTGGCCATTCCACGTCGGCAAAGCAGGAGGGCACACGCCATGTCTGCTTCTAGGCCCACCAGAATGAGGTTCGAGTGTCCAAAGATGGCCACTGGTTCTTGGCGAAAAAGAGGACGAATGAAGCTGGGAGACGACGCTGCTTCCGTGTTGTGGAGCGAGTGGCATCACCCTCCTTCCCATGCCAGCCGCCTAGCCCGCCGTCGCCATCCGCAGCCGTCGAGCTCGTTCTCGTCCCTGCCATCGGAGTTCGCCGGCCACACCGCCCCTGATCCGCTCAACCCGAAGCTCGCCGGCCACTCCGTCGCTCGATTCACGCCGGTCAAAGGAGAGCCAGAGGAGAGGGGTCGCCACCGTGGGAGCCGAGGTCGCCGGCTGCGCCGCCCTTGTAGGGCCGGAAGAGGAGGAGGAGGGGAGGCGCTCGAGCCTCCGGTTGCGAGTGGCATTGGAGTGAGCGGCGCCAGCGGTCGTGGGGGATAGGAAGGACGTGTCGCTGCCGCGTCGCCCGGAGCTCGCCGGCCGCCCCGAGGTCGCCCTGTACCGCCAGATCCGCGTTGCCGGCCTGGGGAGGAGGGCAGCGCGGCGACGACCATGGTGGCGGTGACGAAACTACGGCTGCAGCCATCCTCGCGCCGCGCCCGGACGAGCCGTCGCCACTGGATCTGGCAAGCTGCCACGCCGTCGTCGAGACTCGTCGCTGCCACGCCGTCTTCGAGACTCGTCCCCGCCATGCGAGAGGAGGGGAGGCCAAGAAGTTCGCCGCCGTCGAGCGCCAAGCCCGCCGCCCCGCCAAGACCGCCGTCGTCGTCGCCTCCTTGCTGCCGAGCGAGTGGCCTCCATGCCAAGACCGCCGCCGTCGTCTCCTCCTTGCCGCCACCGCCTTCATCCCCAGATACACCGACGCTCCGCCCGGCCACCCCAGCGCCGTCTCCGCTTGCCACTGCTCCGCCCGGCCCCGTCGCCGTCGAGGCCACCGCTCCGCTCGAACGCCTCAGTGCCGGCTCCGCTCGAGCGTGAGAGAGGGGAAGGAGCAACGTTGGGCTCGAGGAAAGGGAGAGAGAGAGAGAGCGGAAAGGTGGAGAAAAAAAAAAGGAAAACTATATTTTTGTGGACCCCACTTGAGGTACTGCATTCTGAAGCTTGTGCTTCTCGGTGTTCCTCAGCATATGTGGCAGCTCAGGTCCGGCATTTTAGGTGACGCATTGCTATTGCCCTTAGGCAAGAGTTGTGTGGCCTGTGGGCATATCTATTTTGAGATATTCAATTGAATTGAATGATGAGCAGCAATCAAGCAATCAGGGCTCTTTTGCAACAAAGGACTTCTGAAGGCATTTAAGAGGAATTCAATCATATAAAAAGTTTTCCTATATAGTCAATTGGATCATAGGAATAGCATTCTAAAGAAATTAAATCAGTAGACTTTAAGGTGTTAGGACACTTCAATTTATTTTTCTGTTTGTGCGTTTTGAGAATCATACACTTGGAGCACCCGAGGAGCACATCCAAAATTGATATTTCATATACCTTTTATAGATGGCCATAAAAAAGATAGCTCCTTCGTATCCCTTCTCAATCCAATAGGTCATCCATATCCTATTCTTTTATATTTTAGTAATATTTTTTAACTAACCTTATATTTATATTATTTTTAAGGGCTATATTTTGAATGACTATTAATGATGTTATTTATCGTGATAATATTTTGAAATAAGTAAATTATAATGGATATAATTTTAATTGGTAGTTTTTTAATTGATATAGTTGCATTGAGTGAGCATTTTTTTTTTTCAATTTGATGTGTTCAATTGCTAGCTTTCCAACGGCTGTCGGTGAGTTCACCTATCGAGAAAAATCATAGCAACTTAAATAAAATAAAGATAAAAGCAGAAAAAAAATAGTAACATAAATCTAATTTATTCCTCGTTTTCTCATTTTTTTTCTCAATGCTCTTCTGTAATCTTCTATACTCTTCTCTAATTCTTTTATTCTCTTTTATTATAGATGCGGATGCACGGCAGCGGGCGGCAGGTGGGCGGAGGAGGCATGCGACAACGTTGGGTGTAGGCGGCTGCTGCCGGTGGCGCTCTCCAACCAGATTCGGTATGGCTCTCCCTCTCTATCCTCACTCCACGGCTACACCCTCTCTCTCCACCCTCAGGCGACGACGATGATGGAGGAGAGCGGAACTCTAGATGGGGACGGAAGCTCGATTCGTTGTGATATGGCGTGAGGAGAGAGACATGCTATATTTGCCTTTTCTCTTCTCGTTTTGGCGCATGCGCTACTTTTGGAGGAGCGATGGCGTATTTGCTGGAGGCCAGTTTTACGCTCCTATGCCCAAATTTCGGATGGAGTACCGGCTAGCATATCTGCTGGAGATGCTCTTATCTCGTACAAACATAGGACCTACCAATCCCACATGTTAACCGGAAGTTATATGCATGCTACAAATAGACATGATACTTACCTTGATATTTAAATTTTTAGATTGTAGAAAGAATTATTATAATATTAATTATAATCTGTAAACACCCCTCTGCAAAGGAAACCGACCTACTTAATTGCCTCCTGCCAAAATGACCCTTTATAAGGGCTCCATCACATTCTCAAGCACAGCCGACAAGTCGATCCTCGCCGTCCAACTCGCCCAATAAACCGGTCTATCACCGTCCGATCCTTACCGACCTGAATGAACCCCACGCGCGTGCGCTTTTTTGACCGGTCGCCTCAGTCGATATTTTCCCGCGCCCACGAGCAGCCCAAGGTCCCATCTACCCACTGAAACGTGGGCCCCACACGCGGCAACTTCCACCGACCTGTGGGACCCATGTGGCAGTGACGTTACGTAGGCGGCAACCCCCCCACGTCACCCCCGCCTCCTCGTCATCTTCCCCACTGGATAGTTCTTCGCCTCGCTGCTGCAGAGGAGAGGATTGAAGATAAAAAAAAAAAAATAAACGGCGAGACGCAGAGAGGATGAGATAATAACAATAATTAATGAATTATAATTGATTTTTATATGTAGGATAAATAATAATAAATGAGGGGGAAAAGGCGGCAAGCGAGGTGGGGAGAAAGGGCGAGGAGATCACGAGGAGGGGTTGCTCCGCCGCCCAATCCCCAACCAAACCGAATCCATCCGCCTACTAGCTTCTTGCTGCTGGAGACGAGACGAAGTGGTAGTGGAGCTACACCTAAAAGGGGAGGAGGAGGAGGAGCGAGAGCTTCATTCACGGGAGGTTGCCGTGCCGGGCGCGCGCGGGTGATTGATTTCGCCGGCGGCGAGGGGAAGGAGGGAGGCAAAAGAGATGGACCGGGCGGCGCTGACGGTGGGGCCGGGGATGGACATGCCGATAATGCACGACGGCGACCGGTACGAACTGGTGCGGGACATCGGCTCCGGCAACTTCGGCGTCGCGCGCCTCATGCGCAGCCGCGCCGACGGCCAGCTCGTCGCCGTCAAGTACATCGAGCGCGGCGACAAGATCGACGAGAACGTGCAGCGGGAGATCATCAACCACCGCTCGCTGCGCCACCCCAACATCATCCGCTTCAAGGAGGTCATCCTCACCCCCACCCACCTCGCCATCGTCATGGAGTACGCCTCCGGCGGCGAGCTCTTCGAGCGTATCTGCAACGCCGGCAGGTTCAGCGAGGACGAGGTAGGTACCCTTGCCATTTCTCTCTTCCCGGATATATAACCCTACCAAAATTTTGCCCATTTCTTTGTACCATCCAAAATTGTCTTTTCTATCCTTCAGGCACGGTTCTTTTTCCAGCAACTGATTTCAGGAGTCAGCTATTGCCATTCCATGGTATGTATGATGCCCACCACCATCCTCTCTCTATTCTTTTCTTTGCCTCCACCAATTAATTGTAGCTTAAAATTTTGACAAGAAATCATGCCATGTGTGGTAGTTAAAATTCTGTGGTTACCTTTTTTTTTTTTTGTCAAGCAAGTATGCCATCGTGACCTGAAGCTGGAGAACACCCTGCTCGACGGCAGCACGGCGCCTCGCCTCAAGATATGCGACTTTGGCTATTCAAAGGTATTGTCATGTCTCATGGAATACTCTGCTTTATGGATTATGTTATTGCTATGTTCTATCTCCTGGTTGTGATCCACAGCATTATCATGCTTGTTATGCCAAATTGGAATCTGAGCTGTGCATGTGTCTTGTTTAGCCTTTCGGGGAATTTGTGCCTGGAATCTTTTTTAACTTTATTCTGATCATGTCATGACTTTTTTTTCTTCATTTGTCAGTCGTCTGTTCTTCATTCGCAACCAAAATCTACTGTTGGAACTCCGGCATACATCGCTCCTGAGGTTCTGCTGAAGAAGGAATATGATGGAAAGGTACTCATATATTTGAATTTACATGCTTGCGTCCTGAATATGGTGTCATGGTGTCTCAGTCTGGTATATTGATACATCATACATGTACCATTTTCTCCACTTAAGCAATTGTACTTTCTTCGCGAGGCATCAGTGCGATTGCTGACTAAATATTTGTTTCTCAACAAAGATTGCTGATGTGTGGTCGTGTGGAGTAACCCTCTACGTAATGCTGGTTGGTGCATATCCTTTTGAGGATCCAGATGAGCCTAAGAATTTCAGGAAGACAATTCAGGTTTCCATTGCGGTCATCCAACATCACGGTCTCAAAATTTCATAACCATTTTGATTACAAAAACTGATCGATGATCTTCATTTTCGCAGAGAATATTGGGTGTGCAGTACTCTATTCCAGATTATGTCCACATATCTCCAGAGTGCCGAGATCTTATTGCGAGGATTTTTGTGGCCAACCCAGCCACTGTGAGTACCTCTGCCTTTATACTGTACTAGTTACTAGCCTCTTTTCTGTATCATTTCCTTCTTGATATAAATCGCAATTGTTTGGACATACAGAGAATCTCTATCCCCGAGATCAGAAATCATCCATGGTTCTTAAAGAATCTCCCAGCTGACCTTATGGATGATAGCAAGATGAGCAGCCAGTACGAGGAGCCCGAACAGCCAATGCAGAGCATGGATGAGATCATGCAGATACTGGCAGAGGCGACCATACCAGCAGCTGGGTCTGGTGGAATCAACCAGTTCTTGAATGATGGCCTTGACCTCGATGATGACATGGAGGACCTTGATTCAGACCCCGATCTTGACGTGGAAAGCAGTGGGGAGATAGTATACGCTATGTGATGCTGTGAATTCTAGCAAGCAGACAGGCAGATTGCTTGTCAGTTGCCCGCGAATTGGTTTGTTGTATTACAGTCACAGATGACAAAGATGGCCAAGAAACTGGGAAGTGGATACATGTGTCAAGAGTACATCACAAAAAAGTTCAGTTGCCTATGCTGTTTATTATGCCTGATGATCCCTGTTGTCTCCTGTTTTGTCGCCGTTGATTTGTGTATTGGAGTGTCCTAGATCTCGTTTTGAGAACTGTTTGGAACCTTGTCTTTGCTCCCCTTAACTGAGGGAAAGCGATGTAGTGGTGGTAGTAGTAGTAGTAGTAGCGTGAAGACTGAATAAGAGATGCCCCCAGTAAGCTCAGTACACGAACTTGTTTCCATTTCAAAGCACCATCTGCACTGCACGTCATTAATTTTATTTATGTTACTTCAGTGAATTTCTCCTATTTTTGTTTAGACTAGAAAAAATGCCCGTGCGTCGCAACGTATTATTGTTATACTGTTTAGTTAAGATGAAGTTCACTGTGAGGATCCGCTTGGATATATATTTTTCTAGAAAATCATGAGCTGCAATTAGGAATCCGATCGTCTCAAGTTAACATTTTTTTTTTTTGAAACCACTCAAGTTAGCATAGTTTTTTTAAAAAAGATATCTTATATGATTCCTTCCGTATTTCCAAAAGCAAGCAAACTTAAAACCCGACTCAAATACAGATCTGTATTTTCAAAACCAAACAAAATTTAAAAACCGACTCATACATGAATGACGTATTTGAACCAAATACCGATAAAAATATTCTCATTTTTTATAATAGTAGATATGGTTATTCGGTATGCGTTAGCGTTAGCCTCTTAATTATTGATGTTCAGGCATTCATCATATTAAGGTACTACTCTGTTAACATCAGTACATCATTTGGGGCATGCAGACATCGCCATCAGCAGTTGGTCAAGCAAACCTAAACAACACAGCTGGCTGAAGCTACACCATCGCCATTGCTGATACTAGACCAGTTGACAATGAACAATTTGACCAGCGAGTCTCATCTCATTTATTAACTCAGCCATTACACAAACCTCACAATTTGACCAGCGAGTCTCATCTCATTTATTAACTCAGCCATTACACAAACCTCACATACATCATGCAGGCACAATCAAACACACACAGAACATTTGTCATACTCATTGAGAAGTCACCATGATCAAATGCTGCTTCTCTACAGTATATTGCAACACCCATTCTTGTCTTCCCTGATCACAGAAGTGGATTCACCACATGGCCGATGAACAGCACCACACCTGTCATGTCCTCCCTGATCAAGAACAGGAACGGATGATCCGCAACGAAGTCCACGGTTACTGGAGCTGACCTAAAACTGACCACTGCTGCAGATGCAGCAGCAGCCTCGGTGCCTTCCTCATCCACCTGGACGAACGACTTGTGGAAAAGGGATGAAACGAACAGGTTATGTCTCTCTGGAGAACCCACCATCCCAGTAAGATCAGCCTTCGAACTGAATGGCAGTTGGAGCCCCAAAATTTTGAGCAAATCAGACGCTTCAAATCCAAACGATATCTTGAACTTGGGGAGCTTGAACTTGCCGACAGTAACTTGCCGCGTCGGGATACGCTTCTCCAGGAACTCTGGTTCAGAGTTCAGCTTCGCAGCCAAGCTCCAGAGGCCATCCTGTGCTTCCGGAAGAAGTATGTACATGGAGAACTGCCTCAGGTCCCTGCCTTTCTGGTATGGGAGCTTCAGTACCTTTTTTTTTTAACGAACCGACACTTAGAATATACCAATTTCATTGAATATAGCAGAAAAAAATTAGAGGACTTTTATAGTACACTATACTAGTAGTATATACTTGCAGTATTTATAAGGCTATAATGAGAATTTCCTAAATGATTGTAAGGGTATTTTAGTTATTCATTCATCAGTTCAATCCCTAATTCTCTATCTATTGATATCAGTGTGCGTGAGTCAGGAGAGACGGCGGCGTGATTCGTCCTCGTCGGCAGCAGGATTCCCGGGCGTCCTTCTTCCTGCCCAGGCGGCCAGTCGCTGCCTTCCACCGCAGTTTGCCCCGCATCCCGCGAGACACATTCAATCCGGCATGGCTTCGGCGGCGCAACACCCTCCAACGAGCTAGAGTTGGAATTAAAGACAATGCGCTGTTTTTCTGGCTGAAAATACATCTGATCTATGCGTGAAATTGAATGTGTGTACATAATATACTCTTATTTACTCTTTACCCTATCGCGCGTTCTTGCTTTCCTCAAAGAGAAGAGTTATGTTCTTTGTAAATAATCTCTGCTATTTTAATCCGAAGAATGTATATATTGATCTAAAGATGACAATGGTATAGAGAGCAGTGGACCTAGAGGATCCGGCGATCCGAGGTCAGTGCCCCGCCGGAATGCAGAAATAGATTAGCATGCCATAGTAGAAATATAGGGTTTAATTAATCGGTACGTGTAATTTATATAATTAGCCCCACCTAATAAAATAGAAAGATGAATATGCGCTTTTTTATCTTTTACTGCAATCTAATTAAATAGCTATGCAGATCAATTTACACCGTTGGATCATTTATATTGGTAGTATATACTACCAGTAGATTGTACCGTAAAAATTCTCAAAAATTATACGGGTAGACCTATACAGGTTAAGCCTCAGTACCTTTAAGCTGTCGTAAGACGAAAGATATTGCTTCTTTGAAGTGGACATGAATGGTGCTAGAACCGACTTGCCATCAAGAAGACGAAATTCGCCATCTTTGGTTTTAGATGCATCAAACTTCTCAGTCCATGCTCCTTTGAAATAAAGGGCATTACCCAGAACCAGCCTGGTAGTATGGTCAACAGATCCTGGAGGGAGTATTTCTTTGATGAGGCCTGATGTGACTCTGTCTACCCATGAGTTCACCTGACTAGCAACTTCAGCGGCCTGAATAAAAAGAAAATATTCCATCATTTAGGATCAATGTCAAGCTTTAGAATGTGAGAGATGAGAGGTTCACGAAATAATTCTATGGAAGGTTTATCAGTCAATGGGAAGGAATTCGCATGTACTGATGGAACTCGTGAAAGATTGGCACTTCAAATGAGCATACCGATATAAATGATCATGAGTCAGTAACACTCTACAAGTCGTGGCATCATTGTACAGAAGTATCAATAATCATTCCATAAGTCAAATTAGTAATGTGCTCATCTTCTTACAAATAAATAATTCCCACAATAGAAAGTATTCCCTCTATTCTTTTAAATATGACGTTTGTCAATTCAATTTCCAACTAACCAACTTCAAATTGTTGAGTTGTGATCCAAATTCATTTGCACATAATAAAGGCCAGCTTCTATTGAAGCGAAGTAGAGGCCCGTAGATGCCGGAGGCTGGGCCGGAGCGAAGCAGAGGCTGAAGCCGCGGTACGGATCGTTATCCTGATATACTGTAGTGAAGATACCTTCATATATACATCTTATAAGCCGCCGTTCGGTGTTGTAACCTCACCCTGATATAGTGAAGATATTTTACCGGCTGGCGCCCGTGTTTTTTTCTCTTCTACTTTTGGAGGGTTTTTCATGTTAAATCTCGTGTCTTCTGTGATTGATCTATTGTTCTTTATCGTTTATTTGCCTATCGTTTCCTAACATAAATATTAAAGGAGAGATGTAGTAACTTCTACCTAAACTGTATGCTAAAAAGGAAGCAACGAAAACCCAGAATAGTAAAAACTGCGCAAGAATTTCCATAGGACATTGTATTTTCGTGGCAATTGCTGTGCGACATTCTAAATACATGTCTTGACCATTGGAAACTCTGGTTTCGTGGCAATTTGCTAAACACTATGACCATTGTTTCAACATTTTCCAGCTCAATTCAAGATATCAAATAATAGAAGTGCAAAATTCTCTACGACACTCAATTTATGATATTTGTTCTAGGACACTCTAGTTTAGTGGCTGCTATAGGACACTTTAGTCTAGTGGTTCTTTGCCAAAAGGCATTCTAGCCATTATTTTGATATATCCTATTTCAAAAGGGAGATAGGACTTTGCAAAAGACAATTTTACCTTTGGACCACCTTCCAAATTAAAATCTGAACATATTTTAGCTGAATTTAATCATATTTTACGGAATTCAATATTTGTTACAAATAAAAAAAATAAGAACATATATATATATTTTTAAAAAAGAAATAAATATAGTCTGAATTTAACAACTTTTGTAAAATATTTTTATTTTCATAATTTTGGACAACTTTTAAATTTTGTAAAAGGTTGAAAGTCAGCCAAAATGGTTCTAATTTAAACTTTGCAAGGTGGCCCCAGGGTACAATCATCGTTTGCAAAGTTTTCTATCTCCATTGGAAGAGGATATATTAGATTCAATTTTACAAAACCCTAGATTTTGGGGTATCAGTAACACGAAATACAAAACCATAATTACTGTGATTTGTTTTTGGAAACCCCATGTTTTAAGACAAGGTGTTTCAAGAAGCCCTAAATCTATTATTATATTATTAAAGGACTAGAAAAAGGAGCCTCCACGTTCGCTCTCATGGCCTACAAATTCTCACATTAATCGGAGAAAAAGAAAAAGCAGAGTCCATATAGAAATACAATTTAGAAATAGCTGAAATTCGAAATTAAAAAATAAGGAATATTAGAAGAGGAGACTAGAGTCCATATAGAAATACAATTAGGAAATAACTGAAATTTGGAATTAAAAATAAGGAATATTAGAAGTAGAGTATAGAGTCCATATAGAAATACAATTAGGAAGCAGAGTCCATATAGAAATACAATTTAGAAATAGCTGAAATTCGAAATTAAAAAATAAGGAATATTAGAAGAGGAGACTGGAGTCCATATAGAAATACAATTAGGAAATAACTGAAATTCGGAATTAAAAATAAGGAATATTAGAAGTATAGTATAGAGTCTGTATAGAAATACAATTAGGAAATAACTAAAATTTGAAATTAAAAATAAGGAATATTAGAAGTAGAGTATAGAATCCATATAGAAATACAATTAGAAAATAATAGAAATTTAGAATTAAAAATAAGAAATATTATAAGTAGAGTATAGAGTCCATATAGAAATACAATTAAAAAAAAGAAATTCGAAATTAAAAAATAAGGAATATTAGAAGTAGAGTATAGAGTCCATATAGGAAATTAAAACTAACTAAAATTTGGAATAAATATAATAAAATTAAAAGTAGAGTTTAGAGTCCGTATAAAAAATATAATTTACAAATAACTAAAATTCGAAATTAAGAAAAACACGGGAAGAAGAGTTTAAGGTCAATATAGGAATACAAATATAGGAATACAATTTAAAAGTAACTGAAATTTGAAATTAAAAATTAAAAAATATTGAAAGATGAGTTTAGAGTCCACATAGAAATACAGTTAGAAATAATAAAAATTCAGAAATAAAAATAAATAATATTGAAAGAAAAGCATAGAGTCTATATAGAAATACAATTTACAGAAAATTTGGAATTAAAAAAAATATTAAAAGACGAGTCTAGAATCCATATAGGAATATATATAATTGACAAATAACTTAAATTTGATATTAAAAATAATTAATAACTAACACGTATATAAAATATAATATGAAAATTCAGAAATAAAAATAAATAATATAGAAAGAAGAGCATCGAGTCTATATAGAAATACAATTTATAAAAAATTCGGAATTAAAAAAAAGAAATATTGAAAGACGAGTCTAGAATCCATATAGAATATATATAATTTACAAATAACTAAAATTTGATACTAAAAATAATTAATAACTAACACGTATATAAAATATAATATGAATATTACACATTAGTAGTTTTGTAAAGTTATTGAAAAATTTAAAATTATGTTGTCATTTTAACATATTTGAATAATATAATGAGAAAACATATATGCTATTATATGAGAGAAAACATAATGATGCTAGCCGCGTAATCTGCGCGGCCCACCATGCTAGTTTATGAAAAATATCCCTATTATATTGTTATATATGTTTTTAATATATTCGCATTAGTAGGCTCTAAATCCACATCCCTACTATCTACTTTTTCTTATTTGGCATTTTCACACTGCACAATTTCCAGAATTAAGTGGAATCTCCACTAATCAGTTACATATACACACAAATAGTCACAATACTGATAACCGAAGCTTATATAAGTGCGGTAAATGTGTTTTATGTACTCAGAACTATGTTGTTTTGTTTTCTTACGATTATTATGCATAAATATAGTAGCCAAATGAATGATAAGAATTTTTTTTTGAAAATTTCCATTATTTCTAACCTTTTTTTAATTATATACATAGTTTTACAAGAATAGTGAAATATACACGTTCCCGCGGGGTGAAAACACCGGACCGACAGCTGCCTCAACCCTGCGGCGTAGGTGCGTGGTACCGCGTCAGTCCCGCTAGCCGGTCGAGCGGCACCTCGCAGTCCCGTGGGATGGCCATGCGAGACCGGCAACATGCATGACAACATGAAGGCATGCGTGCATTTGTCACTGCATATATGCAGCTGCTGGTTGGTCGCACGCGCGGCTGGCTCACAGTACGTACCGCATGGCCGGCCCACGGGACCGACTGGATAAGACTGGTGGTTCGGTTCGGATAGTTTCCGTCGGAAAAATTTTTTTTGTTCGGATAGTACCAAGTTTTTGATTCGAAAAAATTCGGTCAGAACTATTCGAAATATAACGGATTCGGAATCGTATTCGAATTTTTTTTTCTCGGATATGAAAACGAATTCAGTAAAGGGTGATATCCGATGATATCTGACGGAATCGGAAAACGGTCGGAAACTATCCGAAATTTTTCATCCGATATCCGGTATTTTACATGCGGGCAAAAAGAATATTTTTCAGCAAACGGCCGTGCCAGCTTCGCCGCGCCGCTGCTGCCGCCCGCCGCCGGCCGTCGCGGGGCCGAGCACCGAACCCCTCCCTTGGGCGGCGGATCCGCCCCCCCCCCCCCCCCCCGAGGGCGGCGCCGCCGGATCCGCCGCCCACCGACGCCGTCGCCGCCCGCCGCTCTAGGTTGAGCTCCCCCTCCGGGCGTCGCCCCTTGCTCCCGGCACCGCCACCTCCTCCCCCGCTCCCCACCACCGCATGCCTCCACCCTCCCGTGGCGCCTCCGGCCACGCTGCCCGGCCCGAGCCGCCGGCGCCCCGATCTCCTCCTCGGCGCCTTGATCTGCGCCAGCCCACCGCCGGCACCTCTCTCTCTCTCTCGCAAGGGAGCACGAGGGAAGAGCGAAGCTGCGACCTGCAAAGCAGAGGAAAAGGAAGGGAAGGAGAAGAATCGGGAGAAAGGATCTTTGACCGTGGGAAACCAAGAAAGAGAGAGGAGAAACCAAGAAAGAGAGAGAAGAAAAAAAAAAGCCGTAGGACCCACTAGTGGGACCCACCTGCTTGACTCTCTCTCCCTAAAGTTTTTTTTGACCGCCCAAAGTCTATTTGACGTCCCCTTACTTCAAACAACATTTTCAAATACTAAATGATTTCAACTGAAAAAGTCATCAACAACAAAGTTGTATAACTTATCAAGATCTATAGCTTTTATTTTGGTCATTTTTTCATCCGACAAAGTGATAGTAACATTGTTCATAAATTTTACATCTTACTTATCTGTTTTATATACTACTCCATAAAAGAGAGATGTAAACTTTGTGAACAATGTTACTATCACTTTGTCGGATGAAAAAATGACAAAAATAAAAATTGTATGTCTTGATGAGCTCTACAACTTTTGTGTTCATGACATTTTCAGTTGAAATTAATTACAGCATCAAAATATTATTTGAAGTTTCGATATTCAAATTTTTAATTGATAAAACAAAGTCACAAGAAAAAATGGCCAAAATAATAGCAGTAAGAACACAATAACATGATAGAGCATGATTTTAGAAACATTTAGAAAAAAGAATCATCCAATTTGGAGTTCATATCAGCTTATTTTTGCATGCGGATCTCTTAAGAGGCTCGTATGGAAAAATCGATTAACATACAAACAAATGAAAAAAAAATCAATTCTGAAAAATAACCACTTAAATTTTCAAAAAATTTCAATTCAATTCTGAAAATTTTAAAAAATTTTAATTCAAAAATTGAAAAGTTTCAGTTCGAATTCAAAATTCTCAACTTAGATTTAAAAAATTCAACTCAAATTCTAGAATGTTTAATTCAATTTCGAAATTCTCAACTCCAATTGAAATGTTCAACCCAAATTTAAAATATTCAATCAATTTTTAAAAAAATTTAATGTGCGTGCGAAAAATTCAGTGATACACATTTTATTTGTTTCATAATAACATAAATTTGTATGTAAAATAAACACAACATTTTCTATCTCCCCCTTGCCCTTATAAATACAGATAAATTTTGAAATTGTTGAAGTTTTGTTTTTGAAAGCTAATTGCTGCATCTCTTTCTCGATTTAAGAATCTTACTTTGAGGGGTCTTGATATTTTGATAATTATTCGTTACCGTATTCGTTTCGATTCGTATTCGCTCCGTATTTGTATTCGATAATATTCGATTCCTTTTTTTATTCGGGTTTACGATTCCGATTTCAATTCCGAGAAAAAAAAATGTGAAAACGAATATGATAGAGCTAGTTTCCGACCGTATTCGATCCGTTTTCATCCCTAGGACCAACGCGCTGCCGTGTTTTCTAGCTGCGGGACCGTGTTAGTGCTGCGCGATCTCGCTAGCTACCGCATTACCGCGAGACCGTTAATGACACTTCCGCACAAAAAATGTCTCATTTTTACAAAAAAAAGAGATTAGTCATTAATGCATAATTAATTAAGAACCTCACTACGGTATCTCTACTACTAGCAGAAAGCAATCTAAACCATTAATTTCATTTGATCGAATAGTTCAGATATATTTATATTACCATCCTAGTTAGCGGTAGTAGAAACATGGAGGGACATTATTGTCCAATAAAAAGGTGTGAAACGGCATAATCGTCATTTAACAGTGAGTAAATATTTTTCTCTTTATCTTGTTTTATTGGATTTTTTATGGAATATGAGCCATGCGCTAGATGATTATAGATAGATTTAGATAGAAAAAAACATAAATAACAGCTACTCTTAATCATGGTATTAGTAGATAATTAATTTATCCATAATAATACTGGTAGTATAATACGACCAGTAGAGAGCACCGTAGCATTGCTCATTAAGTAAATGTTAACTATTGTAAAATAAAAAAATAGATTTATTTACTTAAATAAACTTTATATTAAAAAAGATATTTTTTTATAAAGACACACCGTTTAATAGTTCCAGTGCTAATGGTAAATATAGAGGAAGTGGCTATCCATAGTACTCCATCCGTCCCACTCAATAAAGCGTAATTAAACTTGGCACGATCTTCAAAACTAATATTTGATTTTAAATTTCTCATACACTATAATATATTACTATAATGTTGATAGTAAATTCAAATGTTAGTCTAATAATATTAAAATTCAAATGTTAATGTAATAATATTATTTTCATCAAATAAGATTTAATTTTTAAAAAAGTATTGGTTAAATATTTAGAGAGTTAAATATTAAAATACATGTGTGCCTTATTCGTTGGGACAGAAGGAGTAGCATATTAGAACACAACCTTACTCCTAGATTGATTATCTATGATACTTAAAACATTAATATTGGTGGTGTCCATTCTATTTCGAGTATTCCACTGATAAGTGGAACCCACAATATCGGTAGAGTTAGGTCAAGTCCGGTCGATCCTAATCTCTCTCCAGTCATGTCTCTCTCCCCGGGCCTCTGTCTCTCTCTCACGCGCCTCGCTTTCTCCGCCCTTGGCCACCGTCGTGTTGCCTCCGCGAATTGCCACACCGCCTCCACGAATCGCCAAGCCACCGTCTGTTGCGAATCACTTCTCTTTCTCTCGCAAAGCTGCTTCTCCGTCCTGCGACGATGACCTCACCATCAGTGGCAACTCACCCGTATAACACCCTATCTTCTCCCTCTGCCGCCGTCCAAGCCCTACCTTCTCAGCACTACCGCTCCATCCCCAACTTGTACGGTCTCACCTCTACCACCATGACATCGCCTCAATCCAGCGGCGACAATGCCCCAGGCTGTCCCTGCTAACCAGCCCCCCCTGAGCCACCACTGCCTTCCATCACGTAGCAAAACTCGCCGGCGGAAGTCATGCGTGCACCGATCGAGTCTGGGGTGAAGGAGGCAGAGCTAGTAGAGATCGAGGTCAACATCACTGCATCCGCGCCCTGTGTTGGTCGTACCCCCTATACAAGTTCCTAGCTGTGGACGCCGTCGGTGCCCCACGCTGTGTTGACGAGGACATTACAGCTAGACATGACATAAACAAGGTGATGGTTTATGTCATACATCAGGACATCTCCAATGTTTATGATCATAAGTAGCATTAAGGTGGGTCCCACTATTCTTATGGTTATTACCACAATGCTTGAAGCAAGAGTAAACTTTAAGATGGGTCCCACAATGTACTATTCTAGTACTTCTTTTATCAGCCATGCAAATTTTTCATCCTCACATTCATTTTACCCTATTATTTTATTGCTCGTGGTCGAGCCATAAGCTTAAAGCTTTCTTTTGCATTTAATGCCTTATGGCTTTGTTTCACAATGTATATGGTCACTATAAAACCTTATGGCCTCTTCTTATGGCCACATTGTGGCTGCCCTCACATGAAGAAAATGAAGATGACGTAAACACTACTACATGATATATTTTTCTGGACACACCGCTCCCTTTTGTTAACATGCGGTCTGTAAGTGGAACCGCACGGGAAAATAGGGGGACCGGCGCCGGGTTGTCGCCCGCATGGGAAAATGCATTTTCCCGTGCGGGCGTCTTAAACCGACCGCACGGGATAATCCTCGTTATCCCGCGCGGTCGACTTAAGAGGACCGCACGGAAAAATCGATTTTCACGTGCGGGCTTTTTAAGTGGATTGCACAGAAAAATATCTCCCTTCTTTCCCTCCTACCCACTTCAAATTTTTGACATCCTCTCTCTTTCTTTTTTTCCCTTTTATTCTCCCTCAACCACTCCTCACCTCTCCCTCTCTACCTTATCTCTATTCTCTACCATACCTCCTCCTCCTCCCCTCCTCCATCAACACATCAGCGGCGGCCCATTCCACGCGTGCGGCAAGGCGGAGGTGTCAAGGCAGCGGCGGTGAGCGGGCGGCGGTGACTCCTAGTCTTCGTCCTCATCGTGCACGTTGTCGCTCGGCTCCCTCATCGTCCACAACGCGACGAGTAGCGAGCGGGCGGCGATGACTCCTGGTCATCGTCCTCGTCGTGCACATCATCGTCGTCGCGTGCGCCGTCAAGGCAGCGGCGGCGAGCGGGGTGGCGGCGAGTCGGCCGGATCCGGCGGTCGCGGCTGTCCCCCGCCGGGATCTGGCGGCGGTGGCGGCCGGCGTGGCTGTGGCGGCGGTGGGCGGGCTCGACGGCGATGATAGTGGCGGGCTTGGCGGCGGCCGGGTGCGTGCGGTCCGGCGTGTGGTGGTGATTTTCGCTTTTTTTTTTGGGGTTGTTTTGGTTTCGTGCGGGCGGTATAATTTAACCGCACGGGATAATCAATTATACTGTATGGTTGGGTCACCCGCACGCGAAAATATTTATTTTTCCAGACGCCTGGTTCCAGATGGGGAAAACCTCCGCACGGAAAAATCAATTTGACCGCATGGAAAAATAGGTTATGTAGTAGTGAAACCATGTTGATGGATTACATCACAGCAAGAATGATCCAACATATCATAGTCCAATTACGTGTAGCCGTGCTAGAAAAATGCAACAAGAGATGAACTCACTCTTTGCTCAACTTAACCCAAATAATAGTGTAAATTTTATACTACCTAAATGCTTTACCTTTGTATCGTTAAGGTTTACACCCGAAGACATCATCACAATGCTAAGATGGATGGGTTACGTTGAGAACGACAAGGGTTACGCTGAGCAGGAATCAGCCCATACACTACCAGTGCCTGTTTACACCAACAAGAAAATAGTTTACACTACAAAATGTCAACTTCCAAGGCATGTGTGACCTAGCCAATCAAGAGATGGGTTGCTTGGCATACACTGTTGGAAAGAGGGACAAGTCTAGTTTCATCTACTCCATCCATTAGAGAACTTTTGTTCAACTGAAAACCTCATGTATGAGAGATTGCTGCAGACTATACAAGTGTTTTACCCCCTTTGTTCTTGGAGATTTTCTCTGGTCCAGCAAAAATATCTTGAAGTGTCGGTACCTCATGGTACTAAATCGTTTCCGATAATTGGATCTAGCTAGACAGAATGGGCATTGTTAGATCTAACGATCGGAAACATTTGATACCGTAAAGTACCGGTACTTCAAGGTACTTTTTGTTAGACCGGATTAAATCTCTTATTCTTGTGAGTTCTTTTGGATTTGTGAGAAGGCTCCTTTGGTACCCCCTAGTTCATGCTTTTGGCTCTCTGGCCTCTCGTGTGGATTAGTTTCGGATTGTGGATCTATGATTGCTCGGTTTGATGGGTCGGAGTACAGGAGGTTTCGGATCATTCTCACCCTCATCACTTGGACGCATCCAACCTTAGCAGGTATAAAGCTAGTTATTCTCTTGCTGCTCGCAGCTAGTTACCCTTGAGGTGCACGGTTTATGTCTGTGCCCTTTGCTTCATACCTACTGCCGTGAAGATCAGGCCACCCTCACGAGTGAGTTCGCATCATGTGTGATGTACTTGGGCAAATATCATCATCTCTGCCAACTTCACGTTTGCCAACTTCAGTTATTCAGTGAGGTCACCTATGCTAATTAAACGACATAACCATGTGGCGGGCCTAATACTGTGGTTAAATAACATTCAGCTTTTCTTATTGAGTTGATTTCAGCAGTTGGGAAGCCAAAGAACTGAGATGATGCCAGTAGATTTTTCACTAGGTTTGGGCAAATTTGCCAGATGCAAAATGATGAAGTTAGCCATGTCTGCAACCTGGCCAGTCTAACAATTTCTAGCAAGAGCAAACCTACTGCTGGTGGATGTGTTGATTTCGAACAGAATATTGATTGGGGCCTGGATCGAGGTCAAGAAGGTGAACCCATGGCTATTGAGATGGACCTCACATTGTCAAAAACTCGGAAAGATGACCAGACTGGGGAATGAGCCTGCGGAGAGGCAACAAAGGCAAATGCAGAACATCTTCAGCCGGCCGAAGGATTTCTGAATTTCATCCAAGGGAAGAAGGTCATCGATCTTGTAGCCTGGTCTCATTATTTTCAAATATAGACAGGAGGAGATCGAGGCCGGTTAGCTGTTGTGTTCCAGTCAAGTTGGTTTTTGTGATAAGGGTTGAAGTCAGCCCTTGTGGAAGCTTTGATCAGGGAAAAACAAATTATACACCCGTTCATCTTGGTCCAGGGTATGAAAAGAATATGTGGAACTTGAATTATTGAATTATTTTTTTGACGCAAGAATTATTAAATTATTGATATGTATGGCCATGTTCTGTATACTGAAAGAGGCTGTTTCTGAACAATTTTCGTGTTTGTGCAGACATAAGTATTGCATGCTATTGTGTTGTGTGTTTAGGTACTACTTACATTTATTTTGACAAAACATACACAACAGTCACACGATCCGATTCATCTGATGACTGGCACCCTGCTCTCAATCTCCTTTTGCTTATCCCTGAGTACCTTAATTTCATAAGTTTAGTGGTATTTTGGAACCATATAATTATATTTGGAGATCGTTCGTTGATTAACGTATCATTAAAATTTAGCATTAACATAGATTCCACCGGGCACTTTGCTAGTAATCCCTCCTTCCATAAATGTTTGACGCCATTGACTTTTTAAAATATGTTTGACCGTTCGTCTTATTCAAAAACTTTTGTGAAATATGTAAAACTATATGTATACATAAAAGTATATTTAACAATAAATTAAATGGTAGGAAAAAAATTAATAATTGCTTAAATTTTTTAAATAAAACGAACGGTCAAACATGTTTAAAAAAATCAACGGCGTCAAATATTTAGGGATGGAGGGAGTAGTAGAAACAGGAAGTAGGGGGAATCGATCATCCTCATCACCTTAGTTTGGAAGTCGACCGAGTGGGTCTCAGCCTTGTACTTGCCCACGGCAACGTCCTTGAAGCTTTTCATGAGCGACAGCGACGAGTCGATGAAGACGCCGTCGGCGAAGGCGACGCGAGGGCCGCCGGCGGGAGACGAGTCGGCGAGCACGAGCTGCACCACCTGCTCGGCGAACGCGTGCAGCCCCTCAGCCGTCCCTCGTCCTGGGACACCGAGGAGGGAGACGAGTTGATCGCGCGTGGCGCCGCCCGCGCCGGCCGCGACGAGGCTGAGCGCGACGTGGAGGGAGAGCGGGGAGAAGGCCACGTTGCTCCCGCCGGCGCCGGCGGCGCCGCCTGCCGCCGGGTGCGCCCGCGGGGAGGAGAGCGCGGCGGCGAGGCGGAACGCGAAGCGGGTTTGGTGAGCTATGGAGACGCGGAGGTCGGTGGCAGTGGCGTCCATGGTCGCCGGTGTGCAGTGGCGCCTTCTTGGACCAAAATTACACCGATGATAGAGGTAATGACAACCTTGTGGTTGTGGGCGGGGAGTATGGGCTTGTTTGGCACCTGAAACTCAGCCAAATAGTTTTAGCTCCATCTAAAATGAAATTAGAGCTGAAAACAGTTCTCTCATAAAATAAATTCGAGAAGTAGAGCTTGGTTTAGACATCTCCATAACTCAACTCTAAACCTAATTCCTAGAGCTAATTTATGGTCGAGTTGGAGCTATACTAAGCAGGCGCTACGTCCTAATCTGATGGCATCTTTCTTTTTTGAAAGAGTTGAGTAAGATGTAAAGGTAGGTTCTATACCCACTATCTCTGGAATTTGTTTAGTGCAAATGTGCATCACGTATACATTGGTTTTATTGTAAGATTTTTATAGAAAAATATATTGCATGAAACTTCACGTGGTTAATTGGTCTCATATGGTACAACCTTTGTCTTTGCTCCCCTAACTGAGAGAAAGCGACTAGTGTGTATATGGGTACAAGGGTAAGAGATGTCCAAGTTGGATCAGTACATGAACTTTCTTTTTTGAAAAGAGAAAAAATGAGGACAATTAAGGGGGGCCTTGGTTATCAAATAATTAGAAAAAAATGTGAGCGTATTTCTTCCATTTCAAAGCGTCGTGTGCAAGTCCCATCGATGTATTTGATTTATGTGAATTTTAACCTTTTTGGTTGAGATGAGTTATTTTTTGTGTGTGATAGTGTTAGGATGTAATTTGTATTAAATATATTAATGTAGGACAAAATATGACACATCCTGAATTAACGGTCCGTAATAATAGAACGTGTGTTTGTTTATTTTAGGCCGGAGGGATGATTTGCATGTTAACACCATTACTCCACATCAATATACGTACCAGGGAGACTTGCAGACATCCCCATCAACACATGCTCAAGGCTTAACTTGAACAACACATCTGAAGCTAAGCCATGACCGTTGCTGATACTTGGCCTGTTGACCATGAACAATTCCACCACAGCAAGTCCCATCTTATTATGAACCTAGCCATTCCACAACGGCAAACCTTACATACATCAGGCACAAGCAGTCACAAACTCACAATTCAGAAACAGGCCACATTTGTCATATTTATTGTGAAGTCAGCATGATCAAATGTTCATCAAACCCAGCAGTTGCATACGACAGATCACAGATGCGGCCGCACCACTACACAGCGATTTACAGGCAAACGCTCTATACAGCAAGTAGGGGATTGACCACATGGCCGATGAACAAGATCACACCAGTTACGTCTTCCCTGATCAGGAACATGAAAGGATGGTCTGCGACGAAGTTCAAACGCCTCGGTCTTGAATGCTCCATGGACACCATCACTGCAGCAGTAGCCTCGGTCCCTTCCTCATTCACCTCGATAAACGACTTGTGGAAAACGGATGAGACAAACAGGTTTTGTGCCCCTGGTGAATCGACCATCTCTATAAGATCAACTTCTGAGCCAAACAGCAGGGGGAGCCCCAACCTTTCAGCAATCCAGACGCTCCAAATCCAAACGAAATCTTGAACTTAGGGAGCTTGAACTGCCCAACATGGACCGGACGCATTGGGATGTGGTTCTCCATGAACTCTGGCTCAGAGTTCAGCTTCTCAGCCAAGCTCCAGAGGCCATCCTGTGCTTCTGGAAGGAGTATGTACATGGAGAACTGCCTCTTGTCACCACCTTGCAGGTAAGGAAGCTTCAGTACCTTCAAGCTGTCATAAGACGAAAGATATTGCTTCTTTCGAGTGGACATGAATGGTGCTTGAACTGACTCGCCATCTTCGGTTTTAGACACATCAAACTTCTCAGCCCATGCTCCTTTGAAATAAAGTGCATTAGCTAGAACCAGCTTGGTATTATGGTTTATAGATCTTGGAGTGGCGATATTTTTGATGAGGCCTGATGTGACTCTGTCCACCCATGAGTTAACTTGGCCAAGAACTTCAGCAGCCTAAACAAAAAGAAAATATTTTAGCATTTAGCATCAATGTCAAGCTTTTTTAATATCTAAGAAAATGCACTAACATTTTCGTGAAGTAATTCTATGGGAAGGTCCATCCGTCTATGGGAACGAATTCACATGTATTAATGAAACTCATGAAAGATTGGCATTTCTCATGACCCTACTGATATAAATAGTCATGAGTCATAACACTCTACGAGTAGTGGCATCAATATACAGAATTATCACACTAATCATTCCACAAATCGAATGAGTAATGGGCTCATCTTCTTAGAGATAAATAATTCCCACAATAGAAAGTACCTTCTATGAAAGCCCAAAACATCTTCTACGAAAACCCTAAAACTGTGCAAAAATTTTCGTAGGACATTGTATTTTCATGTCATTTGTCGTGGGACATTCTAAAACATATCTTCACTATTGGACAGTTCGGTTTTGTGGGAATTTGCTAAAACACACTGTGACCATTATGTCAACATTTTTTACCTCAACTCAAGAGATCAAATATTCGAAGGGCAAAATTTCTCTAGGACACTCCAGTTTATGGCTTTACTATATGACACTTTAAATCTGTGGTACTTATCGAAAGACATTCCAGCTATTATTTTAATATATCCTCGTCCAACAGTGAGATAAAACTTTGAACAGTTTTACTTTTGGGCCAACTTGCAAAATTACAATTTGAACTTATTTTGGCTGAATTTCAGGGCTGTCTCTAGGAATTTGGGGCCCAGGGTGAAATGTAAATTGGGGACCTGTAATTTAAAAAATCATGTCTAATATAAAATAAAACATATTTTCACTCAATTATATAGATACAATATGTGTTCTAATATTATGAATTTACGATCTATCATCTACTCAATCACCATCTAATCTTACCCGTCCGAGCCTCCGAGGTCGAGCCGTTGAGGTCAAGTCGATGATGACGAGCAGACGATGAGGATGAAGGCATGAACTAGGAGACGAGACAAGGGAGCAGCGCAGAGCCGTGGCCGCTGTAGCTCAGAGCGTTGGAATCGCAAGCAGCAGGTTGTATCGCTGTCGCTACGCATGGAATTGGGATCGACGTCTCATCGTCTTGGTCTCTAAAATCGCTGTCGCACGGAATTAGATCGCTCAGCAATCAACAACAGGATCAAATCAACGATCACACTGTATCTCTTGAATTTGGGCCAAGCCTAGCATTATTGATCTACCCATTGGGCTATTGTCTATTAGCTGATATTATGTTGCATTGTTATAGCTGAAGTGGGCCTTTAGGTTTATATGGGGCCAAAAAAAGGGGGTCCTATGCGGTTGCCTATTTGGCACATGGCCATTGACGGGCCTGCTGAATTTAAACATGTTTCACAAAATTTAAAACTTGTTACAAATAGAAAAATAAAAAATTTCATCTTTTTTATGAAAGATATATTTTTAATTTATTTATAGATAATATTACAATATATTTTTCTGTAGCAAAGCGCAGCCAATCATGTATATAAGTTTTTAAGATGATTAGGGTTAATTAATTATTTATTATACTTTTGATTTTAGTTTGGGAACCATTGTGTACGGCAGCTTTAGCCCTTCAGCTGTAAAGTTGTTGCTATCCTAGAATCGAACTTTGAGAAACTGTTTGGAACCTTTATCTTTGCTACCCTAAAAGCAAACTGGTGTGTGTGGAAAGGAGATGCCTCAGTTAGTCAGTTGGGTCAGTACACGCACTTTGCTTCCTTTTCAAAGCATCATGTGCAAGTCCTGTTGATGTATTTGATTTTCGTGAATTTTTATCCTTTTGGTTGAGATGAGTTCTTTTTCTGTGTGTGATAGTGTTAGCCTGTTATTTGTATTAAGCGTATCAAACGACTTGTTAACTCCATTACATCAATAAACGTATCAGGGACACATCAACACCAGCTCAAGGCTCAAAGCCAACCTGAACAACACAGCTGGCTGAAGCTAAGCCATCACCGTTGTTCATACTTGGCCTGTGGAACATGAACAATTCGACCAACGAGTCTCATCTCATCCATGAACCCAGCCATTCCACAACAGAACTTTACATGCATCACGTACAAGCAGTCACAGTTCAGAAAACAGAACATTTGTCATTTTTATTGTGAAGTCAGCATGATCAAATGTTCATCAAAGCCTGCAGTTGCATACCACGGATCACAGATGCGGCCGCACCACTACAGCGGTTTACAGGCAAACGCTCTATGCAGCAAGTAGGGGATTGACCACATGGCCGACGAACAGCACCACGCCTGTCATGTCTTCTCGGATCAGGAAAAGGAAAGGATGATCCGCGACAAAGTCCTCAGCTATTGGAGCTGACCTAAGTGTGATCACTGCTGCAGTTGCAGCAGCAGCCTCAGTCCCTTCCTCATTCACCTCAACGAACGACTTGTGGAAAACGGATGAAACAAACAGGTTTTTTCCCTCTGGTGAATCGACCATCTCTGTAAGATCAGCTTCAGAGCTAAATGGCAGGTGGAGCCCCAAACTTTTGAGCAAATCAGACGCCTCAAATCCAAACGATATCTTGAACTTGGGGAGCTTGAATTGCCCGACAGTAACTTGCCGCGTTGGGATATGCTTCTCCAGGAACTCTGGTTCAGAGTTCAGCTTCTCAGCCAAGCTCCAGAGGCCATCCTGTGCTTCCGGAAGAAGTATGTACATGGAGAACTGCCTCTTGTCCCCGCCTTGCTGGTATGGAAGCTTCAGTACCTTCAAGTTGTCATAAGACGAAATATACTGCTTCTTTGAAGTGGACATGAATGGTGCTTGAACCGACTTGCCATCAAGAAGGTGGAACTCACCATCTTTAGTTTTAGATGCATCAAACTTCTCAGTCCATGCTCCTTTGAAATAAAGCGCATTACCTAGAACCAGCCTGGTAGTATGGTCAACAGATCCAGGAGGGAGTATCTCTTTGATGAGGCCTGATGTGACTTTCTCTACCCATGAGTTCACTTGAGAAGCAACTTCAGCAGCCTGAATGAAACAATATCAGTATTCAGCACTATTGTCAAGCTTTAGAAATCAGAATGCTAGAGCTGAGAAATGCACTAAGCATCCAAGAAATTGCATTAACATTCTCATAAAGTAATTATATGTACTGGTGAAACTCGTGAAAGATTTAGCACTTCACATCAGTAAACTGATCTAAATGGTCATGACACTATCTGGAAGTAGTGGCATCAAACCAATACTAACCTTTCCGCTGGTCCAATGAGTAATGGGCTCATCATCTTTTAGAGACATAATTTCCAGAATGGCAGTAAATGGAAACCACATAATGACATAAATAATTCCCACAATAGTAAACACTAGAAAGATTTTACCCTAATTTCACAAAAGCACGATTGCATGGCTGCATGGTGGTAGTGTCTAGATGAACTATATGCTAAAAAAAGCAACAAAAAAAACAAAATAGTAAGAATATGAGGATCCATCAATTCACAATGGTCTTATTACTGAAAATTGAACACCTACTGTGACGTAACCCATACATTAATGACTGAATTATCAAGTTTTACAAACATACCACAAGCTAAGCTAGAGTGCTAGACCATACAGTAATTGTGCAGATTGGATGCTTTAACAATGATACATTCAAAATTGATATATCAAGTGGAAACTTCAATTTAACCCTACAAAATCAACAGAGATTAGGAGCTTTTACACCATTGTGCCTACAAACATTAGACAACAAGTGAAATACTAGAGATCTATTGAACTTACATACTTCTCCAACTTTTTCTCCAAAGAGGGTAGTAGTAAATAATGCTCCCAATCAATGTTAGCTAAGTTGCTAGGTAATAGTAACCACTAAAAGCAGAAGCCTAAAATGGCTAAAACATCTAGTGAAGAAAGACATCTAGCTAGTAATTTGCAAGGGCGTAATAATCCTTAGAAAATCATGTGCTTGTTCTAAGAAATCTTACCTATTAGATTGGTGGGGAATTGAATTGGGATCATTATTACCTTAGTTTGGAAGTCTACGGAGTGGGTCTCGGCCTTGTACTTGCCCACGGCGACGTCACCGAAGGTTTTCTTGAGCGACAGCGACGCGTCGACGAAGACGCCGTCGGCGAAGGCGACGCGCGGGCCGCCGGCGCCGGAAGCGTCGGCGAGGACGAGCTGCACCAGCTGCTCGGCGAACGCGTGGAGGCCCTCGGCGCTCCCCGGGCCCCCGAGCGCGGAGGCGAGCTGGTCCCGCGTGGCCCCGCCGGCGCCGGCCGCGACGAGGCTGAGCGCGACGTGGAGGGACAGCGGGGAGAAGGCGACGTTCCTCCCGGCGCCACCCGCCGGGTGCGCCGGGGAGGACAGGGCGGCGGCGAGGCGGAGCGCGAAGGCGGTCTGGTGGGCGATGGAGACGCGGAGGTCGGCGGCCATGGTCACCGTGGGGCGGCGGCGGAGGAGGCGGTTTCTTGGACCGGAGAGACACTGGAGCGGAGACGAGGGGAAGGAAGGAGAAAATGCAATTTCTACGAGTTTCAGGGTGTTGTTTGGTTATTTGTGGGTGCGCGTCGCGGCTGGCTCACTGCCGGTGGGGCTGCGTGGAGCGCTGCTTGATTAGTTCGAAATTGAGGGTGTTTTATGCGAAATGTGCTGAAGTAAAGTGGGAAGGAAACCGCGTGTGCAGTGCTGGGAAAGGGCCCTGCGTGGCTCGTGTCATTTGTGCACACTTTGCCGTACAGGGAGGAACTGGAGTATTCCTACCTTAATCAGATAATTAATTATCTTGCAGTGCAGGTTTAGTTTGGCTTAATACGTGTTCGTTTGTCTGATTTGACGGCAATATTACACTTTTTTAAAAAAAACCTGGCAAGATTGCCTTGATGCCGGGAGTAGTGACAACTGTTTTGGAAGGTGCTGGAGTCCTAATCTTATCTTACCTTATCATACAGTCATGATCTCCTTTTAAAAAGAGTTTGAAAGAGGTACAGAATAATTGTATTTTTCTTCATACATGCATTCGTCGGGTTTTTTGTGAATGTAAATCTGTGGACATATAGTTGGTTGATTTTATCAACTCACTGTTGATAAGGATTAGGAAAGGGATCAACCACCAATTTTCTTCCCAATCAAGAAAGGAAAATAAGAGATTAGATTTTGTTTTGTGTGATTGGTGCAAAACATAATTCCAAACTAATTGGAGATAAACCCCATAGCCCCACCAGTGTCGCTATATAAAGAAGGAGAAGGAGGGAGGCAGATTTGACGACTTAACTGTCTCTAACTCTGAACCCTAATTAATCGTCCGATCGATTAAACACTGGAAGGGGTTCGTGAGGTATCTCACAACAGAAGAACACAAAGAAGAAGAAAGAAGGACAATGGCTTCATCTTAGTTCAGCTAGATCAATTTCCGCATAATTAAGCAGAGGTTATCATGTTTAGGCTAAGACTCAATCAATTAATTGGATTAAATTCCAACATTGTGGTATCAGAGCCTTATCTTAGCCACTTGATCCCATCATCTCTAAGTGAAGCCATCTAGCCCTGTTATACTGGTGGTCTCGGCCAACAATAGAAGAGGCAAATTATTGAAGAAGTTTTTTTTAAAAATTCAAGTTTTTAAGTTTATTTTCATTGCTTAGCAGTAAAATTTAAGGTAGTGTTTGGTTGCAAGGATGAGGTCGGATGGGATGGGGCGAACCCACTTTAGGGGTGTTTTGGTTTAGGGGTGGGTGGGATCGGTTGGTCCCTGGAGAGGAATATTCCTCTTAGATCCGGGACCAACTGATCCGCGAAAAACTGGCAGATGAACTCGTCCCACCTGGGACGAGCGAAAGGCGTCACCGCGCCATCCGCCACCTCCGCGAACTCCGCCATGCGTCCGCACGCGTCGCCGCCTCCCTGAGTGCTGCTGCCTCGTCCACGCCTGCCACCACCTCCGCACATCCACGAGCGCCGCCGCCTCCGCCTCCTCCACGACCACTGCCGCCTCCACGAGCGCCGCCGCTCGTCCACGAGCACCGCCACTCGTCCACGAGCGCCGCCACCTCCGCCGCCTCCTCTTAGATCCGAGAGCCGCCTCGCCTCCGCACCCGCCGCCGCCTCCACGAGCGCCGCCACCTCCGCAAGCACCGCCGCCGCTCCTCTCAGATCCGGGAGCCGCCTCGCCTCCGTGCCTCCCGCCTCCTCCACGAGCGCCGCCACCTCCACGAGCACCGTGACCACCACCTCCGCGAGCGCCGCCACCATCGCGAGCACCGTCGCCGCAGCCGCCGCCTCCTCCGCCTCGTCCACGACCGCCGCTGCCTCCGTGACTGCCGCCAAGCTCCTCCGGCCCCAAACGGCACTAACGATGAGTACAAATCCGTCCATCCCATCCCACCTCAATCCCTTCTACCAAACAGAAAACTATAACCATCCCATACCATAAACCAAACAGACAACTGGAACCATCCCATCCCACAAAACTAGGATAGGTCTAACCCATCCCACTTCGTCCCCAAACCAAACACTACATAAGAGAACGAGGATTGGGATAAACAAGATTGAAATTCCGAATCCTCGCACTCAGACTTTCCTAGACCGAAGTTACGGTTTCGGTAGCACTTAGCAATCAAGAAGGTGGGGATAAACTAGATTGAAATTCCCCATCGTTAAGCAAGACAGAATTAAGCCACGGTTTTGCGAAACCCTAATTTTCCAAAATACCCAATGAGCCGGATCAAATAGGCGTAAAATCCCGAAGCTAAGAACCCTAATTTTGGGTGAAGAACCCCAGATAAGCCAGATTGAATCAATCTACCCGAAATCCCAAAACTCAAGAACCCTAATCTCTATTTTTCGGTGTGAGAAGCCATAAGCCCCAAAATCCAAATGGAAGCAAATTAGGCTTGAGTTCGGGTTTTTCACTTACCAATTTCGAAGTCCTTTAGCACAACGGAGCTCTCCGGGAAGCGGCGTCGCCGCCTTCACCTCCTCACGGCCGTGTTGGGTTCTCTGCGTGCGCGCCGTCTTGGAGTCCCCTCCTCACCGTCCCTCGCCGGCAACGGGAAGTTTGGGCCCCACCCCCCTCCCCCCGATGATGTCTAGGCCGCATCGGTGCTCGCCGCCGCTTGTGCGCCTACCTTACCGGACCGCCGACACCTGGCATGGCTTGGCGCTGCCCTCGTGCGTGCCCCCCCAGCAGGCACAAATGGAAGCCGCTCGGCGCTCGTCGTTGCACGCGTGCTCCACATCGCCGGAACGTTGTCGCCGCCATGATCGCCGCCGATTCCACTCGCTCGCTCGCGGGGAGATTGGATCGGGTGAGAGAAGCGGAGAAATGGGGATTAGGGTTAGGGTTTGAAGCCCCCATCCCGGCCGGCGATTTCATCGGCGCGGGACTGATCCGAGCTGTCCATCAGATCAGACGGCTCAGATCGACCCCACGTCGGGCCGCCGCCGCCGTTGACTATTTAGCCCACTGGGCCGCGCAACACATCGGGCCGTCACTGCATATATGGGTCGCGCTCGGCTGCGGGCCGTCGAATCGACAGGTCACCGCCACCAAATAGCGCACTTGCGCGAAGATAAGCCGGCCCAAGTTTGGGCCGATTTTGGAAGACCTGGGCCATAAACCTATTTTAATTAAATCCCGCAAATTTAATGTTGTATTAATTTCCATAAATTCATTTATGAGCTTTCTTAGCTATTTTAAAATTGCTGGAAAATTATGGTCAATTTTTTGATCACTTAGAAAATTATTTCTAGTTAAATGGAACCAACGGGAAGTTTAGCTAGAAAGAAATTAATGATATGATATTATATTTGACCAACGTTATTATGATTTCATGTCAATATTTATTAAGATTATTATTTCTTTAAGCCATTTAATTTATTTCTAGTTGAATGGGAATTTAACTAGAAAGTATTTATGATTTCATGTCAACATCATTATGATGGTCATTGCCTTAGTAACTTAATTATTTATAGTCGAATGGAACCAACGAGAAATTCGACTAGAAAGCATTAAGACTTGAAGTTATTTTTTAACCCACGTTATTATAATTATTACTCCTTGGTTATTTTCTACCCAACGGTGGTATAATTAAGGAATTAATTTTAAGATTATTCATTATTATTTATGAGCAATGGTGTTTTGACTATGAAATTCTAAGTTTATTTTGCATATGATTGATTAACCCAAGGTAAATTAATTATATGCAGTTAGCAATGCTTATTATTTAAGATCAGTTGCAATACTGAGTAAATTATTTCTAGATAAATGGAACCAATGGGAAGTTTATCTAGAAAGAAAGATGATTTCATTACGATTTTTATTTCCTTAATTATTTTCTGCCCAACGGTGATGTAATTAAGGATAAGTCTAAGTATCGTCAATCATTATTTTAATCTTCTTTGTCATTTTGGCCTTAACGGTGATGTGACTTAGAATTTTGTTTGTGCCACTAGTGCATTAATTCCTTTATCACTTCTATCCTGCGGTGATGTGATCAAGGATCTCTAATTTGTCAGTAAGCTTAATTCCTTTACCATTTCTGCCCAACGGTGATATGGGCCATATGGCTAAGGATTTTAATTTTAATTCTATGGCATCACTAATGGCGTTATTTCCTATATCATTTCTACTTGATGGCGATTTGATTTAGGATTCTAAATTATTTACTTTATCACTTCTACCTTTCGGTGATGTGATTTAAGACATTAATGTTTATTCCCTAATCATTTCTGCCCAACGGTGACTTGATTTTGGATTATAAGTAATTTCATTTAATGACTCCTTCGTTGTCTCTGCCCAACGGTGATACAAAGTGAAATAAAGATTAACTTATCATTATTGTGTTAGTGATTGTACTAATGTACATTATTTGCATGAGCAACCACAATAATATTGCCACTTAATATTTTAGCAATAAATAACTTTATTTATCAGTTAAAGTCTGTGGAATTATTATCTTTTTTTTTCTTATTCGGCCACATTTCTAGGGGAGAATGGACGTCTCATTAAGGTTGAGACACTTCACCCTTAGAAATTTCTGACATCTATTATTACTTAGATGATAATTCACTAAGTAAAATTAAGTGATTCAAGTTTATGGAAAAAATAAGATATTATGCTTCCATTACATAAACAATAAAATCAGTGGGAGCTCATCAAGAGCTCTAATAAGAGAATATTACTCTACCTCATTTATGACTCATAGCTCCATTATGTGGATGCTAGAATTTTGTATCTCTTAATTTGTGACTTGCACAATTAAATATACATAACATAGATTGAGGGTTTTGTTATGGAAAGACAAGCCACATATAGGGTGCAGACTTAAAGAAATCCATTTGTGGACTTAATCAAGCATTGATGATGTTTTAAATTCCGCTGTGTCATTAGTGAACTAAGCTTAAATAAGAATGAGGAGAATAATTATTCTATAATGATGGAAGTAAGACGTCATTGAATTTGTGCCATCGTTGCTTATGTCACATAACTAGGGGAGTTTGGAACGTCTCATGAGATAGAGATATTCTTTCCATTAGATTTTAATGGCGTTGTTTAGCTTTAAGTGAAAAATTCACTAAGTTAAGAAATTAGCCAACAAATGATTATTTATGGCTATGTTTACCCATAAGTGACCTTCGATTTCCTTTAAATTTAAGATACTAATGCTAAAATCAAATGAAGTTAAGAGATCGGATTATGGTGGTAAACACTAAATGAAGCTTGTTCATCTTATAAGACATTAAAAAAATAAGCATTCATCCAAATGGTTTTCGAACCATGTAAGAATAAATTGAGATTGATGAACAAAATAAAGAATTTAGTAGAAGTTTCTAAATGAGTCAAAATAGTGGGCCATTTAAGTGGCTTAATAAAATTAAGCCCGACTCTGATGGAAATTTCAAACAATTCAAGTGAGGTGGATAACTGCATGAAAATTAAAGGTAGGAATTTCATTCACCAGTACTCTATACTAATGACATTTTATTGTCAAACAATGCATATTGCTGTTAGAAACTAAAGAAAATTTTTCATGAAATTTTGGTCTGAAGGAGTACTGGGCTTATATAAGTAAGTCATCCCTTGATATAAATTAAAGAAATAATTTAAGATAATTCAGTTAAAGTTAGTCAAGCTGAAATTAAATTATAAAGATAATCATTTATGATTCAGCTGACAGAAGCTTGATATTAGCTCAAATCTGGATGCATACATATTTGGCATACATTTTTACTAGGAATCTTGGCAGTATTTAATTAAATCCAGACTAGACCACTGGTATTAAGAATGTTTTGTATTATTTGCAAGACAATTTTAAGTAACATGCTCACATTTCCAGGGTCTAATGATCTCAGAAGTTTAGAGACTTTTGGACACTTATTTTGTGAGATGTGTGGATATTTACAAATATTATTAAGTTAATTTAGATTAAGCTATGTCCACACATAAGGGAGCAGAACCATGGAAAAGCTCCAAAATAATCTCTTACCGCATAGTTGACGATGCAGTTAGATTTTAAAGTATGTTATGATTAATCATATATTTAAGAATATTTTCTAGAATTAAGAGTGGTAAATAGTGCTCATAAACCACTCAAAATGGTATAAACTACTCAAAATTATACTGTGTTATAAGTTGTGCACTAATTAAACACAATTTTCTATTCTAGTAACAACATGTGGAGTGTTTTCTGTCTAACACATTGATATGGTTGTGAAAGATATATCCCAGGATCGAATTATTAAATGAAGCTTGTGCTAATGGATCCATACTCTAATGCCTCATAAATTAAGATTATGTTCTGGCCAGTATATGTGTAAATTAGAGCCTTACTAAAATCCTGGATGAGGGGACTTAAATTTATCGATCAACACCCACTAAGTTAAGTTGAGTTTATTTAAGTATTGTAGTGAACTATAAGTCTTGTTGTCTTGTGACGCTTAAAGTTGTTATGACACATTGCTTTGTTGAGATATAGTATTTAGTGGACTCGTAAGTAAGTCTCAAAATCAAGGGGAGAATGTTGGTTGATTTTATCGACTCACTGTCGATAAGGATTAAGAAAGAGATTAACCACCAATTTCCTTCCCAATCAAGAAAGAAAAATAAGAGATTAGATTTTGTTTTGTGTGATCGGTGCAAAACAGAATTCCAAACTAATTGGAGATAAACCCCCAAGCCCCACTAGTGTCGCTATATAAAGAAGGAGAAGAAGGGAGGCAGATTGAGGACTTAACTCTCTCTAACTCTAAACCCTAAATTAATCGTCCGATCGATTAGACACTGGAAGGGGTTCATGAGATATCTCACAACAGAAGAAACAAAGAAGAAGAAAGAAGAAGGACAATGGCTTCATCTCAGGTCAGTTAGATCAATTTCCACATAATTAAGCAGAGGTGATCATGTTTAGGCTAAGACTCAATCAATTAATTGGATTAAATTCAAACAATATCTACTTTTGACTCAGCATCGTTGCCACGCTTCCTCACTACCGATGTGGATCCGCGGAGGTGCTCACACACCCATAGGAAATTAAGACGCAGGTTATTTGCAGTGAAGCCGGTGATGTGGCAGAGGAGGTGAACTAGGCAGCAGAGACGCGAGAGATGAGGCCGAGGATGGGTTGGTTAGACTTGAGCACCTTTTGAAAACAAACCCTCAAACTTTGCATATTATAACAAGGTCCACCGCAGCAATCTCTCACTGTTGATATGTGATCCGACAACTGCGCGTGAGTGAGCAAATGCGTGAATCCGAGCGCATTACATGGAGGGGTTGGTTGGTTGAGAAGGAGCCATGAATTCATGTTATGAGATGTCTAGCAAAAGATGTTCCAGAAGATCCATCACAAAGATATGAATATTTGATAGGGCCCATACTAAAATATCTTAGAGAGATGTAAGAACAAAATTATATACTAAAATATGGGTCCAATTGTTCTCCCTCAATCACAATTTCACAAAGTTAGATATAAATTGTCCATCAACTATCATTATTGGTTCATTTTGCCTCTCCTTTGTTGAGCACGCAGGAACCATCAGCGATGATGGTGAAGAAAGTCGAGAAAGGCAGAACCACCACCTGGATCGAGGAATCTATCATCGGAGCTACTGGCTACCGCTGACCTGTTGCTCACCAGAGCACGTTGCCCTCCTTGCCACTCTTTTGCTGATTGGGGAGCACCACCCACCTAGTCAAGTGCGGATTTTAGTCGAGGTCACTAATACACTATCAAAGGAGAGCTCATGGTGGCAGCGATGTGGTGGACATCACCTAGCGTTGCCATCGGATCTGGTTGCCAACATCCATGAGCACCAAGTCCTCCTTAAGGTTAGCCAGTCGCTTTTCTTGAGGTGGTAGAGAAGGTGAAAACAAAGATGTCGAGGCAGTGAGAGTGGAGCTCTAGCTCTTACAATAGTGTGGGCTAGAGAGAGGGAGTGAAAAAAGCGAGTGGTTGTTTTTTTTTTTCCAACCAAAGGTGGGCCTTATAGATGTTTTGTCCGACTCAATGTAAGCTAACTTATGTAATCACACCACATTAGATGAAAATCACCTTAAAAACCAGCCAAGGATAATATTTCAACCGGTATTAAGAGTTAAGGGTATCCATATCTGGTTTTGCAATTGATAGAGAAAAATCGGACGCAGCCTATAACTGAGGGATACAGTATAGACTTCCTTTGTACAAGATGAATGAACGACAGCAGCTAGCCGGTCGATTCCATAAAGGGCTCGCGGCCTCGTACAACCCTAGCCCAAGTGCCCAACCCAAGGCTGCAACACAAACAAACAAACCAGGCTGGTGCTGCACCGGGGCCTTTGCTCGCTAGCTAGCTACGTTGTGTACATGATCCAGTAGGCCATGCATGACCCGCCGCGCGCGCACAGCTTGGCACAGTCGTACTCGTAGGCGGTGGCGTGCGCACATGACCACCGCCCGCGCGCCGCGGAGACGCGGAGGAATCCACGCACTCGCGCCCGTAAAGCAACAACCAACAAGAGCTAGCACCGCGACCGGGCACCGGCACACCGGCTCCGCACGCATAGTTTGTGCTAGTCGCATAGGCATGTGCGCCTCCCCGACCCCCAGTGAATTGAACCAGGGGGGGAGCTAGCTAGCAGCAAAGCAATCGACCGTGCGTTTTTGCGTGTAGCGGCGGAACGTGTGCGACCTTTAATTTCGGAGCCCGTGTTGACTCGCGGTTTGATCGATCTAACGGATTATTACTCGTCGATCAACTGGCTTAACGTGACGGTCCTCGGTCGGTCGTTACGTCGCGCAGAGTATAATTAAGGGATAATGTACCGCTGACTTTGATAATAATGTCTCGACTGTTTCGGACTGACTACAGTAAAAGTAAAAGTATGTTAATTAACCAGACAGGTAAGACCCTGTACCACTATAACTATACTATAATACTGGTGCGTAGGAGTACTATACTATAATACTGGTACGTACTCCAACTAACCAGGAGGAATTACGAGTAATCAAGCACGTGTGCACAGGTAGAGCAATCAGCCGGTAGCGGGAAGAGAGAGCGAAAAAAGTGGCATGTCAGTGATAAAAAGAGCACAGGTGGCGCCAGCGAATCCGAGCCAACCAACCTGCCTGCCGTCAACCTCCGGAAAGTTCTCGCCGACGATGGATCTTCGGTCGCGTCGCCGGCCGGCCGGCTTCTTCTGGACTCATTGCTGGCCTGGCCAATGGGAAGGCCGCCGTATGTGTTTGTGCGTACGTCGACGCGGCCACGGTTCCTACGTGACCGGTCCACTCCACCACCAACGACCCTCCACCTTTCCCTTCCTCTCACCGTTCCCCCCAGCCCTCCACGCGGCGCCTTCTCTCTCTCTCTCACACACACGGCCCAAACTCTCTGTTTCCACCACACCCCTGTCGCCACTGCAATCAAGAGTACTTCCTCCCTCCAAAGAAAAACGAATCTAATACCAAATGTGACATATTTTAATACAATAAATCTAAATAAAAGTAAATCTAGATTCACAGTACTAGCATATGTCACATCCAGTGTTAGGTTAGTTTTTTAGGAAAGACGGAAGTACAAACTAGCTATTGTGCAATGCTTCTTATGTCCTATTTAGTTCGTTTAGGTATCACATCGGATATTTGACCGGATATTGGTTGAGTTCTTTTGGACACGAATGAAAAAATAATTTCATAACTCGCCTGAAAACCGCGAGACGAATCTTTTAAGACTAATTAAGTCGTCATTAGCATATATAGGTTACTATAGCACTTATGACTAATTGTGGACTAATTAGGCTCAAAAGATTCGGCTTGCGATTTTCCATGTAAACTATGCAATCAGTTTTTATTTTTATCTATATTTTAGTGCTCTATACATGTGTCCAAAGACTGGATGTGACGTTTTTTTGTGAAAAAATTGTGAGAACTAAACCAGGCCTTATTTTTGTCGAGTATGAAAGTTGAATGCGAAATACTTTCTGATTTTCATTGGTCCAATCAACGCTGCAGGCCACTGCACTGTGGAGCTCACTTGCGCTGTAAATTCATATGTGGGTATTATATTCAGAATTAAAAAAACAACAACACAATATGTGTATAACAATATTGAATAACACAATTCTGTTCATTAATTGATTATTACTAGTAGGGATGGGTTGGTTCAAATACCAATTGAGGTGGGACTAGCTAGCCAACATAACATTGTCTTTTGTTAGTGGAGGCACATCACAATAGCTAGATCATGGCACAGGCCACGCACCCCATGTTGCTCATCCAATGTGACGTCAGATGTTCATAGGAGTACTATCCTTTTGGCACCAGCACACCCAATCAAATCCTAAGTTGCATTAATCCAACCGCAATTTAATTCCCATGGGGGTAGTGGACTGCAAGAACAAGTCTCTTCTCTCCCCGTTGTGAACCATGCATGCATATGCTGTACTAATAATGTACCATGCATGTTCCATTACCGTGCTTCTGGACTTCCAAAACACTAACAAAAAACGAAGTCATCTGTCTCTCCTTCCTCCTCTCACCACTTGGAAGCATCCACCTCATTACATCCAACAATTCCTCCCTTCCTTCCTTTGTGGTTGACCAAATACAACTTCTCTTGGTCTTTTGCTTAGTTCCCAAGAACCAACCACGACTCACTCGGTCACTCACTCACACACACAAGCTCTCCAATCCCATGTACTACAATACAAACCACCACTACTACACCACCAACTACTTGCTGTCTCTGTAGTTTGCTTGTATAAATCCACACCTCACAACTCACAAACTCATCATCTCTCTTACAATTGCCAACGCCACTGCATGCCTAGCTAGCAATTAGAGTAGCTTACTACTCTTTTCTTTGCCCATTACTCTACTCCACTGATTATTCTTGTCTTGTTAGTATTAGCTAGTTAGCTAGGCATGGCGGTGGAGGAGGTTCTTGAAGGCGCCGCGCCGATGCTGTCGTCGTCGCCGGCGGCGAGCGGCGAGGAGGTGGGGGCGCGGAAGCCGCAGCAACGGTGCGGCGGCGCCGAGGGGTGGTCCAAGCGGAAGCGCTCGAGGCGGCGCCACCGCGACCGCGCCGCTGCGCCGCCGCCTCACGGTTCGGAGGAGGAGCACCTCGCGCTCAGCCTCCTCATGCTGGCGCGCGGCCACCGCGACCCCTCGCCGGCGCCGCAGGAGCAGCACGGGTGCTCCGTGTGCGGCAGGGTGTTCTCGTCCTACCAGGCGCTCGGCGGCCACAAGACGAGCCACCGCCCCAGGACGCCGCCGACGATGGCGGCCGTTGTCGTCGTAGACGAGCCGGCGGCGACGACGGCCTCGCCGGCCGCGTCCTCGTCCAATTCCGGCTCCGGCAGCGGCGGCGGCGGCGGAAACAAGGTGCACGAGTGCTCCGTGTGCAAGAAGACGTTCCCGACGGGGCAGGCGCTGGGCGGGCACAAGCGGTGCCACTACGAGGGCCCGATCGGAAGCGGCGGTGGCGCCGCTGTCGCCGGCCGCGGGTTCGATCTGAACCTGCCGGCGGTGGCGCTGCCGGACATCATGACGGAGCGGTGCTTGCCGGCGGCGGCCGAGGAGGAGGAGGTGCTCAGCCCGCTTGCCAGCTTCAAGAAGCCAAGGCTAATGATCCCTGCTTAATTAAAAAAAAAAATTAATCTAGCACCACAAGTCTACTCATCCTTGCTGCAACTGTTGGATTAGTGATTAATTAGTTGTGAGTAATTTGCTGGTGAAATACTGTAGATTCAGGCGAGCTGGTCTCCGATATATTATTGGTGGAGTTTGTGTGTATAATTCATTTCTTGTATTTAAATTTCCGTGTAGAATGATTCTTTCACTGATTGGTTTGGTGTGTGTATCATGTGGTATACGGATTTATACCACTTCTCCTTTTGATAATTTAGACACGTATATAATCAATACAATTTGCTTTGATGTGTACGTATGTCCAGCTAGTACAAGTAGTTGTACTAGCTGGCTACTTGTAGTTTGGTAGTCGTTGAGTACTTGAGTGAGAGCAGCAAGGTGTCTAGTTGCTCGTCTCGTCACTTGCTTTGCTTGCCGTGTCGGCCACTCTCGATTAATTGGTAATGCAATAGGTTAACTACTGTAGTTAATCTTTCTACATGACGACTTCCAATCGCTATCCTTTTCTCCTCTGAGACACCGATTTAACTCCCATTAGTATCTCCGAGATGTAGTAATTACTGAGCTCCCGTTTGGCATTGTTGTGATAAGTTTGGATTGAATATCTAATTTCGGAAGCATTTTAATTTGTTGAAGCTGCAAACGAGAAATGTTACTCCCTTAATTTCATATTATGACTTTATGAGGCACTTCTGATTTTATTTAAATCAAAATTTTATTAAGTTTATAGAGAATTATATCACTTTTATAACGTCAGTGTTTTTTATTAAACCTAACATAAAATTTATTTGATAGTATTTTTTCAAAAAAATATTGTTATGTTTCTCTATAAACTTGGCTAAACTTAAAAAGTTTAATTAAAGAACCAAAACGTCTTATAATATAAAATAGAAGGTTTACTGAAATAATTAATACAAAATTCCCTAACTAATAAGCTAACACTAGTATAGCACTCGCATCCAAATCGGCACATTTATGATGGAGTCCTGCGGCCCGTCACAAAGATAGTTATATTTGTCGAGCCAAGAAAAACCCCGTCAAAGAGGCACCGATCAGCGTCCTCGGGACCTAGCCCATCACCAATAACCCTCATCGGTGACGAGGTTTGAATGCGGCTAGACAAAGGTAATCGGTGATAGCCGCAACAAAACTCTGTCATCGATGAGCGTCATCGGTGCAGGGGCTGGTATAAAAGCCCAACAAAGATGACTCTGAAGCATGTCACCGATGAGGGTTGATCTTTGACGGGCTCCATTTGTGGCCGTTACCGATAGGTGACACTATAAATACTCTAGGACCTTCATGTAATAGTTATCCCAACCCATTGTACTGTTTACACTTCGAGAGGGAGGGCTAGATGGGCGAATTTCGCTCTTTATTTGAAGGTAAAAATTTTAAAAGGCTCCCTAGGTAATAATAAAAAAAATCAAAATTTATGTATAATATATAGCTTCATACTCTCTCTATCCCATAAAAAACCAACCTAGTAATAGATGCGACACATCCTAGTACTACGAATCTGGACATATCTCTGTCTAGATTTATTGTACTAGAATGTCACATCCAGTCCTAGCTAGATTACTTTTTTTCAGGACGGAGAGAGTATATTATATCTTTTTTTTTTCATAATTTGCAAATGGATAGAAGTTTGATATATGGAAGTAATCGAGTGAGTCCAGAGTTGGACGTTGTCGATTTCATAATGCTGCAGTGCAAAGGAATAACAAAATAAACAATCAATACATGACTTGTTCATGCTATGATTTGTACATCCTAGTCCAATTTGGATTCAGCCTATGTAGCCCATAAGATTTACGTGCGCATGTTTAGTATTGCAATACTAGTTTACCAAGGTTGAAACCAATTTATTCCTCCAGCCATATCACTCCCAAGTTAAACCTTTTATACGAAGTGATGGCAAAAGTATAAATGAGGTGATATGTGTAAATGCGCCCGCCCTTGGGATACTGGTGGAGAAACTATCTTTGGTCGGTCGACCAAATTCCACAATTGTCCCGGTTCCATTAAAAACTGGGACTAAAAAAACCAGGACTAAAGATGATTTTTAGTCCCGGTTCATCCCCTGTCAGATGTATGTCAGGGGGCCGAGGATCTACTACCAACCGGGACTAAAGATTACCACCTAAAGATCGATCTTTAGTCCCTGTTAGAGTTATCAACCGAGAGTAAATATTTCTCTCCCACGTCTGATCGGTTAAGTCCTAGACAGATATTTAGATAAGATTGGATCATCCCCTCTTTTCCTCTTCTCAGATCCAATCCCCTTCCTCCTCCCCTCCCCTCTCTTCCTCCCCCTCCTCCCCTTCCTCTTCTCCTCCTCCCCTCCCCCTCCTCCCCTTCCTCTTCTCCTCCTCCCCTCTCCTCCCTCCCATCAGCCGGCCCTTCCTCCTCATCCCCTCTACTCCCTCTTCCATCAGCCGGCCGGCGGCGGCGGCGCGGCCGCGCGGGGTAGGATGGCGGCGGGTGGCACGGCCGCGTGCGGGCAGGCGTCCGGCCGCCGACTCGTTTGCTTTTTTTATATATAATTTGTGTTTCACTGGATGTATAAATTTTTTAGATTTTTTGATTCATTGCATTGCATGGATCTGAGATGTATAATCTTGTATAATCTATGATTTATTTAATTTGTGTATAGTTTTTTAGGATTTGTGATGTATTTGATCTGTGTGTATAAGTAACTTAATATTTGGGATGTTGATTTGGGGATGTGCATCCCACTCGATTCGGGAGAAAATACAGGGATTAACACTAGCCATTAGCTAATCAACAATAAAAAAAAGGATCTCGAGGGACTGCCGCTACCCCTCTTTAGTCCCGGTTGGTACTAAAGATCAATCTTTAGTCCCGGTTATTTGAATAGCAATCTTTAGTCCCGGTTGGAAAACCGGGACTACAATGGGTTGTAAACCGGGAGTAAAGAGCATTTCTCCACTAGCCCATATGGTTGTGGAGGGCGGGCCATTACAAATCATTTATCGATGAAACTTTTATATTTTTATTCTTAGCGAGTTAACCGGTTAATACTGAAAAATAAATTATAATAAAATCATTAAAATCAATTTATATTAAGTTTTAAAATGTAAACTTTGGCTGCAGCTGATAAGGAGAAATGACGGAGTAAAACAGATGAGTTTAGACGGGAGCTTTTGGATGGGCATGGGAACCAACCAACGTAGCAAGTAAAGAGTAACACACCCATTTTATGTACTGTGTCATCGTTCGCTAATCTAATCTCGTTCCCGTTGATTACAACCAACTCTGCCTTTCCCATTTCTTCACAAATAACGAACACCTAAGCCAAGAGGTTGTTTCAACGGGGAGGGTAGGGAACAATTATCCAGATGTCGGCGATGGAAACGGAAAAAAGAAAGAGAGATCAGAGTGCATGAGTTGTTTTTTCAAGTGTTTTTCCCGTGAAAATGGACAGCGGAAAGTTTACTTCAGTTTTCCTTGGACAGGTTTTTGTGATCAGAAGGAAATGAAAGGTTGAATAATTAACCTACTGTGATCTAAAGAGGCCTCAAAAAACTGTTTTCCGAGCACGCCACATTAATTATTCTTTAATTAGGTACATATATGCAACTAATTAACAGAATTACTAAAGTATGACCAGCAAAAGTATAGTTTAAGGAACTGGCAGTTTCTTACTTCCTCATTGCAGCTTACATCGAAATTCAACAGGCGGGACCCGAATCGTCTCCCGCCTGGGCGGCTTGGGGCGAAAACCCTAGCCGCCGCCGCCCCCATCTCCCCTGCCCCCCACCTTGCCACCGCCGGAGCAAGTCGCCGAACAACCGTGCGGCGAGCCATGATGGTGGCGGCGAGGCCTTCTCCCGGCCGTCTCCCGTGCGGGGAGAGACAGTGCAGTGGCGGCCGCGTGCCGCGAGACGAAGTAAGACGGCGGCGCACAGCGAGGTTGTGGCAGCGCGGTGGTGGTGGCGTGGAGGCGGCGAGGCAGCTGCTCCCCTCTCCCTGCTTCTCCTAGGCGAGCTCGGCGGCGTTGGGACTTGGCTCGGAGGCAGCGGCGGGGCGGCCAGATCTGGCGCCTCTAGCCCGGCTCCGGAGTTTGTTCGCCTGCGTGGGCTCGTCGACGGCGGAAGCGGAGTGGCACGAGGAGGCCCGAGGGAGGGGAGGTCGGGAGCGAGGCGACCAACTCCACCTCTCCTCTGATCGAATCTCGCCCGGTTTTCGTGCGCGGCGGTGAGCGGCGGCGCGGAGCGCAAGCGGCGGGGCAGGATGGGAGGAGAGCTGCAGCCGTGGTGTCTGCCTCGACTTCTGCCTCCTTTGGTCGGCGCTGGCAATGCTGGTCCTTGGCTTCCATGCCACAGGGCTAGCGGCTCCCAGATCCGCCGCCGCTTGGATCTGCTGGATGTGGTGGTATGCAGTGGCTTGTCCCTGCACCACTTCATCTTGGGGGTGAAAACCCTCTCTGGATTTCCTTGGGGTGTGGCGGCGATGTCGTTCTCGACGTCGTTCCCTTGTTGAAGGCAGCACATTTGGAAATCCGTTGCTGTCTCACTGTTTGTCCTCCGGCGTGTGTCTCCTCTTGTTCTTGTCCTACCTTTGCCTACTCCGGCGTTCGTCTCCTCCTGTTCTTCTCCTCCTTTTGCCTACTCCAGCTTCCTTGTGCCTCATCCCCTCCTTTGTTCCCCTGTGTCTCTCCCTGTTCATCTCATGGTTGGAGTTAATTTCGGTCGCTGTTCCCTGTTCGGCCTAAATAGCCTTCCCTTGATCCACCATATATCACGAGTATGCGGTTCCTTGACCCTCTTTCTTCAATCTACTTTCTCTGGCATGCTCGTGTGACTGATAGTTTGGGTCTACAAGTTGGTTTGTTTCCGGGCTTCCTTGGCGATTTTTAACTCCTCCATTGTCGTTGATGTTCCCCTCCACTAGCAAGATTGCTACCTTTCACCACATCTCTTTTGTCTGGCTCCTTGTCTAGTCTTCATCTCCTTTGCTTGGGTGTCCTTGACCGCATACGTTCAGCGTCTCGTCCTCTTTTGGGGCTTCCTTCCCCTGGGAGATGTTGGTGGGTGCTGAATTGGCTAGCAACTTGATAATGCTGGATTGATGATGATTTGATGCGGCGGCCTTTTCCGCAACCTTCAATGGTTCTCCCTCCTTTTGGGCTTCCTTACCCCAAAGGACGTTGGTGGACATTGATCTGAATCTGCAATACGATGAAATCTGACTCTTGATGGCTTATGCGGGTGGTCTTCGACAACCACAACCTTTGATCTCCAGAAGCCGAGCCGGTGTGCGTGGCAGAAGGCCTCCCGGTATTTCTCAACACTTGGTGTTTCTAGGTCACCTGTGGAGTAGATGGTGTCAAGCTAGGGTGCTAGCATTAGGTTTGGGTGTTTGGCGGTGTGATCTTGTTGATGGAAAACATCAATATGTGTTTTGGGTGGTTATGTTGCACTGTGTGTTTCTCTTCCCTTTATTTCCCCATGTATTCACTCTATTATCCTTCAGGGCGCCTGCGCTTGTGCGGTCATTGCTTTGCCCTGTGTAAGTCTGTTTGACGTAATATATTCAGGTGGACACTTCGCCACCCGGTGACATTTTCAAAAAAAAAAAGAGTATAGTTTAAACTCGTCTGTTGGCAGCAATAACGTGTCCTGCGTAGACCTCTTATGTCAGGTCACAGTCTTGACAAAAAAAAAAACCTTCTCCATATTATAAAAAATCAACATAATACTGAAAGCAATATATTTTAATACTACGAATATGAACATATTTTATTTTAGATTTATAGTATTAGAATATGTTATATTCAGTACTATAATAAATTATAATAAATTTTTATAAGATAGAGGATGTATGTATCGTTGGCCCATGGAATTGAACAAGAGCTCCAAGGTCAATGTCAATCTATCTCCCACACACTGCCAATGCCAAGTCGGAGTCCTACTAATCCTTCGTTAGTAACTAATTAAACACGCCTGGCACTCGATCTCTTCCCGTTAGTTATCCTTATGTTTTGTTTCTGACGAGCCACTAGTACAGAACATAGTATAAGGACCGTTCTTATACATGTGAGACATTTCCCATATTCCTCACAACCTTTCTAATAGGTTTAAAATTAAAAACCGACACTTACCTCTTAATAGATACGATTTATTAAACAAACACTAATAAATATATGTATCAACTTTTTCATAAACCGGTGTCTATAAGAAGATACAGTGCTAGTCTTTTTTTAAAAAAAAAACTAGCAGCACTAGGGATGGAGCCGAGCCAAACATGGCGAGCCATCAGTTTATATTCCTACTCGATTTTATCCTGTTCCAATCAATCTGCTTCCTCTCTTATCTTCCTAGACGTGCCTCCTCTCTCTCGCTTCTCTTCTATCAAGTGTTGTTGTTACCTCCCTAGCTAGCTAGCGTCATCGCTGCTGCCGTCTCTCCCCCCAACCACTTCCGGCCGCGACCTCCTATCTCCTCAGCCAGCAAGTGCAACCAATGCCTCCTCTCTCCCCAGCTGGCAAGCGGTGGACTGACGAGGCCTCGATAGTGGTGGATGGGCAAGTGCCATCGCCCTACGCCAAATCCGAGCACTGACACCCTCCTCGGCCTCCACGAGCTTGAGGGCGGGCATATCTAGTCTCGATGGTGGTAGGCGGGTGGGTAGATAGAGACGGTGAGCAGTGGCGACATCTGCCTTCTCTCCTTTTACATCCTCCTCTGTACTCTGTACTCTTTTGTTGTTAAAAAATATCGGACTATCCGATATAAGGTCGGATTGTCCGATGCATCGGAATGTCTGAAATTTCTCAGAACTTCACTCTCTGTCTTGAAATGCTTTTTATTTTCTCTTGAGTGATTTTTCATATCAGACTATCCGATGTGATCAGAATATCCGATGATACAGAGACTCCGAAATTCAATGGAACTTGAGTCTCTATGAGGATGAAGTTCTTGCCTCAAAAATATCGGACTATCCGACATGACTTCGGACTATCCGACATGTCAGACAGTTCGAAATTCTTCAGAACTTTGTCCTCTGTCTCTGGGTTGTTTGGGACTCAAAAACATCGGACTATCCGATGTCATCTCGGACTTTCCGAGGTGGGATGAAAAGATTCCCTTCCCAACGGCCACTTTTTGGGATCTATAAATACTCCCCACCTAACCCTTTTCTAGGGTTACCCAACTTATTCATTCTCATTCATTTTGGGTTGAGCTTGGTGCTAAGGTGCTTCGGATCTTTGAGCTCTTTCACCCTCTCTCAAGTCTCTCCTCGTTCTTTGTGTGGTGGATCTTGGTGGTTGTGGATTTGGTGTTTAAGGGCCTAGTGTGTGTTCCACTCGATCTTGAGCACTAGGGTTTGACCAAGAGTTGTGTGGTGTTTGTTACTCTTGGAGGTTGAAGACTCCTAGACGGCTAGGTGTCACTCCTGAGCCACCGATCTATGTGTGGTTGGCTAGGAGAAGTTTGTGAAGGCCGGATCTCGCCTCCGCAAGAAAAGAGATACCCCTTAGTGGAAGGAGGAGTGCTTAGTGCAATCTCTTGAGGAAAGGGTTAGCAAAGACCCGACTCTTAGTGAGCTCCTCAATGGAGAGTAGAATCCCCTCAAGGATTTGAACTCCGGGAACACTTAGTGAACTTCATCATTGGTGATCTCCCTTCATCCTCCTTTTAGCTTTGCTTAATTGTGCCGCTATAGATCTAGTTGCTGTTTGTGCTTTACTCTTGTTAGTGTGATAGATCTACTTGTTGTGCTTCATTAGTGGATCAGACAGTCTGATCCAACATCAGACTATCTGATATTTTTGGAAAGTCTGAGTGTGGATCAGACTTTCTGACCTTATTTCTGTTTTAGCTTCTGCATAAAGTTTTAAATTAGTCTATTCACCCCTCCTCTAGGTCTAATTGACCCTTTCAGTGGAACCTTATAGGTGCTGATGATTCCTCCTCATTAGTTCCATCTTAGCGGTGTCAGTTGAAAAATCAATATCTATGTGGGTTTTTTAATCGGTGTGCCGATGAATATCGAAATAGTTAGCTAAGAAGAAAGAAATGGATAGAAACGCCATCGAAAGTGTCAGGGTTATGGATACCACATACCTAATAGTAGTTGACTAAATCTCGGTAGGACCCACCACATATCATATCTTATACGGAAACAACCTTCGGATATAGGAGGAGTTCCGCATAAGGAAGGATGAATAGAGTTCTATATAGAAACGACAAGGACTATTCGGATTGTATCCATATTGGTTTCCCTAGTTCTACTTGGGCAAGGGGATACCTATGGGTATAAATACAAGGCGCCCTATGAGGAGAGGGGACACGGAACAATAGATCAAGACACAAGATCAACATACAAGCCAACTGTTGACATAAAACACGATGCCTGGGAGATCTGCTTAACTCCAATGCAGGTCCAAAACTCGCCTTCGGGTATGCTACATGCCAGTTGATTTGATCCTGCAATCAACAAGAAACAAAGACAAAGAAACCACAGTTAAACCTATAAACGATAGCCGGTCGGCTAAGTGTCGATGACATATCATTTATCTTTGAGCCGATGTCATATATGTATCGATCGGTAGTCATGAATAAATAAGAAGGAACTAAATCTACTCGATCGGCTGTAGATATTAACAATATATACTCCTTATATCGATATATACTTAAATCAAGTGATTGGGATAGATCGGTCACCATGCCGAGACAGTATAAACCACTTAGATCGAAATATATATTAATAATGGGACTATATATGTTCATAGCATAGCCGATCAGATAGATCTAGCATGTATCAGCTAATACTCTGATACCACTCTATATTAAGATATTAAAGCAAGTAGAATATATCAAACAAAGGCCTAATATACTTAAATGCAACGAGATATGAACATAAAGGGCATATTTAACATATCAACGAAACATATGGAGTAAATATAGTTAAATCAGGTAAGATTGGCTGAAACCCCGATACTACCCTAATCAGCAACCAAGAAGCAAGCTAGAGATTGAGATTCTAATCATGACTTTATAAGATCAAACTTAACTGATGCAGCTATAAGTATGAAAAGAAGGACAATATCTAGACAATCAAGCCATTGGAAGTTTCATAGAGTGGTGGATACCCTATATAATTTATGTCAACATCGATATCTAACCTAATCGGTTGCCCTCTACCGACAGATGTAGCCGATTGTAGGTTAGATAGCAATATTGCCAGAGATTATGTAAGATAAATGGTAACTCGACGAATTAAATAAACAAGATTAGAATATCATAAAGATGGAAGCACTAATCCCGAGAACACAAGCCGCCATAACAAGTTTTACCTCTTGTTGAAGATCGAAACTGATGCAGCTCAATCCGAAAGCAAGAACTCGTCGAAACAAAACGAAAGTAAAAGGGTGGCGATGCGCCGAGATTGTATTGAACGTGTGTTTTTTATTACATGGGGTTCGGGGTCTATTTATACCCGAGAATTACAAAACATGTCCATATCGGACACGACTCTTATCTCTAACGAACTCTAAGATACCATAAGTCTTTGCGGCAGACTTTTGCTCAAACATATCTCTAAGGAAATTACATAAAATATCCTAATTAATAGATACAGTTGCCTTCTCAGGATTCTATCAGTGCGCGGCAATCATCATGAAGCTCATCAACTTAAACCGACAACGTTTGCTGTGTCATATTGTCGGATTCAACTCAATCAGCTAACCTTGTCCGACCCGAACTCTACCGATCTTAGCCGTAGCCGATTCGGACTTCAGCCGATCTTACTCTGTTCCCCGATCGATATCCATCTCGAATTCTACTTTGATTCCATCTCCATCTCCGATATTTAGATTACTAAATTTGGTCGTTAATACCAACATGCGCCAAGACAAGACGTCGGATATCGACTTCAGAGATAAGCATGGATAGCCCCTACGGTGCCTACGGATACCGTCAGGAGAGATATAGTGCTGTCTCTGATCTCGCTGGATGCGGATTCGAGGAGGAAGGCTACCCTGTTGTCGACTATGAGTCAGCGATTCAGACCACCAAGTCGAAAACAGATAGATAGGCTACCCCAAATATTGTACTGGTGTGATTATGGTAAATAAGAGTAACGACCGGCTTCGGCCAATAGGATGTAGGGCTATTACTTGACAATTCAGGGCCTGAACCTGCATAAAAATCCTTGTTTCCGTATCTTTTACCTAAAGTCTCGCATACATCCTAGTACCAACGATCCCCATACTATGCAAATACCGGAATCGTGACATTAAACGTCGACAGAAAGCACATGCTAAGTTATTGGACGAAGAATTGAGTCATTAATTACTCAAATTTTAAAGGATGATCTTATGATGGATCACCCGCATGATTTAATTCTTCATACTTAGAGCAAGTATAATAGTAGGCTATAAGCCCGCTAAATGCTGAGGTGGAGGAGAGAAGAGAGGAGAGAGAGGAGAAGCGGGCTGTAAACTTACAGCCGGCTTGAATACAAGAACCAAGAAACTCTGTGAGAGAGACAAGCGGGCCCTGTATTAATTGTAAAGAGCTAACTATTATATAGGTAGGCTGAGAGAAGGCTACAAAGAACCTTATAGCCAACAGGTCAGCTGTATATTAGCCTTGCTCTTAGACTGTACTCAGTAGTGGTGGTTAGGAACTTTTTCATTTCACACAGAAAACTAGGTAGCTAATTAGCGCATAAATAATTAAGTGTTAGCTTAAAAAACTTTAAAAAATAAATTAATATGTTTTACAATAACTTTTCTATAGAAATTATTTATAAAAATTAGAGTAAATTACATCCACGGTACAACAAATTGGCGGGTGGGTGCGATATAGTGCAAGAACTTGAGAATTGAATGTTCGAGACCAACTTATTTAAGCATATGCTAGGTGAGTTTTTTTTCACGATGTCAATATGCCATTACATAGCAATCCTACATATATTACCTTATAATATTGAATTTAATCTTTAAGAATTATACTGTACATCCAATTACCTTTAAGAATTTTTGTTTTCTTCACCTTCCCAAATCTCAACCGAAATATAATAATTTCTACATCCAGTTTAATTGACTTTCAGTTATTAGTTATTAGGATAAAAATATAAATATGCTTATATACACATCCACGCTAGTATATTGTCAAAACAAGTACTTAAAAATTGAATATGTATAAATAATGCTCCAAATAATTAAGTTGTCGCATAACTTCTTAACTTATTGTATCAAAATTATACATATCTTGCAAGTTGTTGCATTTATACGATCACTTATAAAGTTCTTATACTGAATTACACTTAGCTACACTTAGCTGTCAAGTTGTTGCATTAGAACGCTCATTTCTCAAGTTATTTAACCAAATTGCACTCACCTACTAAGTTGGTACACCATGGGTGTAATTTACTTATTATAAAAATCACAATTTAATAGCGCGTGAAACGTATTCGTGGAAAAAACGAGGGAGTAGAGATAGGGTACCTTGACTTGTGAACGCAGCCGAAATAGTCTTTGTGAACCATGTATGCCACATGGAACCCATCGATTCACAACAAGGAGAAAAAAAATTAATTAATTCGTTCATGAAGACCTCCCATTTTCTTTCTGGCAATTAAACTAGTTAGGTTGGTTAACATACTTCGTGAATGCTTAACGCTTAATCAATCACAAAAGGATGATATATATCAATACATAGTACTGTCGTAGTATGCATCTAATGAGATGTCGTTCGTTTAATTGGACAGCGAGAACGCGTGCAGGTGGTGGCAGCCAGGTCAGGACCGACACGATGGGTTTGTTCACTTTGCTATCATTTTCAATCTTACCTAATTTTAGCATTACTAAATTTTAGTAAGGCTGCCAAAATTTTGACAAGATTTTATATGTACTTACTAAAATTTGACAACAACTAAATGTAGCCACTTTTTTTATAACTTTTAAAAAAAAGGTAAGGTTGAATTGGTAACAAAGTGAACAAGCCCTAATGCAGCAAAGGGGGTTACACCAGGCTTGCCTTCATAAGATCCCCTAGATTGGAGACCTGTTCACTTTTCTACCATTTCAACCTTACCAAGTTTTGGCATTGCAAATTTTAGTAAGCAAATTTTGGTAAGGTTGTTTGGCAAGATTTCAAATGTGATTATCAAAATTTGGCAACAAACTAAATATAACTACTTTTTTTTAACTTTGCCAAAACTTGATAAGGTTGGAAATGGTAGCAAAAACAAGCACGATATATATATATGTGCATGTGTCTCCTGTTTTTATCGTGACTATCAATCCAGTTTAAGACTCCTTTTAAGTCACAGTAATAAAGAAATGGAGAAATAAAAAAAATATAGGATTCTGATAAAAATATAAGTATAAAACAGAATATTAAATAAAAATAAAAAATATAGAAATAATTGTTTGATTGGACCATAGGATAAACACAAATTTAAGGAAAGATAAAGACTCAATTGATTCTTTTCATGAGGATCTATCTCATGTTAAATTTTCTTCAAAATTTACATGATAAGAGATATTTTATAGGAATTTTATAGGATTTCATAGAATCCATTCCTTTGATTTAAAAGACTGTATAGGAAAATTTTCTATAGAAATAAAATCCTTAAAAATACTATGAATTTCTTGGAACCAAAGCGGGCCTTAGATCGATGTGTTTGTACCTCATACACTGTCCAAAAGTTAGAAAGGGCACGGGAATTTCGTGCCTGCCTGCTGCGTATAGTCACTAATTAATTAAGTTAGCACTAAACTAGTACACTCAAAAGGCACTTTTCGGCTTTTCGCCACTAATCAGGTTGCTGCTGCATAGCTAGAAAGATCCATATTGTTGACGATCCTAGGATGGTTGACGAGGACTTTGCCTTTTTGTCACGCTTCTTTTCTTCGGCCGGTGACCGGCTTTCTTAGTTTGATTTTGTAGCATAGAGTCGGAGCTGTTTTGTTGTTAGAGTGTGACAAAGCTCGATAATAATAACACGCTAAGATCTTATTCTAGATATACTGGTGCTAGCCATAAGAAGGAAGTGCCGCATTGGGAGCTTGCGGGGATGAACGACGACGACCCTAGGCGGAGAGATGACGCGGAGCGACTGTTGCTCGCGGACGGAGTGGCACCACGGTGGGAGGAATAGAGCAGCGCCATGGCTGCCGTAGCTTGAGGTCCTAATCCCCAGACAACCTTCCACTCCTCTTGCACCATGGATCTGCGCCTCCTCCTCTCCTCTGCCTCTTTGTAGGATTTGCCTCTTCGCTGGATCTACCTCTTTGCCAGCAGCCACAGGAGGGCGCGCGAAGGAGCCGGCTGTGGCTACGGAGGATCTCTCCCTCATCCCCGCCTTTCCCGAAGCAGCAGCAGGCCGCGGCGAGGGAGAGAAGGAGGCGGAGATGGTGGTGGCGGCGTGGAAGACGCAACTTAATAAATAAATAATAAAAATGTTCCAAGTTGTTGTCCATGTGGCATACCACATAGGCAATGATATAATAAAGTAGGTATAGAGACCTCGATACATGTTTTGGAAGTTCGTGGATCTAGGTAAAACCTGCTTATAAGTTTAAGTACCGCCAGTACAATTTACTCTGTCAATTACTAAATAACATCTATAGTAGACGCACCAAAACGTTCACTCCATTCATTTTCTTTGTAACGAAATTACCTCTGTGTGGACTCTTTCTTTAGTACAATAATCGTTTCTGAAACATCAGGTGATTAACTAATTTTCTTTTCTTGGATATGTCCACATAAAAAAAAATGGACAGAACTTAGCCTAAAATTCAATCACTACGCCAAGTAAGAGCCTAAGAGGTTTGAACTTCGTATTATGCATTTTTCGGTATGGACCAGGAGCTCCCAAACTAAATTGGCCACACATATAGAATGGTCCAGGATGAAATGATGATGAAATGACGGCTTGCTGGGCCACATAGGAAATTGCTTTACTGGTCTCATTTGCTTGGAATAAGTTCAGTTTAGGTCCTTCATTTAGGGGTCGAGTTTGACTTGCGTCCCTTAACCGTAAAATTGGGTATAACTTGTCCCCCAATTTCTCAAACTAGTGTAAATCAAATCTCTTAACGGTTTATTGGTTTTAGCTTATGTGGCACATGTTGACTGTACTAGGTCATCATATGGACTGGCCCTACCCTTACTGGATCCATATGTCAAACCCTATTCTTCTTTTCCTCCTTCCTCTTTCTTTTTCTCTCCACTTCTCATCGAACAGTCAGACTGATGGAGGCTCTATCCTCCTCCTTCTCACCGGACACACGAGATGGAGGTGAAGGCAGCGACATTGAGGTGGACTGGTGACACAAGATTGAGACGGAGGCAGTGAACCTCGCCTAATGCTGACCTGATGTTCCCTGCCACCCTGGATCAAAGGCACAACTCTCTTCGGCCTGAGCTCCGGCAGTGGTGGCTCCCTGAGCTCCAACCCTGACAACAGTCGGCGGCACCCCCGAGCTCTATCCGACCATGTTGTCGAGCTTCTTCTTCTGCTGCTGCTTCGCCACCACCTCCTCCTCTCCCCTCTTTGCACACCACGGTGACCGTAGAGGAAGCCATAGAGGAAGTCAGGAGGCCCAAGTGAGTTGGACCTTCACACACTGGTGATGCGTCTACCTCCACGTCATCCTCATCGCCGTTGCTTCCTCTCCCTTCTCCCTACATCATGGCGACCAGTGAGAAAGCCCATGTGAGCCAAACCTCCGTGCACGAGCGAGGCAGCGATGCATCTGGCTCTATGTCATTCTCACAGCTATAGAGTCATCTTGCCTTCCTTCTCCGCCACCGAGGAGGCGGAGGGGTTGGGGTCAGCGGCACAATGGGGGAGGAACATGGCATCTTGGTAGGATCCGGAAGCTTTTCACCAGTTACCTCCTTCCCGACGAGCTAGCAAGCCAGCTGCCATCGCCGCTGAGTCCTCGCCGTCGTTGCGACAAATAGCAAGAGCGGAGAGATAGGGGTACAGAAGGAAGTAACGGTGTGGGGTCTATCCATTTTAAATTTTTTTTTCTGATGGGACATGGGATTGCCACACAAAGGGCCACGTAAACATCAGTACATCACGTTAGACAAAAACCGGGTCAATGTGCCACGTAAAATCATATCAGCAAAACCACTTATAAAACTGTTGAGGATTAGATTTACACTGTATTTAAATATTAGGAGACACTCTGTTCCCGGTTTTTGGTTAACGGGCACAAATATAATCAAACTCGACCTATCATCAAGAAACCTAAAGTGAACTGTTTTCCGTTTGTTTCTTTCAAATTGGTATGGGCTGAATTTACATTATGGGCCTTAGCAGACTGATTGATCTTTATGGGCCTTAGCAGGCTCGCTGCTGCAGGCCCTCTGTGTTTGATCTCCTCCTGGGCCAGCAAATATGAGTTAATGGCTGCATTATTATGTCGTACATCACAAAACTGTTCAAAACGTCTGAACTTAATTAAATTCTAGGCAAACCGAGTGCAGAGGCACAGCACTTGGATGTTGATGTTTGCCCTAAGACACTTTAAAATTGTCGTGGCGTTGCCTGAATGCGCTGTAAGTGCTTCGTTGTTTATTGCTAATTGTCATCTTGACATTAATTTTTTTAAAGTAATGAATAAACAAACCGTTCTCTCAAAGACACAAAACACAAAGGTACATTGTTACAACTGTTTTCGCTAAACGGAGTTCAGGAAAAATAAAGCAACAAGTGTTTCGTTCTAACAAGATAAAGAAATACCAAATTTAAACTTATGCAAATCCTATTTCTAAACCTCCAGCCATACGAACTGAACACCACCGAATTACTCCTTACTTGTGTTTACTCGGTAGAGTAGTCGACCTTCAAACCTACTTATAGGCTAAATAACCCCACTTATTTAGTCTTATTTAGCGTATACTTGGGTTCGCTGGTCAACTCTACTCAACTGTCCATCGGTCGTCTCTACTCTCCAGTAGGGGTGGAAAAAAAGTTCGGGCTCGTGAGCTCAGCTCGGACTTCGCTCGAGCTTGGTTGGCTTGGCTCGGCTTGTAAGCTAAACGAGCCAAGCCAAGCCTCCTTTTCAGCTCGCTGAAACGAGCCGAGCCGAGCCGAGCCGGCTCGCAAGCCGTTTGGGCTTGCGAGCCTAGGCCATTATGTGTTTATATCGATTACTTTACTTTTATATGAAGTTATTATTTATTAACTTGAAATTTATCATTAATATTTTAAAGAATTGAATATATAAACTTATTTAAGTTTTACATGTTGATGATTTGTTCTTGATTTTTTTAATAATTACAAAATACATATAAAGAGGTGTTTCAACAGGAAGGCTTGCAAGCCAGCTCGAGCCGAGTCGAGCCGAGCTCAAATTTTGGCTTATTTCCCTAACTAAGCCGAGCCAAGCCAAACCTAGCTTGTTGCGAGCTATTGCAAGCCGAGCCTCGTTTCCACCGCTACTCTCCAGTCTATCCCCTCCATAGCCGCCAATCCTCTTGAGTCCATGGACAAGCAGGGCTAGACCCAGCATAGCTTGGCTCAAGACCTGGGCCTACCCATTACAGTTTGGGCCAAACTTGTCTTTACATGGTAAAATTTTGTGTTGCACAATGGGCTTTCAATCCCAGGTCTAGGATAGGGTTCGCCCCTATGGACAAGAAGGCCGAGCACAAGCAAGCAACTCCACCGTTGCCACGTTCCGAATCGTGGAGCAAACGCTTGAGGACCCCGATCGATTTGATGACGATGCATTTGCTGAACCATCGTTTTGTTGGTCTGCAAATATTTGCAAACTTGAACTTGGAATTAGCGATTTAGTTATTTGCAGACTTTTTTATTGTTTGATTGGATGGGCTCGATCGCGAGTTGAACGAGCAAGCTCCTGCTGGTATTTCTTTTTTTTTTTTTAACGAACAACTCGTATCCAAACGAGCCAGACCGAACCGAGCCAAGTTGGTTCTTCGGTATCCAGCCATGCGAACTCAACACAACCAAAACAAGCAAGGACATGTATATAAGTAGATATCACATAGTACAATGTATCGATCTCTACACATGCTGTAACGACGGCTAGAGAAATCACTACACCAGAGTGTTAGCTAGCACGAATTTGACAATAATATAATCCACCGTCTCTCACAGCACCCACAGACTTGGATGCTCTCTCTCACCAGTCACCACCACGCCACCAGAGCCGACAGACACGTTAGGCAGGGCGCCCTTTCCGGCCAGGTTTGCCCACTCTAGGGAACAAAACCTTCCTAGTTTAAACCCAAATGACACGTGATGTCAACTAATCCAAACTCACATTGCAGGACTCTTCTGTGGGATATAAAAACTACTAGACCATTGTTTTATTTGGGTGGTTACCATGTAAGCAAGTGTTAATTGCTTAAGAGATTAGTGGCATCCTATGTGGATTTGATCACTCTAGCTTCTTTCTCAAAACTTTTGAATGCTATTGCTTCTCCATGGGATTATAATAATAGGTACAAACTGTTAAAGTGGGCAGGTACAGTTAGTTGGGTGGGCCTAACTCTAACTGTCTAAGCAAATTAAATTAAGTAAATGTCAACGTTTTCTTTTCTTGATCTTGTGTAAACTTGAAGCTTGCGAGAGAGAGAGGTATCTAATCATATATGTTGACAAATGCAAATGCATATGCATCAAGCCCTCTTATGCAAACTACGACCAAGATAGGTTGACTTCACTTTGTAATAATTTGCGGTCATATGGTGTTGATGTGGCAGTCTAATTAATATAACTAGGTGATTCCCCGCGTTTTACTGTGAAAATTACTAACTTTTAATATTTTTTAATAATCGAGCTAAAAGTATAAATTATATTAGTTATTAACAACAAATAAAACTGATTTGTCTAACTATGTTAAGAGAGAAATAAATTTAGTAGACTGGTCTGTATGAGATTGAAGATGAAATATGATATCCCGCACTTTAATTATATGGATGAATATATGATAAGTATTATAAAAATGATGGATATATATGATATTTATAATTACATAAGTTTTGTATGTAATTATTGCTAGTCGATGATGAGGTGACATGTTTGCATGTTGAGCTTTCGAATTAGTGGGTTACAACTTCATAGTAAGATAGGATTAAGCAAGGTTTTCAATTAAATAAAAAATGATACGGAGAATTCAGATGAAGAATAGAAAATGGATGCACATTCACAATATTTTCCATTGTATTGCAAACGTTGCTAGCTATTCTGCCATGTGTAAAGAACTGTTCACATATTTCACATAGGATTAAACACTACTACGAAAACCATTTTTGCAGGCAACCAAAATTGGTCTTCCCCCGTTCTCGATTTCACAGGTGGATGTGTGTGGTGCCAAAAAAAATTGCCCGCCTGAAAAAAGGGAAGGACCTTCACGAAAATTGTTTTACTAGTAGTGAAAACTACCTATGTGGCTGCACGGTTAAAACTTAAAACCACTCTTTGCATGGATAGAATGGAGTGGATCTGAAAATTGTAATTTGGTTGCTGAGGTACATGTATAATTTCTATTATTTGGATTTATGAGAGTAAATAAGACATTGGGGTCATTTAGTTGGTGACTAAAGTTTGTCACGCCAAAAGTGTGCTGATGCGGAATTACGTCACGATACACGAAGGTCTAGGTTATCTACTTAGTTCTAGTGCAGATTCTAAATATGGGTTCAAGATGTTCCAGTTAGTTTGATCTTGCAACTAACAAATATGATGGGAACAAACCAATCGACTGATATTGATATAATGTGATAGATTCAGATCCAATGATTAAAGGCTTAAAGCATACATTGACTGGGAATCCGATGCAAGTAGATTTGCATGTATATCAGCTAGCTAGCCGATATGACTAATAGTTGATATTTATACCCTCGGGTTGATACAAGTCCTGATCGAACATGAGATTAGACTTCTAACAAGAAAAGGAAAATAACTAATCCTGCCTATTTAAGAGATATAGTAAAAATATGAAACTACCTTTACCGTGGTCTTCACGATTCCTCTTTGAATTTAATTTGATCGGGATAAAACTTCTATCTACCAATTAGATTCTTTCCTTAATCGAATCAACTAAAAAATCGTATCAAATTTTATTGTTAACAAAGACAAGTCGCAATTTCTTAAAACTAAAACTAATGTTTGGCGAGTCTTACGGTTAAGCCAAGTCATACTTTATTTGTATATTGGCCCACCCATCACACCCTTATTTTCTAGTTAAATTTGTCGCAATTCTAGCCACTTTAGAGCATCTCTAACAACCTACCTAAATCAGGCTCACTATCTTTGTATTTGGTAATTTGAAAGAAAAAATCCTCTCCATATTTTATTTATGCTTCAACACTCTTCACTGTGAATCTATGACAGTGGGACCATATATCAGTCTCATACTCCCCCTTCCTCTCCTTTGACAAGTGGTGTGACCCATGTTTAGCAAGTGATTTTAACTTGCTAGATTTGGCCAGCCAAGCTGGATGACAAGTCTGTTGGAGGACTTTTTCTTTGTTAAGTTTGCTAAATTTTAGTTTGAAGAGTGAGATGGGTAGGCTATTAGAGTTGCTCTGTGGCTTGCCACGTGTGGTAAATGAATTGTGATAAATCCATCCATACAGTGGTTTTGAGACCATTAGAGGAATAGTCATCAAGGATATATGTTATGTTAAAAAAAAAGGATATATGTTTATTTTTGCCTTAGACTCCAACTAGCCTTTGCTTAAAAAAAGTCCAACTAGCCTGTTCTTTGAGTAATTATGTGTGTCACATTTAACACATTTAAAACCGAGGACTAGTAACTCCTAGTCCTTCGAGATCTATTCATCATAACTGCAATATATTGCAGTGATGGGTAATGTATACTCTATCTGTCCCTGCTAAATAACTTAACAGTACACTTCCTCTTGCTTTTGAAAATACAGTCTGTTTACTGGTCACTAATTATCTCTGGGGAGTACATACGTTGTTGTCATTAATAAATATTATATCCATCCTAAAATAATTTTATTTTTCATAAATCTCACGCATATCAATAAAAAACATAAACATTAGAATACCTCCACTTTATTAAATCACAAATACATTTATCCTCTACTTTATCTAGTTACAATGCAATTTTCTCCTACTTTTACAAACTCTAATGCAATACTCTTATTTACTTAAAAATAAATTTATTTTAAACAATTAAGAGGAGACATATTATCTCATTTTGCGACAAAGGAAATAAAATATTTCTCTAGGTCCCTAGAAATGGGCTGTCCAATTAATTAATTTATTGGACCAGGAGAGAAAACCAGTCTGGTCTGCCAAAGAAGTACATGTACACGGACAATAGACAGGTTGGATCGGGGTATTATTCATGTGACCTGAAATGCTGTTCTGAACAAATAAATATACGAAACACAATATAATCATCAGAACATTACGCTTTAGCCTGTACTCCTATTTTGAAATGTGCCCGTACTATAATGTGACGAACCAAAGGAGTATATATATAGGAGTACTATTTTGGTTCTTCACGTTTTGAGAATAGCACACAATGACCTTTTTGCTTGAGCTTACAAGAGCGTACTCACAGATGTTAATATGCAAGCATTAACAAATTTTTTTCCCTTCATTAAGAGTTGAGAAAATTAATGCTACTTTCAAAGACCTCAATGATGATGAATCTATCACCACCCACCATCATTGCTATGCGGATCTCTGTTTTATTTCCATTCAAGGAAAGTATATTTTAAATTAAGGCCAGAAATAATGACAAATAATATGACCTAAAGATTTTACAATGAGAATAATTCTATTTTATTGTTTAGGTTTTGAAGTGTACGTCATGGTTCTCTTCTTTAATTACCGTTGTAACGCTTAGGCATTAAGCTAGTATTCTATAAAAGATAAAAGTAGAATTACTTGTGTCGACGTTTGATGTCGCGATTCCGGTATTTGCATAGTATGGAGATCATTGGTACTAGGGTATATGCGAGATTGAGGTAAAAGAGATGGAGACAATAATTTTTATACAGGATCGGGCCCCTGAATTGTCAGGTAATAACCCTACTCCTGTTGGCCGAAGCCGGTCGTTGCTCTTATTCATCATAATCACACCAGTACAATATTTGGGGTAGTCTATCTATCTGTTGTCGACTTGGCGGCCATAAAACCATTCCGTAGTCGACAACAGAGTAGTCTTCCTCCTCGAATCCGCATCCGGCGAGACCAAAGACAGCGCTATGTCTCTCCTGATAGTATCCGTAGACACCGTAGGGGACTAGCCATGCTTATCTCTGAAGTTGATATCCGGCATCTTGTCTTGGCGTATGTTGACTTGTATGTTTATCTTGTGTCTTGATCTATTGTTCCGTCCCTCCTCTCCTCCTAGAGGGTCTTGTATTTGAGGGAAGATGGCAATGGACCTTTAGGTGGAGGTGGCCAATGTGTTAGTATTAGCTTGTACCCAGCAATTGTTTTGGTGCTATTCAATTAATATGCAACTATATAAGTAATAAAAAAATAAATGATAATACACAATTTTCTAAATAAGATGAATGGTCACATGGTATATCGAAAGTGAAAGTGTCATATAAAATTAAAGGGAGTATTTTTCAAAGTGCAAATTTTAATTTGCTAGTCACGAATCTTAATATTTGAATACTGGTTATTTATCGCATTCCAACATTTTTGCGTACATATTTTTGGGACAAAAATAATATGAGCTACTTGTAATACCATGAGCATCGTAATTCAATCATGTTAAAAGGCATCCAAATAAACGTAGCTCAACTAATTAGATTGTTGTTATAAGCGTCTATGTTTGTACTGTGATTCTTAAAAAAACTACAGGGACCGGATGGTGCAACCGTGGCTATTATGGATACAACCGTTGCTCACATCATGGATCAACAACAAGACATCAAGATCAAATCCTCCAAGTGCTGGAATCCGATTCGGCCTCATACTACACTGCTGACTTCAGATGGCAGCAAAACTGCATACAAGTTTCATTTTCAGCCCGTGAGTTTTTAATGGAAAGTTCTCTGAGTCCTCTTTCGAACGGATCCAGCCACATCTTCGAATTCCATCTCAGTTAGCTACCAATTAAAGAAACAAGGTGTTACGTCACCTATAATGGGCTTATGTGCTTGTAATTTCATCTGGGACCCCGGCCCATGTGGAGCCCAAGTGTGGTGCGCCCCAACCAGGTGGAGCACGACACTAGGGACCCCTTTGTCATCCTCCCACCTCCTTAAATAGCTATATACCCCTTCAGTTTTCTCGGGTTTTGTTTAGATTGAAGTTTAACTTCGCTACTTTTCTCGCTACTTTTCTCGTGTTAGATCACCGGTTTGCTCATTACGGAACCCTAACTTATCATTTGTATTTAATTCATATTTGCAATTCAGATTGTTTTTATCTTGTTCTTGCTTGTTTCGTCGATTTGCTTAAAGGAATAAGGTTGATCTGTATCGACAAGATCAATAACACACGGAGTGGTGTATCGATCGCTAAGGCGCAACACAACAACATCTCATATAGTTGTAGTCGGATCGTCAACGCTTCTTCCAAGTCATAATTATCATCAACTCACTTAAGGATCGGGTCAATTATAGCCGTGAGTGTTTTAAGTGGAAGACAGGGTTTATCACCGGAAGAGATAATCCTCACATCATAATCATTTGAAATAATTACCCAGCGAACATGGATTATTCCATATGATACCGCTAGCTAGCACAATGTAAAAACATAAGGCCATCAATGCATGCATATCCATCTATTGTTTGCTTGCTTTGTGTATCGATAGCTGCCTTTTTATTCCAAAGAGACAGGGAAGAGCGATTGATCCAAATTAATCACTCGGTTTGACTTTGAGCCACTCCATGCATGCCAAAGACAAACGACAAGGCCCTCACTTCACTGTACGTACACCATGCATCTTGCCGTGTCTCACGGGGTTAATCGATCGATCTTATCGCTTGTCTTAAGAGTAATTAATACTCCCCCCATCTACTTTTGATAGTAATATTTCTAAATCTGAAAATTTTATTTTTTGATAGGTATATTTCAATCCAACAACCTATCATCTTAATGATTTTCTCGAATTTAATGCATTACTCTCCATTCTTCCATACATGATTGGCTACATGGGCTTTGAGAAATGTAAATATTAATGAATCGCTTGTTTACAAGGAATGACTAGTAGCGTGCTTAAATAAATGATAAGTAGAACCCTTGTTCTGTGTGTCAAGATGAAATATGACAATCAAAAGTAGAAGATGGAGGGAGTAATTGACAGTGATAAGCTGGTTTGCATTTACCGGTTCTATAATACTCCTAATACTCTCTTAATCAAAGACCTGGTAAAACTTAACTTTCCTATATTTTATTAAATGTAAGTATGTGAAAATAAAAAAAAATGAGACTTTTAACTCCCCAGAATACACAAGAAACGAGAGCTTAAGTATCCTAAATGCCTACATGCATGTATAAATGCAATAAATAATGCACATCAAACAAAGAGACTAATAATCAATTTGGTTATATGATAATTAACATGGAACAGATGGAGTATTTTTTTTATTCGTTTTGAATTACTTATCATTTTAGATTTGCACTAAGTCAAATATTTTTTATCATTAATTTCTACAAACTCATATAGTTTAATATCATGAGATTTATATTTTATGATTTATCATAATAAATACTTTTATGATATATATATTTCATATGTTGTGGAACTACATAGATTTTTAAAAATTAATGGTTAAAGTTACACATGTTAGACCTAAGATAAACAAGGACGACAAGTAATTTTATATAATGACAATTCAACATAAAAGGATGGGGATAATTGCTTATTTGACCCTATTTTGAACGGAAATGCTACTGGGTGAGCGATCGCCCTCGCTCGCGCAGAGCGATCCATTCCGCCCACCCCCCCTCCTCCCCCTGTTTTATTTTTTGGCACTGTATTACTTTCCTATTTTAGTAAATTTATGCACCTAAAGTTTATACACCTCAAGTTTACACATCTAAAGTTTAGAGACCAAAAGTTTATAAGTCAAAAGTTTATATATCCGATTCAAATTTGAATTTGAATTCAAATAATTTTTATATATAGTATTTCTATACATCTAAAGTTTATACACCTAAAGTTTATAGACCTAAAGTTTATATATCTGATTCAAAATTGAATTTGAATTCAAATATCCGATTCAAATTTGAATTTGAATTCAAATATTTTTCATATATAATATTTCTATACATCTAAAGTTTATACACCTAAAGTTTATAGACCTAAAGTTTATATACCCGAAGTTTATATACCCGATTCAAATTTGAATTTGAATTATATCCGATTCAAATTTGAATTTGAATTCAAATAATTCAAATATTTCTATATATAGTATTTCTATACATCTAAAGTTTATACACCTAAACGGCACAACGGGCTGGCCTGGCCGGATGGGAAGCGCGCCGGTGGGCTAAGGCAAACAGGCGGTGGCGGCACGCACGGGACAATGACGACTTTGCGGCGATGCGGCATGAACTAGCAAAGAAAGAATGAAGATGAACAGGTCGCCGATTGGAATACGATGCGTCGCTATTTCCGTGATTGGTGGTATCTGAGGCCTGGGGGGGTGGGGTGGGGCGACGCGGGCCGTAGCTGGGCCGGTCGCCCAACCCCGCCCAATAGGTGGTTCCACCCCTGATTAGCATGTGTTTGGTTTAGAAATAAGGCAAGATGGGTTAGGTCTATTCCTATTTTTTATGGGATGATTTTATCTATGCGTTTGACATGAGAGATGGAATGGTTTTTTTCTTTTAAGGAATGAGAGAGAGAAAGTGGGTTGAATTGATCCACCAGTTTTTAGATATGGAGGTGACCCAAATCTACCGAGTATATTCTTTGATCATCCCATCCCTTTTGTCTTTAAAACAAATATCCTGAAAAATGGGTTCGCCAGTCATCATATAATTTACGTGTGACCCTATTTTAGAGACCATGTGAGATTTATGGCTATACCGTTTGCTTAATGGCTTATTAGCCGCAACCAAAATTTAAACTTTGGAATTTAAAGTATTATTTAGGTTATCTCATTGTAGTTTATTTTTTTAGTATTAGTGCTTTTAAATATTTAATTAAGAACATACATATAAAAGTTTAATTTTAAAGTTAATTCGTCTATTTTTTCCACGACTTATCAGCCCATAGTTAATCGGAGAAAATCACGTGTACGTGCTTGTGCTCTCAATCCTCGCAAAAGAGAGTTGTTGTAGGATGTAACCACAGCATATGCGGTGCATTTCTATACTGGAAATTTCGAATATAGCAGTACACCGAGTAACCTTCTAACTGAAGATACTATGCTAAATTGTTGTACTATTACCGAGTAGCATCACTAGGTGCACCTAAATTGCCGTGGCATATCACTAGGTGACTAGGTGTACTATACATATATACCCATATCAGGGAAAAAGTAAACATTGATCGTGCTGCCCTCCAAATGCATGCGAGATTCCTGCAAATTTTCGTTCATATCTCTTCAAGAAGGATAGATTTGTTCATGGATATATGCATGCACTTGTATATGTAGTATATGTTAATTGTGATCTAAACTGGTACAAAAGGGCAGAAAAGATAAGCATGCAAAAAAGAGAGAGAGAGAGAGAGAGAGAAAGAAAGGAGGAGTACAAGGCGAGCTGTAGCAACACTGCACTACAGATTCCTGATCACAAAATGGGGGGAGTCAGCACTGTATCAAAGGTTGACAGCTCCAACCTAAAGCGAATTTTCCATGATATGCTGCTCTTGGGGAGGTTAATTTTTGTCTTCTTTATTACTGATATTATTCTACCCCTATTCCACTAGATCTCCTTCTAGAAATACGGATTTACCATCTGGAGTACGTACGTACTATTATACAAAGCCGACTGCATTTTCCCCTTACAATTTTCAAATCAATTACATCTAGTTTGGCTTGGCGATTTGACTTAATGTGAATTTGAAAGATTAGAGATTCGAGTTTCTAAAGTGAAAATAAATGGGGAACATTCCCTTTAATTATTTTCCTAAACTATTGCCTAGGGCCAATTTTCCATATCACATATCCCGAACTACAATTCTAAAAATTAAACCTGACACCCTCCTGGGAAAATGCTTACAATCGGCCGTTCGACACGAGCGGGTAGCATCGGACCCATGCTTGAGCCGTTGGATCATTTATTTTAGATCGCATGGTTTGGATTTGCCGTTCCATCTCGCGCCCGTTGCAACACTGAAAAGGCAACAGCGTGCTTTCCACTTTTTGTTCCGTAACTGCCCTTTCTCCGACACAACAGGAGTGAGAGGGGGACTTGGGGAGAGACGAGGCAGCGGGGAGTTAGGGCGAGCGGAGAGGCGTCGAGAGCGGCAGCGGCGCCGGCGTTTGAGACATGCTAGAGAAGCTAGAGGCTACACGGCGGCTTCTTCTCTAGCACCTTCTGTCGACGGGGGATACTCGTAGGCCGGATAAATAGGGTATTGTGGTACGCCGGTATGAGGATCTACACGATACGACATCAAAACATACAAGAGATAAGGATTATACTGGTTTAGGCCCCTCGCAAGGTAATAGCCTTAATCCAGTTTATATGAGGTTGATATGGAAAACCACAATGTACAAAAGAGAACAGATGAACTTGCTGATACCGATGATATCCTTGTTTAGGCTATTCGACGAAATCTCTCGGCGGCTTCGGCTTGAGTCCTTCGGCTTCGTAGGCTATGGTGGGTGTGTTGGCGCTATGATTTGATGATCCTGAACCCCTCCGGGGGTGTGCCTTTTATACCGTGAGTTGCCTTAGTCTCCAAGTAGAACTCGGAGACAACAAAACCTGCACGATAAAGAACAGTCCCTATCCTTTCCGAGTAGGACTTTAATAGTCTCCAGCCTGTAAGAATATTTTTCATAATATCTTGTACATTTCATTATCGCGTACGGAAACATATAGTAGGATATGAGGTATGCCAATCCAGTATATATGATGAATCGTAGGATAGGAGGTATGCCTTATCCGTAACCCTGATAGTAGCCCCCGACTTTAATTTAAATGAACTCACAATGTCATCCACGACTTCCCTGCCAACATTATCACACTCTTCTGATCGTTCTCGATAAAAACCGAAAAGACATCAAGTTCTCGATAATATTGGAAGAAGTTCAATGGTCCACAAGTGAATTTATTTTGAAGTCTAATCAATACTGTCAGCAACGGGCAATCTCTCGTTCCCTCGAAATACGAACCGTCAAGTAGTGCGATTATATAAGGCAGTTTTTGGATCCATTTCGAGTCTGTTTTGCCAAAAAAAAAAGCCTTTCCAACTCTCTTTACGTCCAGACTCTCAGCTTCTCCAATCATCCTGAAAAACCCTAGCTCTCTTCTTCCTCTCCGGCGATCCTACGACGGAGATGGATCTCGGGGTATCCAACACCGACACCGCAGCCATGAAGAAGCTGCTGGTGGCGGCAGGAGCTCTCCCCGGCCGTGAGCACCTAGAGCGGGAGAAAGGAGGTACTCATCTCAAACCTATCTTAGGTCGGATGGTAATTGTAGAAGATTTTGTTTGTTGCAGTTTCTTGCCTCCGCCTTCCAAATTCCTCCTTCTGGTTCTGAATTTCTATGGCCTTTCTCTTTTGCACCTTAACCCTAACTCCATTTCTTTTTTGAGCATTTTTGCTCATCTTTGCGAAGCCTATGTTGGGTGGTGCCTTTCCTTGATATTTTTCACTACTACTATGAACTCCGGTGGATGGAATCCAACAAAGTTTCTGGATGCCGTGGATTCCATCTCCGGGACGGGAAGAAGGCGGTTTATATCCCCTGACACCCTCCTGGGAAAATGCTTACAATCGGTCGTTTGACACGAGCAGGTAGCGTCGGACTCACGCGCGAGCCGTTGGATCATTTATTTTTGCTTTCAATCGGTCGTTCGACACAAGCAGGTAGCGTCGGACCCACGCGCAAGTCGCTGGATCATTTATTTTAGATCGCATGGTTTGGATTTGCCGTTCCATCTCGCACCGTTGCAACACTGAAAAGGCAACAGCGTGCTTTCCACCTTTTGCTCCGTAACTACCGTTTCTCCGACACAACTGGAGTTAGAGTGGAACTTGGGGAGAGATCAGGAGGCGAGGAGTTAGGGCGAGCGGAGAGGCGTCAAGAGCAGCGGTGGCGGCGGCGTTCGAGACGAGCTAGAGAAGCTAGAGGCTACACGGCGCCTTCTTCTCTAGCACCTTCTTCTCCAGCCGTCCACCCCCTCCCCCATACACCCTGTAGCAGGATTTCGTTCATGTGGTGGCGGTGTCGTCGTCCCTCCTGGCGCGGAGGAGCGAGGCGGGTTCGCCAACGCGAGGGGCCATCTCGGCGGTGTGACAGGGAGGAGGATGAGCAGCGCGAGGAGCAGGAGCACCGCCGCGCGGAGGCTATGGGGAGGAGGAGGCGGCAGCGGAGTTTGTAGCCATGGTGGTGGTTGTTGCCGTGGCCGAGGAGGACGGCATTCCAGTGCCGGTGCTGGCGCCGTTAGAGATTTGGCCATCAGGGTGGAGGAAGAAGCCAAATCTAGACTGGTTAACTTATGTGATTTTTCGATATTCTAGTCTATTTTGTCTTAATGTTTCTCTATGTTAAATCGAAATGTTTCACTGCATATTTTAATGGTGTTTCACATTTTTATCATCGATTCTTGAGGACCCATTGATGTTTCAACGGCATAAACTTGATGTTTCATGTGTAAGACATAAATGTTTCAATCTTCGATTCCAATGTGTTTCATCTTTTTCTAATTGGATGTTGCACGAATGGTGTTTTCGTTGTTACAAACAGTCTCTTTAAATGTTGTATATAATTGGAGCATTTTTAACCACGTGATGAAACATTTTTCATTGGACAATGAAACATCTGAAACATTTTTTAGTTAATGGTGAAACATTTTTCTAAATACGGTGAAACACCGTCCGGAGTTTTGACTGGGATCAGACGTCCGATCCCCAGTTGTCTCCTTTTTCCTGATACTTGAAACCATATAAATTACCACTATTGAGTCAAATATAGGAGTTCGAAGAAGGTGTGTGTTGAATGTTTGGTATCATAATTCAAGGGGGTAAACCGATGCAATAGTTCTAGGAGGTAAATCAGACTTCTCTCCCGAAACAAAATAGTAGAAGATAACATGTAACAAAGCATACAAATAATGGCATAAGAGCCGCATCAGAAATCTGACTGTATCCATCTTAGGCCCCGTTTGGTAGAGCTCCAAACTCCAACTCCCAACTCTGAACTCCAAGTCCAGTATAGGAGCTGAGGTGGGTGTGAAAGTGTTTGGCTAGACTTCTTAGCTCCACACCACCACGTCCCTTGTAGTCATTTCGTCGAACACTTGGTTGGCGTCACCCCTCCGGTAAGCCCGCGCGCCGCCACCCAAGCCGCGCCGCCGGCACCACGACCGATCACCCCGTGCGCCACCTGTTGGCGCCGCCACCACCTAGCCTGTGCTGCTGCCGCCGACGCTGCACTACCACGCCGCCCATGTCCACCACCGTCGACGCCGCTAGCCGCGTGCCACCGCTAGCCCGTGCGATGCCGCCAGCTTGCACGCTGCTTCCGCCCAGGCCGTGCGCCGCCGCCTGCCGCTAGCTCACGGGCTGCTGCCGCCTAGGCTACGCGCCACCGCCCAGCCTACCGGCGATGAAGGGAGGATATGAGAGAGAATGGGAGGAGGTGGTGTTTAGGGGTAGTTTAGTGGTATTTTTGTGTAAATATATCAAAAAAATTAAAGGGTAGTGGGTCTTTTTAGGTGGAGTGGAGCTGTGGAGCAGAAAAACCCAACTCTACCCCCGTAGTACAAATTTGAGGAGCAGCTCTACCAACTCCACTCTAAAAAATAAAGAATCTGTGCCATTTGGCACAGCTGCAACTCTAGGTAAGTTGCAGTTGGGAGTTGGAGCTGTGCCAAACGGGGCCTTATTATACATGCGCGTCTATATGATGGGCACCATTAATAAAAGGAAGAACTTCCACTTATTGATGGCAAAATGAATGCTTATTTTAATTAATCTTTTAGAAAGAGTATTTAATTAGAATATGACAATTTAGTGGCGACTTCAATATAACGCCGGCAGAAATTTGAAATACTAAATTTATAAACGAAAATGGTTGAAAATAATATTATTTTTATGAAATGGTATTGATATGGTTGCGATTTTTCATACAGTTTTCACCCTTAAACCGATACCTCTTGATAATTGAAACCATATAAATTACCACTACGAGAGTCAAATACATGAGTTTGAAGGTGTGTGTTGCATGTTTGGTTTCATAATTTGACGGGGTAAACTCATGCAATAGTTAGGAGGTAATTCGGATTTTTTTTCCAAAAAGATGGTAGAAGATAACATGTAACAAAATATATTACAAATAATGCAGAAAACTAATGTATTCATCTTATTATAAATGTGCATATATATGATGGGTACGATGATATTAAGGGAAGAACATCCACTTATGGATGGCAAAATGATCAGTTTTATTTACATTAATCTTTCACATAGAGTATTTAATTTAATATTCCACTGGGGAAAATTTGCATAATTTATATAGGGATTATCTGGTTATGCCACCTTTTTCTTTGAAATATGAAAAAAAAAGTAGTATGTTTACAGGTATTTTTAACATTTTTCTACCGCCCGACCGCTCTGTTTATTTCCAAGAAGAAATTCATAAAAGCATATAATATTCAGGCTAAGGACATGAGTACAAGTTTTGATGCGTTGAAATTTAGAGTCCATGTACTTAATACCCAAATTAGATGCAAATACGTGCACTTCAGTTCGTTCTTAATATGTACAAAGGTGATGAAAAGGAGAAGAATTGTGTATAAAGAAGAAACATTAAAGTGATAATAGAAAAGGACATCAGATCTTGGAGACCAGATCGACCAATGAATGCGACGTGAGTGATATTCATTGTAAGATTGCATATTGTGTTTCTAAACAAAACGGAAGCATCATCATCATTGATATGATGAGATTCTAATAGCCTCCCTTTCTGTCATTTTTTTTTTATCGTGCATGTCTCTTTTTCTATGGGGTTGAACTTTCCTCACTTGACGTCAGCTGGAGTCTCAAAGGCGAGAGTGAAACATCGTACTCTACTGCAAAGATGCAATATCAATTAATATGTACTACTGCATTAGTATTACTTACAAAATTATCAGCATAATGAATACTCTCTTCATCCTAAAATATAAAAATTTCTAGATATAACAACCTATTTCCTTCATAAGTTGTCCGGATTCGTTGGATTAGAATATATCTTATCCTGTTCTATATATGTTTTTTTTTTTTGACAATTCTATATATGTTATACTTTGGGACGGAGGTCACCTTTGGCTTTGGCCACGGTCTCCAAACTCCAGTGTATTAGAAGGCCGGTGAGCAGGTTAAATTGAGTATGTTCAAATGGAGGGTTTAAAACAAAATCCATACAAATATTTGCATGGTGTGAAACCCGTCGTGAAGATTTTGGTATTAGCCCGCATGAATCAGGGTTTTAAATCTTGCTGCATGTAATTATGTACCATGTATTTTAGCAAGACTTTTCTTAATTCCAGGCCTTCATCTACATGACCGTGCCTGATTTTATGCTGAATAGATAAACGGCTTAAGACATGAATGATTTTGTGATCAATATTGAAGGATATAGATGAATGAATTACTATTACAAAGTTGTCTAAAAAGCTATTATAAAGTTGAAAATGAATTTTAAATAGTTTTTAAAAAAAATATACAAAGTTTTCTAAAATGAAATTATACCATTTAGTAATTTGGGAAGCATGTCTAACCAACCATTTTATTGATTGGAAAGGAACGCTTAACACCCCTAGGAAAAATAGGCAGTCATGTCCCGGTCAAAAAATAGGCAGTCATGGGGCCTGAACCTCTAAAAAGCTGGGCAAATTCCTTATATGCCCATGAGTTTCTGCTCTTTTTCCTTTATGCTCATGAATTTTGTCCCAACCCGTGAATGCTCCCGAGTTTTTATTTTGATATTTTCTATATTCATTCCTTTACTTGATCATTAGTTGACTGATAGATTTTTCTTAAATGACCATGGTGCCCTCTATTAGTCTCGTACTTATGTGTTACTTTAACACATAAATGTCAATGTGAAATGTTTTTAATTTAAAATAACACCAAATAGGACAAAAAATATTTGATGGCAAATTTTAAAAAAACAGAATTTAAATTTGCATACAAATTTACTTCTGTACCTAATTAAAAAATGCGTAAGGCTTCCGCATCTAATTTCGTCTGTCCACGTCTTCATCCCATCGCACATGACTCCTCCCTCCCTCCCATGCGTGCCTCCGCTTCCGCCTCCCTCACTCCGCACACGCCTCCTATTCCGCCTCCCTCCCTCTCCCTAGTGCTACTCCCCATCGCCTCCTCCTCCCAGTGCCCCTTTTCTCCTTTGCGCTCCATCCCTCATGCGCTTTCAAGGAGAACAGAACCTCCTCATCCAGTAACACATTTTGACGCACTCACCCGGCTGTGATCACTACCAGAGCTTGTTGTTGCCGTTTCTCTCTATCGGGATCATATCGTTGTTGGCCGCATTCCCGCTGTTCTGGTTTTCTTTGTTGCCGACCGCCACCATCTATGGACAAGTCATATCGTGCGGCACATCTGACCACCTTCATCATTAGCGTTTGGTTGTCGAAGCATTAGCGCCCGCTTCCCCTCCTATGTTTCTCGTTTTGGCTAGGGAATACGATGAATAGTGTTAGTCTTTGTTTTCCCGTCTTTTGTTCCTCATATGCGTTCAAGGAAAACGGAACCCTCTCGTTCAGGAACGCGTTTTGACATACTCATCCGATCGGGTTTACCACTAGAGCTCGCTGTTGTCGTTTCTCTCTCTATCTCTCTCTATCAGGGCCACATCATTGTCTGGTATGTTCCTGTTGTTCTGTTTTCTTCGTTGCTAACCTTCACCATCTATGGACTAGTCACATTGTGGGAAACGTCCTACCACCTTCATCATCGTTGTTTGGTTGCCAGAGCACTGGCCCCATCTTCCCTCCTCTTCTATTTCTCGCCTTTAATGACTAGGGAACACGATGAACAGTGCCGGTTCGATATTTTTCCTTTCTGCTCTAGCCCAACCATGCTTCTGGACCACTCACATAATTTTGAGACCACGTCTTCCCTTCTCCTGTGTTTCTCACCTTAGGCTAGGGAATACGATAAAGAGTGCATGTTAAACACAATTCATTCCTGATCTAGCCCAACCATGCACTTGGACCATTTACATAATATTGAGACCGTAGGAATATGAATAGAACATGGAAATTCTAATTTATGTCAATAAAACGGGTAACTATTTAGAATTAGTGGATCGAATTTTCATCTATGGGCTAAAATATTTTTTGAGTTCCTGGCTAATTTCAGTGTTTTTCCATTTACACCGTTAGTTTTAGCACTATTTGATATATTAAAAAATGTTGAAACTTATAATTTTTCTCTATATTGAATTATTTATAGATAAATAAAAAATGGGGATTTAGTTATATAATTTTCATGATACTGAATTATGGTTCCGGCCAAAGTTATTTGCAGTTTCATGTCGTTATTTCTATGATTATATTTCCTTCATCATTTATATCTAATTGTGATATACTGTTTAGGATTTTTTTTATGTCAATAAATGTTATTTAGAACCCGTTGCAACGCACGGGCATTAAGCTAGTATCATTAAATTTATATAAGAGTTTCACAAAAAATTAAAATGAAAATTATTTTTTATGCGGGTTTAAATTTTGGTGAAAATGTTGTATGAGTTTCAACAAATTTGATTTTAAGCTATTTTAAAAAAAATACGTTTTAGTTTTCAAATTTGTGGTCAAATAATTATATCAACTTCATTATTTTACAAATGAATATTCTTTTTCATATTTGTAACTGTATTTTACAATAAGCTAGCACATGAATATAAGATAGGACAACATAGTTATTTTGAAGGCAAAAGTTAACTGACAACTCACAGTCAAATATTAACGAGATAAAAATAGAGACTGAGAGATATAAAAAGGATGAGATTTAAAGATATTAAAGAGATTGAGCGAGGATCAAAGTTAACTGTCAACTCACAAAAAATAGGTAGGATCAAAGTTTCAGAGACAATATCAGAATCTGCATAAAAGTATTTGGCAGAAATTATATCCCTCCGGACGTGTGGTCTGGGCTATATAATTCTCCAACTAGCGTATTCTTGTTTCTCTTCTAATTACGCATTGCATAATTCAACATGAAGATCTATCACGAGAGAAACAAAAGAAGGCAAACAGTGCAGATAACTCGCACTTGCATGCCACTAGGGGGCTGAGGTATACAGTGCATAGAGCACATCAGACGAGAGAAATTCAGCAGGCACGAGACCAGGTTTTCCACTGAAAAGAGTTGATTTGTAGTATTATTTGCACAGAATTCAATTCTTTGACATATTCAATTCGTCTGGTTTGCAAATACTGATGTGTGATCCCAAGCTCTTCACCACAATCCTCCCTCCGTCCCATAATATAAAGAATTTTGACATTTTACTTCTATTATTTAACCATTCGTCTTATTAAAAAAAATAGAATTATTATTTATTTTATTTGTGACTTACTTTATTATCTAAAGTACTTTAAGCATAATTTTTTGTTTTCTATATTTACATAATTTTTTTAATAAAATGAGTGATCAAATGTTAAAATCGTTTATATTATAGGACCGAGGGAGTACATCTAAGAAGGTGTGTCGTCTATACTACTAGTACTAATTTTCTTCAGGAAAAATGGAACCATTTCTGATAAACTTCAGGTGTCAAATCAAGTGTGGTCGCCAGTAAATGTCAAGAAAACCTGTCTCTCCCCCGCTGATAATGCCAGGAACATTTTGTCCGTCTATTGACTGCTACACTCATGTCGTGTCCCTCATGGAGAAAACAATTAGAGATTTTTTAAAGGATATACAAGGATAACCTTTTCTTTTTGAGAACATATGCAAGGATAACTACAGTTACTTTTTGTGGTACGTTACACTGAAGAAGATTATGGATCGAGAAAATTGCTGAAGAAATCGCGACAGCATGTTGACAAGAGATCCCAGCTAACCTATCTTTGTTTGTAAAATATGTCATGCCGTGCAATGTTAACGACCGTTCGCGCATTGGCTGAGTTAATTACTCTACTAGAGATATAGCCAAACATTTCTAGTTATTTTATTATTTTTATATGTAAAAAAAATTAACTACATATCTTATTATTATCTATATTATATATATGTATATATTAAACTTTATATGTAATTATTCATTTGTTGTTTATAAATTAAAGAAAATATCATTATCCACACTATTATCGTTAAATTTAAGCTTTATAAGATAAGATAAAATATATGTATTTATCTTAGTTATTTTAAAAACACAATCTCTAAACCTTTTGAAAAAAAATCATCTTCCTCTATAAAAATTGCATCTCCCCCTAAAAAAAGTACAATGAATCTCTATTTTGGTTTGGCGCAGAAAAAAATTAGTAACACTAAATTTCAAAATGATACAACACATTAATTCTTCGTTTTAACTAGATAGTGAAAATAAACTTGTTAGCTTACATTTTACATATAGATGTATATGGACGAGCTATATGGCTAGAGCACCAACGAAATATAAAGAGACGATAAGAGGGCCATGCATGGTGAGTACTACGGGAAGGCAGCAACAACGACGAGCGTGTGTTAGGACACAGGAGGGATACAAGTATAGTGTGTGTGAGTTTTGAAAAAAAAAATAGTGATATGTGTGTCCGTATTTTTCATGCATGTATTTGGAACAAAAATATGTTTGTATTCTCACTAAACTTTTTGACTTTCATTTACTGTAATTCATTATTTACTTTGTTATCATAAATTTCAGCTAATTACTATCAACAACACGTAAACATAGGTTGTATTTATATTCAGGGGTGTAAAGTTTTGGTATGTCACATCGAATATACGGACACATATTTGAAGTATTAAACCTAGTCTAACAACAAAATAAATTATAGAATCCGCCTGTAAACCGCGAGACGAATTTATTAAGCCTAATTAATCCATCATTAGCAAATGTTTACTGTAGCATCATATTGTCAAATCATGATGCAACTAGGCTTAAAAGATTCGTCTCGCAATTTACACGCGATTCTATGTAATTAGTTATTTTTTCGTTTATATTTAATATTTCATGCATGTGTCTAAATATACGATATGATAGGATGTAAAATTTTGCCAGGGAATTTAAATAGGCCCATAATATGCTAGTAGTTAATTGATTAGGCATACACCATACACAAAACCAAAATATTTACATGTGAGGATCTCATGGCTCCATATATTAGCTTGTAACATTGAAGGCATTATTTAAAGTAGTACTTGCTCCGTCCCAAGTTACAGGGCGCTCTTTTTTTTAAGAAAAATTAAACTTAGTAATTTGTAACTAATAATCATACTAACCACATATATATGCTAGTTATATCACTATGTTTATATTTTTATATTTTAAAGTACTTTCATATTATGCTAATTTTATATTTATTGGAAATATAACATGAAATAAATTAATGGTTAAAATATATTATATTATTGGAGATCGTATAAAATATAAGCCTTATAATTTAATAATAACTAAGATAAATACATACTCCCTCCGTCCCAAAATATAACTATTTTTGACATTGTCACAGTTTTTGAGATGCTACTTTGATCAACAACATCTATAAAAATAAAATGTTTTAAATAAAAAGAGTTGCATATTATAATAGTTTGATTAATGATAAATCCAGTAAGATCAATTTTACATGATTGATCTTTTTTATTTTATTACTATTAATAGTCAAATTTAAAAATGGTTGATTTGTTACTATGTCAAAAAAAAATACTTATATTTTGGGATACGGAGTGAGTTCATTTTATCTCGAGCGTGTAATAGCGAAAAAAAAATAGTAGGCGTGTAATAGAGAAAAAATCGAGATAAAGACAGTGTACTTGAGTGTCTGCCCCCTTCCCTTGGCGTATAAAAGAAAATGTCCCGTGTCGTTCTCCTCCGTTCTTGCGCCATCTCGCGGCTGGACAGGGGAGGGGCGCCGATCTCCATCTGGCGAGCAGAGCAGGGCAGGGGAAGGGGATCCTGGTGAGCATCCACATCCTCTTTCTGATTCATCTCTCACTCTCCCACCGGCTGTGCCTTTTGTCTGGAATTTGCTTTCCGTTCGTCCACCCTTGCTTCTCTTCTAGATCTGGAAGAAGCTCTTGTCTTAATTCCAGAGCCTTATTCTTAAGACAAGTAACAGTTTTGTTTGTTCCCCCAAAAGTTTTTGGGGTTCAACTGAACCCCCCCATGTCCCAAGTTGGATCCGCTCCTGCTGTGGCAATCCCTTCTCGTGTTACAACTTACAGAAGCTGATTCTAATTCACATTCGTTGCAAAATAGTATAACTGAGTGTGTTTTGTTGAGATGTGTGTCCTTACATGTCGATTCTTTAGGCTTGATCTCACAAATGCATAATGGGTATCATCAAGTTAGTTTTTTTCCTCATAAATTAGTTGTCTTTTTTTTTTTGGAGGGAATGGTACTGCTAGTTTCATGTTGCAATCTTCCGTTGCCATTTACTGGTCTTTCTGCTCCTATGGTAAAATTATCAGAAATTTATCCGAACTTCCATATGCACAATTCAATATTGTTGCCAGCTAAGATGGGAGAAGAAAAAAAAACATAAACTGTGGACTATGGGTGGCAATTCTTTAATCCCAGTTTGACTGCCTTCATGTGCTTACACCCTTAAAAAAAATCATCCTGTTTACACTCTTGTTATTCATGTTGCTTGCTTGCAATTTTAACCAAGATAAGATTCCCTCCCCTCACTGCTGCTTGTTCCCATGGTCTCCCAACATTGCTTCACCAATTATTCCCACTGTCCCCTCACCTCAAGATGCTGACCTTGTGTTCTGCAGGTTCTCAGCGTGTGTGATGTGATCCAGCTTGGGGGAGGAAGAGCTTGTTGGCCTCTTGGCATTGCGGTCTCCTGGACCCAGATCTTGATGCAACTGCCGACTACTTTTTTTTTTTAACTGATAGAGGTGGTCTGGTTGGGTTCTTGACCTGATTTTGTGGGGGCTTTGCCACCACGCAAGGGAGGCAGTTTGGCCTGGATCTTTATCACTAGCTGTTGGTCATGTCCTTTGAGCTAGCAAGCATTCACATGGCAGTGGCCACCGGTTTGGTACATTCTTGATGGGTTAAGTGCTGTGGGTTTGTTGTGGAGTTCTCTTCCTGGTTCCCATTTGGGGTGGACGGTATGTGTTGAAGGGAAAGGGGCAGAGATAGAAAGAGCAAAAAGAAGATAGGAGTTCTTCGTTAATTGTTTTTTTCAGTACGGCGCAATGAAGCATATGAAACTTGGATCAAAGCCAGACCTCTTCCAGACAGAAGGCGGCAATATCAGGTATTTTCCTCTCCTGGACCAGAAATTTTTTGTAATTGTACTGTTCTGCTCTCTGCTTTTAGGGGCTGTTTGGTTCACATACTAACATTGCCTAGACTTACCATACTTTCTTAGCTAAACTTGCCAAAGGTGAGGCCATCAAAATCCAAGCCACACTCTAGCCATCAAAATGAAACCATGCCACACTTTTTAGAGTCACTTACATGTGGGACCTAGATTACAAAAGAGGAATCTTACCACACTTGTGGGAGCCAACCAAACACTCACCTAACATGGTCAAACTTGCCTAACCTCAAGTATGGCAAAGTGTGGCAACTTATGGCCATCAACTTATTCTCGACTTCACTGCCTCTTCTGGCACATGGATGTTAGTTTGTCGATTGTTCTAGTGAGTTTGTGAATATCTATCTGACTTGATAGAAATAGGTCTTCCACAATGATAATTCTTTCATAAGTGCCCATTTTCTGGTATAAACGTGTATTAATATGGAATTTGGTCAAGTTTATGGAGATTCACTCACTACTCTTTCTTGAAATAGTATCCACATCAATGAGAAGTTGCTTATAGGGTCAATCATACTGGTAACTAGGCATATAAAACCAGGAAGGCAGGAAATTGTGTGGGGAAGGTGGTTTAATTCTGTAGTTCTGTGATCCATTTCTTGACTAGAATGTTCCCAAAGTTTAGGAGTTTGCATGAACTTCCAATAATTATAAACAATTAATAATTGCTGCTACAAATTTTCAGAACTACTTGCTTCATTTATTATCGACAAACAACAACTGCTGATTTTGATTTTGAATTTATTCCCTGTGATATTTTTTATTATTTCATCATTTTAAAGTTATATTATTAATCCAAGTTTCATAGCTTTCACAATTTTATATGTAACAGTGCCAATCAATTGTAATACATTTACACTATGTTTTGGGTTTGGTTCTCAGATAACATTCTCCACAATGCTGGCTTTCTAGCCTACTACGTAGTGCATCTTATGATGGCTTACAGATAGTTATCCATCTAATTAATCATATTTGTATCGTATGTCAATTCATCCTTTCCTATTGATAGCAGCATATGTTCTTTCGGTTCCTCTGTACTTTGAGTGCATGTGTGCATTTGCTGATAGGAGTTGGCTTCCTTAATTTGTTTAGTATTCACTTTTTAGATGAATGGATTGGTTTGTGACATTGTGGTCCATCATGTTAATTAAATTCTTGGAGCTCAATTTTATTTCTTGCTTTGATGTGTCAAAACTGTTGTTTACATATTTGTTCTAGGACCACTTATTAGTTCAGTTAGTTATGCCCTGATTGCCTGTCATACACACTGCTACTAGTTGTGAAGTTGCTTTTCTCTCACCTTTTCCTAACTTTGATTGTAGCACTTTACTTAGGCCAATGATCTGTCATCTCACTTTTAGCTGATTCGGTGGGTGGGGATTTGGTTTTGTCATGTCATTTCTGCTCTGCATTACTTGTATTTTGGATTGTGTGAAATTATCTTAAAATCATAATATCTTTGTTGTCTATAAGACAAGACTAGACTTTTATCTTCCCATATTTGTGACCATCTTTGTCTACAATTATTCTGGATCTACTTTATGAACAATGCCACTTTCAGACATTGTGTGATTTTGTTGAACCTTCCGAAATCTCCGTGTACTGTCTGTCACCTTTAACAGTCCTCCTTTTAGGATGCACATGCACAGGAGCTTTCATACCATGATATGTATTGTTGATCAAATAATAGCACGCACTGCTAGGAGGGAAGGGTAATATATGGGGCTGTTTGGCTGTTCAAAATTTGGTTTGTTATTTTTGTCAAGATACATTCAGATCAAGTAAACTATTAATGATGATTGCTAATGAGCATTATTGTATAGTATTCGTTTTATTTAGTGAATCAATGTGTGCGTTTTCTTTGTCTCATTCTCATGTGTATTGTTCTTCTCCTCAATTTCTTCTGCGCAGCTTTAATGCTAATTTGTGAAGCGGTAACATTTTTTTCAGGTTTGTTGCAACGGAACTGGCAACAGACATTGTTATTTCCATAGGAGATGTCAAGTTTTGTCTTCACAAGGTATCACATTAGTATTCAAAGATTGTTTGAACCATAGTGACTAAACAGTTCCTATGTTGTACTAATTTTTTATAGAATTGTTAACTGACTGCTAAAATCTTCCTATGTTGTACTAATTTTTGATAGAATTGTTAACTGACTGCTAAAATCTTTCTAAGGCTGTAACAGAAGTTAGTACTTGAAATAGTATAATTTTTATATATGAATAACTAGACTCTTCAGCACTGCTAATCTGGAAGGTATATGCTATATTTATGACTGTAATCCTTTATTATTTTTTCTATTAATCAAATGGGCATGATATTCTTTTCATTTTGAATAGCGCAATTTTCAGGATATCCTTCTTTAAGCATAATGGTTATTATTTCCTGAGTCCTCTTGAATAAAAAACTTTCATGTATAATGCATGTATTGACCCCTGGATATGCTTGAAGTTTAAAGTATCCATTACTCTTATTTGGTATCTTTTAGCCAGTTTGAAGAAACTGTTTACATGTCTTGTATCCAATATAATTGAATAGAGTTAGCCTGGCAACTATTCTCATCTATTGCACGACGTTTTATGTTAAACTACTAAGTAAGATACTTTATGTTGAAGAGTAGAAAGATATTTACATAGTTGGCTTATTATTTTGCAGTTTCCTCTTTTGTCAAAGAGTTCCTGCCTGCAAAGATTAGTCGCTTCAAGCAATGTGGAAGGCAATGAAGAGTTGGATATTTCTGACATCCCTGGTGGACCTTCAGCATTTGAAATCTGTGCTAAGTTCTGCTATGGAATGATTGTAACACTCAATGCGTATAACGTCCTTGCTGCTCGCTGTGCAGCTGAGTATCTAGAAATGTTTGAAACCATTGACAAAGGAAACCTCATTTACAAAATTGATGTCTTCTTGACATCAAGCATATTTCGTGCCTGGAAGGATTCAATCATAGTACTGCAGAGCACAAAGTCATTGCTACCTTGGTCTGAAAATTTGAAAGTAATCAACCATTGCATTGACTCAATTGCATCGAAGGCATTAATTGATCCATCAGAGGTCGAGTGGTCATACACATACAACAGAAAGAAACTGCCATCAGAGAATGGCCATGATTCTCATTGGAATGGTGTCAGGAAGCAATTGATAGTCCCTAAGGACTGGTGGGTTGAGGACCTTTGTGATCTCGAGATGGATTTGTACAAGCGGGTGATCATGATGATAAAAGCAAAGGGAAGAACATCGCCTATAGTGATTGGTGAGGCGCTGAGAGCCTATGCATACCGCAGGCTGCTGGGTTCCCTAGAAGACGCTGTGAGCAATGGAGTTGATTGCACTAAACGCCGTGCCGTGCTTGAAACCATCATATTTCTGCTTCCCACTGAGAAAGGCTCCGTGTCATGTGGTTTTCTTCTTAAGCTTCTCAAAGCTGCATGCTTGCTGGAGGCTGGGGAGTCTTGTCATGATATCTTGATCAAGAGAATAGGCACACAATTGGATGGTGCTTCTGTTTCGGACCTCCTTATACCGGCAAACACTAGCGAAAACACGTTATATAATGTAAACCTGATCATTGCAATAGTGGAGGAGTTTGTTTCGCGACAAAGTGATACTGGCAAGATGAAATTTCAAGATGATGATGAGATTGTGGAGGTTGAGAACCTTACTCCTGTTTCCAGCACCTCAAATCTGGCTGTTGCAAATCTTATTGATGGGTATCTTGCTGAGATTGCTAAAGACACCAATCTTCCCCTTTCAAAGTTCATCGCAATTGCTGAAATGGTGCCCCCTGCATCCCGCAAAAATCACGATGGTCTATATCGTGCCATTGACATGTATCTCAAGGTAATATACATTTACGAAATCTCTACGCTTAGTACTCATTTTTTTTGTTGGACGTATAAACTTAGACATCTTTACTATGCTTACAGGAGCACCCCAGCCTATCAAAGAGCGAAAAGAAAGCATTATGCAGATTGATGGATTGCAAGAAACTGTCCCAGGATGCGTGCCTGCACGCCGTGCAGAACGAGCGCCTTCCTCTGCGTGTGGTTGTGCAGGTTCTCTTCTTTGAGCAAATTCGGGCATCAGCCGCTTCGGGGCGGACCGATGCCGCAGCAGAGCTCACCTCAGCTGTACACTCACTACTCCCCAGAGAGAATGGAAACTCCTATGGCAGCTCCAGGTCAGCGGCCACCACGACAACCGAGGAGGACGGGACCGGGGTCCCGACCTCCAGCGACATCAACTCGTTTAGGTCACTGAGGCTGGCCAACAACAGCGGGGGCAGCGAGAGGAGCAGTGGCAGCAGCGACATCAACAACAGCAACAACAAGAGCTGTGACGACAAGAGCTCCAGCAAGTCCAAGGGATCGCTCATGCCCAAGAAGATCCTGAGCAAGCTCTGGTCCGGGAAAACAAACGCCAGCGAGAACAGTAGCTCGGACACGTCGGAGAGCCCTGGGTCACTCAACCCGGAGGAGGTGAAGTCCACAACGTCCAGGAATACAAGGCGTTTGGTAACCTAGTGTCAACAGAGCCAGCCATGGTTTTTGTTTTTGTTTCTTTTTTGGCTTTGATTTGCCTTCAGATGAGATAAAAAAAAGTAGTACTAGCAATCTTTAGAATGTGGAATACTACTGACTGGCAGTCCCTCCGATGGTAGATAGTGTTTTTTATAGCATTGTTATTATGCTGGCATTTGCTATAGGTTTGGTCATCGGTAAATTTGTTCAGGAACGTTTCATGATATAGTCTTGTAATTTTTTTGGTGGAAATATAAAGATAAAGGAAGGAAAGATCTTTTATTGACCAGTTTTCATGTTGTTCTGTTTGCTGTCATTCATCTTGAATTAATGGCGTATCATTCACAGTTGAATACTTCTGAGGATTGAATTTAAACCCGAATCCATGGGGAGGTGCCTGGAGATATGTTTTTTTGTTTACGTCAATGGAGTACTGGTACTTATTCAACAAAATTTAGCACTTCAAAATGTGTTAGTAAAAAGGTTCTCCTTTTGATGGGCTTTTTTATACCATGTCTATTGCGCCTCTCTCTGGAAAGATTGATTTACGGCCCACAACACAATCGAAGTGGACGTTTTAGGGGGTGTGGCTATCCCCATCCCCCCGATACTCCCCCCCCCCCCCCCCCCCCCCCCTCTTCCTCCTCCCCTTCTTCTCTTCCTACTACACCATAAATTTAAAATAAATAAATAAACAAAGTTAGAAAAAAAATTATGTATAGAAATACTATATATAAAAAAATTGAATTTAAATTCAACTTTGAAACGGGTATGTAAACTTTTGACTTATAAACTTTGGGTCTATAAACTTTAGATGTATAGAAATACTATATATATAAAATATTTGAATTCAAATTTAAATTTAAATCGGATGTAATTCAAATTCAAATTTGAATCAGGTATGCAAACTTTTGACTTATAAACTTTGAGTCTATAAGCTTTAGATGTATAGAAATACTATATATAAAAATATTTTAATTCAAATTTTAATTTGAATCGGATATATAAACTTTTGACTTGTAAACTTTGGATCTCTAAACTTTAGGTGTATAAACTTTAGATGTGTAAACTTGAGGTGTAAAACTTTAGGTGTATAAATTTACTAAAATAGGAAAGTAATGCGGTGCCAAAAAAGGAAATCAGGTAGAAGGAAGGGGGAACTATTACCTGATCGCTAGGGGCGATTGATCGCCCCTTAGCAATCTCGGGTTTTAGGGGGTATTTGGATTCAGGGACTAAACTTAGTCCCGTCATATCGGATATTTGGACACTAATTAGGGTATTAAACATAGACTACTTACAAAACTAATTACATAAATGAGAGCTGATTCACGAGACAATTTTTTAAGCCTAATTAATCCATAATTAGCACACATTTATTGTAGCATCACATAGGCTAATAATGGATTAATTAGGCTCAATAGATTCATCTCATGAATTAGTCCAAGATTATAAAATGGGTTTTGTCATTAGTCTACGTTTAATACTTCTAATTAGTGTCCAAACATCCGATGTGATAGGGACTTAAAAAATTTTTAGCCCCATCCAAACAACACCTTAGAGTAGGTACAATAGCAGGCTATTAGCCAGCTATAAACATATTTTAATGAGATAAAAGATGAGAGAGAAGAAGAGCGGGCTACAGATCTGTAGCCAGCTGCAGCACGAACTCCAAGACGCAGTGTGTGTATGATAGGTAGGACCATATATTAATAGTATAGTAAGCAACTATTGTATAAATTAGCTATTAGATTGGCTATAGATGAATTGGAGCTAGTAGTGAGCTATACTATTAAACTTGCTCTTACTACCACTTCTTTAATTGATCCTAGGTAACGGAATTGTCCAGCTGTAAACCCTACAGATTCTGAAGACAACCATGTACATGTACTGCAGAGTATAATTAGCCGCATTGGTTGGTCTAATAAGCTAAAGTGAAAGTTAAAATTTGAATTTTTAAATTTGATTTTGAAGTTGATATTAAGATATTTTCAACGTAATTTCTTTTTAGCATAGCTTTTCAATTACTATGAACAAATATGTATTTTTTTTACCTATAAATTATTTTTTAGGGATATGGGCAACCGACAAGGCTCTCATTTTGCAAGCAGTCAATGTCATCTGTGCCTATGGTGTAGGTCAATAAATGCCATTTGGACATGCTTCGAGTAAAACTTCCAAAATGTCGAACATGCATTTTTAAATATTCAGATTGTTTGCATGAAAACCATACATATAGATTCGATCGTCTCTGAAAGTATTTCCATGATATTACAAGTTTTTGTGTTTCCAAATATATTACCATGTAAATTAGTTGTTAAATTGTATTTTGAGAACAATGTCAATATCTATTTTCTCTACTGGGGTTGGTATGGTAACATTACTATACAAGTAACCCATGCCTTGTAATTAAGAAAGGCCTTTAGGATTCTGGAACTGTGGGTAATATATTTTTTTCATGGGAGTTGGCCCGTTGACTTTGTTGAATTATCCCAGCTTTTTAATTTTTTTCCCAGGTACAATATGATTTGACTACATTGTATTAAGCTCCATGATTCATAGAAGATTAGTTAAAATCAAGAATCATCAAGGCTTCACTTTTAAAAGAGTATAATACAATTGATGCACTTCAAACTTGAAAAATGCACTTTCAGATCACTAAACTTGCCAAATGTACTAATATCGGTCTAAAATTTGACATGAAGTGTCATTAGGATGTGTTGACATAACATTTTTACCAATTCCATACTTATTAACAAGTGGAGCCCACCCACAATATTTATACCATGTTTTTGGACCAAGAAGTTGTCGTCGAGCGATTTTTTTAAAAATAATACAATTTTAATGAAAAATCGCAAAAATATAGGTCAGTCAGACGAAATCGCAAGTTTAGCACTGTACCTATTGAACAACCGCAGTTCGACAGTTCGACAGGGTAGGTGGTTCAAAAACAAATAAAAAAGTACATGAACAGTACCGCTTACAGGACATTGATCTGCCAAAGTACGACAGGGGTTGCGTGGACAGCATGCTACAGTGTGCTACAGTGCTCAGCAGGCACATATCGAACAGACTAAGTTCGATAGAGTAGTGCACAATGTTTTTTCGCTTTTAATTTTTTTTATCACCTGTCGAACTGCTGAAGTTCGATAGGTACCTATCGAACCACGGTTGTTCGATAGGGTGTTAAACTTGCGATTTCGTCTAACCAACTTATATTTTTACGATTTTTCATTAAAATCGTAATTTCAAAAAAAAATTGTCGTCGAGCTCCCTTTATAGCCTCGGCGCTCGAACTCTCGTCCTGACGCCCTGCTGCTACTGTGGAGCTCATAGAGAGATCAGCACGGCAAGTGAGCATATCGGATGGATGACACCAACGATGGTGGGGAGAGGGGATCCGGTGTTGGCGTCAACCCATCATCTATGCTCGGTGCTGCCAACGTCATCCTTCCAGCCCCATCGCCATCCTCCTCTCGATCTACTCTAGGATGCCCACCATTTTCGAGAGAGGAAGTGTGTCCTTCCTATGGAGTCAGATCCGACGTCTCCATGCTAAGAGCGTCTAGATCTAGAGCCACACCAACTCTAGGCGACTGGATCTATCAGTATTCCCGTGACAAGTTGATATTTGTCCGAAGTTGGTTTATTACCAACTTTAGGGATATAAAAGATGCATTTTTCAATTTTATGAATTTGGAGGACACCCGCAAATAAGTTTAAGGGCCGGCAATGTATTTTACTTCTTTTTAACCAATTGGATCAAGTGCACACTGGCACACATTTAGCCTTCTTATGTTTGAATGTATTTTAAAGGATTTTCATATAAATCTAACGTATACATGTGAAATTCCTGTACAATCTCATATGTTCCAAAGGACAATATTGTTATTCAAACTTTTTCTAGCCCCCCCCCCCCCCCCCCCCCTCACCTCCTGTAACTGTAACTATAAGACAATATATATTGGCCTGTATATTCAAAACCAATCAACATGTTAAGATATAAAAACAACGAACCCAACCATGTGTACATATAAGATTTGACGAACCCTTCGGGTTTATTTTTTCAAAATCTAACAACTATGGAATTTGAAAATAAGATGGATATAAAGTACCCATTTTGAACTCTTAATTTAGTGTTTTATTAATTTAATTCCAAAATTAAAAATAAAGATTTAGCAATTATAACTATACTTTACTCCTTTTAATATAAGATACTATGCAGTTCCAAAAATATCCAGTATATTATGATTGAAATTTTTAATACTCATAAGAGCAATTAAAATAACTGATAAAATAATATAGGGGTTGAAAAAATAAAAGGCAAATTTTGCTACAGGACACTACGATTTCGTGGTTTTAGCCGTGAGACACTGCCCAAACTCACTTTTGAGGAAAAACACTCCATAAACGTGGTAATTTGCCAATGGACACCGCGCCGATTAAAATAATGATTTCCGGTTGAGGATGAGATAGAAATCACGTGAAATGTCAAAAATATCCTTCAGCCCACATGTCAGCTCTCCATCTCTCTTTCTCTCTTTCTCCCTCCTTTCTCTCTTCTCCCGGTCACAGCTTGCTCGGCTGCGGCGGCGGCGGCGACGCCCGGAGCGCGCGGCCTACTCGGCGGCCGAGGACGCCATGGCCACCTCCTCGCAAGAACCGAGCAGCTCATCGACACCCAAACCCAAAGAGAGGCGCGTCGTCGTCTTCCGGTGTCGTGCACGCGCGCCACCACCGCCCTGCCGCACGCCAGCATCGCGGAGACTTGCAGCTTCATCGAGGACCACAAGCTGTGCGTGGAGTCGCTGTCATTGCTGTCGCTGACGGAGAGGGTGGCGGCGGACACGCGCGTGCTGGCGCGCGCGGCGGTGCTGCTCGCGAAGCAGAAGTGCAGAACGCGACAACGACGGCGGCGTACCTGTCCCAGCTGCTGCACCCGGACGGCACGCCGTACGACGACGCAGACGACTGCACGGTCAGGTACGACAGGGTGGTGGCTACACGGCCTGCCGGAGCTGCTCGCCGCGCGCAACGGCCCTGTCAAACGCCTCTGCAACGTTGCCATGGACATCACAAGGCTACTTCATCACCAGGCACACCGCCCTCGACGTCGTGCTCATGTCCATGGTGGCGCAGGACTCCAGCTCGGCGCGCGCGATTCCCGGGTGGTTCTTCTCGGCGCCGTCCATGGCCTTGCTCGGCGGCTCGTTCGTCGTCGGCGTCGCCCGACGCTGTCGCCGTCCACCACGCTGCCTCCTCCACCGCTGCGCCATCCTCCAGCCATACTTCGCCGACGCCGCTGCCGGAGTCCTCGACGACGCCGGCGTTCTTCCTCTTCCTCGTCGGCCTCGAGGTCGACCCGGACCCGGCCTCGCTCCGCCGCACTAGCCGCACCGCCCGGCGCGAAGCTCCGGTGATGGCACCACCCCTCCCGCTCCCGCGTCGACACCGTGGCGGCCTCGTGGCGCCGGCGCCCACCCTGCCTCCTGGCCACCACACGGCGCGGCGACGGATCTTGGAGTGGATCACCGCCGCAACTCCAAAGCACCTCCGCGAGAAGCAGTGCCTCGGCCACCGAGTAGGCCGCGCGCTCTGGGCGTCGCCGCCGCCGCCTGAGCAAGCCGTGACCGGGAGAAGAGAGAGGAGGGAGAAAGAGAGAAAGAGAGATGGAGAGCTGACATGTGGCCCAAGGGTATTTTTGACATTTTAGCGATTTCTCTCTCCTCCTCAATCGGAAATCATTATTTTAATCGGCGCGATGTCCATTGGTAAATTACCATATTAATATAGTGTTTTTCTCTAAAGTGAGTTTGGACGGTGTCTCATGACTAAAACCATGAAATCGTAGTGTCTTGTAGTAAAATTTGCCAACAAAAAAAAAGAAGAGCGAAGATAGGGTGTAGAGTGGGCCTGGCACCTATCAAAGTCGGCTAAGAGACTCTTATTCTTGTAGGAGCCTAATACTTGTGGGTGTGTTCGGCTAGTATTTTTGTAGCTGCAACTAGAGTAGTTAAGAATCGCTGCAGCTTGCAGCGAATTTGTGATGCAGCGCCGCAGCTGATGCAGCTAGTATGGCTGCCGAACAGAGCCAATATTACTCTGCTAGTAGTCCAAAATGAGATAGTTGTATAACTCACAAGTCAATAAAACTTATACATCTAACCAAAATTTCTTATATTTAATGACAGGGGGAGTATATGTTTCAAGTTTGATTGATCGCCTCATTGATTTCTTTGTGGCATATATGAGATGCCTCGCTTCATCGCTTAGCAAATGGGTGGGAAACACGCCCCGCCAACAGGCAATGCGGTGAAAGCCGATCGCGTCTTCGTCGCGGTGTTGCCGTCTCACCGAATCCCCAAGACTCAACCATGTCGCTCGATGAATCCCTAAAAGGAATCTCGATCGGCATCGTCTGGTTTGAAATCCTAATTTCATCCCCGGTTGGCAATTAGTAGTGTATATATTGTGTAATTGTTGGCAAGAAATTATGATGGGCCGCGTGCGCGCGCGTATATATAAGAGAGAGAGAGAGACGCGCGACCTGGAGAAGGGGGACGATGCATGATTGTATGGCTGAAGGTTAATTTCTCCTGTACATAGAGCGTGGACCGGAGAACGAGAATCGAGAATTTTTAGAATAGACCACTCAATTCGTAACCCTTTCAGAATTTGCCACCAAACACGTGAATTGTTTCATTCCGTGACACTCCGTCCTTCCGAAGCAGAGCACCGTCGCCCGCCCGCGTCAAGACTTCTGTCCGAGTCATCTGGGCGCCGCCGACGAGTTCCTCCCCCACGCCAGCGAGTTCTTCTTCCTCCGGCGGCCGCTCCTCCTCCCCAACGGCCGCGGCTCCTCCTCCCCAACGCCGAGGAGCTCTTCCTCCCCACGCCTGGGGAGCTCTTCTTCCTCCCCACGCCGGCGGCTACTCCTCCCACGCCGGCGAGTTCTTCTTCCTCCCCATGCCGGCGGCTACTCCTCCCCGGCGGAGCTCTTCCTCCCCTCCTCCCCAGGCCGGCAAACTTCTTCCCCGCACATGTGGGTGAGCTCTTCCTCCCGCGTCGGCGGAGCTCCTCCTCCCCGTCGGCAATGTTCTCTTCCGCACATGCTAGCGAGCTCCCCAACGCCGGCCAAGCTCCTCCTTCCCCACGCCGGTGGTGGCAAGATGATGCAACGGACGGTGCAATACGGACGGCCGATCGGGCTCTGCTTCGGAAGGACGGAAGTGTCACGGAGTAAAACAATTCGTGTGCTTGGTGTCATGCTCTAAAAGTGTTACGAATTGAGTGGTTAATCCTGAAGGTGGTGCAAATTGTGTGGCATATTCTGAAAATTCTCACGAGAATCAGATATTGCTTGCGGCGGCACGATCTCGGTCGAAAGTGGGAGAAGCTAGCTAGCTACTAGTAGCAATCGATATATATTCCGGTGCCCGGCGGCGTACGTACGTCACGCCGCACTCCGGCCGTCCACCACGAGCAACCGCAGCCACACCATCCAACGCACCCTCGCCTCGCCCGGCCTCTCCCCCTCACCAAAAAAGGAACCAACTAAAAAAAGCCATGATCTGAATCAGCACGTAGCTAGTACTTGAAAACAAATTAAAACAAACAATTGCCGCTCCCACTTGGCCATAACAATAAACATGTAGTATACCGAAACAGGCAGGCAGCCGAAAGCGAGCGATCAGCACGCGAGTATATACGTACTCCTCCTACGCCTTAAATATATGAGAACGCTCAAGTTGCAGCAGGCACCTGCGCCAGAAACACGGGAGAGAGGAGAGAGCGAAAGGGACGGGAGAGCCATGAGCCAGCCACGTATACTAGCTACAGCAGCAGAGAATGTATATGACTCACTTAATTGGGTGATGCATCAGAGGTAAGCCGAAGGGCCAGGTTCGTGAGGAGGAGCTTTTGGGGTTGGGTTTGGCTTGGCTTTGGCTGCCTCTGCCTGAGACGTTGGAGAAGCTAACAACGACTAGCTAGAGGTGGGGGTACAACAAGAAGCGAAGCGGCCTCAGCTCTTGGCGGGAGCGAAAGGGCGGAGTCAAGGTACTGGTGGTGGCCCCCGACCCGGGGAAGCTGCTTTCTTTCCTGCCCTCCTTCCCCCTCTCTCTCTCTCTGCTTCTTTCTGCTTGCTTTGCCTCCTTCCTATCCACAACCCTGCTTCCATGGCTTTAATTAATGCCAACATCCGAATTGGGGGGGGCCGCTGCTTGCTTCCCGGATCCTCTGCTCCCACACCACACTACCTTGTGTTTGTTACGGTTTTTGTGTGATACATATACTGTCTAAAACCCATAGTTTAAGCAAAAGAAACCCACATTGAAAAACTACTTAGGTAGTGCTCCTGTGTGGTATTGTACAAGAAAACTGAAAAAAAAATACAATACATGGTTAGTGTTCTTTTTGGAATTATGGAACGGTTCTATGCATTAATTAAAAACGTTTAATTGTGATATATTAGATGACATAGTTATGTGGTTTAAAGGAAGCTAATTGAAATATCTCGATCCTATCCATCATGAAATAGCTAGAACAATTCTCACTAGAAATGCCACACATCATGTTTTCTTTATAAGCTATATATTGATCGACATACAAAATTAAATTGCGAGAAGATATATATGTGAATCATATTTCCTAATCTAAAAGTTGCTGCTGCGATAAAAATTAACTCCATAACTGACTTAACTCTCCATTTCCATAATCCATATTGCCTCCTTTTCATTACTCTTAGAAAAAACTTATTCTTTATGGTTAATATTTATGTAGCTCATTTTATAGATTTAAAAAAGCACAAATAGTAAGTAGGGCATGAAGTCATTGAGGAAAGGAAGGATAATTTTGTTAATAGTGATAGCAAAATCTACTATCTAATTTTCTTTTAATAAATATAGTCCTCTATCATTATATTTCCTTGAGAAAAAAATCTAAATTGAATTGCTCCTCACAGTACAAATAGAAAATAAAATTACAACTTACATCTCGATAGAAAAAAAATATAACACATTACAAATAAACATATATATATATATATATATAAGTACAAATCAGGTACAACCGATACAAACCATTCTTAATTAGACAACCAAAATTTGGTTGAGATGGTAAATCAGCGGTAATGCCACTGATATGATGGACAATGTTTGATGGAGACGACTCCCGGTCGGGCACCCGATCGGGAGGGGGTAAAATCGGGCGCTGACGTCAGCATGATGTCAGCGTCCGATTTACGTGCAAAACTACTTTAAACTGAATTTTCTCTTCAATTACTTATCAAAATCATGATCCGATTGCACCATTAAATTCGTTGCAATTAAATCTTCAAAACAAGACCACACATGGATATATTCCGATGAAAAAAATTAGCTTATTATTGAATTATTTTTAAATGTTGCACGATGTTCCACCAGATATATCGGAATTGTTTCACTAAGTAGATCGAAAATGTTTCACTCGTTTAAATTGGGTGTTGTTTCACCTCATATAAAAACAATGTTTCAGCAAATAGCGAAATAATATTTCAGTTCACTGCAACATTAGATCTATATATAGTGAAATATTGTGAGTACACTAGGTGAAACATTGTGAGTACACTAGGTGAAACATTTTTCGGTAGAATAAAAAATAAACCAAATTCCCTTAATAGAGAGTTTTCAAAATATGTGGGTTTTTTTTGCAAAAAAGTATTTTAATTCACTGCAATATTAGATCTATAAATAGTGAAACATTATAAGTACACTAGGTGAAACATCTTTTGTGGAAAAAAAAGAAGAAGTGGGTGGGCCCAACAATACGCACGTGGGGGGAGGGGCGCGCGGGGGAGCGCCCGATCCGGCTCCCCCCGTGCTGGTTGCCCGACGTAAAGTATTTTCGATGTTTGATTAGTACTACCTCCATTTCGATATAAGTGTAGTTCTGGGTTTCATATTTTTTTTCAAATAAGACGGACAGTCAAACATTGGACACGGAAACCCACGGCACATTTGGAGGTGGTAAAGTTGACAAGAGTCATGTATATCGACACCTGCAGTTGCTGATTTGGCGACGCCACATTCACGGTAATAAGGTGGTAACACGCGTAGAGGATCCGGCGGAGGTGAAAAAAAAAAAACAAAGCGGGGGAAGGGGCATTGCGTTGCGGCAACACGGAGGCGCCAGCGGCCCATGTAATTGGAACACCCAGTGGCCCGGGATGGAACGGAGCACCAACCAACCACACGCTGCCGCGCATCGCATCGGCATCCCCCGGGAAGAGGAGAGAGAGATAGATAGATCCATTCGGGACGACGAGACGACACACTTACAACGGCCGCCTCGGTCTCCCTCTCCTCCTCCCTATATAACCTCCTCGCCCCCGCTCGCGCGATCGATCATTGGACATTTGTTCTCAGCTTCAGCTCGGCCCCCGTCTTCTCATCACCAGCTCAGCTGTGGCCGGCCGCGCGCGATCCAAGTTGCTAGCTAGCTAAGCTTGTGTAACTGAGAGTGAGCTAGCTAGGTAGCTGGGTATTGGGTATTATATTGCGAGAGATAGAGAGAGATGAGCTGCAACGGGTGCCGCGTGCTGCGGAAGGGGTGCAGCGACGCGTGCGTGCTGCGGCCGAGCATCGAGTGGATCGACGGCGCGCAGCCGCAGGCCAACGCCACCGTCTTCGTCGCCAAGTTCTTCGGCCGCGCCGGCCTCGTCGCCTCCCTCGCCGCCGTCCCTCTCCACCATCGCCCAGGTATATACCCTTCGATCGATTCCATCGCTCCTCATCTCCCCTTAATTAAGGCCTACCTTAACTCTTAATTTCTTGCCTCCATTTCGAGCTAATTATTGTGTCCGCAAACTTAACTAGGTACAGTAGTGGTAAATTACGAGGTTACAAATCTAATGTTCGTTGTGTACTTTGTAATTTAAGCAATTCTCAGATATCGGTTTCTGAAAACAGTCCAGACAATCAATCACAGTTAAGCTGTCAATTACTGTGTTTGGAAATACAGTGCAAGTTCTCGGTTTACTAGCTCTAATTAAGTCGTTGCTTATAATTAGCTTAGAGGCCGGGCTTGTTCATCGGTCACAATTAGTACACCTCTATCATGTAGTAGTTGCAGTAAATTACTCCACTTGTTAAGGAAAAAGGCTAGAAATTAACTAGAAAAAAAATATTTTCTCAGGTTTTATCTAGATGAACAATTAGTGCAGAAAGACTTGTGACTACTAGAGCTGACCTAACACCAAAGATGGAGTCGTGATACCAGTACTTATATATATATATATATTTGGTGTTCCCTTTTAATTTGGATGTTATGCGGCCTTCCGACGCCTCCAGGGGACAATCCGAATAGAGAATCTTTTTCAGCCATGTCCCCAACTGTACTTCACCAAACTAAACTCCTCTTCAGAGACTCCTAGTGCCAAGAGATATGTTAGTTTAGTTGACAGTTTCTTTCTTTTGTTTGTTTAGAGCCCAATTGGCGTAGTTTGCTTTCGGCTTTTGTCATCAGGTCAATTGGTATCTTTTGATCCTCACACTGAAATGAACCTAGATTATTACTCTGCATTAACACAATAAACAAACACAGAAACATATTTATTAATATTATCGGTATTTCTGAAGTTATTTTTAGAAGTAGAGATTTGCTCCGGTCCAATAAAAAGTATCTCGAGGTACCGGTACTCACAGTACTAGATTGTTTCCAATCGTTGGTTCTAGGCCAATGAATTTTTGTTGGATCCTGCCTAGCTAAACAATTTACTACCGTGAGGTACCGGTATCTCGAGGAACTTTTTTTTGAACCAGAGCAAATCTCTTAGAAGTAGGTCAATGAATTTTTGCCAAATACATCAAAATTGAACTGAATTAATTCCTGTGAACTGATCTCTGAATAAATTGTTTGTAGACAATTTATGATGTCCAGATAAATCATGAGGTTGAAATTGGTGAAGTAGGAACCACTTGATAGATTAGGCATATATTAATTCCTGATTGAAACTTGGGTGGTTAATCTCTGAATTTAAATTTAAATGGATGAATATATTGACGTGTGAAGTTGTGTCGCTTGGATGGATGGATGCAGCGCTGTTCCGGTCGCTTCTGTACGAGGCGTGCGGGCGGACGATAAACCCGGTGAGCGGCGCCATCGGGCTCATGTGGACGGGCAACTGGGACCTCTGCCAGGCCGCCGCCGACGCCGTCCTCCGCGGCGACTCCCTCCGCGCCCTCTCCGCCGTGCCAGCCGCCTTCACCGACCGCGACATGGCCGGCCTCTACGGCAACGTCGGCGCCGCCGCCGGGACCTCCTCCTCCTCGCCCGACAACGACAACTCCTCCGCCTCCGCCGCGCCCCGGAGGAAGCGGCCCAGGAATAACGGCGCCGGCGCCGGCGTCGGTCAGCAGCAGCTGCCGCACGCGGTGGCTGCGGTGCTCCAGTCCTGCGAGCTGGACCTCTGCCTCACGCCCGTCTCACCGCCGGCCGTGCAGTTGGTGGGTGGGGGCGGCGGCGGCGGCGGCGCGTCGGACGAGCACTCGACGACGACGTGCGAGGAAGCCAGCGACGGGGATGGCGCCGGGGCGCCCACGCTGCTGAACCTCTTCAGCTGATCCTGATCGATCGATCCAGAGCTGTACGTACGTAATTGTAAGCTAATTAATTAAGCTTAATTTGTAGTGGCAACTGTGCAGAGAGGGTGAGGGTTCAATCGATCGATCACCAGGTCGGCTGTGTGGTGATTAATTATATTAGTTGCATCTGTGTTGATTAGTTGAGCCTTTTTTGGTCATGTGCAACTTAATTGGTTTTGTAGTGATCGATGCTAGCTGCAGACTATTAACTGTGGATTAACATGTGGGCGGTTTTCTGTAGCGCTACGTAGTACTAAGATGCAGTGGCTACAGAGTGCATGTATGTACCAGCTGCATTGGAAACTTATACACCATAGTATAACAAATAAACAAACCAACCATAATAATGTATTTAAATCACATAATCCACAGCTTTGCTGTTCATCAATAAACTAAAATTCCTTAAATTCCAGTTGACTGATGAATGTGCTTACAAGCATGAGTATCATATATCGTCCACCTCCAACCGATGGTGAAAGAGAGGATCGGAAGATGTCCTTTTCTCTTTGAAACTAATGTAAAAGAGAGGAAAATTAATGTCGAGGACTCACTTGCAACAATGACTTCCTCGGTGAGCCTCAGACAGGTGACATCCAAACTTCGGTAGGACTATATTCGCTAAGATTATGGTCGGGGGTAGGGAGCGATGATGACAAGTTGACAACTTTAAATTGAGTTGACAGATAAATTGCAATCCCCCTATAAATTCGTGTCGTATATAAGAGGACATCAAACTAACTAGAAAAGGTCACGCGCTACGTTGCGTGCGTGGGAATAAATGTTTGAAGACGTGATATCATAATCGAAACAACAATATATATAGTTGTAACTTTTAAGCATTATATCCACACATTATATAAACGCATTATGTGAGAAGCATACTTGCATATGAATACACATTACAACTATATATCAGCAAGATTTAGATGTGAATATAATCTGTTTGCTCATACAATTGTTTGTACAAACATACACATTTACAGAAAAGTAGCAATCACAGAGGACAATGGTGCTTACATAATGTGGGGGTATTGATTGGAGAAAAAACAATGCCATAACGACACTCATTAGGTGATGAGAGAATTGCAATATTTTCTCATACATATCTCCATCTTAAACTAATTGAATCTTTTCACATATATAGCACTGCAACCCAAAGAAAATTTTAGTGCTTAGCTTGATAAAAACAACACCACATCGCATAATGTACTTGCAACAATTTAGTACATGAAGTGGTACCTCCTTGCCACTGAATACTTAGGTAGCCCTTACATAATCATGTCTAAGGGCAATGTTTGGATGCCATCCATAATATTTCTACGTGATGAGTATATATGACAAGTAGGACAAAACACTCATAAAAAAAACCGTATTGAAATATCTATGTCTTCCAAGAAGGGGCAAACAGAACATTTAATCAATTAAACAAAAAAAATAATGAAATCATATCTTGAAGTCAGCTTATAATGAAAAACTCTGTAGGCATATTTGCAAAGCAAATAATTAATCCTGAAGGATGGGTCATTAGAAAATTCCAAAACCACGCAGAGTTGTAAAAAACAAAAACAGGAATAATGCTTGTACAGAAGAAAAACAACATCCCAGTGCGTCCCTGTTGGAACATATGGCATGTCTCATCTAAAATTGTTTGAAGTGCATGTAGTATTGTCACACAAGAGAATCACACAATATAGTTAGAGATATGAAGACTTTGATCCTTTGGGGTGGCACATATGTATTGTCATTATGTATGGACTAACAGATCAAGCGAGGATGGTACTGCGTATGTTAGAACTTAGAAGTACCTGTGGCTTTAATTCTTTCGGGTAAATAGTTGAGTGTCATTGGAACACCCTGCAAACAACATTAACCTATGGAATCAATGTTCCATTAAATATTCAATATTAGTAGCTTAGAAATGGTTATCGAGGAAGAAAAAAATGTTAGCTCGTTATATATAGTCTGAACTGATTTAAAAATGTAGTAATTGTGGTTCACTAAATTTCTTACCAATATTGAAATCTTCAATGGAGAGATTTTTTTGCTAGTTGACCAATCACTAGTACAGATCCTTCTATCTGTGACGGGCTCTAATATGCTTAGAAATAGCGGGCCGTCACAAGGAAGTCATCTCAATCGGGCCGAAAAGTGTCCGATTGAGATATGGTCGCACAGACATGTTAGATGGGAATAAAACTTAAGCCCGTCACGGATGACACCTATCAATGACGGGCCACAACTTTAGGCCCGTTTGAGATAACATTCCATATCTCAAACGGGCCTCAAGTTGTGGCCCGTCACAAATGACCATCATCTGTGACGTGCACCAACTTAAGGCCCGTTTGAGATAACAACTAGGCCTGTCACAGATGACTCATCAGTGACGGGCTATATACTTAATCTCTATCGGGCATTAACTAAAGGCCGTCACCGATGACTATTTTTCCATTTTTCATATGAAATGTTTATATTTGTAAGTTGACTATAGCAAAATAATTTTACGGGTAGTAAATAATTTCAAATGAAAAAAATATCAACAACAAAGTTGTATAACTTATCAATATTTACAATTTTAGTTTGGTCATTTTTCAATATAACATTTTTTTTGAACAGTTTGAATTTGAATTTAAAAATATGACAACTTCAAACAACATTTTCAAATACTAAATGGTTTTTTTCCCTTTTTGATTGGACATGTTTGTTTTTTTTTCTCACACGGTTTTTTTCGCCGGCGGATTTTTTTCGTTTGTTTCGTCCGTTTTTTTTATCGGACAGAGTTTTTTTTTCTTTTTTTGCCCAGTTTCTTTCGCACGGTTTTTTTCGCCCACGGTTTTTTTACGGACGATGGAAGCACCTCTTATTTTTTAAGTAGTAGAGATTATTGTTATATGGTTTAGCTAAGGTGAAATTGATGGTGTTAAATTCGCTTGGATATATATTTTGTTAGAAAATCATGAGCTGTAATTAGGAGTTCAATCATCTCAAGTTAGCATGTGAGTTTTTTAAAAGATATATTTTATACGATTCCTTCTGTATTTTCAAAAACGAACGAACTTAAAAACTGACTCAAATACAGATTTGTGTTTCCAAAAACGAACGAAGTTAAAAACCGACTCATACACGGATGATGTAACAAAGTACCGGCAAAAACATTTTCAATTTTTATAATAGTAGAGATGAAGATGTTTTTGTCAGTACTTTGGTATGTCATTCGTGTTTGAGTCAGTTTTTTAAGTTTATTCGTTTTTGAAATTACATATTCATATTTGATTTGGTCTTTAAATTCGTTCGCTTTTAGAACTATTATAAAAATTGAAAATGTTTTTGCCGGTATTTGGTATGTCATCCGTGTTTGAGTCAGTTCGTTTTTCGAATTACATATTCGTATTTGAGTCGGTTATTAAATTTGTTCGCGTTTATAAAAATGGAAGGAGTCGTGTAAGAAATATCTTTAAAAAAAACTCGGCTAACTTGTAAAAATAATATCCAAGCGAATTCCTATAATGAATTTTACTTTAGCTAAACCGTATAAAAATAATAAGATTAAGATAGTCTTCACATGTTGTAATGCACAGATATTTTTTCTATTGTATATATATATGTGTAAACTTTTTATATACTTTGCATATGTACATAAACACACGTACATACGTACATGACGACTATTGGAGAAGGGGGCGTATCAGCCTCCCCCGGTCGGTAAGGACATGCTCCGGTGCCTGAGTTGAGTTGGGTTTTTGTGTTGGTTTTCTACTAATTATTAACCGTATGGTTGTATAATAAACTAGGTCAACTCGTTTTTCTTATTAATCCTATCTTACTATAAAGTTATCCCCCACTAATTCCTTAAGCTTAACATACAAAGATGCCACATCATCATCCACTAACAATCATCACATTTAAACATCATGCAAACATGTTATATCTTTATAGTTTTTATAATTTAAGAGCTTTTCAAATACAAACATGTTAAATTATCATTCAATATAATTCACATAATATTTCAATGTGTATCTTTATTATGTTTTATGATATCCTATATAATTATATAGTTCATCCTCACTTAGTTAGTGCTTAAATGATTAATTTATGGTACAAATTATATTTTTTCTTTTTTTCCTCTAATTAAGTCATATCATATCAATTGTTTTTAGCCTTTAGATGATTAATCTACGGTCCAATAAATCTCCCTACTTTTTTTTCTTCCATAAAGTCTACCACCTTACTGTTTACGTTTGAATCACCATTCTACATACTAATTAAATTTAAATTATCATAATCCACATTAATTTACTTAATCTGATGTTATCTAGCTTATCTTACATGTTATTTTTTTATTATTATCATGTTAAATTCCCACAGCAATACGCGAGGTTTCACCTGGTATAAAACAAACTCCATGCCCTTCTCGAGGTTTACGTTGAAAGAAAAACAATATTGCAACCTGGCATAAACAGTGTTGTATAGCCCTAACAAAATGGCAGTACGACCGTATCACCGTAATACATGGATCTCATCTCACGCTCCTACAATAATGTTTACATCGTCTCTTTTGATGGCAGCTTCACCAGCCACTACCAACTACCAACTTTTTTTAAGGAATAAAAATAACATGTGATGTTCGAGGACCCACATGTTAATTACTCTTACCAACTCTATTTTCTTTTAGAAACATGGTACAAACACAGGCGCTCACAACGTGCGCACACTCACCCCTATGAACGCACACACGCACTCTACCCCTATAAACACCTCTGAAAGACTGGGCCGGCATATATTGAGATTGACGAAGTTACCACAGGCGTCTCGCTGTCGACGGGTATATCGCCTACCACTCAACTCTATTTTTTGTGGAAAGGGAAAAAGAGTGGAGCCCAAAAGATCCACATGTGAGTAATAACAAATATGTACAATAATTAAAAATGGTAATATCATGTTAATGATAATTAAAATCCCAATACAACACATGGACTATTAATATGCTATTAAACAATAATTCAGCAAACATGAAATGTCCACTAGCCCTAAATCATAGTCGAATCCGCTACACTAGTGACAGGTCTATTTAGTAGAGCTTCAACTCTTAAATTTAACTTCAGGAGTTGGGTTTGGAGTAGAGTTGTGGAGCAGTCTAAATTCAGCTCCACCTCTCTAGTTCATTTTGTGAGAGCGCCCCACCTAGCTCCACTCCCATTTTAGGTGAACTGTCTGGCTGGACTGGAGCTGTGACAAACAGGTCCTTAGAGCCGTCCATCCTAACAGTACCGTGAAATTAGCCACCTGATACAGTTAGAATAGTGAGTACAGGAAGAACACGAAAAATAAATTGAAATAATCTTTTTTGGGCGTGGGGTAGGAGTGACTACTGGTAGAAGCATTTCTCGATAGCCTCCTCCACAGGAAGATATATTGATTGAGTATTGCAGTTCTCAGCCTTGACTATTGTTACCTCCACTGTTTTCGCAATATTTTCCACCAAGACTTCAAACAACTAAAGCCAAGACAAAAAAAAAAGGGGCATGAGTGCAGACTGCAAGGTGAAAGAAATAACATATCTGGTCACATTTCAACAAAACTAGTAAACGCCAAGAGATAAATGAGTGGTAAATGTCACACCTATAAGTTGCTCTATAATAATAAAGATACTTTGGTACCTGTAAATTCGTAGTAACACGTTTCCCATTGCATCGAATAATAAGGTCTTTTTCTTGTAACCCTGCTGATAAAAGCTCCCGAGATACCTGGTTGAAAATTAGTACCAAAGATGACAATTACAGAATAACTATGAAATGCAGCACTTATATTGTTTATTGAGAGAGTGCATTTATACCATCTCAACAAGAATCCCATCCAAGCCTTCATGCAAAGAAGTTGGAACATCCACCCAACGTGAAGACCGTGCAACATGCAAATTGTACCCCACAAAACTAATCATTGGACGACAATACTTCCTGTAAAAGAACATGGCGATAAACAAGATAATTAAATGCCACTAAATTTCTACCAAACTACAAATTGTCAAATGTTACAAGAGTTTCCCCGTGATAAAGTAGCACAAAACATGCATAATACCATAAATAACATCGGCAAATGGCTAAGTCAACTTTAGCACCAGTTAAATACGTAGTTTCTCAATTTATTCAAACTAAGCACTTATCTTCACCTAACAGATTGTTCTGAGAAGACTCGGCTACAGATACTCTACTCTGAACATCGTCAGAACAACAAAGTAATTCTTTATTATAACATTCACCACACTGTATACTTAAGAAACTTGAATTCTACTCTTTCGAGTAGATTATTGGTAATACAGGAACTGTTACGTCATTAATATCATTGTTCTTGTCATCGAATTGTTTTGTAAAGGCCTAGTTGTTCCTGTCATCAAATTGTTTTGTATATGAGGCATAAGCTTATCTTAGAAGTGTTGCATTTCAACCATTGAGCACCTTCATGACAGTACATACTCAATTACTCATTGTTGGGAAGAAGCTATTTTCCAGGCAGTTCTTTGTTCTTTTTCACTTAAGTGTACTCACTAACTAGTAGTCTTCACGGATAGTATTTTTCCAGTTCGTTCATGTTTCTTAAACATTATGCCTTAGGCACTGTTATGCCTTCTCCCAGTTCCAGTGAAGTACATTTGCAGATAACAATTATATCATCTTTCCTGTGCTTTCCAAGAAATAAGAATAGTAAATAGCAGTAAGGCCAACACAAATAACTCTCTAAAGGACTGGTCAAGATGGTCCCCATGATGCTTCTCATCAACCCTTTGATGCCACAGGCCTTACCTGCATTCTTTATGAAGGTATGTGGATCTACATCACAGGGACAGTATCAAATATGCCACAGAATAATAATATATGACTATCAATTGACTCATTCAGTCCAGACGCTCCTGGGACCCCACGACTCCCTGACCCCAGCAGTCTAGCAACCCCACAACTCCCCAACCCCAGTGCTCCCCCGAATTGCTCATACCACCGCTGCCAGCAACGGCGGTGGTGCCTCTCTTCCCCCAGCTCTTCTCTTTTCTCCTGTCCCCTTTACCCCTTTCTCCAGATCCAGATCTGGATGCTTTCTGGCAGAGCTCTGTGAGGAGGCCAGTCAACCAGTGGCCGCTTGGCGGCGACGTGGCGCATAGGGTCCAATGCCGCAGCGTGGCAGCATGCTGGCAAGGCCATGGTGGCTGTGTACATGGAAGGCGGCGGCACGTAATGGCAGGGCACTTGGCCTGATTTGGCTCGTTGTCAGCTGGCCGTGCGAATTCATTAAGCTGACGCTTCCATTTCCCTGCTCCACGCTTATGTCTGCTTGCACTTTGATGCTCTTAGCAATAGAAGGGAATGGAAGATGTACTCCGCATAGAAGAAGTTCCAGAAGGAGAAGGGCCTAGTGCCTTCCTAGTTCAAGGACTATGTTGTGCAGCCTTTCTTTCGGCAAGTGGGACTGGCAGCAGCAGGTTCATCAAGCCTGCTGGATCCCGCAGCCTCCCCCGCCTCGCTGTCGCTGGTGGCTGGCTGCGGCAGGGCAACAGGAAGGGCTAGTTTCATTCTTCCCCTTGTCACGTCCACTGGTGGATCTGGCAACGACAGGCAGGTGGCGGTTGGGTGGGCTAGATCCACTTCTCCCCTCCCTCCTTATGTTTGGCCGCCTAAGGCCTTGTTTGGTTACGCTTGGATTCAATCCGGTCCGGGAATAACAAGTATAGTAAGAAATTTATGATAGATACAATGAGAGACCAGGATTTATTCCAGGCCAGGAACCAATTTACTCATGATAGGGACAATAAGAGACCGGGATTAGTTCCACACCTCTTGACTAGTGGATTAATTCCCGGTCTCTTATTTTCCATATCATGAGTAAATTGGTTCCCGGCCCGGAATAAATCATGGTCTTATTGTATCTATCATAAATTTCTTACTATACTTGTCATTCCTAGTCCGGATTGAATCCAAGCGTAACCGAACAGGGCCTAAGGTGGGGAACTCCACGGGAGGCAGCGTGTTTCAATTGATGGGTGGGATGTACTAAGGGAGTGTAGATCAAGCTACTTCTCAAGACTGCCTCAGTGCGGTTTTTGTTCAACAGGGTTCAGCAAGCAGCAAATTGCATATTTTTGGCAGAGCGATTTTGACATCAAAGTTTCTAAGCAAAAAAGTGATGTAATGGGTTGGTGTTGCACCAAGGATAGAGCAAGTTTGAAGCAAGGACATAGAAGAAGATCTGAAGCTTAATCTTTTAGCTTTTCTTTTATTTTCAGTTATGAGGTTTAGGGTCTAAATATCCTAATTATAACTTTTGGCTATGTGTATGGATATAGAGGCCAGATTTATATACATATGTACTATTATAAAAATTGAAAATGTTTTTGCCGGTATTTTGGTATGTCATCCGTGTATAAGTCAGTTTTTAAGTTCGTTTGCTTTTGGAAATACATATCCGTATTTGAGTCGGTTTTTAAGATTATTCACTTTTGATAATACAGAAGGAATCATATAAGAAATCCGTTTAAAAAAACTCGCATGCTAACTTGAGACGATCGGACTCCTAACTGCAGCTCATGATTTTCTAAAAAAATATATATCCAAGCGAACTCCCATAGTGAATTTCATCTTAACTAAACCATATAACAATAATAAGATTAAAATAGACTTCACCCGTTGCAACGCACGGGCATTTTTTCTAGTTATCTAAAAAAAAATATGCTGCAATTATTAGTCTTCTCAGGTCCCATTCAGGTAATTTGGTGTTTCAGCATAACCACTGAAAGATAAATTGGCTTGAAGTGTGCTTATAGCAGAAATTCTGTCAACTAGTATACTAATTTTAAATAGGCCCTGCCACTGCCTCACTAGTCTTAGCTGAATTACATACTAAAGGAGCGCCTAGTGCCTTTAATCATGTACAGAAACTTAAACTATATATACAGGAAATCATGCATAAGATAAAACAATAAACAAGCATGTAGGACCTTAGTTTTGATATGAATGGTGGTCTGAAGACGAATTTTTCAGTCCAATATTTCCAGTTTTAAAGTTCAAAAATCATCTGAATATATGCTCAGCCATTTCCTTAAAGGGAAAAGAGGAGGAAAGAAGGTTGGCATCATGGCATGTAGCACCATCACACAGCACTGCAGAGTTTATGCAGTACTCCTTAAATTGCATCACTCATCCTGCATCTAAATTGATAGTCTCATACACATGCACACACAAGTAAACAGGAACGACATCTCATCCAGCATGTATGAGCCGCTGACCCCAGTCAAACATCAGTTAAGAAGATCATCATTAATTTAAAGCATAAAGCATACCCGGTTGTTTTGAAATAGTCCCACCATTTCAAAATGATGTTAGACGGCAAGAAAGGAGTAAAACTCATACTATGGAAAAGCATTCCAATGACATTCCCCTTTTTGTTTATAGCTGGGCCTCCTATTGCAGTCTATAAGGAAACAACAAAACAACCGTATTATGCAATGAACAGGATAATATACTAATATATTTGAAGAAACTAAAAATATACTTACAAATGTGTTTATAAATGTTGCTCTCAGCATTTCTTGACAAATCTTAGGTAGATCAGCCCAACGTTCAACACTAGTAATAAAGAAGGGGATAAGAAAAATAGATTGTTTCAATGATAATGTCTTTAACCTTATCTATAGTAGTCGACTATATATAAAGAAAATACTAGTAATTATTCTTCCAACCCACCAGTTTGTTTACTATTTTGTTTGCAATTCATGTTTTTTAAGTCTTGCCTATATTCTCCATTCCTACTTTACAAGATATATACAAGGGGAGAATTATTCATCCAACAGACCAAAACTTGTTTTACCGTTTTGTTTGCAATTCAGTATGTTCCTTTAAGTATTGACCACTTCTTATATATTCGTTCTTTATAAGATCATATTTAAGATAAATTATGCCTATTCCAACTACAATGTTGGTGTTTAGTCCATAGCCACAGTTATCACCCTTTTGGCAAGTATGTTTGATCAACTTAGACTAGTGTTTGGTTTGCTATCACCCTTTTGGTAGGCAACTAAATCTTAGCTTAATGCTCAACTTGTTATAAACACAACTCCTTGTCAAATTCTGATTAACTTGTGCCAAGGATTTCTTAGCCACAAAAAGGTGGTATGCCACAACTTAGCACAAAAGGTTTGGCATGCAACCAAACAACCACTGATTTTGTGACATGTAAAAATTAACTGAAATATGAATTTACATAAAGATCATGATAAGAAACTAGTTAGCTGTTATAGTACCTGTAAATTCCACGATTCGCTTGAAGCCCAAAGGGCTCCTGAGATTGTCGACCAAGTCCAATAATTGTATCACCAGGGCAAAGCTTGTAACGGGTTGAGTGAGGCTGCAGCATTGCTATACCATGATAGGCATCCCTTGCAGTTCTGCTCTCATTGATTTCCACAAACTTCATGGTTTTGACAACACGGTCAAATAAAACAGACAAGACCAACAAATTCCAGTGATGATCACATGCTATTATGGTAGCATCGTAAGAGACACCATCAAATAGATAGATATTTATCTACAATAAATTATGTATCAAAGTTTAGTAACAGAAAACTAAACAGATGTGAATTAATAAAAAAAATGTTACCTTTTCAACGTCAGGGAAAGCAGGATCATGAATGTTTACAGTTGCAGATGAAATTATTGTCCCAATCATACTAGATTTATCAAAGTCTATAATAAATCCCGAAGCTTTATACAGTCGATCACCATCAACTACAAGACATAATATATTCATATATTAGGGGAAAAATAACACGCAAAAAAATGAAACCTACTTGGTTGCATCATAAAGTCTTATCATTAACAGTTTAAAGTTTTCAGGCCAAGTATCTCGTTGAAAAGGTGTAATCTTTGTCAAAAAGTTTAATTTCAATGTGTACAACATAGAAGAGCTTAACAGTTCTTATGAAGAATCAAGCATCATATCCGACAGTTAACAAATGTGTAGTCTTTTTTTGTCCAACTTGGTCAAAAGTTCAAAATATAAATCCTTTTGGCAAATCGAAGTTCATTGCAGGCTAGGGAATAATAATAATAATGATGTAATATTTAAGAGTTAAGATTGTATTACAGTTCCTGAGGTGGCATCAACAAGTTTGTACGAGAAGAGAGAGAGAGAGAGAGAGAGAGAGAGAACGAACCGTCAAAGGAGACGACGCTGACGACCGCCTGGGAGACCCGCGCCACGACCTTCCTAGTTTCTGCGTCTATGGGCAGGTTAGCCTCTCGAGGTATCACCAACACTTGATCCTCTAATTTCAATCAGGGGATTAGTAATTTTAGTCCCGGTGACGACCATCAAGCAGGCTACCTGGGCGGCAGGAGCAGTGGAGGAGAGGGATTTGGGCAGGGAGATTCCAGGGGTGCTTCGTGGGTCGATCGCCCTCTGCTTCGCCGGCGGCTCGCCGGTGTCTGCATCCCTCGCTGACATCTCCGCGCAGTGTGCAGTGCAGGCAACAACAATCAAGTGCAACAGGGGCGGACGGATCTAACGCGGGACACGAACGGATGGATCTAACGCGGGATAGATATCGGCGCCGGCGGCGGGCGAACTCGCAAGGAGGGGCGAGACGGGTGGTGGGAGGACGCCGAGCCGAGGGGACGGGAAGACAAAGGCCTTCGTTTGGGTCGATACGATGCCTACCAAAACCCCCACACCCAAAAATCTCATCTACTCCCACCGTCTCAAATAAACCAATTTACCATACAGAATAATATAATTGTGTTGGGGATACATAAACTTATTATTAGATGGGTGTAATTTAATACATAAACTTATAAAATGTCTGTTTTGGTGCACAAACTTATCTAATTCGTGAAAACCATGACTACAAAGGCTTAACAAGGTTAATTTTAACTAACTTAGCTCTATTCTTATAAAAATTGAAGATGTTTTTGCCAGTACTTTGGTACGTCATCCGTGCATAAGTCGGTTTTAAGTTTGTGTGTTTTTGGAAATACCGACTAAGTTGGTTTGTTTTTGGAAATATATAAGGAATCGTATAAGAAATCTCTTTAAAAAACTCATAACGATCAGACTCCTAGACTCCTAATTGAAGCTCATGATTTTTTAAAATAATATATTCAAACGAGTTTACACAATAGATTTCACCTTAACTAAAATGTATAACAATAATAAGATTAAAATAGCTTTCACCAGTTGCAACGCACGGGCTTTTTTTTCTAGTATTGATTAAAATGTGATGTGCACGTATGCATAAGACGTGCTATATTTATAAATGAGGAATTTCATAAATTTTCTTACTGTCGACGGGGATACTCTTATTAAATGATGTATAAGTAAGATTGAAAGGATGATCGAGCGTAAAATAGGAAGAAATTTGGATGATAAGTGTGTCAAAGTTTGATGTCGCGATTCCGGTATTTGCATAGTATGGGGATCGTTGGTACTAGGGTATACGCGAGACTGAGGTAAAAGAGATGGAGACGGGGATTTTTATACAGGTTCGGGCCCCTGAATTGTCAGGTAATAACCCTACATCCTGTTAGCCGAAGCCGGTATTGCTCTTATTCACCATAATCACACTAGTACAATGTTTGGGGTAGCCTATCTAACTGTTGTCGACTTGGCGGTCTGTAGTTCTGACTCGTAGTCGACAACAGGGTAGTCTTCCTCCTTGAATCCGTGCCCGGCGAGATCAGAGACAATGCTATGTCTCTCTTGACTGTATCTGGAGACACCGTAGGGGACTAGCCGTGCTTATCCCTGAAGTCGATATCTGGCGTCTTGTCTTGGCGTATGTTGGCTTGTATTAGCTTGTGGTGTCTATGTTGATTGTGTGTTGATTGTTTGTGTCCCCTCTCCTCCTAGGGGGCCTTATATTTATACCCATAGGTGTCCCCTTGTTCAAGTAGAACTAGGGAAACCAATATGGATACAATCCGAGTAGTCCTTGTCGTTTCCATATAGAACTCTGGTTGTCTTTCCTTATCCGGAACTCCTCCTATATCTGCAGGCTGTTTCCGTATAGGACATGGTATTTGAAAAACATGCGCGTAGAAAACGAGGAAAGTGCGTTGAGAAAGTTGGAGAAAGAACTCAGCCTACACTATTCAACTATTTTAAGACAAATTTAAGTTATAGAAATATAATTATTATGGGACAAAGGTATTAGTGTATTATGTTCACGATACCCTATTTTAGATGCGGTCTATTATACTTCTCTCTCCATCTCTCCATGACATGTGACTTTTCACGATCTAAAAGCGTTGATTTGATAATTAACACTGTTTGAAATCTAGTTAAGATAGTTACACATGTTATTCTCAAAATTCACAACGGGAAAAGGCGTCAAATTATTAAATTTCTCCCTCGCGACGCCGTTTCGGACTACTTGCGTGGTGCGCCTCCCATATCACTGTAGCAACAGTGGTGCGCCTCACATATCACATATCCCATCCCTACCGCAAATCGAGCTTCGCAGGTACAATAACAGGAGCTGTAAACATATTTTAAGGAGATGAATGAGGAGAGAGAAGAGAAGAGGGCTACAGATTAGTCAGCTGTAGCACGGACTCCAAAACGCAGTGTGTATATGACATGTGGTACTAGGTATTAATAGTGTACTACTCCGTAGCATGTATTTATTGTATGAATGAGCTATTAGATTGACTATAGATAAATTGGAGCTTGTAGTTGACTGTAGTATTAAACTTGCTCTAATAGTTAATACTTTGATTGATCGTGCATTAATTCCGTCTTGACTTATACGGTGTTTAGCAATTTAAAAAAAGTACTCATTGTAAATAAGAGATTTATTAAAGCCAAACTCGGAGGCAGCTGGCCTACAAACGCTTTTTTTTTCTTCTCAGCGTGTACTCCCTCCGTCAAAAAAAAAAAAAGATAAACCCTGGGTTTCCGTATCCAACATTTGATCGTTCGTCTTATTTAAAAAAATATGAAAAAAATTAAAAAGACAAGTCACGTATAAAGTATTAATCATGTTTTATCATCTAACAACAATGAAAATACTAATTATAAAAAAATTTCTCATAAGATGGACAGTCAAACGTTGGACACTGCAATCTAGGGTTTGTCTTTTTTTGGGACGGAGGGAGTATGTCTCACCGTGGCTGGCTTTCATGAAGTGGTGACGGTAGATATATACATAGCATCTCACTTACACTTTCATCATCATTTTGTGCGTTTTCCAGAGCAGGAAGATTTACGTTCTTCCTATTTGACCCCAAACCGATCGATCTAGCCATGAGCAAGTTGAAGAGAGCTAAAATGATTAATCGAGTGATATGGTTGAAGGGACAAGGTAAGGTAATTTTATAAGTTGGTTCCACTTTGACTTAACTAGGAAGATGATACTAATGAAGTGTGCATAACACTAATGGGTTACATAGGTACATCTTAATTGAGCTAGGTTATCACTCTAGTAGGATGCATAATAATAAAAAGATGAACAGGTCAGCGATTAAACTAGGAAAAAAATACCCTTGCAATGCTAAAACTCAGTGCGGAGGTTGGGGATTGATCCCTATGTGAACCGCTGGACTCTAGCCGGCTTAATGCCTTTCTAGCTTTACATGCTACTAAAGTAATTATGCACATGCAATACATGTATTTGAAAAAAAATAAACTAAACATGCTATATATAGGAGCCCTTTTTTTTAAAAAAGTGTATTATCATACATGTTACTCCAATATGTTTACTTGGATCTTCATGCAAAAGCACAACAAAATATTATATGTCATACCACACGATAATGATCTACCAACAACAAATACTACTGTTAGGAATGACCTCAACCAACAACCGGAACACAACAGTATAAGAGTGGAATTCCTTTTATCGCCCTCGCAAACAATAAATCATTTTTGTCGGCCGTAGAACACCCAAACAAGTACACTTGCAGGCATACTGTGGTTCATAATTTTGTTTGATTTGTCTTAAGAGTACAATTCCTTTTACTGGTCAAGCGCAGGAAGCATAGGCAGAATCAGACAATGGCATTGCTTTACGTTTATTACCAACTAAATAAAAAATTAAACCATGAAGTGAACATAACAAAAATAATAGACACAAACCTCTGCTAAGTGAAGTTCGTAAACATAATAAAATGTAAAGCGTGAAACAACAAGAATTAGTGTTGAACTGGTAAGAGAGTGAGTAATCAATCATACTCTTTTAATTAGCATCAAAACTCACAAGTATTTAAGATAATAACATCAGAAACATGTCACTCTAAATATTTGAATATTTGATCATCACATACTTCAACAATGTACCAACACTAGAATTTCCATGATTTTTTCTCGAATACGCAAGAGAACTACGTATCACTGTAATAAGAAGAAGTATACGGATATTTACAACACCCCCACACACCCAAGCACCATAAACTAAAAGAAAATAAATGCAACAGATACAGGTTTAGGCCACAACCAACACCACCAAATTACACACATCTCTAGTTAGCAGCCACAACCAGCTGACAGCTGAGCCAACCTCCTATGCTCCTTAACACCATAAGTATCCTTCCTCCAGAATTTGTACGTAAGGGGAAGAAGCTCCATTGAGTACGTAGTAATTTCGATGTTTCCACAAGAACCAAGCACCCAGTGTGATCAGCGACTCCGGCGGCACCCGGAATATTCTATGAATTTGTCCTGAGCAAAAAGGAAGGATACTCCAACAGTAAGAACAACAGATATTCTTGTTGGGAAAGCCTAACTGCTGCGGTACAAGTTTATATTTCAGAGACAGCAAAAGGTGATAATCGTGTTGCAGTGGTTGATTTCCAACATTTAATTTACTTCTATCTGCTGCATCCTGTGGGCACTCTTAGCAAGTACTTCTAAAATCGGACATGTCGACTGCTTTGTAGGATCGAATCACAAGAACTAAGCCAACCAGAGGGGGGTGAATGGTTGGTATACCCAAAAACTGAAAACTTTTAGCGAAAATAAAAGTTACCCTCGAACTCGATGGAGATCGGTCTGACCGGAGTAGATTAGCCGGTCTGACCGAAGCGTAGCCGCCGGTCTGACCGGTGTTGATCTACCGGTCTAACCGCCGAGATCGCCTGCCGCCAGCTGTCGCCGCCGCCGGTCTGACCGTCGTGTTCCCGCCGGTCTGACCTCCGCTTGCCGCCGGTCTGACTGCCGGTAGATCACCGGTTAGACCGCCGAAACCCGGTAAACACAAATCGAAGAACTCTTAAAGTGGATGACAACTTTATTGCTTCTCTCTGTGTTTACAAAGTGCACCAACAGCACTCCTTACAAAAATCTCGACTAAACTCGAAACCCTAACTAAACTAGCTCTCAAAAGCTATAAAAAAACGATACCGGGAAGCCTCACGCTCCCCCTCTATTTATACATGAGGTAGGCAGCCTAAAGCCACGAACCAAACTCATACTAAGAGTCCTAAACACCTTAGAAAACCCTCTAGTACAAGAAATAAACTTTACACAACCAATCATACCAAATTTGGACTCCTTCCAAATTCGACTCCGCATCCCATACGCACACAATACCTCCATCATATGCCATATGGAATCTCCATCAACCACGTGCATCAACTCTAGCCTTAGTATCCCGCATGATATCTGACCACTGCGGACATCGTCTTACCACCAAGCCGACTCCCGGTCCATCACCGCAAATACTCTCCCGAGGCATCGAGTCACCTACACATGAAACAAACAAAGAAACCATATTCCGAGACCAAATCCAAAAATTTTCACATTACTTCTCCCCCTTTTGACAATGATTTCATCAAGCATAAAAATTATGTTCATTAATGTTCAAGAGCTTAGCTTACATATAGCATATCAAGTCATGTGTTGTAATAGAAAGAAGATAAACCCATCTATAACAGAACAAGCATGCATTAAAGTATAACCATGAACCAAAGATTTTACAATTAAGCTTGAATCAACAATCAAAAATCATGATTTCATACGATTTATAATGCAACATCTTAACAAGCACATAGATTGAAGAATAAACACTAAACACATATACCTATTGCATTTATCACTCTTTCTCAAATAACCTTTAGCACAAAATAACAAAGAGAATTTTTAACTTTTTCTTTTCTTGAGCTTTTTTGCTCATATTTTTCTGTTTTTTATATTCCGGGTACGTCCCTGTCGTCAAGACTGTTTCCAGGGATTTGGCACCCATTATTTTGCTCACATCGAATACGTCCTTGTCGTCAAGACTATTTCCAAGGATTTGGTATTCTTTTTTTTTCATATTTTTATTCTCTTTTTCACAATGAGCAATTAAAGCTATTTAAGGAATAACAATTCAATAAAGCATATATATAGAGAATTTATAAATCAAACCATATGCTAGCATCAACATTGCATATTTTCTTAATTCAAGTATAGAATTTAAGTGTCATGCATCATCTCCCTTAAGAGTAAAATCTAAATCTCATGAAAAGACTATAATACATACAAGCTATGCTAGAGACAAATAGACCTTCAAAGTATTGCTAGCATGCACAAGAAAATACCATATGTATAGAACAAAGCTCTCTTTTTGCTATTTTTTTCATTGTCATATTTTTGCTTGATAAAACCATGAGGTACAAACTCCCCCCCTCAAATCATGCCAAAAGAAAGTCATAAAAAGCACTAACTCCCCCTCAAGATAACCTCCAATTCTCCCCGAACAAAAATCAAGAAGAAATCAAAGATTTTGAAAAAGATATCCAATTGCAAATGATATCACCAAAGTTCTCATGAATCGACATATATCCACTTGTATTAACAAAAATTACTACCTCAAACACTAGCATATGAAAAGCTAATAATCGAGAGAGTAGAACCAAAAATATGTCAATCCAAAAGTAAATTGATGTTACCATAAAAAGCAATCGTCATCTCAACGTTGAATGCACATGGGGAGTATGCCGCCAAAAATTACGAACGAGAAGATGTCGAGGCCTCCGTGTTGGGGTTAGAAATAAGAAATTTTGGAATCCAACACTGAGTCACACGACCAGTAAAACCAGTAGGTACATATGCACTGACAAAATCAGAATCAGACTTACCTGAAAAATTATCTTTTCGCTTCACAAAAGACCGATTTGAATTTCGCACAAAATTACCCCGAGGCCGGTCTGACCGCCGCTGTGCCTGCGGTCTGACCGGGCCTAGCAACCGGTCTGACTGCCGGTTCACCTGCGGTCTGACCGCTGGCCGGTCTGACCGACTAGTCAGTGTCGGTCTAACCGTGGTCCTCGAATCAAAACCCGATTTTTGCCAACGTCGTTTTGCAAAAGCAATTTCTTTTTCCTTTTTCTGTTTATGGGCAAGTCTAAAACAAAAACCAACCAAATGTCCATCTTTTCCACAAAAAGAACAAGTGTACTTCTCATGACAAGTTTGTGTAGTAGATGGTTTTGAAATTGATGGTTTTGCAACAACAAAAGGTTTTGCATTCACAACATTTGATTTCGAACAAGATGCATTCAAAGAAGACATGATGCCAGCAGATTTAAACAAAGTGTTCTTAGGCTCAGTTTCAATCAAAATTTCACCTCTCCTAGCAACACCCAGAACAGTAGGAGGATGTCTAGTATGATGAGCATAAGAATCAAAACCTAAACCACGATTGTGTGTGCTAACTTTAGATTGATCAAGAATCATGTTGAGGTTCTTTTTACCATCAGAAAATCTTTGCAAAGAACTTTTCAAATAAGAAACCTCTTGAGTAAGAATAGCACAATTTTTGCAAGCATCCAAAAGACCTTTTTGTTTTCTACAAGTTGAGCAAGAAAACACCTCATCTTGTTTAACAATTTCTTCCATGTGTTTAACATGCCCTAAAGCATCTTTCAACTTCAACTCTTCAAAACACACTTTGAACAATCTTGAGAAATCAAAACACCATTGTTTTGTTTTACCTTATTTGCACATGAAGCAT